>NC_091394.1:26360500-26985500 GCF_032191515.1 Phaenicophaeus curvirostris | reverse complement strand
TCTCAAACTCTGCGCCTACTTGGACGACTGGTCAGCCGAGTGTTCCCCTCGGACACACCACGATGGGGTGTGCTCTATCACCCCCCACACCGCAGTATCTCCGTCGTCTTCAATATCTCTGACTCTCCTCAGGAGGTCTGGTAGTCTCGAGTGTCTCTGGCTAGCTTCAGTAGCTCCATTCGTTCTCCAGAATCAGGCTGCAAATCGCATCTCAATCGGGGCCACCATTTGAGGGGATTGACCACATGGACTTCAATCTGGAGGATCGAAGACATTTTATTGAGCTTAGCTGTTTCTTTATAAACCCTTTTTAGTTACATAACTGGGTGCCCATGAGGGTATCTACAGTGTATTATTGGCTAAAGGTAACTGTCCATAAAGCTATTACTAACATATTATTGGCTAAACTACCACACATGCTAAGAAACCAAGTTACACTAAAATTAACTATGTTGATAGTTCTCTTTAATTGTTTTTCTTTCAGTTGGTACTCGTTCCCACCGAACTAACTCCTTTCAGCTGGCCTTTGCTTATCAGAAGGCTGTCTTTTCTCCTCACCGAATTGGCCTTTGTTTATCTTTCAGTTCTCTGTTTCAAGGCCTTGTTAGAATTGCTCGGTATTAGTCAGTCCCACAGCATCCAGGCCTTCTTCTCTGTAAAATGTTCCCACAGTGTCTCAATTGATTTCACTGAGACAACAGACTTAGAGACAGTGTAGAAAATAAGTGCCACAAAAGAATCAATTGATCTCATTTATCCTGGACCTATTCTCTTTGTATAGATAAGCCAGGCTTGCAGGAAATGAAGAAATAATCAGAGGATTTCATAAGTCAGTATATCAACCAGTAGTCCAAACTTGCCACTGAACATTTCAGATAGTTCTGTAGCTTAGCTAGCCTCAGAAACTAATGTCTTTTCAGCCAGTTATAGAGCCAACAGTATGTAAAATCGAGTACCAGTCAAAACATTGTCCTAAAGTAAAACTGAATGGATGACACAAGTTTTCTAAGGGCTTGTCAATATGGACTTTTTTAAGTAAAAGTGCTAAGGACGACACTTGCATCCTTTAAATAATAGTCTGCCCCAGATAATTACCTAAATGTCCTCCTCCTCTCTCACTCCACAAAAGCCAATGCAAGCCTCTCGTGGGATTTGGGCTGGTCCCTCCGAAGAAAATTTACTGTGCCCTATTTAGAGGCCTGTTACCATGCTCAGAGCTAGTCTACTTATCTTTCCACTAAACCCTATATACATATTCTACAGTTTTCCTTTAAAAAATGTATTCTGTGTACAATCCACCCTTACCATCTTAATTGGTTCAAACACTTACTATTTCTTTATGTGAAATTAAATCTCCTTTTTGTTCTTACCTCTCCTTTTTCTCCCCATCAGCATCAAAGTTTCCTGTAATTAACTAGCTCTGAAGTGGTTTAGGGTTTAAAACCTCCTGCAACTCAGAGTTAGTGTGTGTATATGTATTTTTATTCCTCTCTCTGTTTCTGCCTATTAGATTTTGGCAAGTAAGTTTCTATCATTATTAGTTAAAAAAAAAACCTACAGATATTTGGAAAAAAAATAATGCAATTACTTTCATTGTGAAAATGTACTTTTACAAAAACTAAAATGAGAAAAATGAGAAAAAAATCTAGTAAGTGAACATCTGATTTGTTTATGTTTTTTTTTCCCCAAACCTTTTTGTGATGTTTTTCTAAACATTGCATTCCAAAATGAAATACATTTTAAATGTGTCTTTGTGGGAAGTTCCAAATGTGTTCAATTTCTGTGCAGATCTGGAAAAGTCAACTTTCTAAATCTTTGAAAAGTAGCATTATCATCTGCTAGTTGCTTATATTTCAACTGCTGAACTCTCTGCTGTTCCCTTATTATGGAAGCATAGTAGTTTATTTGGTATTTCACCTCCCAACTGCCATTTTCCTTCTTTTCTCCTTCCCCTTTCTCTGTTCTGCACTTTATTTCAGTATCTTAAGATCTCCCCATATGCTCTGGCATTAAAAATATCCACTAAGCTCACTGTGCCAGTCTCTCTCTTATTGCTTCTTCTATTTCCTCCTTTCTTTTCTACTTTTACCATCTTTCCTGATTTTTTTTTTGTTTTCATTCATTGCCACTTAGTTACAAGTTCATTTCATTCCACCACATTATGTTTCTAAAAGGTCATTATAGAATGTTGGAATGGGTACACATCTGTCTTTAGTAATTCTAATAAGTCTGTCACCACAGTATGTAGACACAGATTGGTGTACAGTATTACATTAAGTAATGGATATTTCTTCCCTTAAATGATTCTCAAAAGATTAACTGATCTCCACTGGGAAGAAGTCTTAGTTACTCCTTATGCTTTATTCATATGAAAGATGACTACTCTAGCTTTAAATAGTCTATAAATCACGTTCTATGTTCAAAACAAACTAAACTGTCAAAGAGGTTTTAAAGCAAGAGTACAAGAGATTGAATGTCTCACATGAAGGAAGATTCACTCTTTTGGGGGAGCAGTGGGCAGAAGTTTAATTAGAAACCACTATAGCTTTCTATTAGGAAAACAGACAGGAAATTTGCTGCAATTTTTTTTTTTTTTTTAAGTAAACCCACCTCTTGTCCATTCCAATGTGATGGCAAATCCTAAAACTAGGAAGCAATTAGCAAGGCAATATGACTGACATCAGTATAAACCAGCCAATATACTGAGAAGTTGCACATTTGCCTCAGGAGGTGAAAAATTCAAGGTTTTTAAAGCACAGCTGAAATAAAGGATGTTAAAAATGCTTAAAATTATGTTTTAATTACATAAACAGGCAGAATAACCCAACTAAGTTGCAAAATAAATAATGAACATAAAAAAGCTCTTAACATGTAGGTGAAAGTGTTCAATAGGATCTGATTCATACTTAATAATAATTAACAACAATTAATTAAAGGTATACATAATAGGATTTACAAGTCTAATTGTCTAGTTACCTGACTTGTTAAAACATCTAGGAAATTACATATGTAAATGTCCCATTTTCCATTATGATTAATTATGGGTATAAAAGTGTTATTAAATGCTCATTTAGTCTATCTCATCAGAATGTAGGTTATATCCCTCATATAACTGTACTTATATTGTTATAGTTCATTCACTTGGTTTATAATGTGGATAACTTACTCAACTCGGCAGTAGTTGAAACAAATGGTGATAGAAGTGCTTGAAATGCTAATTAAAGTGGGGAGTCTGCCCTTTGTCTTCCACATACTTATGCACAAGTTAATGATGCATTCAGTTCCTTTGATTTTGATAGAGTCATTCATGGTAGAAAAAGTAGAGCTGTAAATATTTACAAAACTGAAATGTAGATATGGAAGCCAAGTAAAATCTTCATTCTGAAAGGAAGAAGAGAAATTCAGAGAAGAAATCTGCTACCAAGGAATTACAAGACTAAGAAGTTACATCTACATTCACTGTTTCATGAAGTCATAGGATTCAGCGTACAAATTAAGATATTTTTTCAGTGTTGAGGCTTGTGTGCTATCATAGACAGCTATCATAGATAGAAAGCACTTAATGCAGCCATACTTCTTTGTTTTGTCTTGCATCAGGGAGTAAAATTAAACCTCTAGAAAAGAAAAGCTTAGAAGAAATAAAATTACTAAAATTAAGGTGAGGAGGTCTTAAAAAACCCAAACCCTACTTTCTTGCTAAAATAGCATCATCATCTTGTTTCAATATGTCACAAAAGCCATAACTTCTTTTCTGAAACTCAAAAATGTCTATAAACCTTTTCTGTGAATATATCTCAAAATACTGGTGATTTGCAGTACTTATGCTAAAAGGTGATCAAATCTTTGTATCTTGAAGTTTACATGTGTTTACTGACTTGTGCTTGCATGCATGCACTTTGTGGAAAAACTTTCAGAATCTATTCCTAGTTGATCCTTTGAAGTTGGATATGTCCCACAGTCTTCTGTTTTCTTTTTTATTTATATTTTCTTCATAATTACCATTCACATTCTACCTGTTTTCAATAGACTTCTAGATTTTTTGTTGAATAGAGAAATACCTCCATTTAAAGGTAACCTTTATTGTTTGAAAGAATGACCTGTGGTGAAAGAAATAATGTTACTGGACTGTGGAAATAGGCTAAGAACTCTGAATACATGATAGCCCTTTATCCTCTGTCAGAACATCAAGTAATTCAACATTATGAGTTAGGTAACTTGTCATTGAGCTGTTATCTGTGTTAAAAGTTAAATCACTAGCTAATCTTTCCTTTCTGGTAGATGGTTGCGCAAATTTCAGTAAAAGGAACACACAGAGATACGTGTGCTTCTATGAAAAGTTATAGCATTAACAGGTGTTAAAGTAGTCAGAACAACTCCCACCAGAAAACTACAAGAATCATGAAACTGAAGTTATAATATCTGCTAAATCATTGTTAGACTGTGTTGGTTTTGCCTTCTTTTGTTTTAATGACTGATAATGAAAATTGATAAAGCATGTGTGTATAAGAATTCTTAATTCTAATCAAAGCTTAAATACAATCCAGATAAAATAGCTTGAAGTTGTAAAGGGGGTTAAATAAAGGAACGGTAACCTTTCTTTTATGTTGATGGCTGATAATTCATAATAAATTAGATTGGAACTTTGTGTTCATTTGTTTCCTAGATTGTTTTATTCTCTTCTCATTTTCAAAGCTGAATATTCAAATCCTCATCGAGCTTAAAAGATTCTATAATGACCAGAAAGCCTATGAAATAGAAGAAAAGTTAGAAAAAATTCTTTGAAGTCTACTGACGATAGAGGTTTTCTGCTATGTGTTTTTTTCCTCCTTACACCTAGCAGATGACAGAATTGAACTGTTTGTTAGTTAGATTTAAAATTTCTTGATTGTAAATAATTAATGTATTGATGAAACAGTCTCTTAAAAAAAAAAGTCTTCATCTATTCCTCCTTCACTCAGGTGAGTATAATTTCTAAGATATCCAGTAAGGGTGACATACACAAGGTTAACTTCAGCCCATGGAATCTAATCTCAATCGGTTCTATGTCATCACTAAAGAAACACTTCTTCAGAATATGACTGTGAGTATGAAGTAACAGTCAACTACAAATCACTCTTTGCTCTTACTAAAAGTGTACCAGGTTGGAAGGGGATGGAGCGACATAGCTCATATGAATAGCTCTTAAACTTCAGGCACTCATAAAAGCATTATTTGTTCTAATTTTTATACTGAAAATATTTGCAAGATGGCAGTTTTCTGGGATTCATTCATGAAAATCTGCCCTCAGCTTTCAAAAAATATCTTATCATGGTGCTCTGTATATTTTTCAAGTGAAATTTTAATGCAGCAGTATTCTAAAAACTTGAATGGAATTACAGGTGTGTAAAAGTTAATGAGAGATTTGACACTGAATTCCCACTGGATCAGGAATTTCTTTTACAAGACCCATATTAGTTAATACATACTTACTGTGAACTACATGCGCTGTTTTGTGGTGGGTTGACCTTGGCTAGCTACCAAACACCCTCCCTGCTGCTTTTTCATTCCCTCTCCTCAACAGGATGAGCCTTTTTTTTTAAGGCTCAAATTCACTCCTGCCACTCTAGCTCCTCTACCTCCTGCCCACTGAGCAGGGCTGGGGGAGAGAGAATGGCAGGGGCTGCAGTCAGCCCTCAGCAGCTCCTCTCTGCCCCTCCCTCCTCCTCACACTCTTCCCTACTCCAGTGTTCCCAGGGGCTGCAGGGAAACCCCTGCCCCATGGGGTCTTTCCCGAGGCACAACTGTGCCCTGAACTGGAGTGCCTTAAATCTCCAGAGTTGTGTATTTTAAACCTGGATCTTACTTGACTTCAGCATGGTTGCAGACTCACAAAAAGGAAGAGGTAAATATTTATAGAACAGTCAGATTAACTACAACATTTCAGAAGACATTTAATACTGTGTTCTTAAACAATCAATGCATAAATAACTAGAGAATAAAACATTAAGAGAAGAAGAAAAAACCCCAAAACCAACAAAAAAACCCCTGTAATTTCTACCTTTGCTGGGACAGTTTGCCTTCCAAATGACAGGGAAACAATAAACAAGACTCAATATGCTTGAGTTGAAGAGGCTTTTGCCATTCTCCTGTTAAATTGCCACCATACAACTACAGGGAAACACAGGAAATATATTTTTGTTTAATTTCAATTCTCAATATCCAGGAGAATCACAAACAGTTGTAAAAATTTTTGTAGTTTTTAAATTGTTAAATGTAAAATGAAATTATTATTGAAAAAGTAAAAGCAAAACAAAACAAAACTACAAAATATGAGGTTTTATGACTTTATTTTTTTTCAATGTGCCAACAGCTAATTGTTGCTGTCTCTTTGCTCCTTAGCTCTGGAAGATAACTCTGCCAAAGATAAACACGAGATAACTTTTTCCCATTCCCAGATGCTATGGGAAAGATCATCAATGGAAACAGATAGCCATAAAGGGGTTTTCATTTGTAAGAAGTCTGTGAAACGCTGATATAGAAGAAATCACAGTTAACTGAAAAAGTCAGTGTATAATGGTATCTGTTTCCTTATGAGAACTGAAAAGCCTGAGAATGGATGGTGATTCCTGGGATCTCTCCTTAGCCTGTATGTAATCAGTTAATTAACATCTCAGGTAACGGAAAGCACACCGATTGTGCTGGAAAAGCCAGTTCAGGAAGCGCTGTGTACGTAGTAGAGGACTGTGTGGGAATTCATAGCAGATTTCTTCATTTCTTCCATGATGAAAGGTGTGAACATGGTGAACTAAGAAAAATGAATCCTCTGCAAGATAACAATCTAAGAAGCAGAGCAGAAAAAGACCTGGGGTTGAATTGAAATGCTAACTGAATTTAAGGCAATAATAACGCTGTATAAAAAAGAAAACTTTTATCCAGTATGTATTAATGCATGACTTACATGTGAGAAACTAGTTTATTTGTTGTAGTCTACTGATCAAGGAGTTATAAGATCTCATTTCAGATTCAGTATACAATTGCAGAATCAGACTTTCAGAAGGCTAAAAGAAGTGAGAATTGTAGGCATCTTAGAAAGCATCATATATTAAGAGAGTTTAGTCCCTGAATTTACTCAGTTTAGGATCAGAGATTTCTAGTCCTTTTTTTTTAAATAGTACAAGGAAGCCAGAGTGGCAGATATGATGGAAGTCTTGTGACTTTTCTTCCTTTAACTGGGAACACAGTGAAGGGAAATATGTTCTCTTGTAAAACTTTAGATTTGGTATTGGTAAAATATTTTTATTCTAAGGGTAATAGAATATTAGGAAAAGCTACCTACCATCTGGTTTTTGGCATCTCCTTCAGAGTTACATTTCAATGAGACATTAAAAGATAAAATCTCTCATAAATAACTGCTTACACTCTGTCCTGTCTTAGCTCAAATGATCTGGACTAGAATTTTTCTTGAACTCCTTTCCACACCTGCAGTGTTATGCAAAAGGGTATGGATCTTAACAAAGACAAATATGACTTGAAGACAATTTTTTAAAATTGTCTAGACAGGGAGGGACAGCATTCTTCGCTTCCCTCACTTCCCCACCACCCCTGAAAAAAACCACCAAACAACCAAACCAAACCCCAGATAGGAAAACCCAGTAAGAATATATAGGTTATGTGTATTTAAAGTTCAGCCTGTAGAAAAACAAATTCAATCCCCAAGATCCTTAAACCCATTCTAAAATTTTTTATTGTTTCAAAATGTAAGTCCTAAAGAGCTGCTGTTCATCTAGGATTTATCAAAGCATTCTTGTAACTTCCTTGTGGATAAATGATTCTTTTTTCCTCTCTTAGAACTGTGAATTTCACTTGAAAGAAATACCAGAGAGCCTGAAGGCAGGCAGACCCTTTACTTGAAAGCTCTTCTATTTAGTCACTGCCCATGAGGCCACTTGTGTTAAATGGTCTTACTACACCTTTTATATTGCTGTTATTATTGTATTGTGTTACCACTAAGACTTCATGAGGCTTAAGTTACTGATGAAAAATACTTAAATCCTGCCATGCTATATGCCAATTAAATATGATTAAATTAGAAGCTCCTTTCTGTTGTTAGAACAATGGGCATTCACTAGCGAAATAATTATGTGAACAAAAATCCACTCCAAAACTGAAACAGTTCTTAGAGATAGCGATTTGGAATGATCCCACAGCCATGTCTACACCAGTGTTGTCTTTGTTTCATGTGAATCACAGAATGGTAGGGATTTGCAGGGACCTCTGGAGATCATCTAGTCCAACCTCCCTGCTACTGCAGGTTCACCAACAGCAGATTGCACAGGCAGGTTTTTAATATCTCCAGAGAAAGAGATTTCACAGTCTCCCTGGGGAGCCTGGGGAGCCAGTGCTCTGCCACCTTAAAACTAAAGTTGTTCCTCATGGAACTCACTGTGTCCCCCTCATAGACAAGGGAGTGGAACAGAGCTGCCAGACCTTTAAGGACATTATCTACAGAGCCCAAGACCATTCAGTTCCCAGGTATAAGAAATAAGGAAATAAAGGCAGGAGATGGGAATGGGTGAGTCAAGATCTGCTGGACAAACAGAAGGGCAAGAAGGAAGTGCACAGGCAGCAGAAGCAGGGACAGGTCTCCAGGGAAGAATTGCCTGTTTTCCCAGGGACAGGGTCTGGAAGGTCAAGGTGAAGCTTGAGCTGAACTTGGAAAGGGATGTAAAGAATAATAAGAAGGGCTTCTGTAGCGATGTCAGACAGAAAAGGAAAGTCAAAGAAAGCATACCTCCCAGGAAACACAACTAGCAAACTGTTAACAGCAAATAAGAAGGCTGAGGTACACAACTACATTTTTGCCTCAGTCTTCACTAGTAACCTCTCTTTCCACCTCTCTAGAGGACTGACCACAAGGTAGGGATCAGGGGAGTACTTTTTATTGTAAGGAAAGATCAGGCTCATGACCACCTGAGGAACCTGAAAATATATAAATCTACGGGACCTGACAAGATGTATCCCAGAGTCCTGAGGGAATTTGCTGATGGAGTTGCCAAGCCACTCTCCATGATATTTGAGAAGTCACAGCAGTCACACGAAGTCCACTGTGACTGGAAGAAGGGGAATATTACACCCATTTCTACAAACAGTAGAAAGGAGAACCATGGATACCATTGACCTGTCAGCCTCACTTTTGTATTTTGGAAGTTCATAGAACAGATCCTCCTAGAAGCTATGCTAAGGAAAATGGAGGACAGGGGGGTGATTTGAGACAACCAGTTTGGCTTCTCCAAGTCCTGGCTGACCAAGCTAGTGACCTTCTATGATGGAGTGAATACATCAGTGGACAAGGGAAGAATTATGGATGTCATCTATCTGGACTTCTACAAAGTCTTTGACAGGATTCCTCTCAACAATCTTCTCTAATAATCGGAGAGATACAAATTAGATGGGTGGACTATGTGGTGGATCAGGAATTGACTGTATAGTCACATCCAGAGGGTAGTGGTCAGTGGTGCAGTTGACACACCTGAGGGAAGAGATTACATCTAGAGAGACCTGGAAAACCTCAAGAAGAGGGCCTACGTGAACCTCATGAGGTTCAACAAGGCCAAGTGCACGGTACTGCCCCTAGGTTGGGGTAAATGCTGGTATCAACACAGACTTGGGGATGAAGGGATTGAGAGCAACTCTTCAGAGAAGAACTTGGGGGTACTGGTGAACGAAATGTTAGACACAAGCACAATGTGTGCTTGCAGACCAGAAGGCCATCAGTGTCGTGGACTGCAACAAAAGAAGCATGGCCAGCGGTTCAACAGCGGTGATTCTGCCCCTTTACTCCTCTCTGGTGAGACCTCACCTGGAGTATTGCACCCAGCTCTGGAGCTGTCAGCAAAGGAAAGACATGGACCTGTTGAAGTAGATCCAGAGAAGGACCACAAAAATTGTCAGTGGTGGAACACCTCTTCTATGAGGAAAGGCTGAGAGACTTGGGGTTGCTTAGCCTGGAGAACAGCAGATTCTGGAGAGACCTTATTGCAGCCTTTCACTATTTAAAGGAAGCTTATAAGAAAGATGAGGACAGGTTTTTTAGTAGGTCCTGTGGCAATAGGAGAAGAGGTAAACTTTTTAAACTAAAACAGGACCGATTCAGACTAGAAATAAGGAAGAGATCTTTTACAATGAGGGTGATGAAACACTTTAACAGGTTGCCCAGAGAGATGGTAGATGTCCCGTCCCTGGAGGCATTTAAGATCAAATTGGACAGAGCTCTGAGCAAACTGATCTAATTGAAGACAGCCCTGCTTACTGAAGGTGGTTAGACTAGATGACCTTTAAAAGTCCCGTCCAACCCAAGCCATTCTGTGATTCTAATTTACTTTTTATTTTCTCATATGCGAAAAGAAAGTTAAATCCTCTTTACCTATAGAGGCAAGACTTGTTCAATGACAGCTCCATACTGACATCTTTGCTGACTGAAATCTATTTTTTCCTTGATTATTTTGAAAATATTTGAGGAGTTAAAATGAGTAAGAACAACAAAATATTCTTCAAGGTGCAATTGTTAGGGCACGTATTTTATGTTAATATACTGGAATTTGCATATAAAAGCAGGTCTAGAAATGTGTGCTCTGAGTGGGCACATATCAGTCTACAAGGAGCTAATGGTTGTTATGATGCAAATGTTTCTCTACGAATAATAACTCTATCTAAAACCACTAAAGAAACCTCAAACTAAGGTTCAGCTAAATCAAACTAAATTTTGCACTCAACATTGTGAAAATTTACACTCTTTGAAGTACTGGAGCAAGGTAACAGGATTATTAGGAATTTATGGAGAAGAGGGTGAGAGGGATTGGTTTCATTTTTTAATCAAATTATGGTTGTTTCAGAATAATTTAACAAAGTTGTGATACTTTAACACATATCTGCTTTAAAGAGAAATGTATATAAAAATGACAAGTGAAAACTAGAAAATATTACATCTGAAAAGAGAGCTCCTCATTGCATTTTCCCCATATTTAGCTAAAAAAGAATCATTTATGATGCTACAAGTACAATAAACAACATAGTTCCATTGAGAAATCTATGCACATACAAAACCAATTCTAAACTTCATGAGGTTAAAATATCCAGGATCTGATCTCTGAGAAGAGAAGATTCTCATTAATCTTCATGAAGATTTGGCTTGTCAGTATTTTAAAAAATGTATAATCTTTTAACTAATCTTTTTTTTTTTGGAAGCTTAGAAAGTAAAGAAGAAACTTAAAAACAACCCATGTTTCTTCTCCTCATGAATAACATGAAGCTTCACAAGATAACATATTGCCGTCTTAGGCCTATTTTATCAACAACATCTTCTAAGGATCTAGGATCTGATCCAAAGCATATTAATGTTAATTACAGTCTTTCTGTTGGCTGTGGCTAACTTGAATTAGATATATATTTCTATTTATTAATTCATAGGAGCTAAAAAAAATTACGTTCTAACTCTCTCATTATAATTGCTTTGATTTTTTCATCTTGTTTTCCCTCCAGGATTGCAATTTATCAATAGCTGAGCATAAAATGTGTTTTCCATGTCTGGGGATTCTTTTGAGCTCCAATTTGTATAAAGTCCAAATTTAGACAATCCAGAAAAATTAAAACCTTAGATAATTCAAACAACTTTTACATCTTCCAAACATTTAATTTCAGTATTAATTATTCTCATTCTAAAATATTTATCTAAAATTTTTCAAGATGCTATTTCTTAAGTTTGAAATGTAAAATTATAATAATTTGATAATTTCTCAAACACAAAGGAAGACTTGAGTTTTGTCAGCTGATCCTCTTCTGTTTTCAGTTTTCATGAATCAATTTTATCTAGAGAAAAGCCCACATAAAAATTTATAATTAGCCTGATTAGAAGCTCAGTGACTGCGACACTGCGAACTGCATTGAATTCAGTAAAACAAAACCCTTCACTGAGACTGAGACTTCAACGTGTTGTATGCCTCCTGTTGCTTCCTTCTACAATAGAATGATGGGCAAGTAGTCAAAGTTTGTGTTATATTGTAGATTACCATCTTTCCTTCAATTCTGAATTAGTTAAATTTTCTTTTGTAGGGGAAAGAAATAATTCTAACTTCTCATTTGATTTTATTCTTAAGAGTGCAGCTGATCTTCTAGAGGTCTCTTGTAATGCTGCTAAAAATAACAATAAATAAATTTTGCCCATGAAGTCCAGTAATTTAAAAACCATCCAAATTACTGAAAAGGTCTTCAAAGAATTGCTGGAATGATTAAAAAATCCCAGGAGCCCTTCCTTAAAAATTTAAAAAGAAAAAAGAAAAAAAAAAGAAAAATATCTATCTGTCCTTTAAAATGCTTCAGCATTCCCTGTGGCTAAGAATCTTTAGTGGTGAAGTGACATCTGGATTTCTGTGGCTAAGTAGACATGCAGTCATGTATATTATGATAGGGATACTGAATTGTTAATCCCCAGCAGTTTCCTTAAGCTAGTCTTCCAGTCTTTTTTTTTCTCCCCCTTCTTTCATGTCCAGAGGCTGAACCAGAAGATGAAGGGGACTGGAAAACACAGCATACACCTTGCACAAGAGAGACAAAAAAAGAAGCAGTGTTGCAGGCACTAATCCTGTGCGTGTGACATATTTCAAGTCACCAGCTTGAATGCCAGCCTCTTCTTCCCCAGAAAGTATCCCGAACATTAACTGGAGGAGGAATTGGAACTCAGGATTCTGACATGAGAGTCAGCTAATGTGCAGTTTTGTCTCCCTGGCTCATTCAATTAGTATTTGTTTAAAATTGTATAACAGAAAGACATTTTCAGAATTAGGTAAAAGAAATCCATCCAGGAACTGTGAATATGCTTTTATTGACTGTGCTCTGGCCTGTCCCAGGCTTATCCCAGGAGCCAACAGCTTATTAAAGGCTCATCTTCAAAAGACCAGAGGAGTACAGAGGTACAAATGCAGGCAAAAACCAAATATATCCTGATCAGCCAGAGAGAGGAACAGGATGAGGCCACTGGTGCTGTTTGTGTTGGTGTGAGTGCTGAGTGTGTCTATGAAAACCAGAGTGGCCAGCTGTGTATATGTGTGTCTGTATAGGTGAGTTTGTATATGATCCCATTTGGAATGCATCCGCAGTCTTGCTATTTGTTGGATCAGCATATCGGGAGCTGCTGCAGCCTCACCTGAAATGAGCTACTGGATTCAGCACCCCTTAAGAAAATTATCGGAAAAGGAATTTTGGTTATCAGTATGATACTGAAGCTATTACAGCATCTAATGACTAAGATCCACCTACCAGTGTAAATGTTTCATCCATACTAAGGAATATAATGAAGATTTTTATGATTTGAAGCTATACAGTTCTACCAGATTATGAAGAAAAAAAATGTACGAAGTTTAGTTTTTTTTAAAAAATGAACTGTATATGTTTTCAGAAATATTTCAGAGCAAAAAACTTTTTACATTCTGTAAAGTTTGTTAAAAAAATATAGCCCCAGCTTGCCCTTGCATTCAAAAAGAATATATAATTTCACTAGAATTTGAACCAAATGTTGTCACTTAAGAGACTTAGAAAGCTGGTAGTTAGCATAATCTATGAGAAACATGCATAAATTTACTCTGCACTTCCTCTTTTATGGCTATACATATTCAATGATGGGCAAATCAAAACAAAAGTTGTACATCAGAATAGCTGAACTGGCCTTTTCTCTTCATTATCAACAATATAAAATCTGCCTGAAAGCTATGAGATTTTTGTGCCATGATATTTATTTGGTTTTCTAACCAAGAAATACATTTCCAAGTTTTGCTCTTTTTTTCCCAAACTATACATGAGGACTTTTTTCCATCAGGTCCAGAGGCGATTAGTTCCTTAATTAAGTTAGAAATCCCAGTGTTCTCACTTCATTTCATAGCGGTAGTTGGCACTAGCTTTAACAGTGAATACAAAGAGTACTGCTTACAGACATAAATGCAGACAAGTGCAAACTTAGTCTCCCTATCGCAATGTTGAAATCAAGAGGAAGATGACACTGAAACACATAAAACAGGTAATTCTGAACTAGCTTGAGTCCAGGTGCGGTACAATAGGTAAGCATGTACTCCAATCAAATTAATAAGCCTCTCTCAGGTTCAGAGCTTATTAACTTGTTCACAGCACTCATTCAGAATCATATTCAGTTCACAGCAATCATTCAGAATGATTATGTTTCTTCCAGATCCAAATTAGCAATTTTACACTGTATTATATGTGAATTTAGCAACTTTCTCTCTTTACTTAAGCACCTATGTATTGTGCTACATTTCTTGATGTAGACATAGAATGACATTGCAGTCTAGAAAGGATTCTTTTTCTGTTGCTAGCAAATGAGACCTAAGAGCAGGAAAATGCAGTAAGCAGAAGAGAAGGCCCTGCCTGCTCTTGATGGACATAGTTGCCTTGTTATTTGCTCTCACCACTACCATTATTACCTTGAATTTCTGAGAGTTACTCCAAATTTACCCTACTTTGAGAGTGGCTGGAGTGCTAAAGATGCCATTGCACTTTCTTCAGCAGCAGGGGCTTTCTATGATGTACTGAAACTGCATTTTCTCTCCTCTTTCTTTCTGGCAGCATGCTGTGCCCATCAGCTGACTAAGAGCTTCCTTCCTAGAGGAGGCTGCATTTTATTAGTGATGTACTGTGCAGATGTATGGTTCAAATCTGGTCTGAAGATAAAAATATTAATAATTGGATCAGTGATTCTTTAAAGTCTCTATTTCTATGCTGTCATCATCTCTCTGTGCTCTATGAGGATGTGCATGAACATCGGGCATAATACACTTTCTGTCCCAAGCAAGCAACAAAACCCTGCAGGGTTTTGAGAGACCATTTAATTTTTTAAAACAAGTTTTCAGCTTACTTCATTGCCCCACTCTCAGGGAGCCTCATAGCCATAGAAGCTGACAGCCTCTCTTCAGGACTTAATGGGAAGTCTTTGCCAGCACACAGATCAGTGTGGATGAGATAATGATTACTGCTGTCACACTACTCATTTTTAAATGTAAAACCTGGACTGCCTTTTGTTTGGAGCACTGTATGCAAGAAACCTAATTTTTTATGTGATCAAGGACAAATGGATGGTGCTTGATATGATATTATATTAAGTGCTTCTTAAAGGCACTTGTAAAGGAACTTATTACTGAAGTAATGATGTGCAAGTGATTGAACTTGTTCACTTCCCATCTCTGTGATGTCATTCTGATGAACAAGGACACGCTGGCATGAGGTTGGTAGTTAATGGAAGCAGATTTTGGCCTGGCATGCATTTGTCCTTCTAAATCTAGCAAAGTTCTCACTATTCAATTGTTAATAATAGCTAAGATCTAAAAAGAAAGACTTGTAGAGTACAAGCATATAGTAAGCATTCTGAGACTCTTGAACCTTCAGATTTTTAGCAAATCTATTAATACTAATGTACCTAGGTTATTTCCTGATCCTTTCCTGATATCAAACCTTTTTAATGATGGTTATCTTTTAACATAAATAAATAAATAAATAAATAAACATTCGTCTTAAGAGAGAATCACAACCTGAAAGGAGAGTTAATTTCCCATCTAAGCTCTGCCACCAATTTTGTGAGAGACTGCAAGCAAATTAATTAATTCACCATGTCTCAAGTCCTGCCTTTAAAATAAAAATTACTTTCCTTTTGTGCAACCTCTCTGTTTAAATTCATATCTCTATGAATAAAGCACTATAGCTCACTGTATATTTTTAGAGTATTCAAAACAATAAGATACTTATCTTTCACGTTTCTGCTTAATCCTAAAGTTTTTTTTTATAATGCAAAAAATTAATAAAATATACATGAACAACAAGTACACCAAAGAATTCTGCTTCTTTCTTTGCCTGCTGTCTCTTAGAACAAGCAGTAAGCTATAATTTGCAATCACCTCCTCCCAACACTACAGAGAACTTTGTGGAGTTTGAGATGAACAACATATCAGGGTTGTAACCACACTCCACCCTTATCTCACACCAGCCTCTGTTCCTTTCTTTCATTCTTTCTCTTATCAAGACATGGTAACACGTCAACTGCAAAATGCTGGACAAGCCTCAGAAAAGCAGGGATAGTTTCTCCTGAGACAGTAAGGGAGTGATTCTTTGGACCATCAGGATGGAAAAAGAGGTTTCTTTACCCATTATTATCTCTAGACCTGAAGGAAATACTCTCTTCCAGTCACAGTTCCACATTTCAGCAGGTGGCCCTTTGCTCTTGTTTTATTCATCTCTTTCATGCTTGCCATTTCTGCCCATCTTTTGTGGCAACCACAATGAATGGCAGAGGGGATTCAGCAGCAGGTGGTCCCCAAAGACTCATCTTAGAATGCTGCCCAAGGGCCTCACCTCTGGTGC
Organism: Phaenicophaeus curvirostris; assembly: GCF_032191515.1. Classification (NCBI taxonomy): domain Eukaryota; kingdom Metazoa; phylum Chordata; class Aves; order Cuculiformes; family Cuculidae; genus Phaenicophaeus; species Phaenicophaeus curvirostris. The sequence continues at coordinate 26,969,108 of NC_091394.1, read as the reverse complement.
TGGGAGGGGAGGTTTAGGAGTAAGCGTGGACAACCTGCATTGAGGGTGATGAAGTGTAGCAGAGGGTGCCAACCGCCCCCCCCACCACCTCCTCACACCTGACTGCCCAGGAATAGCCAGACCCTCCTGAAGGAGATTCTGCACACGCATGGCAGGATCACCTCTCATGTACTGATGGGGCAGGGAATGGCCTTATAAAAGAACTTGTGAGGAGCCACGCAGGGTGGGCGTCCATCACTCCAATCAGATTCCTGGACCACACAGCCTGGAAGAACTGCTACTGGAGACAGCATATGTTCCTGAGGAGCTGCTGCTGAAGTAGTTACCTCTTTCTTTTCCCTTCTCTCTCCCTTCCCCTGTCTCCCTCTCTTTCTATGTATCATTTATCTTACTGTTTTCTTGATTGGCATCAGTGTGTGTTGGATCAAATCTGAGTGACCTTGTCTGTGTTCAGGGATCAGATTGTAGTCTGAACAGATTGAAATCTGTTTTCTGCAACTTTGGGAAGCTGCACCCCCATATCTCAGCTGTACATCCAAGTTTTTTGCTCGGTTTATTTTGATTGAAACCTGAATAAATTTTGCTTTTTTGATTTCACCTTGGGAGTGACCTTGTCAGCCTCCAGATCACCACACAGATAATTGTCCCACCTTTTCAGATTGTGTAAGTCAAAAGAAGACCTGTACACTGTGTAGCTCATGGACTGGGGCACAAAAGAGGGCAGAAAGTAATGTGGAAAGCGTCTTTCCTAGATGGATGATCTGGCTTCCTCTCCAAAAGATGCAAAATGAAGTCAGTTACCAGATTTAAGCAGACTTGTACTACAAATTTATCTTGTTCAGTCTATTTTCTGATCACAGTTTCAGTATGGAACGAAAAGGAAGTAGGAATTTCACAGTAACTTAGTGCAGTTTGTAAAACTGGATATAATGGATTAAATAAAATCTCTTATTTAATCTACTTTCTTCAGTAAGGTAAATCTGAAAATCCCAACCTGTAGTTTTATCTTCCCTAATGATATCAAGCCAATGCTGTGCAGTTAATCACATTATTTTGTATTTTTTTACTTCTCAGCAGTTTCTCCTCTCTTTCCTAGAAGTTTGACAGTGCTATAATCTCAAGTATATTTATATATGTAGATATATCTATAGTAATAGCCGGCTTAAACTTTTTTGTTGATACAACATGTTGCTCTGACATTGGAGCTTGTGTACTGCTTAATATTTAATTCTACTGATTTATGGTTTGCATTCATGGAATATCTACTATGGGAAAAGTGCTGCTTGTGTGGCAAATCTTCAGACCTTTTTCCTTGTCCTTTCTGACTCATGGAAGAGAAGTTGCTAATGGCTCTGTGCTTCACATGAAGTTTTTTGGGAGTTAGATAATATTCTGCTACTCATGCTTCGAGAAAAGTTCATGTCTATTGTCATGAACAAGAACATTACAAATGATCTGTAGGATCTGGTCTTTGATTGGTGCTGGCCCAAAATCTCCCTTACTTTTTTTTACACTGTTGTTGAGTATGATGGGACTAGCCATTTGTGTGATGTGATAGAGCATGTCCATACTTACAAAAGTGGTGGTGGGAGATTGTTTCGCTGTTTCTGGCTATGGTTTCATAAGAAGAGTTGATTTGATATAACTGTTTCTGAGAAGGGGTTCTCCTGTTCCCTTATCTCATCTTTCTTTCAAGAACAGACTCCTCATCATTTGCACCTTACATGAGTTCTGGTAATAAGTTCAGGAGGAAAATTAAAGATTATTTTTTTCGCTTACTGAGCTGCATTGATCCAGAAGGGTCTAATGAACACTGGAGAAGGAGTGAGTAAGTATGCAGGACTTAGCTCAGGGGGCAGGGGACTAAAGGACCCTGTCCAATTGGAACAGGAAGGATTGTGTTTGAAAAGGTACCTCCCTCTGCAAGCCTCATTAAAAAAAAAAAGTCTTGGGGTAGCAAAGAGTAGAAATCTAACCAATTAATCTAGAATGATGAGGTCATTATCTAACATGGACTGATTAAAACCAAACCAAAACAATCCCCTGAAATTAACATTGCTAACTTGTTTAGCTGATAGCTGAAAGCATAGCTGATTTCAATCAAGATAATGACTCCTTTTTTTTGTAAAAACATTTGACAGTTTTCTCCTACTTACTTAAAAATGCTAAAAGGTAGGTTTTCAAGTATAATTACATTTTTTATCTGACATATGACAGCAGGACTGTAGACTAATAGTGGCTAGGTAAGGTCCTTTTCCTCTCCTCCATAACGCCTTTTTTTTTTTCTCTTTTAGTTTTATTGCACTAATAAAACTATCCTGTGATGAAATTCAGCCTAATACAAAACACTAGAACAAGCCCTGTGCACCTCCTGCGTATACCGTCTTCTGAAGAATAGACTTAAAGAAGCAGCAAGGGAGGAAGAAACTGACATGCCCATTATTTCCAAGTCTTGGTTTTCAAATTTTTAAATGAGTGATAAATCTCTGTTACATCCATTGGTTAAAAAAAAAATTGTGCCTTACGTGTTCTAAGTCAATAAATCTATTTCACAGATTACACCCATGTATGAAAAAAAATCCAATCCAGAAATGTGAATTTTCTCACTTACTTTCATTTATCTCCTCATTTTTTCACACAGACATATGCATTGTTGCATCTGTAAGGACAGAGAAGAAGTCAGCAATCTGCTAGATAAGCCACAGAGAGCATCTATACTATGTAGAACTTTAAGCACAATGATGACATTTTTGTGAAGGAATACCAAGGCAGGAAACTTTCCATGGTCTAACATATTGTCCTTGGCACACTTAAGCCAAGTGAAAAAGAGTACTGTCACAAGGTTCTCATCACAGTCCATCCCTCAATGTAAGCTCAATATCATGATAGATGGTCTTGCCTTCTCAGACTTGGCAGATTAACGGTGCACTCGGCTCAGTCTTAACACTGGTTCAAACTAAGCAGTCAGGGCTAGAAAAACTAACTGTGTTCTATCATCAGACCAGGATGTCTCATCCGTGCATAAGCTGCATCTCTCCCCATCTAAAGAATTGTTCTCACTTGTAATAAACCAAAAAGTAACCCCAAACCAGCACTTTTCTGTTGCTGGCCAAATTTGTGACATTTGTTTTTCAGAATTCTAGTTAATGCCTGTTCCATAATAATCATATCCCTCTGGTTTGGACACTTTTAGTGAGAAGGAATTTTAATTCCAGCTGTGTGGAAAGATTTTTTCCCCCTAATTATGTTTCCCAATATGCACTGAACTATATAGCTGGAAAAAAAAATCTTAAAATATATGTCTGTGTGTCAACCTTCATTTTCTTTATAGAGGTGCAGGGAGCGTACCAGAACTGTTTCTTGATGTGCTACTGAGAAAGATCAAAGCTGAAACTAAAGTCATTTGAAAGCTATATTTATGTCAAACTTCTCAGCTTGTTCCTCCCCTTTGGAACATACTCTTATAACAGTTTTATTCAATAACTTACATAGACCTTTTACATATCAAAGAAGGCAATAAACAGAAATATATTAAGATACATGGCTCATCGATATGGGTCCAAAACTCACATTAAATCAAAGACTAACTAAAACTTCACATACTATTTTCCCCACTGGTGTACATACTGATTTCTCAGTTGCCTATGTGTTATGCTTTAAAAGGGAACTGGGATGTTGATTCAATTTTAATCATTTGATGGGTACATGCCATTCAGGTAGTCTTTGTGAAATATGCAGAGATATGTCATAGACTGTCAATGGGTTCCTTGAGTTTTCCTCAGCCTATTGAACTCTTTTGATGATATAGACACCTTTCATTTTATTGAAAAAGATTCATAAGACAGAGGAAAGTTTCAGGCAAAAGCAGAATCATTTCCAAAGTAAAACAAGGATCTTGTAAAGACCACCTAGAGCTGATATTTGTGCCACCGGATGTTGTTTCTATGCTTGGCAGTGTTTTGGCTCTTGAAGGATCACTATAGTCATTCTGAAGTCATATAAACTATGTCAGCAATTAAATTAAGAGTTATTCCCTCTAAGACTGTCACGAGGATCTCGTGACAGACACGTGATGTTGATATTTTTCTTGGTGTTATGAGGTTTTGTGACAGTCCCTGAAATAACTTAAAAATACGTCTTATATGGAAATAAACCTATGAGCCTGGCATATAAAAATGAATACTCTTCAAGACACTAGTTTAACTGAAACACTTGCTATTGTTATTCATGAATTTGGTCTAAAAGTAGTGTTTAGACTAGATGCAACAGAATATATTCTGTTTCACTTTAACACACTTACAATTCTTTTATACATATCCTACTTGTACCTCATATATCAAATGTAAAAATATGAAAAGAAGACTACTTAAAACAGACAATAATGACTATTATATTTACTCAGCTTTTGATTAAAAAAAAAAGAAAATATGACCACTGTAGTTCTTTCTATAGTACTGTATTCCATGAGATGCCAAGGTAGAGCAGACCGATGTTGCTCTAATACAAATCTTGTTTGCCTTATGAGCTGAAACCTTCTGCTACAAAATCTCTGATGAGAAATAAATAATGTGGAACATGTAGGTGACATTTTACAGGGTCACTTTTCCGGGCCGTTACTATAATTTAAAAGGTAATTCCCTCACTGTTGCCTATTCATTGTTATTTGGCTGTTTCAAATGTTCTCATACATGAAATGAAATCTCACTTGCGTTTTGTTTGGGACAAAAAAATCAAAGGAAAAAGTATACCTGCATACTACAATTGTCAGAGCTGATTCTCCTTTTGTACACACATATATAAGGCAGGAGTAAATCCAAACCAGTCTATACAGTGATATTTGTATGACCCATGTGTTGTCAATGAAATAAAAACTGGAAATGTATTTTCCACCAGTGTATTATAGATATTTATCAACATCTACTAAAAAGAATAAAAAAGTGCTATTGATTCTATTCTAAAGTTTCTGTTTTAGATGAGTGCTACATCTTGGCAGGAAAGTATGCATCTTAGCATTTGATAGTGTTTCCAGTGAAGTGGCCCTCAAAGTACATGTACTTACTGAAAAAGTAACATAGCTTTCTCTTCATAATTAATGACTATCAGTCATCACGTTTTCAAAATTAGATGTCAGTTAAATAAAAGCATCATATAAAATAGGCATTCTTTGGACATCTCATCAACTCAATATTCATTCTTATGTGATATCAGAGCAGCTAAAGGAAGGGAAGAAAGCATTTTAGGCAACATATAGCCCCACTGAAGATATATGATCTTGCAACAGCCTCACTCTCTAGTTTTAGTTGCTGTGGAATATACTCCTTGAATAAGCAGAACAGTAGCCACTAATTATTTCTTCTTAGTTTTATTCTTATAATTTAATTGCACATTGACGACTGAAAATACCTGGTTTGCTGATAATTAATGCACAGGAGAAGAACTAAACGTAGTTGATTTGTGTGTATTTAGAAACAAAAGAACAGTATGGCCTTATTTTTAGCACCATTAATTAGAAGTTACACTTGGGAGTGCATTTAATGGTCATTAAAGCAGCAAGTATATTGTATATGCTGGTATCTTACGGATTAAACCTTTTCCTCTATTTCCCATCTTTCATCATGTGAGTCATCTGTTGAATTTGAATGGTGATTGTTTGATCTGCCATCTCCTTGAATGCTGCTGCTAATAGGTGTTTTTGGCCATATTAGCAGAAAAGTCCCCAAAATAACAGCAGTGTGTATGTATCAGTTTCAGAGAAGCCTACTTGTTCAAATTTTAGTTGGCGGATAGTGCATTGAATAATTTCAGAGAAAAAAGATTTTCTCACATTGTTTTCCCGTGAGGTCTCTATGCTTTTCCATTTTTTACATACTTTGGATAGCAAGCTCATTGTATTTCCTTCTCATACTTTCCTCTTTACTATTACATTTTAAATAAACCTATTAAATAGACAATTGTATTTAACCATATAGTGTTAATAACAAATGAAGAATGTAAACAGCAGCACACTTAACTCTCAACTGCAGGTATCAGGTCTAGGTAAGACCTGATGGCAAAAAGAATTTGAAAAGAATAGCATATGAAAGGCTAGTCATGATTTCCCAAACTTTACCAACATAAACCAAGACTTTCTGGATGCTACCCAAGAAACACAAAAGTTTTAGATGTCTCCTGTTACAGTGGGTATATCTAATCTTTATCTCATACATTTAATGCTTGAGAGAACATAATGGGGAACCAGCAAACATGTTTTGCTTCTTCAGTTGATAATCTTAACCATATAGTCATACCCATGCATTAGCTTCATTAATATAGAAGTGCAAGTTTCTAGAAAAGAAGATGATTAGGAGGAACAATTTCAGTGTCATGAAATGTGCAGAAGTTTAATGATTACCTTTTGGCCTTGATGAGGGCCAAAAATTCTAAACTTTCCTTCTGTGCTCTGAAAAATATGAGAAAGCTGGCATTAAGATGAAGCTCTTGGATGACAAGTGAGTATTACACTTGCGTAATTCAGTAGGATCAGGAACAAACCTGCAAATATCCATTTCCATCAAGAATAAAAGCAAGATATTTCTGATTGCTTTTGAAAATAGATCTAAATGGCATGGAAATGAATACCCAAGGTTTGTTCAAAATACAAATTATTTCATGCCAAATACCTAAACAAGCCAATTTCTCTATCTTTACTCTTCTAAAATTTATGGACTTGATTTTTAAACTGCTCAAACTTATCCAGTTCAATAGAATCCGTCTTTAAATTCAGTCAGGAGAAATCTAGCCACTTCAGAATTTTACACAGCAAGTATAGAGATTTTCTGGCGTGATCTCAAACGTAAAAAAATAGCTTTACAACAATGGCATATTGGAGTTCAGTGATTCATGGTTTAGCATATTCACTTCTAATCAGAAACAACATAAAAAATGAAAACAAAACAAGACAGACACTAGATGGGAGATGAGGGTGAGGGGAGGTGGGTGGGGAAGGAAGAAAGAAACTGAAACCATAAATGTTCTGTGTGCTGCAGTACTGGGTTTGTGAGATTCCATTAGTCCTAAAGAAAAACAGAATTTGTACTTGCCATTGAAATGTCGATTCCAATACTCCTGACGGTAACTGTCTACATTTTTCTGTTCCAGCATTCTCACTGTTCTATTTCTTTTGTGCTAACAAGAAAAAATTAATGCTAAATGTAAACAGATAATACTCTGATTATGCATAGGAAACAAATCAGGTAAAAAAAATGACAGTACCATTTTTTACCACAGCCAAAAAAAATTAAACATTAAAAAGAGTAATTGGGAATATCTTGTGTAGACTTTGGGGGCAGGAACCTCCCCTCCCTGAACTATTGAGTGGGTTTTGTTGTGATGAAATCTAGCTCATCTTATGGTTATATCAGAACTGACAAGATAAGGAGAGGGGAATTTGTGCTTCAAATTAAAACATATGCCCCAGTACGGAAAATGGGCTGTGTAGTCTATTAAAGTAATTAAGAATAATTCTTCCTACTACAAAGGAAATGTGGACTATTACTAGTAAATGTCAAAGCTGTGTTTGCTATTCTTGTCAAGAGATACACTGCCGAGTGATGAAGTGATATGTCCTAAATATATCTTTAATAACAAGTCTTTAGAAGATGAAATTAGAGTCCTTTTTAAAGATACTTTATAGTAACAACAAATCAATAATTCAAAGCCTAGTAAAAGGGACCTTGGTACAGATCCAGATGCAGGTTACAAATGAGTTTATAGTTAATTAGAGTAAAGATACAAAGAATATGGAACTAAAAATGTAAGAGGAAATAATTTATATTTCTTCTATTAGAATTAACATCAAAGCCAATACCAAAATTATAATATGTAGTTGGTGCTTGTGGTATATGATTTTTTTGTAATTCAGGAATAAATGGTAAGGAAAGATCAGGATTCTCTCCAGCAGAGATTTTAAATCTGGTGACAGCAAAATAAAATGAAACAATCTAATTGAAGGATTGACATTAAATTTTAAGATAAACTGGACAAAATAAATGATATGTTTTAACACAAGGGAAGAACCAATCCAGAAAGTGCAGAGTACCTTCAGCATTTTTGCATTCTCCAGTATCAAAGATATTTTTTATTGATTTAAGTTTCAAGCCCATCTGACAATACACATGCATAAAATAATGGAATGTCTGATGTGAGGATAATTGCCACTGAGATAGATAGATGGAACAGTTCATTTGCAAGTTCACCTATTTTTTACACAAGAAAAATGTGTGCCATCCTTGATTAGCTACTCCTTGACTTTGAGACTCTACTGTGGGTATTTGGAACCTAAGGAGCTTTGGACTCCTACATGAAACTTGTCCAGAGTTCCATATTGGTAGCATAGTCCATGGATACTGCCAGGGAGTGACTACTACAATTTCTTCCCATCCATCCATCCATCCATCCATCCATCCATCCATCCATCCATCCATCCATCCATCCATCCATCTCTTCTTCCTAAACTGTCATAAACTGGTTTCTTGAGTTCAAATGAAGATTAATTGTTTGGCACTTTCTGCAGTGATTGTGGAAGACCCATAACTGAGGCTACCAAGTAACCCTTCTATAGCCTCCAGGTTTAGATCACTGCCTGATGTCTACATAATAACTGATGGAGCCAAAGATACCAACCACAGACTAGCACAGGCACACAGCAATTGCTAATATAGTTTGATGTTGCTTGTCCCAGCATAAAACTGAAAATTTCAAAGCACTTAAGAAAGGCTAAAAGAAAAAAAAAACAAAAAAAACCAAAATCTGCTAATATCTCATCTTTAACAGAATAATTTGAAGAATAAATGAAAAGATAGTTTTGTTAAGGGAAATGAGAAAATATGATAAATATGTCCATATAGGACTTAGATATTATTGATAGTTGGTTGTGATAAATAGAATATTGTATTAAGAATATAATAAGAACAGGTTTTGGAAATTAATCTTCATGACAAATACAAGAATACTTTTTGATCGTCCCATGTGTAGCCCCAGTCCAGCTGAATCAACAGATTGTGTAAGAAATGTCAGACTTGGAACATAGGTATTAGATTTGATGATAACTGATGATTAAAAGATCAACCTACTTTTAAGTATAGGCACAGACTAGATATAGGTATAAGTTAATGGAATTGGTTGAGGTTCTTCTTTAAAGTTTAAAGGTGAATAGATATATCTCAAGAAAGAAGATGGTGACATTTATGACTGGAGGAGGAACATGATCTGTTGAAGCACCACCTCTGAGGGAGAACCAAAACAAGACACTGGAGACGAATTATCAAGGTGGATTTTTGTGGACTTTTGAGTAAATGAAGAATAAATAACTAAGAGCACGTGGAAAAACATCAAGAACTTTTCAAAGTAAATACCTATTGTATAATGCTATGTTAAAATGTATAAATATCTGATGATTTTGTGTGGGCTTTTGCCACTCACTAAGGTGATGGTGCAACTCTGAGTTATAAATAAAGCAAACCTAGTTACCCACTGTCTGGTGAAAAATCCTTTAACAGTTTAAAATATATGATGTTTGAGAGCAATAATACAACTCAATATTCTGTATTTCTCAGGAACACTTAAAAATATTTTCAGTTGGCAGGTTAAAATAGACTTTGATAATACTAAGGCTGAAAGCATCAGATTCCATCGAATTCAATGCAGATATTTGTGTTCTCCAAGCACATACCTAAAGGTTTGTGAAGTGTAGTCCTATGGCCTTACAGCCAGCTCTTTTCTTTGCTTTCCTGTAACTGACTTGCTTTTCTTTTTCTTTGACTTTCTAAGGACCAGGAAGCATGCCTTTAGAAACGTCCCTTGTCTCTATGACTTAAGTACATCATAGCTATGGACAGATGTAACTTGAAACAATCTATTGAGTGTCTCTTGCCTCAGCTTACCTCACCTGACTCACCATGCCTCTTTTTTTAATGGCTGTCCTTTAATATTAGGAAAGCTTTAACCAGCTAACCTTGAAGTTTTTCTAGTAGCTTCACCTAATTATTATAGGCCAGGATTACACAGATGTATCAAAATCACAGCAAATTGGTTGAGAAACGCTACTAGGATTTTACCAATGGAATAAAAGTCCTGAGTTCTTTCTGCCTTAAATGAACTTTGCTTACACAATGTCCCAAAATTTTCACATTTCCATGGAATCATAGAATCACTGGGTTGGAAAAGATCTTCAAGATCAAGTCCAACCGAACCTGTCCCATGCTAAATCATATCCCTAAGCACTTAATCTACACGCCTTTTAAATACCTCCAGGGATGGTGACTCAACTACCACCCTGAGCAGCCTGTTCTAGTGCTTGGTAACTATTTCAGTGAAGAAATTTTCCTAAGGTCCAGTCTGAACCTCCCCTGGCACACCTTGAGGCCATTCCCTCTCCTCCTATTGCCTGTCACTATTGCCTGGCACTTTAGTGAAGAGACCTAACACTCACCTCTCTACAGCCTCCTTCCAGGTAGTTGTAGACAGTGATAAGGTCTCCTCAGCCTCCTTTTCTCTAAGTTAACAACCCCAGTTCCCTCAGCCACTCCTCATGAGACTTGTTCTCCAGCCCCTTCATCATCTCTGTTGCTGTTCTCTGGACATGCTCCAGGACCTCAATGTATTTTTTGTAATGGGGGCCCAAAATGGAACACAGTATTCAAGTTGCAGCCTCACCAGTGCTCAGTACAGTGGCAGTACAGTCTTTTCTCTGCTCTTGCTGGCCAAGCTGTTCCTGATACAAGCCAAGATGCCTTCTTGGCCACCTGGGCACACTGCTGGCTCATGTTCAGTTGACTATCGACCAACACCCCCAGGTCCTTCTGCACTAGGCAGCTTTCCAGCCACTCTTCCCCAAGCCTGTAGCACTGCTCAGGGTTGTTGTGTCTCAAGTGCAGGACTCTGCACTAGGCCTTGTTAATCCTCATACTGTTGGTCTCAGCCCATCAATCCAGCCTGTTCAGATTCCTTTGCAGAGCCTCCCTACCCTGAAGAAGATTGACAATTCCTCCCAGTTTAGTTTCTTCAATGAACTTACTAAGGGTACATTGAATCCCTTCACCTAGGTCATTGATAAACATATTGAACAGAACTGGACCCAGTACTGAGGCCTGGGGGACATCACTTTTGACCAGCCCCCAACTGGATTTAGCTGAGTTCTTTCTGCCTTAAATGAACTTTGCTTACATAATGTCCAAAAATTTTCACATTTTCATAGAATGGCCACGTCTCTTTGGGCCCCGCCTGACAGCCAGTTTTTTACCCAGGAGAGGGTATGCCTGTCCAGGCCAGTAGAATCCAGTTTCTCAAGCAGAATACTATGAGAAACAGTGTCAAAAACTTTACCAGATTTCAAATACACTATATCCACAGTCTTTCCCTCATCCATCAAGCGGGTCAGCTTGTCATACATAGCAACTAGGTTAGTTTGGCAGGACTTGCCTTTCATAAAGCCACTCTGACTGGGCATGGTCACCTGGTTGTTTTGAGTGTGCTGTGAGATAGCACTCAAGATGACCTGCTCCATGAACTTTCCCGGCAGAGTTCAGACTGACAGGCCTGTAGTTCCCTGGATTCTCCCTTCAGCCCTTCTTCTAAATGGATATAGCATTTGCCATCCTCCAGTCAAGTGGAACTTCCCCAATCAGAAGTATTTTTATATATTATCTTAAAATTACATTCAAAGGTAGAAATCCAGATATTCCTGTTTCTTTTAAATCCTGAATGAGAGATAAGGAGCTCATGATTATGCACTGTGAGATCAGTTCCAAGGTTCTGTTTGGTGAATGCATGTATTTTTTACAAGAAACCAGTTATTCATTATAAACAATTGGAGAAAAAAAAAAAACCCACGTCATCATTGACATATTTCCCAGTTCCATTCTTCTGTGGTTCTAATGTCTCTGTCCAAGTTAGATTAACCGAGGTATTCATAGATTAAAGCCATCAGTTGGATGTGGAGAACAACTCTTATCGGAAGTGGCTGAGGGAACTGGGGCTGTTTAGTCTGGAGGAGTACAAAGAAAGAGTGGTGAAGAATTGGAATAGGCTGCCCAGGGAGGTAGTGGAGCCACCATCCCTGGAGGTGTTAAAAAAATGTGGCACTTAGTCTGGGACATGGTTTAGTAGGCGTAGTGGTGTTGGGCTGACAGACTGACTTGATAATCAAGGTTTTTTTCCAACCTTGATGATTCTATTATTTTATTATTGTATGTCCAAATTCTTTGCAAATCTCCCTTGTTTGCTTTTTTAAATGCCACACTTTTCTGCAGAGTATCTTGTTACCTAAAGCAAGTGTTGTATTTTGATCAGAGTCATCTCTTACTCATTGCAAATTTCAATGAGCTTATGGCTGTTAGGACAAAATGTGAAAATATATTTGCCCTTAGATCTTGCTAAGTGCTGTTAAGAAACATGGAAATACATCCTTTGTTTGTTTACCTGACTGGGATCCTGATGATTACTTAAAGAAATATTTCAATATTATTTTGTTTTGAACCTCGAAAAGTAACTAGTCCATTAAAGACCTGTAAAACAGCAATTAAAACACACTCGCACTTGTGAAGTCCTTACCACTGGCATTTCAGTTCAAGAAGGGTGCAACACCTTTTCAGTTTCAGTTTACACAGAAGTATCTGGGAGATATTTATCCGTTTGGAATGTATGATATATCAAAAAGTCATCTTTTTGATCAGCAAACCACAATTATTCATAGGCAAAGACAATTCCTTTGTCTTGATTATTTTTATGCTTCACTGATTCTTTATTTATCTGCTTCTTCACTTATCAAAGGTAGCAGTGAATGAATTTCATACTGTCTGGAGAAATATAGCTGGGACACTGTGTTCTCAATCAAATCATTCAGACTCAATTTGTGGAGCATCTACAGCAAAGCTATCAGAAATTCACAGCTTCTTCTGTCCAGGCCTGTGGCTGTAGGTAGCATCTACGTCAGTCATCTTTTCCTAGACACTGATGGAATGAGGAAAGGAACTGTCACAAGAAGAGGGGCTTTGTGTATATGTGATTGTTTTTGTGAATGATCCTTTGTGTATTTTGAAATTGAGACAGTAAGATTTGTCATTGTTTACTGAAGTATCATTGCTTTTTGAGGTTTCAGTGCTAATTCACTTCCTAGGTGTTCCCCAATTTAATATAGGTTCAGTTTAAAGGTAAAGTAGAAATAGTCTTTCCTGCTTTCACCCGCCCCGCCTCCCCCCCTCACCCCAAGAAATTTTTACAAGGTATACTTTCTTGCAGGCATAGATGATTTGTATTTTGTTACATAGTCTCTCTGAGCAATGTAAGTTACTCTACTATACAACAGTAATTTTTTGTTATCTATTAGATTCAACATTTGTAGTATCCCAGTTCCTATAAGCACATGGGGTCAAAATCACACGCTGATGTTGGAAATTCTTGATTCCTATGTTCTTTTGATACTTATCAAATCAGTATAATTATAGTTTAAATAAGAACTATTGGGCCAATGAGTTCACTTTGACAAAAGCAACAAGGATGACTGATATTATTTGATAGGAATGGTTGGACTCGATGATCTGGTGGGTCTCTTCCAACCTGGTTATTCTATGATTCTATGATTATCAAAGATTCTGTTTGTTACCTAGAATTACCACTTGAAAATATGATAGGAAATAGAATTTGGAGGATGAAAAAATTAAATAGCATCCTAAATAGAGCTAGGTGAAAGCTGATAGTTTCTGTAGGTTCAAAGACCATTGTAAAGATTTTTTCAAAGAAGTTTATTTTTATATTTCTTTTCTTCCTATATGAAAAGTCAGACATCATCCTGAAAATGTATAAATGAGAACTTTCAAACATTTCGAGACATTTTCCTAGGAACCATTTCAAAAAGGAAAACTTCACCAGGCCCTACTCACTAATACATATTATTTTTGTCCCTGTGCACCTGATGATTTTAATGTTGGTCCTACTTCCTTCTGGTCATATCATACTTCAGTAAAAAAATAAAACAAACTAAAAATGCTAGCTGTACTTTTCTTCTATTGTAATATCCTGAAAAGTAGATGCTTGAGCGTGATCTTAAATAAAAATAAATATTTCTCATGGTACATTCCTATTGTTTATTCTACTGAACTTTCCTGTGTGAATGTACACCAATTCTGACCTTTTTACGTATGTCTATATGTTTGTATTCTTGTATTTAGCATATTTTTACATGTATTTATTATAGTCTAAAATTCTCTCTATGTACAATGAGTTGTAATTTTGCATTTTTATACAACTGAGTTTAAGGCTCTCCTGAAGTAATTTCAGTTTTGTGACTTACTCATGTAATATTTTTTAAATGTTTCATTCAGGAAATTTGATGAGACATTTTTATCATTGCTACATTTTATGTAATAGACTTTGTAAATTTTCATAAATATCGTGCTTTATATGCTTTTTAACAGTAGTTTGAAATGCAAACATTCTGTTGTACAGATATGATAGTTTAGTATAGGCATCTTTCTTTTGCTTACCTGCACTACTTATTTTGATTTTGACTGCAGGTTATGTTTCTGTTCAATTATTTTTTCCTGACTGCCTCATGGCTTACACAGGTATCACATTTTATTGGAGAGGCTTTCAGATTATTGGTGTGATAGGCTTAAGGGATTTGCTCATAAATGTCTGTCCTTTGCGGAGCCTCTTGCACTTTCCACTTTATTGCAATTCTGGCTGTGTCTTCAGACCATATGCTCTGAGAGCCTTCTTCAAAATTTTTATTTTTTTTTTCTTGAAGGAAAATCTCATTACTCTTCTCTTTTCATTTATTCGTTTTCTCCATTTTCTCTGGAAACTCACTTCACTAACAAATTATCACAGACCTGAACGCCAAACAAATTAGTACTAGTGTTGTATTTCAAAAAGGCCTGTAGTGATATCCAGGAGAAAACCAGCAGCACCTCTCAGCAGTTCTACTCATCACCTTTAGTAAATGGTTTCAGTTCAGGTGTAATCTTTAGGTGTCTTGAAGAACCTTTTAATATCAATTACACAACTCTTGAACAGTTCCTTTTCTTCACCTCAGTATAAAATTCACTGAAATGCCTGAGGATATTCTTCAGTGTTAACAATATTTTATGATAGATAATAGGTTTATATTTCAGGTTTGGATTTTCTTTTTAAAGATAAGTGAAATCTGAGTAGCAAAAACTGTTATGAAATGTTAACTTTATACTCTGTAACACCAATATTCTACCCACAGCACACACAGGTCAATTTATGGCACAACGCCAGAAATGACTGTAGTTCATAAAGTGCTAGTGGGGATTTTGTAACACCTTTTGTACCATATGAGCTGTTGGCTTAATACAATCACCAGATGTCAGTAAAATTGCTTTTGTAAATATATTTTCCTGACAATGCAATTAAGACCAAAATTCTGCTAATGATTAAAGCTATGGTTGCAGGCAGGACTTAAGTGAGCCAAAATGTCACTAATTGTTTGGACAAAGAAGGGACAAAGAGCAGAACTGCAATAATGTTTTGGCTGAGAAGCATCTGAGGGTCCTTCAGATACTTATGTGTCTGAAATTTCTTCAGGCACCTCCATCCTGCGAGCAAAGATTTCCTGGCAGCTTCCCCTGACACGGACTTCAGTTGCAGAACTTTGCTGCATACTGATTACAAAGAACACAAATGCATATGGTACTGTAACTTCATGAAGAAACAACTAGACCTTGAAACACAAGTGCAGAGAAAGAGGCTTGCAATGCAGTTTCTATAAGCTGACTTGCTAGCAGACAAAAGCAGTGTGAGAAAGAAAATGAAATTATGCAATAAGCAGGGAAGAGACTACTCACGCTGAGCTGAGCTTCAAATATGTAAATTTATGTTCACATTGATTTCAAGTGTTATATATCGAACAGTCTAACACAAAATAAGTCCCCCCAAACCTGCAAACTCAAGCAAATCAGACATGAATGTAGCATTATGTAAGATTCATGTCTCATACGTGAAAAAAATAGTACATGAAATAAAAATAAATTCTGCTCTAACTCCTTTAAAATCTGAGAATTTCAGCAACAGATAATGTGACATAAAGTCCCGTGTCACTTCTTATAGACTTTTTTCCAAAATTTTGCACTACAGTATATGCTAACAATATATTTAATATTTATTCAGACACATAAAATGGGCACATAATTTGATATACTAGGAAAATCTTGTTCTCATCCATATTTTCCAGTCTTTCTTTTTTTCAGAGTCATTTATTTTTCCAAACTGACAAAAGAACCAGAACAGTTTTTGATTTACAACTTGAAAGCAATTCTTGAAACTTAAACTACTAATATATCCATTTTTTTATAAAAAAATCTCTGAAGATATAGATTTTGCAATAAAAAGGAAAATATGCTTTCAAAAACTGAAGCTAAGGGAGTCATACATACTTCCAAATTATTATTTTTTTTTTATTTGATAGCAATTTTGTAGTTCTGCATTCAGGGAACCTAACAATGGTTTGTACGGATATGAAGTGATTTTATAGCAAAAAATTCATAAGTTTAGGCAATACTAATCATGATGTCTAAGTACTGTATATTAAGGTAACAGGCAAAGGGATCAAAGTGAAATAGCTGTATTAAGCACATTTCATTACAACTTCTTTCCCATCCTCCCTTCCCTCCTATCCTTCACGTCTAGGCAAAGGATTTGTGATTTCATCAGTATATCTGAGTAGATACATGTGTACAGATACAGAATCATTTAGGTCAGAAAAGACCTTTAATATCATCAAGTCCAACTGTAAACCTAACACTGCCAAGTCCACTACTAAACTATGTCCCTAAGTGCCACATCCACACGTACAGGGATGGCAACTCAAACATCTCCTTGGACAGCCTGTTCCAATGCTTGACAACCCTTTTGGTGTAGAATATTTTCCTAATATCCAATCCAAAACTCCCCTGATATAACTTTAGGCCATTTTCTCTTATCCTATCAGTTGTTGCTTAGGAAAAGAGATTGACACCCACATTGATACAACCTCCACATAAGCCACTCCTATTAAGACTTGTGCTTCAGAACCTTCATTAGTTTCGTTTGTAAGGGCATATACAAATGCACACACACACACACACAGAGGCACATCTATTTCCTGCATCTCATGGTTCTGAGAATAAATTAGAGAATGCGAACTGAGTGCCACTGTTATGGTGAAGTGAGGCTCAGTTTACAAGCAGCCTGAAATATCAGTTACAAATATGAACTATTCCATATGAGGTACTAATATCCAAAAGGATTGATCTCTCATTAAATTGCAGCTACCTTTGGACAATTCTGTGGGACTCCAGTGTCTGCCTCAACTTTTCTTCTCCAGATAGACAGTACAATAAGAAAAGATCTATGAATTATGTATTTCTTTATAAATAAAAAGTTTGGTTTGAACACATTTTGGAACAGTATCCTAGGGCAGGGATTTTTGCTGTAGCACTAAAAGTTTGCATGCATAAAAATTGCATTTCCTTTACATTAACTTTCAACAGTCCCTAACAGAACTGCTTTTCTCTGTTCCTAATTTCTGACAGAGAAAATGATCTGGATGGAATCCAGCTTGTTTAAACTTAATCTGGACAAAATGGTATGATGAAAACTGGCAGATGGAGGAACACAAAATAAGTGGCTGAGTTTTCACTTACACCTATTTTAAAGATGTGTAAATCTTAGCTACTTAGATGAGTACAAGAGGAGAAGCAGATGTATCTGTTCTGACTGCAGATTAATCTGTTAGCAATCTTAAACTCTGTCTACATTAGCAAATAGAATGGGTCAATAAATCTGTAGAGAGAAACTACTGATGCAAAACCTGATTCATCTGCTATGCATATTTCAAGACTTGTTGGTTTAACATTTTTTTTTAAGCACAGCATAGCAAGTGGAAAGAAATGGGATATTCCCTTCACTATCTCAAACCGAGCTGTAACACTAATACATGCACGTCCTGAAAGCCTAACAAGACTTGGCAGACTTGCTTCATTCTTGTGTTGTGCCAGTGGCAGTCTTTGGTAGGATAGCAGGGTATTGTCACGCTGTATCTTTTGGCATGGTAATGCCTCTCTCTGACATCTGAATTATAAATGATAGGGCCATAATTTTCTTGAAGATAAACTTGGTCAGCTGGAAGATCCAGGTCATGTGTTCTTTCAATAAATATCATTAGAGATAGGAACATTTACACCAGTTGATTATGGGCAGTATCTTCTATTTAGGGTCTAACTGTCTCTAGTTGAAAATCATGTAATTCATTCTTCTATACATATATAAGCCCTCTGTTAATCATAATTAATTCACAGCTTTTCCCTACAAGTAGATTTTAGCCTTAAGTCTTACTGTTTGGTTTGGCTTAGAATATTTTAAACTCAGTGAACAAAACTATTTGTCCAAAATGAAATAAAGATGAACAAAGGAGGAACAGCATTATCAACAACAGTTCAGTCAGATCTGATAATAAAATAATTGGAAAACAATTCTTTCACAAATAACTACACAATTATAGGGATGTAAACATCCAGTGTATTTTAAATGAATAACACTAAATCCTTAAAAAGATATTTTTTCACAAAAAGTATTTATACATGCAATATGATGTTAGAATTTAACAGTGAACATTCCAACTAAAAATAAAACAATATTGGCTAAATATTATTTTTGGCTAAAATTTTCTAAGGACCTCAGCTCACATTTTAAACATCAGTTTGAGATCTTTTGAGATATTTGAAATTAGGGCAAACTTGTCTTTTTCAAAAAGTGTTCAGTACTATGCAAAATTAAGCTTTTTGTAAAGCACCTCTGGATGAATATCCAAAGTTGAAATTCGAAGCCCCTTATGCACCTGTGGATCTAGTAAAAAATGCCGATTTTCAAATTGAAACTAGAGGAAGAAATACTTATTTTAATTTTTATAGCTCACAAACTGAAATACTAGAAATGTAGACACTAAATTGTTCTGATTAAATACAAAGAAAGGAATCCTGTTATTACTTATTTACATTATCTCTACTCAGATGACTGGTGCATGTAATGTAAATACACACCTTCCTACTCCCTATTTCTCACAATAATTTGTCTCGTTTTATTTTCCATGTCAAATTGACAGTGCCAGAAAGAATTTCTCCTGATACTCCGAATTAGGCTATAATTAAAGTTTGAATGGAAATGTTTTTTGGTTTGTTTTTTTTTGCACTTTTCTTCTCAATATACATATAGTTTTTGTTTTGTAAAATGAGTTTGCTTAGGGAGAATAATTTCCAGATCCTATTTCATGAAAGAATTTTGGAACTGTTTCCAATTCCAATTGATTGAAGTCTGTGCTAAAATTAACTATGTATATTACAATCAGTAGGAACCTTAATCTTCATATTATCTGTTTACTTTTTATTTCACGCAATTGCATGATGTTCCCAACTCCCAGCTTCATAAGAAGTATCACAGTCTTCCATTTGACTATAAAGATGTGATTCATTAATATTACTGTAATTTCAATCTTCTTAATCTTAAAAAAAGAAAAGAAAAAAAAAACATTACTCAAATCTGTGTTGAAGATAAAGTAAGATGTACTATCTTCCCCAGTTCGCAGAGGAAGAGTTTCTTACAATTCGTAAGACTCCTGGACAACACTTAAGGGCATGAAATACTGGACAATTATTGTAATTACTATCACATGACTGATCCTATAATTCAACTTTTTATCTAAAAACATCTTTCATGTTATTGCTAATCAGGTTATTTGTTTTCCAAGGTATTGCTGAAAGTTTGGTATACATATTTTTAAAGATATGGCTGCAACACAGGTAATCTTGTTAATTGCATCAGAGCTCTCTTCACCTACAAGAGATGCATGGAAAAGCACCTCCTAACCTTAGAATCTATAGTTCCAAAGAACAAGAAGTGTGGAGAGGAGGATGGTGGGTACTGAGAAATTTGAATAACTTAAGGCAACAAGATAAATATTTTTCTTAAGAACATGTATAGTCATTATGCGTAAGGCTTCTGAAAATGTGTAGGTGCAGAAGAGATAAATATCTTCTTCCATTGGTGAAGTTTGATGGTAAAGCAGTGAGAACCTGGCAGATATTTTTTTAGGCACCTCTGATACCTTCTCATTTATTGACAGTTTTACTTTTAAATTAGGGTACAATTATCAAGCTATTTCTAAGTGGTTTCATTTAGATCTTCCTATCATGGGGCTGAAATTAGAAAAATCTATCTGGAATTGAGTTTTATCTTGAAAATTCTGTGGTCCAAACTCTCTCTTGCTGTTACAGTAACTTGCTTATTTCCTTGTATCTTCTCAACCATAACAAGGGAAAAATAAATAATTCCAGAGGACAGGACAAAAATACAAAGGCTTGTGAGACCTAAATTTGGTCCAAGAGGAACAAATACGTTATTGTTCCATAGAGACAAAGAGATATATCAAAAACACTCCCAGAGTGCAACATCCAACCATGTAAAGAGAGTCTGCTCTGAATTTTTCTTTTTAAAAGACATGTTCTACATGCCTAGGTCACTGGCTGAAAATATTATTTTTGCTAGGACACATTACTTTCCGCAAGAAAAAAACTCTCTACAAATATACAGAAAAGAATATTTTTTTAATCAAAACTTAAATGAAAAGAAATACTGCAATTTAAAAGTCAGGCTATAAAACATCCATCTATACAAAAATATATTTGCACAAGATATTAACATATTTTATGTCAATAGTAAATGAATCAAGATCATTATGGATGCAGCTCCTTATTAGAACACTCACCTTTAAATCCGAATGAAGACCTTGCCTGATTGTACATGACTTACAGTGGACTGTAATTCTTGTTTTGCTAATTAAACTGATTTTCTAATTTCATTTGATATGCAAAGGTTTTCATCATCCTCTGCAGTCTTCTCATTTAATACTGATTTCCGAACAGAAAAAGAGCCAACAGAATAAATGAGGGGGAAAAGACTGTAGAATAGAGTGAGAATGCTGTCATTTCAAGCACCTTTACTGCAATAATTATAGAAAAACACTCACTCTGAATATCATAATTTCATAATGAAAAAAATATTTTAAGCTGCTGCAACTCCTTGTTTAATAAGACCAAGACTGACATAGTTTTATTGAATATTAAACCAATAAACAAAAACCAACACTCTTCCCAATATTCAGTATGTATTGTTTCGGTTCTTTCTCAACAAAAATAAATAGTAGTCATTATTCTTTACCTTAAAGACATTAGAGAGAGCATCTCATATTTATCAGATTTCTTGATTGTTATTTGTTTTAACATCCTAACATGCTACTTACATATAAACTGTGCCACTTGTATTAATTCCCAGGAAACTGCCTTGTCCAAATACAGGCAAAATAGGAATAAAAGGACAATGCAACTGGAAAGTGACACTTTTAACTGGAAAACAATACTGCAGGCTACATAAAGTATCATTTTTTTTATCATGGGTAACAACAGCAAGAAAGTCAAAACAACACAGGACTCAAAATTCAGCATGAACTTTTCAGAGGAAGGTTGTGATTCCCAAATAGTTTTCTACCCCTTTTTGAGACATGTCTATGTATGCTATAATCAAAACTGACGTATCAAAATAGGTGTCTTCTATGTGAAAAATTAAGAAATGCACATCTCTAGATCATCTCATGCAGCCATTATCAAACATAAATGTTTAAACAAAGATAAATGATACAACTACTCTTAAAAAACACTTTTTGTGAGCTAGACTTGCCAAAATGTAATGCCATGAGGATCCCTCTGATGCAGAAAGGAATTTCTGTACTCCCAGGAAGACACTGGAAGCCTCTTTAAAATGGTATAAGAACATGCTTGTGAAGTGATGCTGATGCTGAGGACTTGATGTCTACATTGAGTGTTTTGCAGAGTTTAAGTACCTGTCTGGACTAAATGACTGTGAGAGGGCAGTAAGCATTAAATGCACCTTTGCATCTCCTAGTTTTAGTTTAATCTTGAAGAAAAAAAATTCACAAGCTCTAAGACAGTTCTGTGAAAGTAATTGAAACACAGCATATGTGAGAGACTGGTCAATTTTTTTTCAGAAAATCATTTCTGATGTGAACTAAAATAGACCCAACAATTGCTCTGAATTTGTATTTGTAAGAAAAGACCAAATAAATTATAAAGTACTCCCAAAGCACAATGAAAAGAAAAGAGATGGGACAAGACAAATTCAAGAATTTGTGTATAGAAATTGGCTTTCTTCCAAAAAACGCAAGGAAGTTGATTGATCAACAAATCTCTACAATGGAAGATGGCTCAGAGGAGATAGGCAAGAGTAAAGTGCTTGGAAAATAAGCAAGTAATCTAGGGAGTGACTGACTCTTGCAAAGAAAACTGAACTTAGCTCAGTAGTAAGGGGAGCAGTGGGTGGCCTTTAAAAGAGATAAAGGACTGTATTGGTGGATCAACTGTTTGTATGAGTTTAGTGTGTTGACTAGACTGTAAGTGGTCTTCTCAGATCTAATTAATAGAGACTTCTGTCTTCCTGCATTGAACAGACCAGCATGGAGGAAGTGTAAATGTGGTTTAGCCCAACATAGGGTATAAAAATTAAACAACAAGCAAAACGGTCTTCAAAGAGAGCAATGGACTTAAGCTGACTTCAATCTTATTCCTTTCTAGTGACTGTGGATGCCCAGCATTCATGACAGTGAGCACATACAGAAACTGGTAATAGGAATGATATTTTTATCACGATTCAATGTGTTGCAATTACTATGTTGCACTTATATTGTGATTTTGGGACACTGTATCACTGTTAAATAAAAATCTCATGTAAAGGTGAGTAAATTTTGTATCATAGATTAAACCCTCTTCACGCAGAAGAGGGTTTCGCTGAAAGAACTTGGACAGGGAGAATCAGACTCTAACATGAGAACATAAAGCTAACAAGGTATTATTTATTTTCTTCTGCTTGGTATGAATTTGGATTCTATCAGGATATCTTCAATAAACCAAAGGCAGAGGTAGCCAGTTCTACTCTGATTTGAACCTGTCATGATTTTTTCTTGTAGCATTACTCTCAATTTGATCATTTGCATATCTAAAATAATTGCAGCTTGAATTTAAATTTAAAACACAATTTTGAAAAGTACAATTATATGTACATATTGCTGCTCTACTATATTATCATCATCAATGAAATGGTTCATTTACATCAACAGCGTGAAAGTCAAACAGGCACTCATAGGAACAGTATAAGGATTAAAAAGAAGTCCCCCTCAGCTTTTAATAGGAGTAAAGCTTTGTCACAAGAATAAACTCACTAAATACAGTGAGGTTTCATTTTACTCATCCAAATGTCATCTGGATTTAAATTTTCAGTGGTTACAGTGTGTAATATCTGAAGTATTAGCTTGTGAATTCTGTCTTTCTTTTCAGAATACATTTGAATTTTAAAGACGTTAAATCAAAGGAATGAAGTAATTAATTACATGATTCTTTTTCTGCTCTGGTTAATTATATATATACGTTAATCAACTCACTGCGTGTTTTCTGTTAAAACCTCTTCAAAATGGCTGGCAGCAAACTTATTGTGGATATGTTTCTACTCACTATTATTGGGCATCACATTCGCCGTCTGACGTAACTATATAAGATACATAGAAGTATGTATCATAGCCTGACACAGCCACGCTGTGTCAGGACAATGGACCATCTATTCATTTTGCTTTATCCAGGGGAAGGGCAGTGAGGAAGGAGCATGGGAACATGGCAAGGGCAGAATTATCTGCACTGGCATATTTTTCACAGCTACAGGTCATCAGGGATTTGAGAAATAGAGCCTGCATTTGGAATGCTGCTTTTAACAGGCACTGATAACTTGTCTTATCTATTTTGAAGCAGTTTATACCTGTAATTATAGATTTTTTGAAAAAAATACATATTTCTCTTTTAAGCTTGCTAATTGATAATTTCAGAGTGGAATTCTTGCAATTAATCATTCTCTATAATCTTAACACTGTATATCATTGTGTAGGCTTTATTCTATTGCCTCCTCATCTATTACTTTTTCAGGCTGGTGAATTCTGTTCCATTAGTCCCTCCTGATTTGACTCTGGAACATTTTTGTTTCCTTTCCTTGCTCTTTTCTTCTGTATTTGAATGTCTGTTCTGTATGTCAGAGTGTCCCAAGCCATTTTCCGTGGTGCATGGTGGATCCAA
The DNA here is from genome assembly GCF_032191515.1 of Phaenicophaeus curvirostris. Lineage (NCBI taxonomy): Eukaryota > Metazoa > Chordata > Aves > Cuculiformes > Cuculidae > Phaenicophaeus > Phaenicophaeus curvirostris. The sequence continues at coordinate 26,944,890 of NC_091394.1, read as the reverse complement.
TCCTAATTATGAGATAGTGCAAGGCAGAACAATAGGTTAATGAAACATTATAAGGACTTGCTCTGAGCAGATCTTCAGTTGTTTGGTATTAATGTCACAATGTGGAAGACTGAACATAAAGACCATTTATTAGAGCAAAGTTTATATATCAGCATCAAAAGACAGACAAATAAAACAAGACATTCACCATGAAAGGTACTAAAGAAACATAACAAATGGAAGATAAGTCTTTAAAGCTGTCTATCACCACCAAAAAAGTTCCACAATCTGTGGAACCTTTGGCATATGTTTGATGAGAAGTATATAGAGAGTTAAAGATGCATGGAATTATACTGTGGATCCTTGTATTGCAAGGTGTTCACTTACTTTATAACAGCATATTAAAAAAAAATCTTTGCTGTCTACTGTAAATAAAGGCCCTATTGACACAATTTTAGCTGGTACTCATTCATTACAATTTTATTGTTAATAGCTTTACTTTTCAAATAACTCAACATTTGTTGTATAAGAAACTTTTATGAAGCTTCTTAAATTATTTTTCTCCTCCCAGTTATACATGGGCATGGAAGTAGGTGTATCTTCCACTTTCCTGCAGGAATTTGGTTTGGTTTTATTTTCAAGTTTATTTGCCACATTTATCCGAGGCCTTTGTATTATTAATTTGTCTTCTCCTGATATGCCATATCATCTTCAATTAGGTCGCTCAGATGAACTCTATTGTTTAGCGTGGAGAAAATGTGGCTAAGGGGAGACTTATCACTGTCTACGACTATCTGAAAAGAGATTCACATCTTGTTCTTCTAAAGATCAACATCTTCATCTTTACTATATTAATCATGTTTCCATACTCTTTTCCTATCCCATACAATCCAACACCCAAAGCTGCTAGAGTTTATTGACAGAGAAAGTAACTGGAATATCTGAAGTTATTGTTAATCTGAGTTTTATTTTATGATTATCTTTAAAGTATTTCCATTTTTCACTCATTGCCATCTCCAACAGAGAATTTTAAGAGAGCAGGTAACAGTGTATACATTCACACTGTATCTTTGCTGACGAAAAATATCTCTTACTTACCTTGTATTCTTACAGGCAACTATGCTTGTGGCATAGCCAGTAAACAGATGTGGTGAAAAACTCATCTGGAACACCACCCAGGCATAACTTGTCATACCCCATGGCATAAAATGCTTTAAAGAAAACAACCAATCAATCAAGCTCTAATATCTCTCCTATTAAATTATGAAGATTTATGGGAGCTTTTGTATCTCTCCCCTTACTGCATCTGGTCATTTGTTAACTCTTGTCCCATTTTCTCTTAAATTCTGAAGTGGCTTCAGTTTGACCTTCCATACTTGTAATACCAAGGAAATTCTTCAATAGCTTGTAAACTACTGCTAGGTAACGCTTCATCATGTCAGTGCATGGTCCAATTTCCTAAATATCTGAACACATTAAGTGCAAGAAGTCCCATTTAAAAAGGTCTCTTGAGTTATCATCACATGTTGACTTTTTGTCTGGCTTTTCCCCCTGAGTTTTTTAATTAAAAGTGCAATTTTAAATTTTAATGCTGGTGAGTTTTTACTCCTGACTAGTTAATAACATGGAATAGTTCATTATCTTTCTATACATCCTCATGACCTTTCTAGCTATCCATTATTTCCTTTCTATGTTTTGCATTCTACTTGGTTTTGATTCAGTAACTCCCATCTGCAGTTTGAAAATCTATCACTTGAAACTTTCAAGATATTTGCCTATTACACGCCTTTTCCTGTCCTCTGATCCCTGATATAAACAGTAGATCATCTGTTTTTCATCTTTTCTGTGTAACTTTAGGATCAATTTAGTTTTGATTTATTCTCTGTTTTTTGTTTTCTTCCATCATTAATAATTTTCAACATTTTTATTGTTGAATCAGTTTTATACCATGATTCTTACTCTGTAATGTTCAGTCACCTCCATAAGGTTGCCTTAGTAACTTTGAAAATGTGTGTTGCTTCATCCTCATTCAGTATTGTCAGTGTTTTAGACCTGCTATTTTTCCCCGTGTGCTCTACTAGACTAGTCTGACTGCCCTTGTGGCTAGAGTATGTTAGATGTGCTCCTGAAATACATTCTCCACCATGGTTTTGTCCAAAATAAATAATTGTATGTGCTCCAAGACCATTCCATGACATAAATTAAAGCACTTAAAGTGCAAATAATCGTGGGATTTGTTTAAAAAACACAATCTTCCTCTTCACAGAAAATGCACAGTTTGAGGTGTTCCTCCATGAGGAGTAATACTTTAATGCCAATAATTTCCCTATTTTCTTAACCAGTATACAAAGCAATTTCCTCTTTTATCCCATGAACAAGTCAGTGTCTTTATGACATTTATCCATAAATTAGTAAATTCTTGAGCTTCACTCTTGCTACTTAAGGTCTGATATCCATTGTGAGCTGTTCAAACGGAAGCTGCTGTTGTATTTGATTTCTTTTGTTCCTTCAGTACAAAGCCACATAGGAAATTGGTTGAACATGAAAATTAATACCTCTGATGTGAAGCTTAAGTTCATAAGAATTCTGGGGCAAATTGATACCAGTTGCTTCTCAGAAGGCAAGACACTGTTCCTACCACAACATTTCTTCTCATAACATAGCAGAGCTTCAAACAAATGGGATAGGCAGAGGTATGTGTGGTTCTATTAATCTCCATGTTTGTACAGTAAGTAGCTACTGCAGTTCAGAACCTATTACTATAGGTGGTATAATTTTTCTAGCTAAATTTCTGAATAGAGTGGAACGGAAACCAGAGTGGTTTTTTGTGTTTGGGTGAGTTTTCCTATGCTTGTCTTTGTTGTTTTTAATTATAACCTAAGATACCTTTCCCCAAAATTGATACGAAAAATAAGGCCTTCATTAGCTTTTCCAGAGATACAAAGAGATTTTCCTTTAGAACCTAGTTCAAAGCATTTCCAGTGTATCCTAAGGAAGAACAGATTATAAATAAGACATTTATTTTAATTGTCTATATTTAAAAATTACGATATAAAGGCCACTTATACTCCAGAGGGTTAACAGTCTTAAACAGAGGCAAGCACATGCAAAACACATGAGATTTCCTTGATTTTTATTATATTTTAAAGTTGACAGCACAATGTGACTTTCATTTGGACAAGCTGTGCCCCATTTGATTACAATAATATGTATTGCATAGACTAAATCTTAAGTTGTTCTGAAATATTTATCGGATGTCAGTGCGGCTTATTCAGAATAGAAGTAAAAGCTGCATTTTTCAACCTTATTTGTATGACACAGAGTTGATTTTGCCTATATTGGCATTTGTTTTTCCATTATTCATTGACTGAAGAAAAATTGTTTGCAGCTCATACAGGAAGAACCCACTTATTACACCTTGGCTCTAAGCCATTATCCTTCCCGTACTATAGTATATATTTACATGAAATTTCAGTACATTGCAATCATCTTTATTTGTCTGTACAAATAAATGTGAGCATTATTTTCTACACCTAGTTGATGTGAATGAACCATAACAGAATCTCTGTTTATGTGTGGAATACAGAATGCTGTATATTTATTTATGTTTCACTTGTTTCCTCTGACCATATAGAGTTATGACTTCCGGCTTAACTTAGAGCAGTTATTTTTGGTTAGTCTTTATCTTACTGCTTTTATGAAACATCAGTGAATATATATCATCAGTGACAGAGTTACGGTTATGACTAACAGTCAAAGCTCAGTTACCTACTATCCTACCAATTGCAGAGTTTCTGTATTCATTTTTTCTATACTTTTATATTTAAAATCTTCTACACTCTTATCTGCCTTATTGATTCCTCATCTTGAGTGTCACCAGATTCTTTTCTATTCTACACATTTAGACTAGACATAAGGAAGAATTTCTTCACTATTAGAGGGGTGAGGCACTGGCACAAGTTGCCCAGGGAAGTTGTAGCTGCCCGATCCCTAGAGGTGTTCAGGGCCGGGTGGGATGGGGCCTTGAGGAGCCTGGTCTAGTGGGAAGTGTCCCTGCCCATGGCAGGAGGGTGGAACTAGATGATGTTTAAGATCTCTTCCAACCCAAACTATTCTATGAATCTATGATCCTACAATTCTATGATTTACTATATAATTATTCCTGTGTTATCTATGTCTCTCCTTCTGACAATATCACTAATCTACTCATTAACTTTTCCTGCAATTCTTTTCCTCTCAGTAGTTTTTGCCTACTCCATATCTCAGATCTTCTGTTTATTGTAAAGCCAATAAAGGCAAACTAATTATTTACAGTATTGTGTTTAGGTTTTGCAGATGAACTACAGAAATTGAAAAAGGAGTAATTAATTGTGCATCTGAACAATCAGAATGTGAATTTCAGTTCACTTCCTATATCTGCTTTTGGAATTAGAAGTTATTTGTTCTGTTTTAATTTTATATTTTATACTATCCTTCAGATCTCATGATTATTGTTAAAATTCCTGGTTCCTGTTTTTGACCAGCATTTGGAATGTTCTAGTTTGGTGCAATTATCTGTTGAAACTGGTATGCTTTTGATCCTTGTTCCAACTGATGTATACCCGATAGTTAGCATATTAATCAATTCATATGTATTTTTATGTATATATATATATACACACACACACCCCTACACACATATTTCTGTATTATATCATGTAACAGAAAAAATAAAATCCTAAAATCAAAGAAGGCTTTAAGAACCTGGATGCCTTTTTACCGTAAAAATCAGAGTTGTTTTTGTGTTATTTTTTTGTTTTATCATATTTTTAATATAGTATTCATGCATAAATATTCCTGTTTGAAAGTTTTGACAGTAGTCTTGACTTTAAAATTCCAAGCATGTCTTCTGCTACTTGTGCTGTCCCCTAATACAATAGAACAGGGATTTGTAATTAAAAGAGAATAAGACTGTATTTATCAATAGAGCAGACTTCTGGCCTCCAAGCAAAACACTACTCTTTCTCTTAAAAAAGAACAAAAGCATCTAAGCATTTGTTGCTTAGGGATGAGAGAGAAATAATATTCTATGAAGGATCAAAAGTATTCCAGACTAGGTAGAAATGACAGAAAGAGAGATAGGTATTTTTAACCCCTGCTATCTTGCATTGGATTGTGAAATGTTCCCTATTGATGCTGGAAAGAGAGGTTTCTATGTGAAAAAATACATACTGTACAAGTATTTATATTTGTTTATGAAATTTCTCTGTTCCTTAGATCAGTTACTTTTTATGGTAAGCAAGAAGACAGATTGAAAATCGTAAATCTATCAGTTTTATTAGCAGAAAATATATGTGCAGCCTCTGTGTAAAGTTTAGTTATGTATACAGTCTAGGTATGCATAGATTTGCAGTAACAAGCAAAACCTATACCCATTCAGAGTATTCAGTAGTACTTCAACTCTACAAAGTTAATGTTCAGAGCTGTCAGACAGTTAAATGTCTTTTTACAAGACTTTTTTTGAAACTTAAAAATTATTTCATTTTTTCTATATTCTTATAAGGTACACAATTAAATATTCAATGCTTTAAATAAAACAGAACTCTAGATAAATCAAGGATCATGGGAAATATCTGCATTTTGTGCAAGAATGGAATAGGGCAGTATAGTAACTAATTAGATAGAATTTCTGGCCAAACAATAAATGAATTTTTTGCAACTGATTTTGTCTCCTTAAATCAATAGTGAAGTAATCCAAGACTGGGTCATCTACAGCACAGGAAAATGTTATGGCAAAATTTCTTTATTGTGAACCATAACTTGAGCACAAACCAGTATTCTGTCTACCATATATCTGAATGTAGAATCCCAATTGTCAGAGCTAATCTGCATCTGTTATAATCAAATTATACACAATGAGACCCTATCTGGCACAAGCTTCAACATGGGGGAATGTGCAGATGCAATCAGAGACATTTGCTCAAACTGCAGGAAGCTAATTTAATTTCTGCACAAAATTCTTTTTAGGAACAGAAGAATAAAGGAGGTAAACAGCTGGCTTGTAATGACTGCTATTGACTTCACCACAGACAGGATTTTGTATCATCCATCATAGTGAAAAATTCATTGCTAATACGTATGGAGGAAAAAAAACGAACAAAAAATGACAGTATCAAACAGCCTAAAGGTAAGTTATTTTTTCTTATCACTTTGTAAAACAAAGTCCAGAAGATATCTAGATATTACAAATTCTGAGTTAGCACTTAAACTGTACCTTAAAAGCCCATTATTTATCAGTGTAAAGTCAGAGCAAATAGCAAATCAAAACCATTTGCTAATAATTTCACTTTCCACCAGAACGTGGATAGACATTTTCAGATGCTATTAGAGAAACTCTGTGGAATATTTTGCTTATATGAATTTTTTATTACTACAAAGAAATATTTAATGGTTCCAGTTCAAGCTTTAAAACAGGAAAAACTCCCTCAAAGTCATTAGTATGGTTTGTTTTTGTAATAAATGCTAGAACCCTCCAGTTACCATGCTTTTTGGAATGTTTCTGACTTAGACATGATGTCTGTGCAGAGTCTTTTTTCAAGTTAAAATACCAAATTTGTACTTTTCACAAAGTTGTCAAGGACTGAAGGAGTATGAAAACTCAGTTGACACTGATTTCAAGGGAATAATGACAATTTACAACAGCAGAGAATGACATTAAAGATGAATCTGTAATATGACTACTATTTGTCAATTAACATGTCAAATTCTAGTGTCTGAACTATTCCTCCGTATGAATAGGCTTCAACTTTCCAAGGTTAGCAGTTTTGCTACATACAAGAGTACTCAGTTTTCACAGTGTAATTTTTAAAGGAAAAAAAGAAAATTTAAGAATTTCCTAACAACATGGAACTCAAATGTGACAGTTTTACATTGCTTTCTTTCTGACTGTCGATATAACTGAGCAAATAGAAATCTACTACTGCTTTAAAGCCATTAAATTTATCATGCCACCACATTTCCACCCTGCAGTTTCCTCAAGTAATAGATTTCCAAGTTCTAGTGCCTGTAACAACTGCAACATCTCATTATTTTTAAAAGATTCCTAATAGCAACAGCTATTGAGGTGCTTGAGTATGAAACAGTATTGTTTGATAAATATACTGAGAGCTCACAATGACTGTCCTCACAGTGAGATCTTTTCTAAAGATCATATTTTTTAATTATCTGAAGGGTAAGAACAATAAATATATTTTATAACTGCCATATTTTTGCAATGCATGGCTGCTAAAGCCTTGATGATAGACATATTCCAAACACATTAAGTTAAATTATTATCCCAAATTTGCTTGACCAGATAATTGCTTGAGCAGTGAATACTGCATTTCTTTTAAAAGGCTCTGCTTATTCTTTTAACAACAATAATTTTGGTTTAACTGTCATAAAGCTGTTGAAATCTTCTTAATTCTAAGAAACGCTAATAGTAATGACACTTTGTGCACTACAGAATAAAGATAAACAACAAACAGTTTATATAAATCAACTTAATTGCTTATTGGACATTCCAGAGATATGAAGTTTTATTTGATGTTTTTCTAGGATAAAGCTAATCTTGATCTTTTTTAATTGTTCCCTGATGAGTTTAATAACACACTAGATCTCCATGTTGTGACTATTGATTTTAGTCTTGTTATGCAGAATCTCCTCATGCAGTGGCCAGACTGCTCCTATCTACATCTCACAGTACTTCTTACTAATATACATAGTACAGAAACAATACGCATTGAAAGAGGTGATGGAAACCAGAGAAAAATACGCTCAGTATCAAAACAGGAGAGAAAATTAGAAGTTTGAGTGTTAAAGGGAAACAGAGAAAGGCAGACAGGTTATGTCAAGGGACAGAAAGATACCATACAGTGACTAAATGATTTTTGAGTTGCCACCTATCATTTTTTGTTTGTGAAAAGTAAGTCTCTTAGGATTTCTATGATTCATTTTTACAAAATGAGGATGAAACAAACAATTTGAATCTCCTTTCTGAAAAGCTTCGATGAAAATATTTAGAAGCATTTAATGTCATCATTTCTTTTTCAAGCTACAAAGAAAATCAGAACCAATATCCTATCTTCTTGTCTGCAATTCTACATCCAGACAGATAAAAGAAATTACTCCCTCCTGGTCTAGCTCATAAGGAAAGGATAACTTCCTTTATAAGCAGAAGTTTCACACTGGTGATGAATAGTTAGATAGGCATCATACTCTGGACTCTGCTAAAGTAACAATTTTTCATTTCTCCAATTAAATCTTTTTAGACTTCAAGTTGGATATTTTAATAGTATAAAATTTAGATTTGTTATTTCACTTTTCTGTGTAATTTCAATAATGCATATTAGAACTCTTTCAGGAAGACAAAACCAAAGAAATCACTAAGAATAAATATATGTTAAGTTACAGGTGGAGAAGGGAAGGTTGTTTGTTGCCCGTGTATTTAAATAAGCTATATTGCATTCAAGGTGATTTTATTGATAAGTCTCTTTCACTTTGCATTTGGCCAGGAAGACTTACATGTTGTGGCAGAAAATTTTTTCCTATGGTATGATGGGATGCCATCCAGGACGACTTGGACAAGCTTGAGAAGTGGGCCCGTGTGAACCTCTTGAGCTTCAACAAGGCCAAGTGCAAGGTCCTGGACCCGAGCCAGGATAACCCCTGATATCAATACAGACTGGAGGATGAAGAGATTGAGAGAAGCCCTGATGACAAGGGCTTGGCAGATACTGGTGGAAGAAAAGTTGTACTTGAGCCAAAAATGTGCACTCACAGCCCAGAAAGCCAACTGTGTCCTTGGCTGCATCAAAAGAAACATGTTCAGCAGCTTGAGGGAGGTGATTCTGCCCCTCTACTCTGTTCTGCCCCACTTGGAGTACTGCATCCAGCTCTGAAGCCCCCAGCACAGGAAAGACATGAACCTGTTGGAGCAGGTCCAGAGGAGGGTCACAGAAATTGTCAGAGGTATTGAAGACCTACCCTATGAGGAAAGGCTGAGAGAGCTGGAGTTGTTTAGCCTGGAGAAGAGAAGGCTCTGAGGAGACCTTATTGTGGCCTCGAGGCAGAGTAGCCTAGATGTGAAGAACACCAGTACAAAAAAGGGTCATTTCAATTTCTGCTGCCAGAATCCTTTGTATTGACCTCACTTAACAGACTTCACCTAGTTCACACAGGAATCCTTGTGGCAAAAACTTAATGTCTCAAAAACATCTCATACTTATCTGATCACTCCTCATAATCTCTAAGCAGGCAATATTCTAGACTTTGCTATATTTTGAATATCCAGGTCTACTTGGGACTTCTGATGTGTGACAGCATTTAGTTGACACTTGGGAGCTACTGTAGACTATAGTCAATTTTTTCTTGCTTGAATGATTTCCTTATATATAATGTATAAACTACAACTAGTCAGTCTTTGTACTCCATACAATTTGTAAGATCCTAACAGGAATCAGAGACCTCAGGTGAGGGATACTTTAGTTACACACTCTAAAAGACAGCTTAAGGACAAATGTTATATTATAGAAACTGACAATTCAAACTGTTGAAAAAAGCCTGTGCTATTATTTCCAACTTACACATGCAAATGTGGAGCAAAATAAAGTTTAGAGAACAACCTGTAAAGGAATCTGTCCAGCTGGAGGCAGTGTTCTCTAGGAGTGCTTTAGAAGAAACCTGTTGTTAGAGAAGAAAAATTCTACTAGTACCCAGTTCACTCAAGTTGGGCACCTTTTCCAACAACATCATTGTTTAATGGTCGGTTTGAGTAAAAATAAAGAGACAGTAAAGAGTCAATCGCCCTTTTAAGTGGCTAAATGGCATCTGGGGGCAGGGCCAGGACACTGTCTGAGAATACTAGTTTATTTCTGTTAACTAACTCAGAGAAGCTGCCTCATTGCTTATAGCTTAATTTAGGGTGGGATTAGCTCCACATTCAGACAGATGAATATCATTGTCTGTATTCAGGTTAGTCAATACAGGCAAGAGTGCCAAGAGCTGTTAATTGGCTCACTTGAATACCTTTCTACAGTCTACTGACAATGTGGATTAGATCTCCATTAACTATACAAGTGTCTTAGTGTCATTAATGATACTTAGTGTCTCAGACACTGAGTTAAGAAGCTGACATATATATGTAAGAGAGTTAAATTTAAGAGTTAATCTGGAGCTGAATCCTATTCTTAACAGCTGAGTATTTCTGAAGAGTTTATTCAAAGTAATTTGCTTAACTGAATACAGGAACACAAGAAAATGTGATTAGAATTGAGCGTTGGACCATCAAAATCCCTACAGATATTTAGGCAAGACTGATATGTAAACATGTGCTTTTCATAATCTCTTTACTCAACAGTAATCAACATTTTGAAGCGCCTCATCAGAAATTTTAGAGATAAAAATACATATTGTGACATACCAAAGGTGGGAACAGGATACAGATTTCAAGTTCAAGACCAGCTTCTTAATAACTATAGCCATTCTTCTTTCCTGGAGGAATGGGAACTTATTTTCTAGGTCAGTATGAAAATAATGAAAAATCTGAAAGATAGAGACACAAAATATTTAATTTTAAATAGAATATTGGGCCTAACTTTGCCAGACTAAATGAAATAAAAAAAATCACATTTGGCCTATAGTACATAACAATATTGTGCTTATGCTAGAATCAAGACATCCAAGTGGCTCACTCCTTGCATTTCAAGAAAGCTTAGAGGCAGATTGACCTTCCCAAATTGGCTTGTCAAGTTGGCAGTACAGTTATAAACACAAGAAAAGATTGCTTATTCAGTTTCTCCGTATTCTACTTATCTTCAGATAAGGCTATTCACTGTCCTGTCATTTTTAAATATGGCAGTGCCATTCTCTAAATCACTGGTTATTTCTGTAATATTTTTGTGCTTATGGTCATTTACTATACTGAACTGCAACATTTTTTGACCTTGAATTCTTTCTTTCTTTTTTAAGGAAGCTCTTGAAAGATGGTTGGAAAAATTAGCCACAGACTTTAGTTTACAGAAGCCTGTACTAATGGATAGCAAGAGGCTGTGGTGCAGCTGAGGTGAAGGTGAAAGCTCTATGAAAAATTGCTTACAAAAACTAACAATACATTTTCATCCCCTGTAAGGTACAAATTAATAATAATAGAATGGTCAGAATTACAAAACCAGAATTTAGATGACAGCAATTACATTATGTCTCAGAGAGGACTTCCAATGCTATTAATGTTTCTGTAATGTAAACCTTAGTACAGTTCCATGGTTTTTTTTAAATCAGACATTAGAACATGGTGTATTTAACCTACATCTTATGTAAATATAACAAACTTTCATTATTCTTTATAGTTCCATCCTATCCAGTATCACAGAACTCTGTTAAGTTCTATAGAATTTTCTATTCTTCCCCACCAATACAGATTCTTTTTATATTTCTCTCTCTCTCTCTTTTTTTTTTTTTTTTTGAAGAAAAAGACTATATTTTCAGAATTGGAATGTTCAGATACACTGATCAGGAGCTCTGTTGCTTGGAAGACAAGCCACTCTCTGAAATTAGCCCTTTGCTGTGAAGTCTTGCAAAAGCAGATAGAAAGTAAGATGCCAGGAACACTGAGTAGTCTTTGCTTGAAAAGCAGAAAGAAGTAAGTTCCCTCATTTTACCATGATCTTTCTTCACCTACAGAGCACATAATGGTTCTTTAGCTATGGTGCTCTATGGTTGATGCTTTTAACTGTCAGTTACTTCTTTTTACTGTAAAGTCTAATTTTCTCTTGGCTGTCTGTTATCTCAGATTTACCTTACTTATGGATTTTATTTTTTTTTAAGTCCATTCTATGCTACGTTTTAACTCTGTGACAAGCTTTCCACACAACTCACAAAATCATCTAAGTCTTGCTTTCTTCAATTATAGTCACAGTAAGTGCATCTAAGTTATTAGTTAATGTAGCCTTACTTATGATCAGTAAAACTGGTTGGAGTAATGATACTATAATCATTAATCTCGTACATGTTTTGGGTCTGGTAATAAGCTGGAACCACAAATGGGGAAAAACATATAGGGTAGTAAGCACTGAGTGTACAGTGGATTGAGGTGTTTTTTTTTGGTGTAGGTGCTTTTAAATGCAGCTTTTGGTTTTTCCTATCACTTGCTCAAGCTAATTTCCATAATCTTTGAAATGCTTCTACTTGTGATTGACTGTTTTCTGAATCATGTCATCCTGCTCTCTCTTCCTGCTTGCTATTTTCCTTCTTTACCCTGTAACTGGCAAGGCTTTGTAGTTTCAAACATAATTCATGCATACTTTTTCAGTTCATTGGGATAGGAAGGCAGGGTGCAAAGAATGATAAAAGTGGTACAGAAGAGATAACCCTTATGTGTGTATTGTTTATCAGCATACTATCTATGTTTTCTGCTTGCTCTCTTCTTGTAGTTTGAGATTCTGGAGATTATTTTTAATGCCTATATCTTCATACAGACTTGCAACCTTACTAGTGGTGGAAATGGAGATCCACTCTTGTACTAATTTCAAAACTCCTCTTTCCTTTAGGGATACCTGTTTTGCATATTATAGTAAAGGAGGTGTGCTTTGAAATTCAGGTCTAGATGGAATTCAGCCAGACCTACAAGATCTGTGTGCTTGATCTGACTTCAGAGTGGAAGGTTTCTTGGTTTTTGTTTTCTTTTTTTTCAATTATTGAGGCAGAGGAAAGAAGTATCTTTCCTTTATTGCTGTTAAGCCATCCTTGAAAAACAAAACTTAGCAGAGGTGTTTACAGTTGCATGATAATTAAAATATAGTAACAGAATCTGAACCAGATAAATATTTAAAATTATATAAATGAAATTACTATAAAAAAATTCTACCTATGTTTGAAATACCACCCATATTAGAAGGCAAAGAGGAAAAAAAATGTATCCATATATTTTTTTTTTCCCTTTTACATAGATATTTCCCCTTTAAATGGAATTTTATTACCTTGGAAAACTTTTACAGTCACAACATACAAGGGGTAGCCTTGAAATGCCTCTTGATTTCATTGAAGAGTTTTAAAAAACACTAAGATAGCTAATATGATGGTACTGACATGCTGGCTATTGTCATAAACTTATTTCATACAAATTAAAGAGTGATATAAGTACTCATTTTAGCTCTATAACACACTCATTTCTTCTTACTCTGGTCACCACAATGAAATCTCTGACATAAGCTAACTGTTCATAGGAGATGCTACAACTCGGTGTGGTAACTGAGCATGGGGGATACAGGACAGGATCCTCATACACAAACCAGCACAGGGTTGGTGACAACTGGTCACTCTGAAAGTATTGCAATTCATTTTTATCTAGATTAATATTAGCTCAGGTGTGTCTATCTGTATTTTGATTGTAATTTCTAATAAAATATTGATGTACCTTGCCCATCCAGCAAGGTATAAGAATCCAGCAAGAATAATATTGTGGTCTTCCCATCTAGGGATATATCTGTACAGAGATAAACACAACTGTTTGATTTTCCCAAAATCTGCAGGAAGAACTGATCACTCCTCTCCCCTCTCTACACACACACTGGTGACCATCTTTCCATTTCTGCTTCTTAAACTAAATATTACTTGTCTGAATGGATACAACACTTGAAACAAATTAAATGCTGAATGTGTTTGTTTGTGGAGATTAAAAACTGGAAAAAATACTGCAGCATGGGATTTCTGGTTTATTTTTTATTTAACTTGATATATTTACTCAGTTCTAGGATTAATTTTGGACCTGTGTAAAGTGCATAGTAATCCTAGTTACGAGTAGCATAGAATCTACTTATTTACATTTGTCATCACCAGAAGAAGTACAGCATGGCAAGAAATAACAAAGTAATTTCAAGTCCAGAAACACGGCTTTTTTTCTTTCTTCATTTCTAATTTATTTTTAACATTAGTGTAAAGTAAACCATTAAAAAAAATACAACTTTATTTGGAAAAACAACTTCCCAGAAGATACAAGTTTCTGTGCAGCTTAGGCTTTAAATATAATCTTTAAAGATGGATTTAGGGGATTAGCCATGAACTTATGTAATGGGTTCCTCAGAGGCATGATTGCAGGTTTCTTTGTCTCTAAATGCTTTGTCATCAAGTTAGAAGATATAAATATTATCTATATGAGTAAATACATTAGCCTACCACCAGGACTGAGGAAAAAATGCTGCAGATGGAAATTATGTTTTCAGGTAAATTAAAAGCATATGTTGAAAGAATATCACCAAACAATTTCAGCTTTCATTTGAGTATTGTTTCCAGACCTTATTTTATGTATAATTTTTATGTATAATTTCAGAAAAACTGAGTAATTCAGCCTGGAAGGGACCTCTTAAGGTCTCTTGCCCAATCTCTTGCTCAAAGACAAGTCAGCAGTAGGGTCTCCAGCCTGCTCAGGACTTTATGCACATGTTTATATATTCATAATTTCCCCTTTCTTACACAATGGTTAGAAGGCCTGAAGGCGAGCCATTGAAAATAGAGATTTCAAATGAAAGCCTTTAGTTCTTTCAGTCCATAACCCACATTTCAATTAAAAACCTTTAAAGTTAAAAAGATTATTTCACTGAGGTAAAGGGTCACTTTTATAGTTCCTAATCTTGCATGACCTAAGCACAGTAACCTTGATTTACAATGCCATGAGCTGATATTTAAGCAGGCAGTATTCATTCATTAGGCACTCATTTTAAATTCCTCTGTAATAAGCAATTAGCTTGCGAAAGTGTTATACAATGTCATATATTTAGGACACTGACATAAAAAATTCCCTTGTAACTAGCCCAGAAAAAAAAAATTTTGCATGACACTGAGCATTTAAGTTTCTCAAAAGATTGGCTTTTGCAGCAATATAAAGCTTAACCCCTATGAGCCATACTAAGGAACATGTAATTCTCCCTTTGTACAGGGCTTTATTAATGTGACTGACTAGTGAGCAGTACTGAACTGCAAGTACTGAAGCAGAACCTCAAGAAAAACACAAATTTTCCTGTTACTATATCTTTGAATGCTTTAACCCAGCTTCTGGGTCAGATTTCTGGCTTGCATTTTGAATTAAAGGTCTATTTCAGAGGGAATTTCAGCAACAGAGATTTTTAAGCATGTGTATGAGCATGGTCCTGTCTCTCCCACACATTATCAGCATATAGTTCATTTATGTAAGGGCACAACATGATATTACCAATGCAATCCAATCTGCCATAGCAATTCTATTGGCAGTAGCAATCCTAGAAACTGTAATATGAGATGAGCTTAAGTGAGGTCAGAACAGAACCTTAAAGTTGCCTTGACCTCAGGTCAAACAAGAGTGATGATTAGGTTTACTGCATGTCATATAGAAAATAACAGCACAAATATGTTGTGTATTACTATGCTGAGTCTTGAACAGGCTTTACTACTGAGACAAAAAGAGATAAAGATTTCAGGGAGTATCTCAAGCACTGGCCCTTTAATCTCTGTTTATATCCCTATTTTACCATCTCCCAAAGCATAACAGTGGCTTTCAGCCTAGGTCTGAATTTTTTACAAGGGTATGGACTCATATCACAAAGGAGCGATGCCTTTACCACTCCCATTTCTATAAACACAATGCTACATGAGAATCATCAAGGGAGGCAGGCAATTTGAAAATCTAAGAGAGACACTTTAACGTAAATTGTGCTAGATAGCAGAAATTAGGACTTTTATCAAGGGAAAAATCAAAATTCAGCCTTTAAAACAGAAGCACATGCCCCACACAAAGTGTCGAAAACCCTAGAGTCTAGTGTCCATAGACCTGCAAAGAAAATGAAGTTGTCTTCAGCAGAACTGAATCATCAGACTGTAATCCAGTTTCCTTTGAAACAAATCTGAAAACAAATCTGGTATCTTGAGAACTCTTTTGTTTTGCAGATTAATGCACAGAATAACGCACTATTTCTGTATTTTCTTCCTTACTATGTAGTCATGATAGATAGGCATTGTTTATGACTCCAAAACCTTCCTCACCTCAAGTGCTCCCCAGCCTACTGCAGGGTAAACTCGTTTACAGTAGAAAAACTATAGTTCTTCCTAGGAATAAAAAGTGAAATTATTAGACTGGCAATTCCTAGGAATTGCATTCATGGAAAAAAAAGGAGAAGAAAAAAAAAAAGAAGACTCTAGGATGAAATAGAAGCCACAGCTTTTGTCATATCAGTCAATGCAGAAGGAACAGTTTCTCCTTGTTCTTGTATTTCACAACAAAAATATGAGCTTTTTTCTCTTTTCCTGCTTTCTACTCTGCATATTTGTAAGTTGTAAAAAACAGACTCCCTGCTAAATCCCATGTACACAACAGCCTGAAGAACTTCTCTAGCAAACCGTAAAAGATGAGGTTTTCAAGTCCTGGATGAATCACTCACATGGAAGAGCTCTACAGAACAATTTATAAGAAGAAGTAAAGCAGTTGAGGTCAGTGTTTATATGCTCCCTTTTTTTGTCCCTTCCCATTCTAATGAGTGTGCAATAGTTCTAGCTCAGTTAACCTTGTCTTATTTTAGCTAGACTTGATCTGATCCAACAAAACAGTGACTTTCTTTCATAGACAAGATAAAGCCCTTTAACCTAGCTGTGAGAAAGCAAAGAGCAGAAGCATGGCAGGACTACAGTACTTCTGATAACATAAAGGAATACAGTGTGTGCCTGGGGACATTTGTGTAGCAGTTCAGTGTGTGTAAACCATCCTACGATCTTGGGCTCCAATTCAAGACAGTTATTAGATGGAGCAGTGCCTCATCCCAGGCACTCTTCTACAGCCATTCTCCCTTCTGCCACAGCTGGGCTGCTGTAACCATTGATATTGCTGTAGCCTCCTGTTATAGAGGCTCAGACACCTTACCCTGTGGATACTCCTCCTGTGTCCCTGCCTTTTCCTCATCCTGTTCCCAGGTGTGCCACCTCCTCCACATGTCCTGGCAAATCTATTCTGGTCCTTTTTCACATCAAAATCACCCAGTCCTGATGAGATAAAACATAAACCTCAAACACAAACTCTTCTGTTGTCTTTGATTCTTTTTTTCACTTTTGGAAAGAAGCCATACAAAAATTAGTCTGTGCTTTTTCTAAACATGTGTGGATACACAATACATAGCTTGCCTTCAGCCTTTCCATAGTGCCTGTAGTCTTGCCAAGTAGACTTTAAATAATTTAACTGATATTCATTAAATGCAGACTTAATCAGACCTGCTATTTCATCTTACCTTGCCCCCAATATCTTCTACCTCACCCAGGCAAATTGGCTTTTTTGCATTTCTGCCAGAGGGATTCCTCAAGAAGAGACAGGAAAAGAACCAAGTAACATCAGATTTTCATCTGTTAAGAGCTACACAACTACCCTATCAAAGTGACAAGTAAAAATTACACAAAAATAAATAAGCTTCCAAGAAAGAATTGACAGACCTTCATAGCTATTTACAGTATTAAAGGTGATTATAAAACTGGAAATGTACTTCTGCTACCACAGTGATCTGCACAGTTTCTATATTTGGAACTGCTGGTAAATTAGAATTTGGACTAAGTTTAAGATATAATAGGTTCTTGTGAATAATTTCACTGTTGGTGTTCTGTGATCAAATTTACACCTCGCCACACTCAGGAATGGATACTGGTGTAAAATTTCACTTTCAGACCTTTAACCTCAAAGCTTGATAATTTATGAGTGAATTGCACTGTCCCTCTACTTTATTGCTCAAAAGCAGAAGATAAAAAGTTGTAATTATTTCTGGTTTTGTATGACATGCTTTACAAATGAAAATATAGCAGTAGAAAGTACTCCAAATAATATACAGGCAAACTTAAAAGAAGCTGCTCTTCAGAATGATTCCTTCTCTTGAAACAAGTTTACAGTGTCTGTATGGTATCAGGAAGAGCGAAATATCACTTCTGAAATGCCACTTTTGAAGCATGTGGTAAGCCTTTTGCTGCAATAAGTAAATGACTGGGATAGGCCAGCAGCCTATTACAGAGGAAGAAAACTAATTATTTATTAGGAGTAATGTACAGTACTACTATCCAAATAATAATAAAATTTACTGTCCAAACAGCAGACAAGTAAGAAAATAGTTTGTCTTCCACTCCCTCTCTTCTGAAAAACATGTCAAAAGAAAAATTCAGGTTCCAGTACCCTCACTGATAAATCTAATTTATTATTATGACCTGTGGACCCCAATTCTGATTCTGAAATCATAAACTGTATGCCAACCTAAGTGCACAGTGGACACTTTCTTAGAGGAAACTGGGAAGGCTCAGAAATACCAGCAGACTTTCTAGTATTCAGGAACTTGCCATATGTTTTAAAAAGTTGTCAAATTCTCCAGGTTAAAAGCAAACTCTCCACAAATACACCTATAGGGAGATTACTGCTATTTATTTAAAATGTTTAAAATTTGCTAAGCTTAAAATTTAACTACATAAATTTCTACTCAGAAAATTCTGGTAGATAATAATGCTAATGAATAAAGTTTCTGAATAGACACCATCCCCCACTTTTAATTAGAGTTTTGACTTTGTAAGTTACAATTTATAAAAATGCATTAAGAAAAATATACGTGACCAAACACTCACTAGATTTCCTACCTGTGCTGTGATTTGTTATATTTTTGTACAGTTTTATCGAAACTCCTCAGTTATAAAAAGCCACCACTTATTTTGAAACAGAACTGCGTTCAGCTAGGGCATGATTCTCTGATAGCATGCATATTTCTTTATAAACTTGGTAAAAAAGTATAATCAAAAATACGTATGCCACAAGCATCTGCTAAACAGTGAACGAGCGGCTGCGTTGTTCTAATGACATTACAGTCACTTCAAAGCTAAGTGAGACTACATAACCAAGATACTTTTGGTAAGGAAATGCCCTCATGTGTTGAAAACAAGAAAACTGGCTTAGATGTTTTGGGGCAAAATAAGAAAACTCCTGTTAGTTGCCTGGTAACCTTGCTTAGAGTGACCATTTCAAAACCATAGCCAACAGCCAGTGAAGGATTGAATTGTGGCCCAAAAGAAAGCTTTTCGTTTATTTCATTGTGTATCATCTATTAAATGGTTATTTAATTCAAAATGGCACATGGTTGAGTATTGTCATTTTATGTATCATTTGCTTGCTTTTAGGCACTCAGAGTAGTCAGCTATCCACAAATAAATGTCAAGAGCACTAAAATAATACTGCTTCATTTTCAAATGAATGTATTCATCTTTTGCAAGTCCTAGTCCTGTATTCTGCTTCCTGCTTGAAAGACGCTTCTCATCCCTAGCAGCCTGGAGAGACATGTATTAACTCTTGTATTTAGTATGATGTACTGATTTTGAGTCATCTCTTTTTTTTCAAAAGTGAACTGTGCTTGTTCACCAAGCTCTGGTGAAACTTTGCTCCTGACTCTAAAGTGCTTATACTACGTAAGCTAAATCATATATTGCCTATATATTTTAACAGCATTTCAAAATTTGTGTAAATTTTCCTAGGTTCCTTATCAAAAAATAAATATGGCTACTGATAAATATTTATCATGAAGACTATTTTTGTTAACAAATATATTAGGATTTCATATAATTTTATCATAATGAAAAGATTAATTTCATAAATGGTCCATTTTACAAGAAAACAGAATTGTTCATGGAGTCCTATACTGTCTCAATAAGCTGTCTGCATCTGCTGAGTTATTTACAAATGATGTGCAGTGTTCATTTTGCCTACTACATGAGAGGCAAAAGTGCCCCAAACTGTGCCCCAGTGGTTTACACAGTGATTAACCTGGGCCAGGGTCTTTTGAGATGCAAGCAACCTCTAAAAACCCTCAAACCCCAAACAGGAACCTTCTAGAAGGGACCATCATGCATGCGCTCCTTCTAGAAACTTCAAACAGATACACTGTACAGACACTGTAAGACCCCTCTTTCGTATTCCATGTATGCTAATATAGGGTGAGCTCAGGTCTATAGATTTTGTCCTGAAGAAGATCCTACACATGCCCGTTGCTGTTTGGACCATGATTACTGACTGAAGACCTCAGGACAAGACCTTCACTGGATCAATTCTGGAAGTGACTATCTTTTTCTTTTGTTCTCCTTTTCTTGCTGTTTTCTTCTTTCTGTCTTCATCCTCTCCTCAGGTCTGCCTCATCTTTCTTGACACTTTTGGGTGACATCTTCTGTATATAGTTATGAACTCAACTTTTTACCAGGCTCTTGTTCTGTATATAGCTATGAACTACTGCTATTGGCTAAACCCAAACTTTTGCTAAGCTTTTGCTGTTGCTGTTGTAATTTGGACTGAGTTCAAAGATAAAGACTTGCATTTTGGTTAAACCTCTGGAGTGATTGTAATCACTCTTGTTGCCACCACATAAATACTCAAAACATTGCCTCCCCTTGTTACAGATCCTCATTACAACAAAACTCAAGGAACCTTCAAATTCACACCTCTTTTCAGACACTTTAGTAATTTATTCTTGTGGAATGTCTCTGCAGAAAAGTGTTTATTTTTTATGATAAAAATTCTTTGTTAAAGAATTAACATTTCTTTTACTTTATTTCTTGAGAAAAATTCAGAGAAAGGTTACTTTTTAAAATTCAAGAGAATTGTCACTTATAATTTTCTTACATATCAAGATCAAGGCGTTCTTTGAAATAATATATTCTGTGAAACTGACAGGAAGTTTTAAATAATGCAGATATGAAACATGTGACAATAATAAACCTGATGAATAATAGTTTAATGGTAGATTTATTTTGAGATTCAGTAACACTACCGTCTTATTTCAACATGATATTTCCTAGGTTTTGCAAAACACTTTGATGTGGAAAGTCTCTTATTTTCTTATTGTCAATGCTGTACGTGTAAAGAGAGTGAACTATCTGAAATATATGCTATCTGGATGATCAAAATATTAACTTAGCAATAATCTTCTATTAAACCGTCTTGTGTTTTGTTTTAAAATTCATGTTTTATTTGAAGAAAAGTGCCAGCATCCTAATCATATCAGATATGAAGAGGCACTAATTTGCTATTCAGATTCATACTAATGCCTTTAATATAACATTCAGCTAGAACATAAGCTAATAAATATTAAATAAATAAATTATTCTGATTTCCAGCACATCTCCTTAAAGCAAATATATTAGATAAGAGATGAAGGGACAGGCCTCACAAGTAATTTGTCATGGCAAATCTCTAAAAATTAGAATGCTTTATCTGGTCAATATCTCAAGGTTCCAAACCTCTTACATTTACAATATCCAGGCTTTAGTCCCAATATACTGATGGATGTGAGTCTTGAGCTGGAATTTGTATGAAACAGTCCATTGTTCATAGCTTGATTTTATACATCTAGTTCTTGTGGGGTTTCTTTAGATTTGAAAGAGTTTTGTACAAAACAGTGGTCTGAATTGGTGATTATATTGATGTTAAAGCTATAAAGAAACTGACATTTTTCAAAAGAACATTTCTTTTTCAAGGAATATTTTGCATATTTACATTTTTACTTCCTCAACTCAATGTCAGTTAAGATTTCAGGTACAAAGTTAACTAGAAGTGAAAGTTTAAATAGTTAAGCATTTACCTTAATAAAGGAGTAAATCCAAAGTGCTATATGTTTTTTGCATATTATAAACTTCAGATGTGTTTGGAAAAATGTTCACACCAAGCATTAGCAAGGATGATTTCAGTAAAAAGCAGAAGAGGAAATGAGCATTGTAAGGTCTTGCCAGTTCTAGGGACTGACAAAGCAATTGTAAATTTTGACATGAAATCCACTCGGGGTAAGTTCCCCCAGTTCCTGAAACAGCTCCTCAGCATTGCTTAGTCACCACCTTACAACTTCCCTTTCTTCCTTTATTTTTATATGCTTCTATGTCAGTGAGATTTTCCCATCTTTAGTAGCTGACTTGCTATGTATGCCCAGCTCAGTCATTCTGTGACTCAATGAAATACAGGACTGCTTAAAGGAAGAAAACTTTATACTATAAGCTTTATTGACACACTTGAACTTCAAAGACCAAACCCCTTGTTGAATTGTTTCCCTGCAACTTTTAGACTGTTTGTTGAATTCAATGCAAGTTTGGAAGTGAGAAATTATCTCAAAGGTATACATTTTCTATGAGGTTTCTAAAACAGGCAGCAGGACAGAGGTGAGAGAACTTGGGTTAAGAGCAGAGTATGACCTTCGTTTTCTTATTAGCAATCAGATAATACATATCCATGGAGATGTCCAAAATTCTACCACTTGTGAAACTGTGTTTCTCCACACTTGTGCCCCTTCATTTGTTCATCAGTACACCACATTCCTTTTCTTAAATTCTTTAGTACATGCTACAATCCACCATCCCAGGAAACAGAAATAATCTTATTAAAGGTGCCCTTACGGTGAGACCATGATAAAAGTAATGCAGAAGTAATCCATCCTTCTCCCCCACAGAGCAGGAGATAAATGTTGTGCTCATATCTAGATGTACAAGTAGTATATTACTCAAGAAAAGGAACCTCTTAGGATAAAGCTGTACTACAAACTGGAATTAATCTTGCCAGTAGTGCACACTCTCCCATTACGCCATGGGTCAAAGACCTACAGGACTTCTATGGAACTTCTCTTTTAATGAAAAGAAAAATGAAAGAAAATTTCTTGTTCTATGATTATTTTGTTGCTGTAAGAATTTGCACTAATATCTAGAAGGGCAGCAGCATTTCAACTTGTTACAATCTTTTTTCTCTAGAATGTGTTCGATTTCTCATCAACTAGGCTACTGAAAAGCATAAAGGGGTTGTAAATAATTTGTAAGAAATGTACTTTTAAACATTTGTGAAACTCTGGATTTTGCCTAATCTAAGCCAAACCTACAATGCTCTCCTGAAGTAAAATAGAACACTGCCCTTTCAAGCCAGTGGAGGCCCTGATTTTGAAATTTCAGCAACTGTCACCATAAGATACCTAAATGTTGGAAAGAAGATGACCCTTAGCCTTGAACACCTACACCCCGTGGATCTTTTTGTGCATCTGGGTCAATCTAATTACAAATTCTAACTGATCCTACACACCAGCTATAATGGATTCTAACTTCCTTTTTCAGTTCTCTAAGCATGTACAAAGTAATGGACCCCAGGAAAAGATACAAATCCATGCATTTTCAGACCAGACTGATCTCTAACTGTAACCAGTTGGGAGGAGATTTTGGCTGGAGATGTTTCTTATTAATGGTCTCTTTCAGCTTTACTATGAAGCACCAACCAGCACAGATTACTAGTTTGATTCAAAAGAACACTACCTGTGCTTATATCTGCTCTTAAAATCTTGTCCACTCCCAGCCTTCTGGCCAAGAGGGAGTGTTGGAGAGCCAGTCTTGATGCTGCGCAAGGGCTTCTTGGCAGTAGCACACACAGTGGTGTGTTTTCAACACCTTTCTAGTTGGCAACACAAAGCACATCACTAGGAGGGCTGCTATGGGGAAAATTAACTCCATCTCATGCATTTGCATTGTTAAACAAACAAACAAATAAAAAAATCAATAGAAGTAAAAAGTTAAAAAATGCTAAAAGCTAAAACTAGTTTTATTTCCTTTTCTTTTGCACATGATCTGTGAAGCTAATTACCAAAGGATGCGGTGGGACCAGATCACAGAAATGTGTTAAAAAGGTTATTAGACAATTTTTCGTGGATAGGATCTTTGGTTTATAGGCAACCTATAGATTAGAAAGTCTGTAAACTGATGCATGCTGAAAAACCACCAGACAGATGCTTGCTATGTACTTGTCTTTTCTAGAAAGATACAGAGTGATGACAAAGGCTGATGTCTGGTCTCATCCACATGTATAGTAAATAAAGTGTGGTCAACTATTTTGGTACAAAAAGTGAATCACCAGGAAATAGCTTTTCCATTGTATAACATTATAAAACAGAGACGGAATATAGGAAAAGGAGAAAGATGCCAGAGGGGCAACAGTGCTGTTTTCTAACACAGTGATTTCTATGTTTCTTGTATTAATTGTTAAGTCTCCCAAATTCCCAGAATATTCATTTTCTGCCGAATTAGTTTGCAGTAACATATTATCTGTTATGCTGCTTTTCTTAATCATAATTATGCTAAGAAATCATTACATTAACAGTGTCTTGACGTATTAGTAATATGTTGACCATCAAAATGTATTAATATCTTTGATACAAAAAAATATATAGTCAAAGCTTCTCTTCCTTTTATTAAGCCTCCTGACTAATTTTGTTTCAAAGGTGGTTATAGGATAACAAAAATAACACTTTTTTCACCAAAAGTCAGCATAATTCTAGTGAGCTATAGAATACCTGAGCACTAATCCTGTGCAGTACTTCTACATGAAAGATATCAAGACATGGAAACTGCATTTAGTTTTGAGGTCCAAAATGGAAAGTAAATAAGAGAATCACACCCCAAAAATTTTAACTGCTGTCGTATAAGCCAGATAGTAGCAGAAATAGGTCAGTAACAATTGATCACAATGGAGCTGCTCAATAGAATACAGTTTATCCTACTAAGAAGATGACGCAGCCTTAGATCCTAAGTTGTTAACACAGGTAGCTGTAGGAGGAATGTCTTTTTTGAGAATGCTTATATTTTCATGATATCAAAGTCATACATTAAATCCAAGTTTACAATTGAAAAAAAAAAAAAGGAGTTCAATGAGCAATTCACATCACAATCTTCAACTCATTTGCCAAGGATTTGCATCTACCTTTTTTATTATCAGAATTGTCAAACCACCAACAATCCAAAATTTAAAATTTGTTTGGAAGTGCTTTATAAAGGTGATGTGTGACAATATTCCTATTTAAACCCACTACATGCATTATTTTCTTCACCTTTTCATTAAAATCCAGCACCTTTTCCTCCTAATAGTTGCATGGCAGTATAAGAATTGGAAAGTTCTATGTCTTTGCAAACTACTGGCTTTAAGACAGACTTCCTCTTCAACAGTATTTAAGTAGAATCAGAATCATAGAATGGTTTGGGTTGGAAGGGACCATAAAGATCATCTAGTTCCAATCCCCCTGCCATGGGCAGGACACCTCCCACTAGATCAGGCTTTTCCCTATCCAACCTGGCCTTGAACACTTTCAGGGAGAGGGCATCCACAACTTCCCTGGACAACATATTCCAGTGCCTCATCACCCTCAGCATGACAAATTTCCTCCCTATGTCTAGTCTAAATCTGCCCCTCTCCAATTTATACCCATTCCCGCTCATCCTCTCACTATATGCCTTTGTAAAAAGTCCCCCCCCAGCTTTCTTGTATACCCTCTTAAGGTCCTGGAAGGCCTCTAGAAGGTCTCCTCAGAGCCTTCTCTTCTCCAGGCTGAACAACCCCAAGTCTCTCAGCCTATCCTCGTATGGGAGGTGCTCCATCCCTTGGATCATCTTTGTAGCCCTCCTCTGGACCTGTTCCAACATCACCATATCATTCTTATGTTGGGGATTTCAGAACTTGACAATATTCCAGATGAGGCCTCAGAAGAGAGCCCTACTGGCTACTCTTCTTTTGATGCAGCCCAGGATATGGTTGGCCTTTTGGGCTGCAAGGGCACTTTGCCAGTTCACATCAAGCTTATGAGTGAGCAACCCCAAGTCCTTCTCCCTAGGGCTGCTCTTAATCACATCATCCCCCATCCTGTACTGAAACTGCAGATTGCCCCAACCCAAGTGTAGGACCTTGCACTTGGACTTGTTGAACCTCATCAGATTCACACAGGCCTACTTTTCCAGCTTGTCCAACTCCCTCTGGATGACATCCTGTCCTTCCGGTATGACAGCTGCATCTCTCAGGTGGTGTCATCTGCAAGCTTGCTGAAGGTGTACTTGATCTCGCTGCCTACATCATTGATGAAGATATTGAACAGCTCTGGCCTCAGTATGGACCCCTGAGGTTTCATTATAAAATGCTGCTTATTGTAACAATTCAGAAGAGATGCTAAAGTACAGTACTTTTTAATAAAGAAAAATTACAGTGAAAAAGAAAAGTCTTTATTATTCTTCTCCTGGGAAATACAGAAACGGGGATTTATCAGAAACATCATAGAAAAAATACATTTCTCTTTCTTTATTGGAAGGTGTTTATTAGAGTGAGTCTGGAGGAAGGCCATTAAGATGATCAGAGGACTGTAGCACCTCCTATATGAGGACAGGCTGAGAGAGTTGGGGTTGTTCAACCTGGAGAAAAGAAGGCTCCAGGAAGACCTTATAGCAACCTTTCAGTCCTTAAAGGGGACCTACAGGAAAGCAGGGGAGGGGCTTTATATCAGGGAGTGCAGAGATAGGATGAAGGGTAATGTTTTTAAACTGAAAGAGGGGAGATTTAGATTGGTTATTAGGAAGAAATTTTTTACTCTGAAGGTGATGAGGCACTGGAAAAATTTGTCTAATGAAGTAGATGCCCCATCACTGGAGGGGGTCAAGGCCAAGTTAGATGAGGCTTTGAGCAACCTGATCTAGTGGAAGGTGTCCCTGCCTATAAGAGGGGAGGTGGAACTAGATGATTACATAAGGAAATGGAACTATCTCTGGCAGCACCACTGCACTTCAAATGAGCATTTTTTTATTATTATTATTATTTTTGAAAAACTCACCTATTTGCAAGAACTAAACTGAGGTCTGGATTTAGTAGTTCCTCAGATAGTTAAGGTAATTAGACCCTCCAGACACATGTTAGGAAATATTTTTCCTTTAAAAGGCATTGTGTTATAAAAAAAAATGGGAAGTCACATATCAGCAGAACATGCTTCCTTTCACACGCATTACACTTCATTAGGACAAAAGATTTTTGCTGGCTCAATTCTCTCAGCAGTGGAGAGTTACTGCACTGCAAAGACATCTGGTATGCTCTACTTGCCTTTTCTTTCCCGGTGCCTGTTTGAGCCTTTCTTTCCCACAGCTCTGCTGCAGGACCTTCTGTGCTTCATAAGGTCTGCTGGTATTTTTCCTCTTGACAGTTACATTAGTTCTCCACAGTTTCTGTAATGAAAGGTGAGCAAGGTCTGTTCTGAGTTCTTTCTAGGGCTAGGATTCTGTGAGAGATCAGAGACAATCCTACAGGATATATATATCTTGAACTGACCCTCTCAGCTACTACCAATGTTTGGACCCTCTCTTTGGCTATTCAGGATACGCTAGGGAAAGCTAGTCTCTTCCATTTATATCTGTATCAACTGACAATCTTTCTCAGCAGCTTAATAATAAACCTGTGGCTGCTTCCTAGTGTTACGGAACTGAAGGACTTGTGTTACTCATTTGAGTATTTTTCTATCAAGTATTTTCAGATGGAAGGCAGGTTCTTGCTACAACATAATGCATGATCTTTTTCAAGGAGTTCATCAAGTTATAATATAGAGCCAGAAAAATGAAGGCTATGAAAGGATAATTGGCCAGACATAAAAAACAGCTTTAACTCTCCTTACATGTTCAGTTTAATAATTTTCTTAAGGGCGCTCATCTTTCCATGATCCCTAAAAAAGGTTAACAGACCTGCTGCAGAAAATCTTAGCTCTGTTTCACAGTAGCTTGTTATCAGGTCAGACCAAATAGAGGAGAGGAAGTTCTGCAGCATAGTTCCAGATTTCTTATTTTCTTCTTCTTCATAGTTTTTCTTTTTTTCTTCTCTAAACTACACATACTGTTTTGACTACAATTTTCATGTTCTTTAACAGCTTAGTATATGCTATAAAGTAAAATGGATATGTAAATGTTTTAATATTTTTACTTTACCTGATGGAGGGGGTGAGAAAGCTTCTGTGTTTAAGTTATAGGCTGCTTTATGGACTAACTTTAACTAGCCCACTGTTTCTTAATGTGAAGTTTGGTACAGCAAGCTTCGCAAACCAGAATTGCAGTGGTTTTTATGCATCATAATCTCTCAATCATCTTCTCATATCCACTGTTACTGTGCAACAGCAGGACTGGTACTGCATTGCAGTGGCAGTCAGTTTGAACCCAATTTTGACAGAACTGAACAGCTGACATTTTCCTATACTGTATCTGTACTAAAAGCCTTTGGTTTAATTCTGGAAAAGAAATTTGGCATAGAGTTATTTCAAACATGTTACTGCATCATGGATATAATTTTGTCCCAAGTTGATGCAATTTATGGATCTTTGTGTTTTGAAATTGTTTCCTATACTTTTTGCTTCATTTTTTTTTAAAAACCATGTTTTTCTATTTCAAACTAAAACATATAAAATTATTTTCTTCTAGAAGATTTCTATCTTTTGTTCAGGTGTGCATATGCATATTAATTCCAACAGCAGCAATGCAAACTTAAAAAAGGAGAGAACATTTTGCCTCAGCTCCAAGTTATGAATCAGTAAAAACAGACACAAATCTTTAACCCCCACTCCCTTGATAATCATATATAGGAGGCATGATGATTTAGCCACCTAGTGTACTCTACAATGGACTGAGAGTACTTCCAGCTGTGCTGTGTGCTGAACACCTCAGGGGAGCATTACAGATTCTAGTGGCCACCATAGCACAGGAGAGTTCATTCCCTGCTCTCTTTTATCTTCATTGCCTTCTGGTCACAACTCTGACACTGATTGCCAACAAGTTGAGTGATGTAAGAACTAATACCATAACACTATCTCAAATAATCCTATCAATTTGAGTGTTCTGCTAGTTTAGGGTTACTTTGTATGGATATGAAGGGTTAAAAAAAAAAAGAAAAAAAGAAGCCATGCTGTGTCAGAAAGTTTCAAACCCCCTCTTTCCCTTTTTCTTATTATTTTGTACAGAGCTGGTCTCTCAGAGAAACCTTTTTTTTTTTTTACTGCATTGTCAAGAGTTTATTTATTACCTTTGAAATAATCTGCAAGATGGAAAAATATTTCTAGCAATGCAAAGCTTATCCTCCAAATGAATCTTTTTTCCATCCAAAATCTTTTCTTAATTATTAATGAATGCATAAATCAATATTTGATATGTTGATATGAAATAATGATAGAAGGGCATTAAGTTTCCCTGCCAAAAAGTAAAATACAAATATATATTTCTTGCTACAAGCCTCAAGGCTGACATTTTAAATACAATAGATAATTCAAGAAATATGATTTTGATAAAATGCAAGAATGTTGCCTAACAACCAATTAAATGTGTTTGAATTCTCCTTCCCCCATTTTCTGAACATGCACAAAAGGTAAAATGGCATTTATACTGAGAAACTCCAGCAAAGTTTTGAGCATTAAGAATGGTACTTTACAGTGAAAATAAATTGTCTTATAACTTTTGCACTGCCTTATTAATCTAAAAATAATTAGTAAGGAAGAAAAATACTTACAATTAAATATTCCCTTATATATGTCTTATATACCGTTCTTTCATTTTTGGACTTCCAGCTCATACCCATGTTAATTACACACCATGCATTAATATGTTGCTAACGAATAAAAGACAATAAGCAAATCTATATAATTTAACTATTGATACTAACAGGCTTTGAGTTGTCCGAGCACAAAGAAATATTTAGGTGCTTTCATAGATCACTGCAGAAAGTATTATTCTTCAGACAGAAAGAAGATTATTTGAGGTATGGATATTCTTATGCTAATATCATACTTAACTGAAGTAGATTTTCAACTCCCATGATATTTTTGCCCTGAATATGGGCATAAAGTGCAATCCCATCCTCTATGCTAGCAAATTAAAAGCTTAAAAGGTGTAAAGTTCTTCTACTCTTTGTCCCTATAAGCATTCCAAATTCCTGATTTACTCTGCACTTGCTTTGATTTTAATTTTAGAAAATGAGGAATCAGAATTATGTACAGAATTTCAGACAATTTGTTCCTGAACTCTTGTTCAACTGTACTAGTATTTCTTTCTATTGAGAAAGATAATTTTGTTATCAGCTAACACATATTGACAATTCATATGATTCTGCAAGGAACTAGTACACAAAAATCTCTTTTCCTTGGCCGTGTTCACTGATTACTTCTAGCTTAATGGAGGTTTCCATGATTAGATTGATGTATAACATTGCCTCTTCTGCTATTAGCTTTAAAAACTATTTTCATTATTTTAGTTTTCAAAAAGCAGGTGTTTTGGTACACCTGAATTATTTCAGCATCCCCCCCTACTAAGAATGCCCATAATTTACTATTTGTGTCACATCAACTCTGAAAATATTGTTTACTACTTAACTATGAAAAATTCCATTATCCATCTAGCCTGACACTGAGGTTAATGTTGATGCTATTCTCATTTAGGCTAATGGGCTATCCTTTTCACAGTACCTTTAATAATCTCCTCTAAATTGAGTCCACTAATTCACCTTGTAGTACTGTACCAAGTACAGTACTGTACTATGGTTTTGACCAGATAAGAGAGACATACATTTGTTTTGTCTATAAAAATCATTTGTTTAACAAAAAACCCAACCCAACACGTGCCCCTCCCCACACCCCTAAAGAAACACCAAAAAGAATTCAAAGTTATATCATGATTTACTTTTCCATTTAATCTCATTTAAACTATTTTTTCTCTAAATTTGTTCTGAAGTATTGCTTATTCTTGGCAAGCATCAAGCAGGTTTTCTCAGGAAATGTGATGCAAGGGGCAGAGAACATGCACACATTCTTCTCGGCAGGGATTACTTCTAGAGGAGCTCCATCTCCTATTAACATATGAGGAGTGGTCTCATTCCACCTGCACCATTTCTCTGTGTGAAAAGTTCTCAAACTGGTGTAGAAATTCTTTCAGGGCAGTTCTTGATTTGGGGCTCCAGGTGTCACAGGGAGTTCAACCAACCCTTGACAGAAACAAACCCCTGCATGAACACTTTGGGTGCACGTGTGCACTCAAGATCACTCCTGCCTCTTCAGCACCAGGAGACAACACCTCATACATGTATATGTAGGGCAGGAAACAGCGCCTACTCACACACTTTCTCCTCTGTCCTTTGATGCTGCCAGGCTAGTACAAAGTCCCCAGGCACACACAACCTTTCACTCAGATGATGCTGAAGACATAAAAAGTACAGGTAAAGAAGTTGATCTTCACAATTTTATTATTCTTATTTCTTATCCTTGCTCCTGTGAGTGTGGATTTTCACCTAGCAACAAGTGGTACATCCTTATTCATTGATTAAAAGAAAGTCTATATGACTGCTTTTAGCTTGGTACGTCTTGTATTAACTATAAAAATATTGCTTAGTCAAGCAGGAAGATAACTGCTAGGACTTCAGCCGCTGACATATTTCTGGATAACAGAAGAAATAATCTGTTGTGAATGTAGTTTGCCAAAAGTCATGTGTAAGAATAATTCCACAAAAATATCAGGTTTTAGAATAATTCTAAGTGCCTAGAATTTGTTACAAGATAAACTTTCATCATCTTTAAAGTCTACATCTCTTGTTATGTTCATCACCTTATGCTGCATCATGTTAACCATAAAGAATGGCAAGACAGTTAATGTACTCAGCAAAGCCTTCAACAAAACAACAGCAACCACCGCCCCATCCACCCAAGAAAACCCCAACCCAACAGAATTCAAACAGGTTCATACCTCTTGTTACTTTTAACAAATACTTGTATTTGAGCAATCGGGCTTTAGAAATACCTCCTTTGTATGTCTTTGCTGGTGGTTGTTTCCTAAGCTCAATTTCTGAAAATTAAGTCTGTTTAAAAAGTAAAGTGTCTTGAAGACACAGCCAGGAATAACTGACAATGGCTATTTCTTAGAATGCTGAGTATGTCTGCACTGAGCTGCTATGAAGTTTCTAGGCAAACAGTATCCTAAAAGCAAGAATTTTCCATAAAACTTTTTGTGCATACACAATAATGAGCAGTCAAAATATGTGAAATAATCACCAGGGTCTGATTTAAGGCAGGATGCCACTTTAAAGCAAAATGGAAGCTTCTGAAAAGTTGTATAACAAATGTTGTTAACATTCTGTTCACCATTAGGTGCTCAAGATGTAACTTACTAGGATATATTTTTCTTCAACTGCCTTTACATTGAATTGCACATGACAGGCTGCTGATTAAACTTTGGAATATTTAGATCCATAATCCAGCATGATGGTAAACAAAAGTAATAAGAAAAATAAAAAACAACGACAAAAAAAAGTATTTCTGAGAATTTTAGAGAAATTGTTAAATTCTGGCAGTTAACTGGAGTTCTGGGCTCCCAAGCTGAAGAAAGATAAGTAACTACTGGAGAGAGCGCAGCAGAGGGCCACAAAGATGATTAGGGGACTGGAGCATGTCTCTGATGAGGGAAGGATGAGAGACCTGGGACTGTTTGACATCCAGAAGAGAAGACTGAGATGGGATCATATCAATACTTATAAAGGTCTAAAGGCTGGGTGTCAAAAGGATGAGGCCAGTCTCTATTCAATGGTCCCCAGTTACAGGACAAGGGGCAATAGGCACAAACTGGAACACAGGAAGTTCCACCTAAACATGAGGAAAAATTTTACTGTGAGGGTGACAGAGCAGGCTGCTCAGGGAGGCTGTGGAATCTCCTCTGGAGGTATTCAAAACCCACGTGAACATGCTCCTGTCCCACCTGCTCCTGTGAACCTGCTTTAGCAGAGGAGTTAGCCTAGATGATCTCCAGAGATCTCTTCCAATACAAACCATTCTGTGTTTCTGTCAGTTAGGGCACACTACTTTTAACGCAGAACAAAATAGTTAAGAATAAATAAGCTGAGCTATAGAAAATCTTAATTTTGGGGCAAATAACAATTTGATTCATCACCAATTATAACTCATATCAGAGAGAAAAGAATCAGAAGAAATGCAAGAAGGTAGTATGGAGAGACAATTTGGGCTGAGCAGCAGTGCTTTGGTCTGAGCTTTTGTTGTGCTGGGCCCCAGCTTGCCCAGCAGTTCCAAGCCCTGGGTTTGCCCAGCAACAGGGAAATTATACCACTAGGCAGTGAACACAGAAATCCCTGCAGAGAGGTGTATGGACAGCTCCCTGAGAGACCAAATCAAGGACTCCTGAGGAATGGCAGGTCCACACCTTGCAGATATCCCCTTACCTGGGAAATCAGGTAAGGATACTTCCCTAGGAACTGAGTGATACCTACTAGATTGATTATGAGTGATTTGAAATAGAAGTAGAATAGTCTCCTGGAAGTGCCTTATCCTAGTAAACCTCACTTTGTGCCTCAGACTTGGAATCTCACTCCTTCGAGAGGTAGGTGGCAGCAGAGAGTCTGATTGTGACAGGTAGGAACGGATCTTTACAGTGGATCTGGCTGGAATGGAGTCATTTTTCTTAACAGCAGTTCTTAAGGTGGCTTTATTTTCGATTTGTGACTAAACTAGTATTGATAGCACAGCAGTGTTTTGGCTATTGCTGAACAGTACTTACACAACAGCAAGGTTTCTCCTTTTCCCAGTCTGCCCTTCCCCAGAGAGAAGGCTGAGTGTGGGCAAGGGGTTGGAAGGGGATGCAACTGGCCAGGTGACCAAAGGGATATTCCATGTCATATAATGTCATGCTCAGCAATAAAAAATCGGGGACATGGAGAGTACATTGGATATGCAGTCATTGCTCAAAGACAGGATGGGCATCAGTCTATTTGTGAGAAGTGATGAGTGACTGCCTTTGTCTCACTGTTTTTGTCATCTTTTTCTTTGTTTTTTTTCCTTGTAAAATTATCTTTATCTTGACCTATGAGTTTTTTCACTTTTGCTCTTCCTCTTCTTTCCTCCTGCCCCACTTGTGGGGAGGAGAAAGAAAGCAACTGTGTGTTGTTTAGCTGTCTGCTTCAGTCAATTTCTATGCAGGAAGAAATATATATAAACTCTATTCTACGCAGATAATTACAAAAAGAAAGCTTTTGTGTATTTTGTTATCTTTCATCACTCTTAGGTAATACAATTATATGCCGAATTTTCTTCTCTGTTTCATTACATTAAAATGTTCTCAGGCAGTTGAAACAACCAATGGCAGTAGCCTTTCCACTTGGAGATGAATTTTCCTGGTGGTAAAAAATTTACTCTAGAACAAAAGAAAGGATATTGTTAGCTGACATTTCTCTCAGAAGCAGTGACAGCTTCGAAAAAAAAAAATCACTGTTATTTCTTAGCTGGGAGCAGTTCTCCTATCTAGTTCAGAACTTTGTGCAGCACACCTGAGAAGGTATGAAGCAGTAAAAGAAGCAACTAGGGTCACAGATAGTTCTTACACTGCCACGAGATGTACTTTGTCATCTGTCAGGCTTTGTCTTACCCTAGAAATTCAGTCTCCTAGCCCAGGCACAAATAATTAGTGAGGTTGCCAACAAATGAAATTAACTGTATTTTAGATGGAACAAGGCTTCCCATCATTTAAATCTAAGACATGGCAAGGAACATATTCATCTCACTATCAGAAATAGCTAGCCTAAAAGTAGGAAGTGGGTAAGAAAGCCTTCTTAGACCTGTCTGACAAAAAATTAACCATCCCTTTAACCTCAGTTTATGTCATGTGACTCCCATTTGGTCAAGCGCAATTCTCAAAAGTGCCCATAGAATTTATTGGCATAATAAATGTATTTTACCTGTTCCACTAAAATGATGATTTTTCATTTTCTACTCATGCTTCTATTTTCTTTATGCAAAATTACTTCTACAGTTGCAAAAAGATTGTAAATTATTTCCTCAGACCCATGGTGTCATTCCAAGTAGCTAGTGATACCTCTATTATATTTTCAGTGTCAATTTTTGGTGAAGTTATTTCTATAAACAAAAAGTTATCTTCCCTAATGAATTCTCTGAGGTTAGCTGACGACTAGATTGGAACATATACTGAGCTACCGCATTGTGAGTCTTAAAATAACAGTATCCTTCATGGGTTCAAATGACTGTAACCATTTTGCTTCCAGTTTTGCAAAAAATTGTACCTTAATTCTATCTGATACATTTTTATCTCCCTTCCACAGATTTTGCTACCTGTTTCTGATTGTAAAAAAGAAAAAAAATCAAAACAAAGGCACAAGATTTTTATCCCTCAAAGAATAGTAATGCAAATAATCAACGTTCTTTCTCTCCACAATGAAAAATCTGCCTTGTAAATTCCCTTGAAGAAAGCTAAGCTAATGCTATATGCTTTCGGAAAGTGTTGCCCTTGTAAGATATAGAATCATAGTATGGTTTGTGTTGGAAGGGATGGGGCATTCACTACTCCTTTGGGCAACCAGTTCCAGGGCCTCACCACCCTCAAAGTGAAAAAAACCCAAAACAAACAAAAAAAAGTCTTCCTAATATTTAACCTAAATCTACCCTCTTTCAGCTTAAAACTATTACCCCTTGTCTTATCACTATACTCCCTGATAAAGAGCCCCTCCTCAGCTTTCATATGGGCCTCCTTTAAGTACTGGAAGGCTGCTATAGCATCTCTTCAGAGACTTATCTTCTCCAGGCTGAATAATCACAACTCTCTCAGGATGTCCTTGTATGGGATCTGTTCCAGCCCTCTGATCATCTTCATGACCCTCCTCTGGACTTGTTCCAACAGGCCTGTATTTCCTGTGTTGAGGAGTCCGGAACAGAATGCAGTACTCCAGATGAGGTTTCACAAGAGCAGAGCAGAGGGGCAGAATCACCTCCCTCATCCTGCTGCTTACAGTTCTTTTGATACAGCCCAGGATACAGTTGGCTTCCTGAGCTGCAAGTGCGCATTGCCAGTTAATGTTGAACTTCCCCTCTACCAGCACGCCCAAGTCCTTCTCCTCAGGAATATTCTCGGTCAGTTGTCCATCCAGCCTGTAAAAGTGCTTGGGATTGACCTGACCCAGGTGCAAGACCTTGCACTTGGCCTTGTTGAACTTCATGAGGCTGGCACAGGCCGACCTCTCACAATTCAGTGTTATGAAAATTATGAATATAATATAGATATAATTGATATAATGGGCTAAAACATAAATACTGACCCAGTATATCTTTGTTATTACTTTTATTTATTTACTGGCTCCTTAGATGACTAAAAACATGCTCAAGATATATAAGAGAAGGCAGAAAACTACCCTGTATGGATACTGTTTTGGAAGATACACATCAACTTGTCAGATTATTGTTTTTTAAAGCAAAGTTAAGAAACTCCTCTGAATGTATACTAACACAATAAGGAGTAGAATTTGGCTTCACTGATATATGAAATATTTCAAGTGGCATCTAGTGCCTTGACACATTTTGTAGGTGTGTTCATGCTCAATACCTTGTATACTGACAGCTTACTGAAGAGCAGTTGTCTGTATCTATGGTTTTGACAAACATAAATAATTTTTATATTCACAAGCTAACTTTGTCTCACACTCCACATGTCACTTTATTTGTGCTACAGTAGTAGCATGCTCTCTCAAAATAATGATGTTACCCTATTATCTTAAAAAGAAGTATAATTATTTTCTTTGAATACTTCCTTATTATATATGATATCTTTATTTAAGTTAATTCACTGAGGAGTGGCATGTTTAATGTAAATCCTTAACTGCCATATTCCAATGCTGCTTACCATTAGAAATTAAAGCATGGTATGCTTGAGCTTTTGCTTTCAGATAGGCTTAAACTGCAGTACAACGTGCAGAGTGATTTAAAACTATTAGAGGACTTCAAATTTTATAGGCACTTCAGTATGGAATTTAAAGCACTCCAATAATTTTAAATCACCCTGCATTGCACAAAGCAATTTAAATTTATTGGAAGTGAAATTTGGAAGTGGTCAAGGTCCTGGGCATTGCAGCATACACTAGTTTAAAATTAGTACAGCACTTTAAATTTTTATAAGCGTTTCATTTAAAGATCAGGGCTCTGGCCTGGGATGGTATAATCTAAAGTTGTTAGACATCTTCCCACTTGAATTCAAATTACTAAAAACCCATAAAAGTTAGAGCTCTTCTCAGAACAATCTTACATTATATTACTTGACAAAAGACACAAAACCTGATCTTATAGGAAAAAAGCAAACACGGTACAACCCTGTAAAAGTTATCTCATTCTGTTCGTTTCAGAGGAAGCTCTTGCAATGCTGTCTTTTGTTATAGTCCCCAGT
This sequence comes from Phaenicophaeus curvirostris, assembly GCF_032191515.1. Taxonomy (NCBI): domain Eukaryota; kingdom Metazoa; phylum Chordata; class Aves; order Cuculiformes; family Cuculidae; genus Phaenicophaeus; species Phaenicophaeus curvirostris. The sequence continues at coordinate 26,907,870 of NC_091394.1, read as the reverse complement.
GGATTTCTTTTTTCTAGCATAAACACTAAATAAATGTCAGAGAGATTTCAGTATGCTTTATGCTGGTGAAATTTTCTTTAACTCGAAATGCCAGACATTAAGAAATCAAATGTCACATTTTAAACAAAGGCCCCCACCCAAACAAATATGAGATTAAGCTTAAGCTGTTCCGATCGGTTTCTGAATCATAGTAGAACAGCTGAGGCTTTCCCCCTATTTTAGAGGATTGCTGATCTCTTTCTTGGCCCCAGATATCTTGACCTTCTATCACTTCTGTCTGATTATCTGTTTAGTTTTTCCTGGGGGGAAAGGGGCAGAAGGGAAATGGGGAACTGTTTTAAAACATAGGCCAAAATTTATCTGCAAGTAAGAGCTGAAGCATGCGAGTATATGCGAGATCTTTCAGTGTTTAAAAGACCCTCTGTCTAAGCTCAGTTTAAAAAATGTAAGGAAGGTGAAAATGAGCTGATGAACTGTGCTAGGTGAGGTATGTTATGGAAGGGGCACATAAGAATCCTTTCATTTAGGAGCAAACCCATCCTATTTCCTTTAGGATAATCTTCCACAAATAAGGCCAATCATGTCCCAGCTAAAATTTACTTTTTGAATGCCTAGTATGCTCAAGTCCAGCCTACTTCAACTTTGACTGGAGGATTTAATGCTGGAGTTATTTTAGAGACAACTTGCAGAAAGAGAGGACACAGTGTAAATAATAAAGAGAAATGTTCTGTTCTATTCTATTCTATTCATGAAATAAAATCATATAATCATAGAATAATTAAAATTGGAAAATAAGACCATCATGTCCAACTGTCAGCTCAACACCACCATGCCTACTAAACCATGTGTCGAAGTGCCACATCTACATGTTTTATGAACACCTCCAGGATGGTGACTCCTTTACTTCACTGGATAGCCTGTTTCAAAAATTCACTGTTCTTTCGGTAATGAAATTTTCCATAACATCCAATCTAAACCTCCCCTGGCACAACATGAAGCCATTTCCTCTTGTCCTATTCCTGGGGAGAAAGAGACCAATACCCACCTTGCTACAGCCTCCTTTCAGGTATTTGCAAAGAGTGACAAGGTCTCCCCTCAGCCTTCTCTTTTCCAGACTAAATAACCTCAGTTCCTTCAGCTGCCTCTCATAAGACTTCTGCTCCAGACCTTTCACTAACTTCATTGCCTTTCTCTGGACACACTCCAGACTTAACTAGACTAGACTAGTCTTATTTCAGTTGGAAGTGGCCTACAATGATCTAATTCTACTGCCTGAACACTTAAGGGCTGACCAAAGGTTAAAACATATTATGAATGGTATTTTCCTAATGCCTCTTAAAAACCTGCATGTCTGGGGCATCAGCCACCTCTCTAGGAAGCTGTTCAAGTGTTGGGCAACCTTCTTGTTAGTGAAATGCTTCCTAATGTCCAGTCTATACCTCCTCTGATGCAGCTTTCAATAATACCCTCACGTCCTATCACTTGATACCAGAGAGATCAGAAACTGCCTCTCCTCTTGTCCTCCTCAGGAAGTTGTAAAGAGCAATGAGGTCACCTCTCTGTCTCATTTTGTCCAGACTGGACAAACCCCAAGTCCTTAACTGTTCCTCAGAGCAAATTCCTTCCAGCCTAGCTTTGTTAGTGTCCTCTGAATGCATTCAAGGACCTTAACATCCTTCGTAGATGTTCTTTGAAGGATATGAGAAGTGTCAGTCATACGGTTCAGAAAGTGACCTTTTAAAAGTAGTAATTCACAGTGAGCTGAAGCTGAACAATGCAATTCAATTTTCCTCTACTGTACTGGGTGGTACTGGGTGGTTTGGGTTTTGGGGATTTTTTTGGTTTTTTTAATTTTTTTTTTTAACTTACTGAGAAACTACAAGTGCTATCCCTTAATGTATATTAATTCTTACAGTTTAGCCATTCTTTTCTACTCCTATTTTTCCTAGATGAGAAAGTATCTTCTAGATGAGAAAGTATCTTCTATTCAGTCACAAAAAATAAAAAAGAATGCTTGTAAGATATCCCATTCAGATTTATGAATGCTAACAACTGAATAGTGTGTGAGCAGTGAACAATCCAATTTGATGATAAACTGCTGGCAAGCAAGTCACAAAGCCACAAGAAAGTTACCTGATTTCTTCACAAGAAAATTCTCTTCCATTCTATTCTCTGGATCACCGAACTTATTTATTCTTGACTTCACCATTTGTCAAACCTCCCTTTCTAGAATCTACCAGCTTTGGCTACAGTCATATATTGAGGAATATAAGATCTGCATATTTTCAGATCACTTGAAAATAGGAATTTATTCTACTTGGACTTCATTTATGCATTTTTATCAAATTAGTCACAGCAGGTGGAGCAGTGACTACATTGTTTGATACAGTGGCTGGATTGCAATCTGTCTTCTACTAAACTTCAACTTAATTTGTGCATCTGGTAACCCACTATAGATATATTTATCTGCAACTCATTTAGGTAGCCAGCCAGCACCTCCATGGTCAGTTATTACCACAGTAAAAGCATGAGGCCATGAACAGGATATCATATAACTGACACATATCACTACCACATAATACAACAACATTTCTCCTTTTCCTGGATAACATTTGTAAACTATGTGGTGAAGCAGAATGAGTCTTTTCCTTGTTAGCAAATCTCAAGAAGCTCATGTCAAGTGCTGGCTTTTGATGTGAATTCATGCAAGTTCCCTGCACTAAGTACAATATCATTATGGCCTGTGTTCAGAAAGAAGGGACAGTAGGAGGATCTGGCCACCAACTGTAGATTTTCTGATTTCTGTCAGAAGTAGGTGAATCAGAACAACAATCTGCTGACTCCCTCCTATTTAATGGCTGAGTCCCTGAAAGGAGGGAACAGGTAGCAGCACATGCAGACAAAACAAAAGCAGGAAGATGAGAAAAGGAGTTTTCATGGAGGTCTGTGTCAAGTTCACCTTGTATGTGGCTGTGCAGTTGCCTGACTACACGAAATCAGTGGACAATAAAAGGCATGACTAATATCATAAGGAGACCACCAATGCCTGCAGCTACTGCTACTCATAGTTATTCAACTGTGGACCAGGACTCTACACTTCAGGCAACAGGGCTGCCAGTTGGTGACTGCTTAGGCCAGACTGGCCATGAGCAGCAGTGATGGACAGAGCCCCAGCAAGATGTACATCTCTGAGGCTTCCCAGCTGCAGTGAGAAATTGAGCCAGATCCCCTATGTGTGGCCAACATCATTAATCATATGGGGTTGCAGTCAGTTCATAATTCTTTGTCTGTGATGCTCCTTCCTCCTCATGCTTTTTCTCTGCCTCTGCATGAAGTCCCACTCACATGAGAAAGTTCTTCATGAACTTCTCCAATGTGGTCCTTCCCATGGACATGAGTGTTTCAAAAACTTCTTCAGCATGGGTCCTTTCCATGGTATGCAGTCCTTCAGGAATGGTCTTCTCCAGCATGGGTCACCCATGGGGACACAGGCTTAGCCAGAAAAACACTCCTATGCGGGATCTCCATGAGCTGCAGCTTCCTTAAGAGTACATACACCTGCTCTGGCATGTTTTTTTTCACAGGCTGCACGGTGGATATCGACCTCCATGGGCTGCAGAGAGACCACCTGTGTCACCAAGGTCTTCACCATAGATTTCAAGGCAATCTCTACTCCAGCACCCAGAGTACATACTCTACCTCCTTTTTCAGTGACTTGGTGTCCACATAGGGTCTTCTCTCACATATTCTCACTCCTCTCTCCTAGCCGCTGTTGTCACAGCATTTTTACCCTTTCATAAAGATAATATCACAAAGACACTACCAGCGTCACCACTTAGCTCAGTTTTGGCCAGTGATAGGTCCATCTTGGAGCCTACTGGAACTAGCTTTGCCCAACATGGGAGCAGTTTCTAGTATCTCCTCATCGAAGCCACCTCTGTAGCTCCCCGCTACCAAAACCTTGCCACATAAACCCAATACAGAAAGGAGCAACAGTGAAAAAATATCTTTCAGTGAAGTATGGACTGCCCGATAAGGTACATCACTAAAGCTACAGAGACAGGCAACAGAAAATCTGACAGAAGAAAAAAGGGCAAGTTAATATTACCCTAATTTTTTTAAACAAATTTGAAGTGACATTTGAAACATATGCTGTGTCAGAAATATACATCGTGTTGCTGAAGGGTTTTGGTTTTTCTTGATCCATTTCTGTGCTCCTTTGAAGTAATTTTACTGTCACTGTTGATTGTGATCTTTTTAAAAATAAAACGCAACCACAAATCAGTCTGTAAAGCTGTACCTTTCTCTTCTTTTCTCTCTTACAAAAAAGCAAACACAAAAAATAAACACAAAAATAGTCCTCTCAAACTCCCTAAAAAACCCCCCAAAAAACAACAAACACATACACCAGTCATCTACATCTATTCAGTCAGGTCCTTTTTCAGTTCATATTTTCCTAGTAAAAATCTTACTTGGAAATATTTATACCATCTACTTGGAAGATTTCATATCATTTGCTGAAATAATTCACCTTTAGTTCTCTATGTATCTTACCAATTTACCAGTCTTCTAACATCTGCAGTCATGAAACATCTGTAACGTAGTAGTCTTCAGAACTGTACTGTTCTTTTAGAGCCACTGTAGAATAACTAGAGAATGTATTACAAGTTTTGGAAATGGTACTGAAGGTAGACATGCCTCATTTACTAGCACTGGAAGTTCAGCCCTGTTCCTGAATGAATATAAATGAGTTTTCCACTTAGTTTCTAAACCAGGATATCAATCTGCTGTACATCACAACTACAGGATAACATCTTCTTTCATAATTTTAGCAAGTCGTGTTTCAGCCTTGCATACACTGGGAATCTGCTTCTTTTCCAGGAACAAATTGTTAAAGATACCACTTAAACGTAACCTGTAAAGTTTAAAATTGGCCTTCTCCTCTTCTATTGCCAGAGGTATTGGTATATCAGAGGTTATTAAATTATTCCACAAATCCTTGAGGATATATTCGCAACAAAATTTATACAGCACTTCTCCTGTATGACTACTTTATGAATTTTACACTTTGATTGTACGTGCTTAAAAAGTGCTGACTGCATAGATTTAAGGTTACTTAACAGTTGTACAGTTTCTGGGGAACAAGGGAAGATGTCTTCCATAATACGTTCTCCCTTCTACTCAGACAAGCTCATTTTGCTTTTGCTTCTTAAACTGCTTTCACCTCCCAGCTGACTATACTGCACTTAATAATTATTAAGTTATATGAACAAAATACTCAATCAAAACTCAAACCCTTCCTTAGTTCACCTTGGCTTCTTTAGATTTTGCTCTTAACAGTTGTATTTTGATAAATTAGCTGCATGTTCTGTTGCTGTGGTCTAAACCCAACCAGGAACTAAATATCACACAGCCACTCGCACACTTCCCCTCAGCAAGGGGAACTGGAAAGAGAACTGGAAAGGTAAAAGTTAGAAAACTCGCGGGTTGAGATAAGAGCAGTTCAATAATTGAAATATTATAATCATTATAGCAATGATAATAAGATCAGTAAGTTGTCATGAAGGGGAAAATAACAGAGAGAAATAAACCCCAACACAGACAAGTGATGCAAATGAAAACATTTGTTCAGCGTCAACAAACTAATGCCCAGCCAGTCCCTGAGAGGTAATCCCCCAAGCCAACCTTCCCACTAGTTTTATTGCTGAACATGGAGTGATAATGTATGGAATATCCCTTTCTTCCATTAAGTTAAACTGTCCCAACTGTGTCTCCTCCCAGCTTTCTGCGCACCCCCACCCTACTTGCTGGTGGGATGGGAATGGTAAAAGGCTTTGATTTAGCTCTGCTTAGCAGTAACTAAAACATTCCTGTTTTATCAACAGTGTTTCCAGCACAAATCTAAAACAAAGCTCCATTCTAGCTACTATGAAGAAAATTAAATCTACTCCAGCCAAAACCAGCACACTTGTTTGCTTCTTTCTGTATTTTATGGGCCATAATTATGTTGTGAAATATTTTCTATATAGCCTGTATGGCAGATCTCAGCCTGACAAAATTTAGAACAGTAGAGATACTGTTTAATTAAACTCCATTTTCAAAAATATGGTGCATAATGAAAATACTGACAGACACTTAAATATAGTGACATTAGCCAATAAAATGCTGAAGTATATAGGTTTTAAAATATTCATTTAAACATGACCTGCTGTCAGCTAACTCATGGTTACTGGAAAATCTAATTATGCCAAATAATGATTACGTTAATTTCCAATTTTTATTTGCATACAGCACTTAATGCCCCTTCCACACACCCTGCCCCCTCTCTCCTCAACTGGATAGATTATTACAAAGCACCGGATGACTCGGTTTCCTATAATCCAAATTCCATGGAAGTTGGAACCGAATAAATACATAACCATTAGATATTGAATCCCTTGAGGCAGATACAAATCAAAACCACTGGACAGCCTCCATAAAGTTTTTAGATGCCTTAATACATTGGAAAATACGGAAACAAGAGAGATTTAAGAACAGCTGTACGCTGCTTTGAAACACATACTAGATTTAGATTCCCAAATCTCATTTTTCAAGGATTATTTAAGAGGACAAATTTTTGTAGTCTCTATGCTGATCTTATTTACCGTCACAGAGTTACCTGAAAGGATTAAAGGAACAGAGAAACGATAATAAAATATTTTATTATTCCACTAGCAATTCTTCACTAATCTTCTCCCTTCATAAGTGAAACAGTTTATTCAGGCACCCCATGCACCTTCATAGACAGGAATAAGAAGCACATGGTTACTGCTGCTACTACCTTGCTACTTAGGCCTGTGGTGTTCTACAGCTTGTAGTGTGTACCCTTTCCATGCTTCGACCATTTTTAAACTGATCATTAAGATCAGCCTTGCTTGCAAAGGATAAGGGTGAAAGGAAAGAAGCCTAAAACTGGGGTTTTTTTGTTCTCTCTTTGTTCGCCACTTGGAATATTGTCTCTTCTTCCAGTAACAGTTAGCATAAAGTTACTAACATCTAGTGTGAAAATGTTTGCATCAGTCTTTTGGAAAAGACTGGACTATTCCTTTTCCTTATCATGAGCACAGGAGAAAATAAGATAAGTTTTAAAATTCAGAAAAGCTGCATTGTTAGAAAATAAAACACAATAACTTTTAAAAGACAGGAAATTCAGTTTGACTAGTGATAAAAAAATAAGAACAAAAAGAATCCGTACACAATTGTCTCTTCACCTATTTTGTTGTCAGGGCATGTCTTTACTTACAGGCTTTCTCTGCTGTATCAACAGTTGCATAGTGCTCTTGGAGTCCAAGGATTTTTCCTCTCTGGACCCCTCTGGCTTGACTGTTTGCTCCCTGCTTCACTCAGCATTTTCTTCTTTGATGTCAAGATACCAGTTCTTTGTTCTGAGTATTTCACTTTTCCACTTGATTTAGGAAAATGTTTCTGATCCTGAGAGAACCTAGTTGGTTCCAAAGGAATATGCAAATTCCCCCTTGCCTGTATAGGCTGAACTGGCCAACTATGTTTTTTGCATATTATACAAATACATCTCTATAACTCTAAATAAATAAATCGCCCCAAATGAAGACAATATCTATCCATCACAACTTATAATGAGAAGCTATCTTTTAATACAAAACCTTAGTGCCAGTAAAACCTGTAGTCATGTGCAATAGTACTTACAGGCAGTGTAAGACACTCCTCCTCTCCTCACTGTCTGTCACTCATATCCCCCCAAGCAAAGGACTGACATGACAAATGGCCCAAAAGTTACGCATGATAAGCCTTATTTTATTAATATTTTCAGGCATGAATCCTTTCTCACAAAGATGATAAAACTGAAGCAAAGATAGCTAATGTCTGCATTACCCAATGATTTTTTCATCAGGAGAAAACACTTGACTAAATATTTTTTTAACTAAAAATGGAACAAAAAGAATTTTATAACTTAGTCAGAATAAAAGTGAAATTTAAGCTTGCTGTTTTCAAAATTCCAGGAGTATTTTTCCCCTGTAGCTAACAAGTACCAAGAAATACCTAAACAGGATTAATTGGTGTAGGGATTTAGATTTAAATATCTCTGATATTTTTAACAGTTCATTTTTATGGACTCAATTCTATTTTTCAGTTACACTTCAGCCAGTGTAACTGTATCATTTAAGAATACAGCAGAATCTAATTTGCAATGTAATTTTAGATGCTTGTTGTACTTGTAGTTTTTAATTCCCCAAGAGCATATATAGTCCAATTGCTCACTATATGTACTTGCCAAGTGATATTCTCTAGTATGATTTAATGTATATCTAAGGTGCGATTTGGAGCAAATATATTTTCTAACATCAAAGTTTTTCTGGTTGTATAATAATCAAGTATTCAGGCTTAGCTCAACAAATGCACATATCCCTGGTCAGAATTTGTAGTGATGACATGACCTGTGTTTCCTAGGAACCTCCTGGACCATCATCACATGTTATAATTTTGGAACACACAAAGAGGGTGCTATTCTCTGGTTCCCGTATTGGATTATTTTTCAAAAGTTTAAGGGTGGCTTTATATGACCACAGCTGCATTGTATTTGACAAGTCTCAAGGATTTAAGACTACAATATTGTGAAGCATAGCACATAATTTCACAGTCAACTTTACCACATAAAATGCTTCATAATAATCCAGTTTCTGTAAAGTTTGGGATTTTTGATCCCAGGGATGGAATTAACAATACCACATAGGGATCATTTCCCCAGTTCTCATTGTAGGCTTTCTGCTCGTGGATAGAAGTAGTGGATTAGACCCTACCATCTGAGGAGCAATAATGATGTTAACCAGAGGTATATGCATGTCACACCACCTATTAGAAAAGGAAGTTTTTAAGTTAGAGAAACTGTTATTTGCCCACGTTTGGATTAATCCCTTTATTAGTGTGGGTCTTGCCCATTCTATGGCGATGTTAGATTCATAATGCCCTGTCTTTGGAATGATAGTGAAAGAAGTCACATTGGTCATATTAAACACTAAGGATAGATTAACAAGCGTCACAAAAATTCTCAGCCATTCCTCTGCAACGGGAGGCATGGCAACACAAAATCCCTGATCAATATGATTCCGTATTCTTACAAACCCCTGAATCAATTCCCAAACTGGATTGAGGCTTCCTCCTACCTCTCCTCCTGTAGCAAAGGCCCACTTCTCCAGCCTGTCCAGATCCCTCTAGATGACATCCCATCCTTCTACTGTGGCAACTGCAGCACTCAGCTTGGTGTCGTTTGCAACCTTGCTGAGGGTGCACTCAATCTCACTGTCAATATCATTGATGAAGATATTAAACAGCACCAGTCCCAGTACAGACCCTTGAGGGACACCACTTGTCACTGATCTCCATCTGAACTTCGAGCAATTGACCACTACTCTCTGAATACAACCATCCAACCAGTTTCTTATCTGCTAAACCTTCCACCCATGAAATCCATATCTCTCTAATTTAGAGAGATGGATGTTGTAGGGGACCACGTCAAAGGCTTTACAGAAGTCCAGGTAGATGACATCCATTGGTTTACCTGTGTCCACTGCTGTGGTTACCCCATCATAGAAGCCACCAAGTTAGTCATATAGGACTTGCCCCTGGTGAAGCCATGCTGGCTGCCATTAATCACCTCCAAGTGTATGAACAGGTATTGAAGGTTCTCCCACAAGAATGTGAATCAATTCTTATTGCTCTCCTATATCAGCACCATAAAAAACATATATTTTACGTAAATTGTAGTGAGGATTTTATTGGACTGCCCTTGTATGGTAGAGATCAGCTATATTTGGCACAGCAGCTGTTAATGGACTTGTGCCTGTGTTTAAGCATCAATAATCAATTGTTAGTCTCTACATATCATTTATTTTTCTGACTGGCCAATCTGGGGAATCCATAAGGAGGTTCGTTTTGAACAATAACTCCTTGTTCCTGCAGTTCCTTTATTACTGGGGTGATTCTTTCTTTTGCCCCTAATGGTAAAGGATAAGGTTTTACATTTATTATTTTGGATGGAGGAAGCATAGGGGTGGTCTGCAACAACTTGACCAGGGTTGTCAGTGATCTAAGCTTCCATTCTCTCCCCACTGAATCCATCCAGGCCCTTCCTTTCCCTCCCAAAACTACGGTGTTTTCAGTAGGAGTGATGTTTCCTAGCAACACTTCACCTAGGTTTTAGGTTAAAGCGTGGTATACCCAGACACATTGGTTACCCATATCATTTTTTTTGTCAGAAGCAATTCCAATCCAGCCAGTAATATTGGTGTTTAACGCAGGCATCTGGGCTTCTGTGTCCACCAAACTGTTGAACAGAGTTTTAAAGGGACCAAGGGGAAAGGTTGCCAATTAATCCTTCTGTTCATTTTCAGTGGGCCTCCTAAAACACACTCAATGGTTGCCTCCTGGCCCATCTACTAGAAGTTGGGCAGGATTTTCTCAGCTTTTGTGGGCTGAAATTTTCTTCCACCAGAACAATAGAAATAGCTCATATCTGGAAAACAGGGGCCATCTGAATAGTTTCCTTCTTTGAAGAGCCCTTATCTACCAGCCTCCACATTTTCACTAGCAGTGAAAACTGGATGGAGCTAGACTGTCCAATAGGTCCCAGGGAATACCCTTATCTAGACCCTCCTTCCACAGCTGGTTTGTCAAGACTCCTCTTACTAGATTTCTTTCTGGGCAGAGTGGGGGATTACTTTTTTTTCCATATCAGTCCTACAGAATGCCACTTGTAACTTTCTATTTTTACGGATGAACCCCATGCGCTGGCCATAATTGATTAAATTGCCTTGCTTAAATCATGGTGCTGCTTGAGGTCCTCCCACAGCAGTAGCCCTCACTTGATCTGGCACTGCATATAGATTTAAGGAATTGAGTAGCCCTCTAATCAAGGGGGTTGTTCTATCCAGATTAGCAAACATGAACATTGGAGAGGACTGATGGGGAACCAGGCACCTATCATGCAGCAACCTTTTGTATACTTTCAGTAAGATGACTGATCCCAGGAGTGCTCTAAGGGACCAACCCCCTCAGCCCAATAGACTGCCCTCTAGGACAGTTAAAGACAAAGGCTCTCACTCGTACAGTTGAAATTACACTGGAACCCCAATATCCACGTGCTTCTTTCTCTGAAAATCTTATTCTATCTCCCCCTCATCAGGGAAACTCTACACGTTTGTTTTTTCTTGCTTTAGTGTTCCTACTATATTTTTCCTGCACTTCTGCTAGCTCCATGACAGTATATGTTATCTTTTTAGTGGTGGGGGGCACAGTCAGATTCTGTCATTATCCCCATTTCCTTCCCCGGATAGTGAGGGGCGACCCCTGTCCCTACAAAATCAGCTTCCTTTGCTAAACTGGAAAACCCTGGTTTGTCTCACGGTCCTCAAGTAGTTATAATTTCAGTTTTCTTGCTCTCATGTACGCTCATGCTCTCATGTTTTCCTTAACCCTCTTCTCATCATTAGCTAAAGCTTTTCTGTCTTGTTGACACTTTGCCTGTTTTATTTCTAATTCTTCCTGCAGCATTTTAACCATTGCCTGAAGGGATTAATTTTCCTCTCTAAGTTGTTGATCAATGCATTTATCCTTTTGAGCAGAGATCAAAGCAGCTCCTAACACTCAGCAATCTCTTTTCCTTTTTCAGATCTGAATTCATTTTCTTTCATTAAGTCTCTTATTTGCTCTGCAAAAATGGCTATGGATTGTAGTTTTTCCTCAGCCCAGTTTCACCCATTCAGATTCAGGCAAGCCTTATAGATTTTCAAGAAATCCAACAGTGGGGAGCAGTCATTATCAGGCTTACCCTGCATTGCCGTGATCCTTTGCTGGAGATTTTGGCCTCTACCAAAAGTCAGTTCTCCTTTCCTTGGCACTGTGGCTGGTATTCCCTTTTAATTTCAGAATCTTTTACTGCTTCTCACAGGCAATCTTGTCCATGACACCACTTTAAATGTCCAGTCCCTCATAGCAGGACTGGTGAGGTTAACTTCTGATCGTCTGCATAGTAATTAAGAATGACAATCACTTCAGAGGTTCAGTCACATCATGATTTTTACTTCAAACTAAACAAAATTACAAACAAGAATAAGATCTTGGCAAAAGTTAATTTTAAAGCCAGTAATAGCTTAACAAAATGGCTTATATCTATATAGACAATGTCACCCGCTTGTGCCAAGAATTGAGGTAGATCAGAAGAGAAGATAAAGTCAGAAAGAAAAGGAGATCAGGAAATGGGGATAAAATGAGGAGGTAATCACCACCATTAGATTCAGTGATGTGATGGCCTTGGCTTGTGTTCTTCTCTATGCAATTGTGGTCCAAAGAATAGCAGGTGCACATGAGTGATGTTCGGTGCAGTTTATTTATAGATAAAGATCCAGCCCTTATTTACATGCTAGGTGTACAGAGGAGGAGTCTTGGTGTGTTTGTGCAGTGTTTCCTCTGGAAGCTTCTGGAAATGGCACATGCATAGTATTCCTGTTTTGGAAAGTCCTGGAAATGGGTCTTGGGGCTTATAGAGGTTGCTGGAAGTCCAAAAGACCCTTACCAGACTAACTGCTGGTTGAACATCCTCAGTGCACAAGTGCAGTTCAGGAAAATCCCTCCTTCCCCTACACAGTCAGAGTTTATAAGCTGACAGTTGCTCCTTAGCTGGAAAACTCCTTTCCTGTCTCAACAAACCTTCCTGTAACCGCGGCAACAAGGGAGCAGACTGCCTAAAATCTTCAAGTGCGCAGCAGTTTCTTTCCAAGATGAGTGTTTAAGACATTTTAAAACAAAGTATCAGAGGCAGTTAAAGAAATTGACTCTTACAGAAGCTCATTGCTCAAATACAAATATAGTCATGCATGCAGCTGCTGTGATAGACTTACTCAGAATAAAGACCGAGATGACCTGTGTGAGGCTGAGGATGTAGTGCCTCTTACAGCATCTTATGTTGAGCTTCCCACATGGCTGCGAGAAAAACAGCTCTGCCATCTTTGAGTCATACTTTATTCATCTCTCACATTATTTAAATTAGATTTTGTTTATTAAGAGCTCTACTGTATGTATGCTCATTGATGAGAATCTTGACATGAACCAGCAACGTACACTCGCAGCCAGCTGTATCCTGGGCAGCAACAAAGTAGTGTGGTCAGCAGGTCGAGAGAGGTGATTCTGCTCGTCTATTCCTCTCTTGTGAGACTTCCCCTGGAGTATTGTGTCCAGTTCTGGAATCCTTAACATAAGAAGGATATGGAACCGTTGGAATGGGTTCAAAGGAGGACTACAAAGACAATTAGAGGGCTGGAGCACTTCTGCTATGAGGACAGGCTGAGAGAGTTGGTCTTGTTCAGCCTGGAGAAGAGAAGGCTCCCAGGAGTGGCCTTCCTGTACCTGAAGGAGGCATACAAGAAAGCTGGAGAGGAACTTTTTCCAACAGCAGGTAGTGATGGGATGAGAGGGAATGGCTATAAATTGGAAAGGGTTATGACTATAAATTAGACTAGACATTAGGGAGAAATTCTTTGTGCTGAGGGTGGTGAGGTACTGGAATGGGTTGCCCAGGAATGTTGTGGATGCCCCATCCCTGGAGGTGTCCAAGGCCAGGTTGGATGGGGTCTTTAGCAGCCTGATCTAGTGGGAGGTGTATCTGCCCATGGCAGGCGGTTTGGAACTGGATGATCTTTAAGGCCCCTTCCAACCCAAACCATTCTATGATGCTATGTTTAAGACACAAAATACATAGAGAAATTATATAGGACCACAGTGCTCATAGGTTTTCCTATTCTGTGCAGTGGATGGTTGCATTAATTACAGATTTTCAAGTACATAGGCTTCTCCTCTTCTCGAATCATGGTATTCTTTCAGAAGATGTGCAACAATTTATTAGTAAAGTTTTCCCTTTTTACTTGATTTTGACACACAGCAATGTCATGTTAAGTATAAAAATATTAAAAAAACTCTAATATTTTAGCTAAAACCTCATGATTGATGAGAATTCTGACAGAATTCCATCTAATTTGCAGAAAGATATAAGGATGACTAATAAATAAATTATTACTCAGAAATCATTGTATCTGAGACTTTTTCTGTCACTATTTAAAAGGGGAAGATTTTTCTATTAACTTAAGATAAAGCATATTCAGATGCAGTTATTTATTATTCCCTAGTGCTAATAGGGCTTCATTTACTGTTTGGTATATTTATTAATTATTCCAATTTACTTTTTTGACTGTCAAATCACAATGTTATTTGCAAGGAAAATTTAACCCTGTGTGACTTAAAGGTCTTATGACTGGTCATATTTATGTCATCATAGCGCTAACAAATACACTCAGTTCACAAAAGTGAACACAATGTATTTCTGTTACAGCTAACATGTTCTTTTTCAAATTTCAGTTTCCATATGAAACAATGGTTGGGGGATTCTGCCTTGTCTTCATATATCACAGATGGCAGCTGCTTTTGAACTCATTGGTCAATCTCAACAAGAATTGACAGAATAACCAGAATCTCGGAAACAACACAGCATTTATACTGTTTATGAAAACTGGCAGCTGAGTGAAATAAAGAGCCCTAAACTAATTTTACAGGCTGAAGAAAGCAAGTAGAATTCAGTACCTAAGTATGGTCATTTTGAAAAGTCATTCTGTGAATTAGCTACCAGTTGGCCATTCAGCACAAAGGCACAGACAGAAAAGCCACAACACATAGTAACTTTTACACAGTAAAATTTATAGTGTATATAAGAAGAGACATCAAAATATGAGGAAAAGGATGGCTTGACAGACATATCATATGGGGAAAAAAAACAGGTTTTAGTTTAACTGCTGCTGGAAATATTTTTCCCTCCCCTCCCTCCCAGCCTTTGCTTCCCTCATTCATCAAAGTTCTGAGAAGAGAATCAGTTCCTTTTGTGGTAATTTCTATGCATTATCTTTGTATCTTTATATGCAGTATACACTGTAGATTTTGGGAGGAAAAAAAAGATTTCTGTTTTATTCTTGTCACTGTCCTCAGATGCATCTCTTTTTTTTCACAATGCAGACCTGTTGACTAAAAAGTCCTTATTTCTGTAATCACATAAAGGATTAGAATTGGCATGAATGAGAAAGTTGACGTAACCTTTGCCAGCAATGATGCCATAGGAAGGAAATTAATATGATTTTATTATAGAGTACTCTTCTAGTGGAATATTTGACTTGAATTGCTTAATGAAGCTTTAATATGTTTCTATTTTTAGACTAATAGCTGTGCACTTACAGCCACTCAGAAAATGATTTATGCATTTTCTGTTGAGGGAGTGTCTAGGATAGATATGAATTCATGTTTCCTATGCCTGTGGTACAAAGATGGACCCCTAGGAGCCGAGCTCATAATGTAAGAATAAATGAAAGATGTGATTCAGCAAGGAACCCTCAATGGGAGTGATGGGTTTGGCACTTTACATGATATGGTCCAACACACTGGCTGTAATTTTGAAGCCAATTTTAAAGAGTTTAGCCTGTAAGAATCCCAGATGTGCAGTAGAAACAGCACTGGTACGGCACAGAAATATATTTCATGAACAGTAGAAATTATTGAAGTTCAGGGGCAACCAAGCTTAGTTATATTGAACACTTCTATGAAAGTTCTGATGCTTGATAAGAACCAGAGTCCTGCAGGATTTTTGCCAGTGAGGCATTAACAGAGTTTCCTTTTGCTCTAGCTGCCTGTTTTCATGTAATATCTGTGAAAATGACATCTTTGAGACTTGTAGCTTTCTTTCAATTTTGCTTGAAATCAGGTAGTGTGTTCATGGTGTTAGTCTGGAATAAAAAGGAAAGGAGGAGGAATGGCAGATAGTGCTATCACATAACCCTTATACCTTCAAGAAACCACACTGAAGAAGCTTAATATTGACATTTGAAAGTAATAAATTAAGATACATATGTATTAAATTGAGATAAAATATCCCTTACTATGTCCTCTAAGTAACGGTAAATCAAGGGATGATCTCCTAAAGAACACCTAGCAATCATTACTGAATATACCTGTTACAAACTGGCCTCAACCAACCTACTTGGCAGGACTGGGGATAGGGTTCTTTTAGATCTTTACAATACCCCTTGATTCAGTTTTGCCACAAGACTTATAAAATGTCTTTTGACTATTATCAAATAAATGTTCAGCAAAAACTCAAGCAGGAGGAAAATAATCATAATGGTTTCTACTGGCCTTGAAAATAAGTTGTGCTGACTCATCCTCACTCCCTCCTCTGAGCCAGAGCATTCCTTCTTCTTAAGTGAATCTGTCTCTGTAGTAGAAGGTCTCTTAGGGAATAAAAACTTCTCATCACCTGCTGCAAAAGGGCTCAGTTGAGTAACATATGTTAACTTTAAGCACAGCCTTTAAAGTTTTGATGAGTAAGAATGACATAAATGCACAGCTACATTTAAGCACATGTTCATATGCTTTGGATACTTAAGCTTTGAATGAAATCCTATAAGGAATGAAGTTCAAAAAGAAAAAAGACAGTCAGCTTGCAAAGCTGAAATATTAGCCCATCTTAATATTATTGTTATTAATCCTGAAAAGCTATTAGACATTGTCTGATATGTATATGTTATATATGTGTATGTATATGTATGATGTCCAACAAAAAAAAAGAGACTGTGCCTGTAACTCTTTGTCTTTAATAAATTATGAAAATTAACTATGATCACCTTTGAAATAGCTCTCTTCTGAGTTGACACGCAGCTGCATATGATGCTGCCAACATTTAAAGAAATTCCGCAGATCATTTTCTGAAAGCGTGTGACGATCTCTGTTGTTTTTGCTTTCACATCTGCAAACAAAAAAAGGCATTTCTTTGAGTGCCAACTTGGTCTTTGGGAAGAGACAGAAATCACAGGGAACCATAACTGGTGAATAAGGTGAGTGCTCAAGCACAGTGACGTTATTAGCTAAAAACTACTTCACAGGCAAAGCATTGTGGGCTGGTGTGCACCATGGTTTTCAGACTGAGGGTAAGAAAATATCTGTATTTGAACACATGTAGTGATTGAGGTAAGACTTGTCTCACTGTGACAGATTAGAACCATCTCTTTGTCTCTCCCCTCCCAGTCTTGGTTCCCCAGCTATAGAGTTTATCTCCTTTTCTTTGTGTCAGACCTCGTATAAACACACACACTATCATCATACAGCCAGAAATGGAAGTGATATGAGAGGCTTTGAAATGTAAGAATAGAAAAAGTAGATTGATTCAAGTTCTACAGATACACCAGAATAGATACAGGGTATATCATTATGAAACAAAGTGATCAAGCTACGGTCTGAAAATGTCACACACAACAAAAATAAATCTGTTCTGCAATTAACTATATTTAGATGAATTATGTAAAATCATAAGTAAAATGCTAAGTAGTCTTTTATAGTATCTTGAGCTGAGATTATTTATATCTCATTAAGAATTTTATGGTGAACGTGTGTGTGTGTCTTGGGATATTTTTTTTCTTCCTTAATTATCCTGGTGAAGCAAAGTACTGTGAAGGTCTTGCAGGGCTTTCAAGGCCAAAAAAGTCAAGCATATACATTCATCATAACATACCTGCATTAAGTTTAACATTTATAGTCTATTCACTAAAACGTTTCACTGCCAAAATATTGAAAGTGTTAGTGGGATTTCACAACCCGTCTCTTCTGCATTTACTCAACTACCCCAGTATGAAATACTTGGTCAGGAAAAATCAATGAATCACAAAAGTGGACACAAATAATCTTATAAATATCCATTACTACACTATTTAAAATGGTGGCAAAAAGTGTCAATTAGTGGGATATGCTGAGATTGTCAATCTTTCAACTGAACTTAGCATTCAGTCTTCCAATGGATTGGTTATGATACATTGATTGCAGCAGGAATAGCAGAATTAATTACCTACATATAAGTATTTTTCTGAACAATCTTTCCTTTGCTGATGTCTCCCTGGTCTTTAGACTAAGCAAGTCAATCTTTTATGATATTTCTTGACCTTGAAGTCCGCTACAGTAAAATATCCTAACATCTACATGTCCAGTCATTAAATTGTCACTGGATAGAAACACCTTCTAAGCCCTGTTGATCTTCAGTGAAGAAAGAATAGAGGCACAAATTGAAGGGTCATATGTAAGCTTGCCAGTGCTTATTGCTGCATTCATTCTCAAAGATTAATATTAAATCATATTACTAACTGAAGACCTTCTTCTTCTACAAAATAAATAATAATGCAAGTCCAGCAGCTGTGATCTGAGAATTTTGTGGATGGGATATAAGCTCCGCAACATTAAACATTATTTTGGCAGCATGTAATATGGCTTCTGTCTTCTCCTATTTCTTCTTTGGTCATCCTACATTTATAACTCCTTGGGAAAGCACGGTATATACAACATATAAATAAATCTGTTTTATTTACTTAGCCATAATGACAGAAGCTTAAAAACACCAACATGCTGAAAGCTGAAGTAGGACTTTTAATGTTTAGGTTTGCCTAACATTGGGGACTATGCCTCTCAAATTCAGTTTATGGATGTAAAATCTAGTGGAAATAATTTTGGAAAAAAATATAGTCCATGACCAGATTCACTACTGCAAAATAAAGACTAAAACCAGTCTTAGTTGTCTTGCCAGCTTACTCTCTGCCAGTTTTAACAACATCCGACTTAGAGTGAGAACTCAGGGAATATTTTTGCAAACTTCCTCCTGTTTGAATACATTGCTCATGTATGGAATAAGTAACTATTGATTAAACTTGAGAAAAGAGCTCTAGCAAAATACACATCTCTTCTCCAGGCATTCACAAACTGCAAGATTTCTTAGGCATTGTGATCATCTTCATGGTCTTGAGAGTGACATTCATTTCACTAAATTTTGAAGCTTATGTTGTAGGCAACTGTATCTGAGCTGAGAGCCCTGCTTCCCTTCCTCGCTAAAGGAGTACTGCAAACACTTCTAAGGCTCAATTTGTTTAATTTCCTGCTTTAAGATGTGAAGAGTCATGTCCTAAATTCCATGGTTGAGAACACCTGTGACTACAGCTAAACTTTACAGTGAGTAGCTCATACTGTAGAGATATACAATTTAGAAATTACAGTAGTCAAATAAATCACACTGTAGACATTTGAAAGGATGCAATGTTTATGCTGAGGGAAAAGCATAAAGAGGTAGGGATGGAAATTTTCTTCTGTTTTCCATTGATTCCTTTTGGCTTTTTATGTGCCTACTATCAGCAAAATATTCTGGATTCCAGCTGAGTGCACAAACCTCATCTGAAGGTATAATATGGAAATTGAAATTCAGAAGAAAAAAAGATTTCAGACAAAAAAGTACTCAGACTTCAAAAGCTCACTGCTAGAAAACATCTTTCCAGCCTGTATGTTCTTTGGACTTTTTTTCAAATTCCATTAGATGTCCCCATTGAAAGACCCCAGGGAGACACAGTGAAGTGACTTATTCTTCCGTAACTAAGCAGAGTGCTACTTTTCCTAAAATTACAAGTTTAATTTAAATATTTTTATCTAGCCTTTTGGGATGGATTTTTATCTCTGTCACTAAGTTAATCCTTCTAACCCTTTACTAGAAAACTATTTTTTGCGTTGGCTTGCCAGGTAAGGAAGCAAAGATCATAGAATCATAGAACAGTTTGGGTTGGAAGGGACCTTAAAGATCACCCAGTTCCAACCCCCCTGCCATGGGCAGGGACATGTCCCACTAGATCAGGCAGCTAAAGGCCCCATCCAACCTGGCCTCGGACATCTCCAGGGATGGGGCATCCACAACATTCCTGGGCAACCCATTCCTGTACCTCACCACTCTCATAGTGAAGAAATTCCTTCTTAGGTCTAGTCTAAATCTGCCCCTTTCCAGTTTATACCCATTGCCCTCTTCCTCAGTAAACATACTAATTACTCATTTGCTTAGTAGCTGGAAAAAGTGTAGAAGGCTAGCAGGAGGTAAAAAGCAGTCTTCATGACATTTACTAGAACATCTCATCTAGTAAGATGCTAGAACATGCTGACTGAGGAGAAGCTTGACATAAGCCAGCAACATGTGCCCGGAAGGCCAACCGTATCCTCGGCTGCATCAAAAGAAGCATGGCCAGAAGGTCGAGGGAGGTGATTCTGCCCCTCTATTCCTCTCTTGTGAGACCTCACCTGGAGTACTGTGTCCAGTTCTGGAATCCTAGGCATAAGAAGGATATGGAGCAGATCAAATGGGTCCGGAGTAGGGCTACAAAGATGATCAGAGGGCTGGAGCACCTCCCACATGAGGACAGGCTGAGAGAGTTGGGCTTGTTCAGCCTTGAGAAGACCTTATAGTCTCTGAGGAGGCCTCATAGTGATCTTCCAGTACCTGAAGGTGTCCCAAAAGAAAGCTGGGGAGGGACTGTTTACAAAGGCTTTTAGTGATAGGACTAGAGGCAATGACTAAAAACTAAAAAACAAAAGAAATAAATTCAGCTTGCTGAACAGGTTGAACAACATTTTTTTGGATTTCAGAAAAACCTATTTTAACTTTTTCAGTGAATGAGGCATACCAGGCTTGTCAACCCATGTGTCACATACCCTAGGTTTTTTTCATATGAACCATGTTTCCAGTCCTTGGAAGTTATGGAGTGACACTGAATCTTTTCTGTTTCTGTTATTCTACTTCACATAAATAAGGAGGGGAGGAAGCTACTACACTTCAGTACAAAGGTTTATAAATACACAGGATGCGAGAGATTTTATTCCAAGTCCCTGCCCCACTGAAGGCCTGAAAGAACTGCACATACAACAACCCTTTTAGAAGTGTAAAATCTGTCTCAGTTGGGACTGGGAGGCAAGTACCTTTAGACTTAAAATCCAGCAGTGATTTGGACATGCTGCAGCCTCCAGCCATGCATTCAAGCTCTGGCCACATTAGTTTTCTTGTGAAATAAAGTAGACCATTTATTTATGACTGCAGAGACAGATGCTAAAAAAAAAAAAAATCTAATTCTGCCTCTGCTGATGGAAGCTTTACTTAAATAAAACATTTTCGGTCCTTAAGGCATTCCACTGAATGGAATTCATTCAAGTAGAAGATATGAAATGCCAGGCATTTGCACCTGCAGTATTATTACCTCTTAACTATTCTATTGTACAGCAAGGTTCTCCCACTCATTTGCACTTTGATTTTTTGGCACTAGCCGTTCATTTACTACAGAAATCTATTGTTAACATAGCTGTTGTTTCTGAGTGTCTCTAACTTAGACATCTTTCTTTCAAAATTCATGTTTAAACATAAAGGAACTTCTATGCAGTATCAGTGAAATGCCAACAGTAAAGACGTAAAATAGTAAAGACTTAAAGTAGTAAAGACATAAAAATGCTGATGTATTTTAAAAACAGAAACTTCAACAACTATTATTGGACTTTATGTTTCTAAATCCTCACCCTCTTCTGTCTGTGTTTTTAAGAGCACTGCTGCTATAGTAGTGCTGAGCACACACAGGCTAATGAAGAGTGACTGAGCTCTGGCTTCTCTTAACAAGCTCAGAGCCAGGCAACTTTCATGTAGTTGGGTGGGAAAGAAGGAAGAAAAGAAGAGATTATTATAGATGATTCTGCAGATTCCACCTGTTTTGTCTGAAAAAAATCAGGTATTATACAGTCCTGTCATTTGTTTGTGTGTGTAGAGATAAAGAAAGTCTCAGCATTAAAGGAGAGGTACACTGCAAGACTTGAAAAAAGACATACATGTGTTTGCTAGCTTCACTTACAACTCTAATGAACACTCATTGGGCTTTCAGAACTGCAGAAATACAGGTTTTTATTAACTTCAGAATGCTTGCCATCCTGCTTTCATTTTAACTCTGAAATTGATCACAATCTTCCAAAGCAACTAGGGGATGGGTCTAACGAAGATCAGGAAAATACTACATGCTGCATTTTTGGTCATTGCCAATAATACACTGTATTACACTACGTAATCCTCAGGATCTGTCAGAAAAGTAGAGAACGTCTCCTGCTCCTACTAGTTGTCTGTTCAGCTGAAGGAATGTATTTCATTGGTACTTAAGATCTCCCAAAGAATATTTTTCCTCAATATTATGAGTTACCTGATTTAAAAAAACAAAGTAAAAGTAAGCAGAGAACCTGTGTCTGATTCACCTCCAAATATAAATTACTTTCCCTTATTATTTTGGTAAGGGTTTGAGACAGGTGGAAAAGCCTCATAGTCACCATAACTCTTTTCAAAATTAGCTTTGGTATAATAATCAACTCACAACTCTGCTTAGCCCAATGCAAATCAACACATAGTATATAAAATTTATTTAAAGATTAAAACAGAAAATATTGAGGGAAGCAGTTCAGTTAGGCCTTCAAAGAGAAGTTTCAGTTTTGGGCAGTGGCATGACTTCTGTTATGCAGCAGCCTAGAAAGTCTGAAGGTTTTGGAAGACTGTTTTCCTTAGCCACTGTTTGCTTTTTGCTAAACAAAGTTAGAATCAAGTAAAACAGTAACAGGCAGGCTTTTCAGCTGGCATTACTTGTGACTAATAATTTTAAATACCAGTGCAGCCTATGTTTTCAGCCAGTATATCTGATATAACTCTTATTCCTCCATCATACTTTCCAGGTACAATAAGTTATCTCAGGAGTTTGTATTTCTTCCATGACCAGTGAGCATTGGTGAACAGAGTCCAGATAAAGTTAAGGAGCCTAAAAAGGAGGAAAGTTAGTATTAATTGCTTAACCTTTCCAGATTCAGCAGATCCTGACTATATTTGTTTCTAAGTACTGGCCTTTTCCTGCTGGAAATAATGGATATTTTTCTGGAATTCAGGCTGTGCTTGGGGTTTGAATCTGTTCATTCCTGTGTAGCGTAAGGATTTTTTGCAGTCAAAAGTAACATAATCCACTTTAAAGATTTGTAGAGTAAATTGCATTTTAAACTAACACTGCTATTTCACCTAGAAACTGTGAAAAGCTCAATAGATGCTCTTCTTTATTTTCTTACGTTGGCCCTTGATTAGCACTGTGATTTCTGGTTCGTGGTATTCTAGAGGGCTGTCCATCACATAAACCACAAATTGGGGGAGAAAAATGTATCAAATATTTTTGTTATAAAATTATACACTATCTGAAACAGAACTGGTGCCATTTGTCTGACATTTCACAGTATCATAGAAGAGTTGAGGTTAGAAGGTACCTCTGGAGTTCATCTGGATCTACTCCTCCTTGATCAAGCAAGGCCACCTGGAGCAGGTTACCCAGGACCACATCCAGGCAGCTTTTGACTATCCCCAGGAATGGAGACCCCACAACTCTTCCACGCAACCTGTGTCAGTGCTTAGTCAATCTCACAGTGAAAAAGTGTTTCTGGACTTTCAGATGGAAGTTCCTGCATTCCAGAACCTGTCTCCCTCTTCTTCACTTTCTTCAGGTATTTGTAGATATTGACGAGATCTCCCTGAACCTGCTCTTTTCCACGCTAAACAGTCCCAGTCTCTCTTTTCCTGCTTCATCATTTAATACTTCCATTTAAGTGTTTAGGTATAAGAATTGCACCAGTCCTATGAAAATAATATCCCAATGCGAAAAAGCAAGACAGCTTGAAATAAACAAATAAATAAATAAATAAACAAAATAAAATTAATACAAGTTTTTGTGGGGTTCTCAGTGTTTTGTAGTGAACATGGTGACAGTTAAGGTCTTTCTGAGAGAACAGCTGCTGAGGCTGTATTTGAAAAATAAATAAAAATAATAAAGAGAAACACAAACATTCTTCTAACAGATGGAGAGCTCAGTATTGAAACCTATAGGCATTGCAAAAGATGTTTCACATACTTCAGAATACATCAGGGTCCTAAATTATGCTCGGGTTTGATATTCAGAGACCAAAACAAGCGTGTTGGAACTAATAATAAGCAGACCTAAAATCACATTTGGATTAGATAAATTCTTTGCCAAGATGCAAAACGGCCTGTTTTACAAATTTCAATTTTCCTTTTCCCTTCAGTCCTCAGAGGGGCAGCAATTGTTTTGAGTGGAAATAGATACTTGTTGAGTACTCCAGTACCCAGAGGAGCAAAGGAGGCTTCTGAAGGCTGTAAAGAAGTTTTCCTTCTAGAGAATCTCTGGATTTTTCTCTCAGGAAAATAAGAATACATAGAATATTGAGGGGTCCCTTCCAACACAACTTTCAAGTCAAGCAATTAGTAAAATTTTTGAGAATAATAGGGATTAAAAGAAGAGGACCAGAAAAACATACACTTCCTATTAATTAAAAGACAGTACCTTTTTTTTTTTTTTTACTCTGTGATGTGCACACTCACATACAAATCTCAGACTTTTTGTATTTATTGCTCAGAGAAACTTTAAAAATATGAACAAGAGTACAAATTCAACAGACTTTATACAGATGGATTGAATATTCAGGGAAAATTCTTTGGGTGACTCCACTGAAATCAGCAGAAATATCCCAGGAAAAATCTATATTCATAACTAAGCAAGTAATTTCTACAAACAAGATGTTTGTGGGTGAGTTGTTTCATTTCTATAGTAAACAAAAAATGAGCTCATGGTCAACAGGGAATTTAATCTTGAGAAACTATAGATAGCCAGTGGTACACTGTGTTACACACTATGAAATCAAGAACTGAGAATAGTTCTCAAAGTCGACATTCAGCAGGGAATAACTCTCTATTCAGTAAGGACTGTGTTTTTTCTTAATAGATCAACACATGGGCTTTCATAAGTAACAATACATTACAAGTATTTGTCTAGGTAAACAACTGGAATTGTTGGAATTGCAATGATCCTATAGATAGTGTGACCCAGTTTCTGTAAGGTCCAAGGAACACAAATCAATAAGCAGTAAACTTTACACATGTAAATAAATGTAATCCTGTGCAGGAAAGCTCAGTCACCTTTCACAAGTCTACCACACAGGAAAGGTCCACAGGATAAGCAAGCTAAAAACAAAGATCAAAAATACCCCCAGCCAATCCGATAGTGCAGTAGTAGAGATATTTGAATGTTTCATATTACATTGATTGCAACCTTTCAGCTATAAATAATAATGAAACAGATATTTTTCCCAGAAAGAACAAAGGTCTTGTACCCTAACCATTTTCAATAAGCTGTCACAACAAACAATACTACTACTCACTCATACAATATTTCTTACTCAGGGATTCTAACGCATCTTTGATTAGCAGCAATCATATTAAACATACACCACTCCCCAGGGAAAAAAAAAATCCTACAAATAGTCAGAACAAAAGAAAAAAATGAAAAACAAGATAGGTAAGGTACCTAGCAAACTGAAGGAACACTGATGTACTCTATATGTTCTTAGGAGCACATATTTGTTTTGCTTTCTGCTAATAAAAATGTCCATTCACAGAAAGATGTTGTGGGAATATATACTTATAAAACAGACTGTTCTCATTTATGATTTAATCTATAGCGTTGTTATAAAAGGACTTGAAAAGGGGGCAAGAAGCCCTTTTCCATGCCCTTTATTTTTTTAATACAGTTCAGAAGACCTCCTATAAATTTGGGGTTTTTTTTTGCAGCGAGTTTCACACAAAAATTTTAAGATAATATTGAAGATGTATGTTTCAAATAGACAGATGACCCTCCAATGTGGTAGCTTAGGTTTGAGATCTGTGTCAAAGAACAATGCTCTGAAAATCACCTGTTCCCAGCCTTTGCACATTTCAGTCTGACGGCTCAATTTCCTTACTTCTTGAAAAAAGACATTCCAAAAACTGTTTGATAGCTGAAACAAGTAATTTCTGTAAGAAGAGATTTGTTTGTTAGGTTTCTCTGAAGCCTTATTTTAATTTGAGTTAAGACCAAGTGATAACCAACAGAAGATTTGATATGGGCTGTCAGGGCTTGAACAAAAAATATTATACAATAAATTAATCTAGGGGTTTTTTTTACGAAATTATGAATATTTAAATATGTATGAGAGAAAAATTTAAGATCTAGATTCAAATTTTTTTGATATTTTCAGAAATACTGAAGGCTGTTCTTGGTGTTTTTAAATAGTCTTACCAGAACTTTACAATGCATTTGGAGGTGGGTATCTTTTAAAACTTCAGCTGCTCATTCCTGAACAGAGTGGCTTACCATAAAGGCTGCCAAAACTCTGTCTGATACAAACAGATTATTCAAACTGTGCAGGTTCAACTTTTGATGTCCTTCTTTTCATAGATGATAGGCTGCTCCTCAGGAATAATTTTTCTGTCTCCTTGGATGTTTCTGAAGTCTAGATTGCCCATCAATTTCTTCCATACTTTAACTTAGCCCCAGGATAGCTATTGCATTCAAGAATCAAAAATAAAGAATGAACATCTACCTTGTTATATAGATAAGATAGATAATATAGCCAACCACTGGTTCTTTATTCACAGCTCTTACTGTTAAAAGCCATTTGACAATACATTTTGACTCTTAATATACATGTCTCAAAGCACCCTTTATAGAAAGTATTATTGCATAATCAGTAAAAGTGAAATTTCAGCCATGTTATCTATTGTTGTAACAAGCCAGTGATGGTACTCTGATTCTTGTATTATCTAAGAAATATAATAACTGATGACATTTATTTCCTATTGAATGTTTTATCTTAAGGTTAATCACAGAGGTCTCTATAGGCATTAGGTAGCTGAAAAGTTTTGGCATAATTATTATTTTCTA
This sequence comes from Phaenicophaeus curvirostris, assembly GCF_032191515.1. Classification (NCBI taxonomy): domain Eukaryota; kingdom Metazoa; phylum Chordata; class Aves; order Cuculiformes; family Cuculidae; genus Phaenicophaeus; species Phaenicophaeus curvirostris. The sequence continues at coordinate 26,881,153 of NC_091394.1, read as the reverse complement.
GCTGACATTGCTTGACATCTTCTGTTCTTCCTAGAACATCATCTACATTGCTTTGATGTTTGTGCATATATATATTATGAAAGTATGAAGTATTAATTTACTTTAAATAATGTAATTTCTATCACAGCAAATAAAAAAGCTTGATTGTGAGACTGATAAAATCAGATAATAAAGAGAATTTAATCTCTAACTGGATGCTTGGTACATTTTGATGACACAAATTTCAATCTGTGAAATTATGGAAGTCATACAGTTTTGCATCTGTGATTACGTTCAGATGTTAAAAAAAAGGAGACAGGGAGGAAAACAGTGGAAAAAAAAAGAATTGAAGATCTTGACATCTCCAGAGGGTAAGGAAGACTCTAAAGAGACGTGTTTTTTCTGTCAGAAAAGAATTATTTCATGACAGCGGAGCATAAACTACAAGGTAAGAACCTTTATAGTTTTTGGTAAACGAGAACACAGTTGTGTCTGTTTCTAATACTCAGAACCAGACTCTCCTGTCACCAAGTATTTTCTCTGAGCATATGTCAGGTTCTGCTGAAGGTGTCAGCGTAGCTGACTGAAAAAAATGCGCTTTGAAAGAAAAGCATGAAGTGTCTCATTCTTTGAAAACAAAATCACAACAAGGCTCCTACTTTTAACTCACTAAAAGATATGGCAACTTCTTTAAGGCAGAATAGGAAATGCACTATCTATGAAAGACACAAAATTAGAGGGAGGTTGTATTTTGAATCTCTTTCTGTGTTTTTACAGAGTATGCACGTTCATGTTTATTCTGATCTTCATGCAAAATTTTGAACTTGGCCAAAGCTTTTATTTTCCTGCTTATAGTTATGCCAACATGCCACAAAATAACACAAATGAAAATTATTTTTCATTATTTTATCTTTACTTTTACTGATGAACTACACTGTCATATTAAAAATTAAAAAAGTGTAATACAAGCCCCAAATCCCCTACTTGCTAACTGTTGCAAATTTGTGTGTTTTAACACACTCCAATCACAATCAGCTCAGCTGATTGGTGAAAAGTTTATCTAATATACTTTAGTTCAGGTAAGGACAAAGGCTTCCAGGATACTGAGTATGAGTGACTCTAGAAGAACTGTATTTTAGATCTGTGTGGTCAAAACCTGTTCCCAGTGCGGTGTTCTCCATCTAGCTTTAGGCAAAATACTCATGCACCTGAAGTAAGAAGATAATCTCCACAGCTTTGCAGATACTCAGTGAAGAGAAACATAGAAAGAGTCTGCCAGAAGGCAATTCATAGCAAGTACCCAAATTGGATGCTCTAAATTATCCTTTGAGAAGATATTCTTTCTCTGGTTATGTCTACAAAGAAAGAATCAGGAATGTTTCCTGGGAAAGGAACCCTAAATTTGTCCTGGTTTCATGATGATATGCAATGAAGCACATATCTCTTTCCTTCCTAGTTATCCCAATGTATATGCCAAAGTATTTCTTACTCTTGTAGTAGAATAAGCATGTCACTCAGGATATATCCCCAAATATATGGTTTTAAAGTGCAATTTATTAGTTTTAGAAATGTAATTATATTATAAATTCATGAATCAAGATCCCATAAAGTTTGAAAGATCACTTTTACATCCCTTTTCTAAAAATTGTTTATGATCCTTGAGAAAAGACTCAAAATGTGAAAGACATCAGGGAGAGATTACAACGACATTAATTTGGTTTGCTTTGTTTTATTTTGAGTAGTCTTGAATACCATGAATCCCTCTTTTTCTTTGAAACATGGACATACAGTCATAGATGACTCTTAGTCTATTTTTGCACATCTAAATGAATTCTAGACTGTTCTGATGAAAGTTGTGCATTAAGTTAGTCTCTAAACACCCATTCAATGGAAGCTCAACTTCCTTTTTTAAGTTAAGTCCTTCACTATCAATTACACTCACTTTTATATCTCATTTTCTACTTGATACTTACTCTTGGTTATTTGAACTAAAATCTGAAGTAAATTGCAATTTTTCACCATTTTACATGACAGAAGAGCCTGATTTTATAAGTCACATTTGTCTCCACAGACAAACTAGGAAACCTGCAAAAAGCCCCATCGTGTAATGCATCTTGGAGGAGAAATCTAGAGCTTACTTTGTATTAACTAAGTGAAACGTGACCATCTCCATCAAATGTCTAGAATTCATGAATGTACTTATAAGGCTCCAGATAGGGTCTTGTAGCTACCATCCAGTCTGAGCTATATCCTAGGGAAGGACATCACTGCTTTTTTGATGAACTTGTTACATTTATATTTTATTGTGTTGGGCCTTGGAGGGCATGATGACACATATCTAAAAAAATAACAAAAATGGACAAACGGACTAATAGGTCTAACTAATAGGTTAGGCTAGAACTGCTCCAAAATTAAGTTCAGTGCAACTTTCTGTATGGTTCTTTTATCTCTTTTTAACCTGGATATTGTTCAAAGAGTTTTAATATCTGCTGCTTCAGTCTGAAGAGCCTCATGTCTTAATGAAGATCTCCAAGAGTAAAAATGGTTTAACTGAATGTTATCAGTGTAATAACGTTAACTCATAAAAACATTTAATCCCTAATGAAAAGAATTCTCTCAGTTATTAGGACTATGATACTTTTGCCCCAAGCTATGAAAGACATCCATGCCAACAGAAGAATAAGGCTTGAGAGATATTTTAGAGGAGAGGACATCTGACAATGCTGATATATCACCCATATAAAAAAGAGTCTTCATCTACCTCTTGCAAGTATTGCTGTAACACTTTGGAGCTCAGACTGATTTTATTTGATAGAAATAAACATAACCTGTCAATGTAATGGTTGTGAGCAAAAAGTTGTTTCAATTGATCTTATTCTGTAGTAGTCAAAACTAGATTCAGAGCAGATTGTATAAGACTACACAAATCCATCAGTTGAGTCATTAATTGCTAACTCTACTCTAAAAAATATTCCAAATAATATACATAATAGTAAAGTCCAGAATCTGATTTGGTATAATTCAGGTTTATGGGAAATTAATAGATTTTGTGTTCAAGGCTATGACCAAGGCACAAACAGTTTTAGAAGATGAGATTTCACCTCCCAATTAAACAAGTCATACAACTCTGAAACTATCAACAGTGATAACTTGCTTGCTAATGGAAAAGTTAGTGCTTTCCACAGTAGTACTCATTATTGAGAATTACCTGCTTGTGCACAGAAGCTGTCTGTCTATAAAGCCATGAGATAACCATTGGAATTGAAGTCAGAATAAGCAAATATAGTTATTGTGTCAGTAAAACATATTTTTTTTGGCTAAGGAGTAACTTACACATGCCAAACTTAGAATGAAATGAATGACCCATTTCATTCTTTTCTCTCACAGTAATAAGTAAAGTACTTTTAGCAAAATGATGAACCTGACTGAGCAAATAACAAATGATAATGATGATGCCTGCAGAAAATCCATAAAACATAATTATTCTGGCTTTTATCCAGCAGAAATAAAAAGCTTCAAACATATTTCTTTGCTGAAGCATGATGCTTCTGAGAACAAATATCCATAACTATATTGAGACCTTCAGGTAACACCTACCTCAGATGTGAAATGCTAATTCCTCAGAAATATGTTTATCAATATACTTTGCTGTCTTAATAGAACTACTTTTGATGTCCAAATTTCTTAATAGGAATACTTCACAAAAGAAGACAATAATTAAAGCAGAGGTCAGGGTACAGTAGGAGCCAAGAAATGACACCACAGAGACAGTATAGTATGCAGGTATAGTGTATAGTAAAACTTGGTTTTATTACATGTACCACAATTGTAGAAAAGCAGGAGGTTTAAATGACAGAAGGATGAAAGAGGGGAAAATCCCTCAATATTTGCAGGAGACAAACCAATGAAGAAAATGTATAATTTTAAAAATTTATAAAGTAGAAGTTGACAGTAATTTTCTCAAGCACTCAGGCACATTGCCCTTTTATATTACTATGTTTTATGAATTATGAATTCTGGCTGACAAGAAAGCCTAAGGGTGACAACAGAGAAGCAATGTTAGTAATGCATTATCATTTCACACTGCATAAGTTCCTGCTATACCTAGATGTTTTTTTTCAAGTTTAAGTAACGTTACTGACTACCAAAGTTCTTATTAGAGGTCTGAATAAAATATATGCTTTATTGGTAAGATGCTAATCCCTAGAAAAGGGTCAAATTCTTTGAGAGATTATCAGGTTTTTTTCCTACTGTGGGTCTTCAGATGTAGCTGTATTCCCTCACCATGATTCATCTATTTTAAGTGAAATACTGAAGTAGAAAACCACTTTTCCAACTACTAGCAGAATGAAATTTGAGTACAAAAGACAGGTGTTCTGTGAGATTTTACATGGATTCTGTTGCCAAGGAAACAGTGTCTTTTGACTTTGTAAGGCTTCCTAACGGTTGCCCTGGCTGCAAATAGGGCAATGTAGGACAAGGGAGGCTATTTATCTAATATAGTTTTATATGTACACACACACGCACACTTACCCTCACATGAAGGAGGTAAAGATTTATTAAAATTGAATTACAAAATCACTGACGTTTGGAAAAAATTGCTGAATATCATTTGAAGAGTGTAAAGGCACTGTCTTAAGTCAATCTCCTTACTAGATTTAAGAGCCTACCTGAAAACACAATATTAAAAAATACACATACACAAAAAGTAAAATGAAAAGGAAAGAGATCATTTTTGACCATTCCAGCCAAAGACTTAACTAGGAGTTTAACTGAGTCAGTAAAAGCTACTATGTATTTTAAGTCTTTTCATTTCTATATAGAAGACACACCATCAGTTTAGTGAAGACCAGTAGTATGTAACGTTGAAAAGAATTTGTAGTGTTCTTTCTCCTTTACATCCATAAGGAAGCTCTCCTTTTTTCAGATCTTATGTTTTTAAATTGTCTTTCTACCAACCCATCACTGATATAGAATCATAGAATCATAGAATAATTAGGGTTGGAAGGGACCTTAAAGATCATCTAGTCCCAGCCCCCTGCCTGCGGCAGGGACATCCCACTAGATCAGGTTACCCAAGTCCACATCCAACCTGGCTTTAAACACCTCCAGGGATGGGGCATCCATAACTTCCTTTGGCAACCTGTTCCAGTGTCTCACCACTCTCATGGTGAAGAAATTCTTCCTCATGTCTAGTCTAAATCTGTTCTTGTCATATTTATACCCATTCCCCTTTGCCACCACAAGCCTTTATGAATAGTCCCTCTCCAGCTTTCTTCTAGGCTCCTTTCAGGTACTGGAAGGTCACTATAAGATCCCCTCAGAGCCTTCTCTTCTCCAGGCTGAACAAGCCCAAGTCTCTCAGCCTGTCCTCATAGGGATGGTGCTCCAGCCCCAGATCATCTGTGTAGCCCTCCTCTGGACCCATTCCAACAGCTCTATATCCTTCTTACATTGAGGATTCCAGAACTGGACACAGTATTCCAGGTGAGGTCTCAGAAGAGAGGAATAGGGGGGAAGAATCACTTCCCTCAACCTGCTGGCCATGCTTCTTTTGATGCAGCCCAGCATATGGTTGGCCTTCTGGGCTGCGAGTGCACACTACTGGCTCATATAACACAAGATATTTTTCCGTGTTTCCTGTGTAACCAGAAATGAGACTGACAAGCAAATAAAGAACTACACATTTGAACTATTTTCATGGTGTGATGTCAAAAGGAAGGAAAATGGTAGCTGATGATAATATGTAGTATTGTTCAACACCAATGCAATTTCACTATGGAAATGAGAGACAATTTGCTAAGGTCTGCATTTTTATTAATCTGAAATACATATTCATCTCTCTCAGCAGCTCCAGTCAATCAGACTTGAAACAGTATGGTTTCTTAAAAATAAGAAAAAAAGAAAAGAAAGAAAAGAAAAAAATAAAAGGACAACAAAATCCTCACCAGCAATCAAACCCAAACATTAATTTGGATACTAGGACTTTGGAAGCAACTTTATCCAGTATTAAAGTGAAAGAATTACTTTCTTCAGGGTAATTATTGAGTCTCAGAGACTTGCAAGACTTATAGAGGGTAAGTCAGTTTTAGAAGACCATTTAACCGATATGAATTTTGATCAAATATTCAAAAGTGCTTCTATAAACTGAAGAGTCTATATTGTTATCAGAAAATAATCTGTTCTGAGCTTCTCTCAATCTCAGCCTGATGCAGTAAACAGACAATATTTACACTGCCCTAAAGCAACTAATGAAATCAGAAATAATCTACTTTGGATTTTAAGGGGTAGTTAATAAAGCAAACTTACAAAGTTAAATTTATTGTAATCACTATCTTGCTCCTCTCTGTATTGTAAAGTAGTAAGGAATAAACCCCCTGTAAGTATTAAATAGTTCTCAATGATAATGTGGTTCGTAGTTAATAAATGTGTTTTATTATACTTATTCCATCTGTCAAGTAACTATTTTGGCCCTTAAGACAACAGTACCACTAACACAATAAACCAGTTACACTTCTAGCATACAGTTTCTCTCAAGAATAAAAGCTGCTTGATCCTAATACTTTTCTGAGAAAGCTTATATGTAAATATTTAAAACAGTCTTTTACTCTGCTTTTATCCTTACTTTATTACCTATAGCAAACCTTCATTACAATTGAGATAACTTATATACCCAAGACCTTTTTAAAATGTGGTACATATTTGGGAAAAAAAAAAGCATTTATCCAAAAAAAGAAAATAAAAAAGGTATTTAAACAAAGCTCTAATCTTCAAAATGCTGATGTGAATATTTTTTTCTAGAGATCTATGTCAACCCAACACATTTTGCCACACATTGAAACAAATGAGATGTACTCTCACCTTAAGTGGCAGAAAAGAGTCTCCCTTAGGTAGGAACAAAGTTAATTCTTTGTGTTTGCATGTTATTATTTACTGGATGTGGAACTATTAGATCTTACAATTCCATGGTCTGTCGTTGGGCTTTATTAAGTCTTCTCTTTTGAAGAGTTCCTCTGGAATTATAGGACTCTGCTAGACTAAAATATATGATGAAAATAAAAAAGCTAAAGCATATAAATATCTTTTCTAATACTGGATTTGAAGAAGACGTCCGAATGTTTTTATGCCCATTGTAGGCAGAATTAATATCAATAAATTTTAATGTACCCCATACATGTTACCCCATGTGTTACTATGACTCAAGTGGGCATCCATTCATTTAAGGTAAAAAAGAAAGAAAAAAAAAATGTTTGATAGAATTCAAACCACCACTTCCAAGAAATGGAGAGCACATCAAGTAAAAATATATCTCTGGCTATCTACAAGCAACATTTAATTTAATGCCACTAGGTGTCAGCATATAAATATTCCTAAAGAGATTTGCCTGCCAGAAAAAGTAGTTGGCAATAAATAAATATGCAAGATTGTAGGTGGTCAACCATGTCCTTACAAAAGCATTTGAGAAAGCTGTAAGCTTATCAGGCTCACTAGTAAATATTAGAATTATTATAATTTAATTATTACTTTTTTCTTTTTTTTCAAGAATATATATTGAGCATTCTAACTTACACAGACCTTTAGTAGTTTGACTTCAAAATAAATGCTTTCCCAACCAAAACCTTCTGATATCTGAAGGTGGCCTTATTGTCATGTGGCACTGTCTCACATGGACGCTTGCATGTTCACTAAGCCACTTAGTCTTCATCCTGGAATTCCTCAATAGAAATAAAGTTATTCTCTAGCAGATTTTTGTTGTCACCGAGGACCTAATGTGGTCCCCCAGCCATGATGACATGATCTATTGGCAGCACAGAAATGAGGGGCAAATTTAAGTAATTTATCTTACTAATTATCTTTTGTTAAAGTAGAGCTAATAACTCAAAAGATCGGGATGCTTAATGCAGGCAGTACTGCTTCAGCAAGAATACTGAAATGACAGTGTATTTCAGTCACTGTGGATTGGTACTTCTGCAGCATTATGATGTTTCTTCTTCTGGTGCCAGGGGGAGTTCATGCTTGAGGGGGGAGTATGTGACCAAAACTGGTTAGTACTCCTGACTCATCCCCAGCTTTTTCAGCTATTGACAGACTCCTGATGTGTCACCTCGTGTAATTCACTTAAGGTCTCTGTTATGTTATTATTCTAATAAATGGTGGTATTTCCTTGAATTTATATACTGGATATACTGTAACTGCCTAATGAAAACCATAGATACCTCTCTGAGAATTCAGAAAGTATCTGAAAGTTTTAATAGCTATTAAAATATGATTAATGAAATATCTAAACAACAGATAGAGATACAGATTTAATAGTCACACTTGCATACAGCCTTAAAGATTGTCCACTGACGTTAACAGCACTGGGTGTTTGTTTTATCTCAAACATTTTTTGCATAACTGTCTAGACTGTGTGACTAATCATAGTGAAGCTATTCTAAAATAAAGCCAGGGTGGTCTGTGCTGAAGTTGGGCATAAATGTCTCCATTTTTGTTAAAGTATAGAGGATGATTTAAGTAAGGAGCAGCATGGTGACTGAAGCAAAAATAGATAAAATAGATCCAGAATAAAGTGCGGTTCATTGATTTCATCAGCTCCCACATACAGTAAGGATGAAAACTAGGCTATCTCCCAAAGCTGAAGTGGTAAAGAAAGACATAGAGAAAGAAAGGTAAAGAAAGAGAGTGTGACAGTACATGAAGCTCTGACAGATGAAGAACAAAACTAGAAAATAGCTAACATCTCTGACAGCTTGAAATGGAAATTAGAGTGAAAATCCCACTGTTGTTATGAAATTCTACTTATGTAAATTTATTTACAGAAGTCTAAAAAGCTGTTCTGAAAATTTTTAGGTATCAACAAATCAAGCCTACAAAACCACAAAGGTTCTGAAGAAGTTAGTTGAGAGATTTTCTGACCCACAGACTGCTGACTTTTAAAGGCAGCTGTCATCATAGCGTATTATGTATCAATGAAATATCAGAGAGGGGTAGTTTTCCTGTCTTGCATCTGTCAGCATAGCATGAAAATGGATGAGAGGATTTACAAGATTCTCCAGTTCTTTCAGTGTAAAAGTAGAGCTCCTTTAACATCTATCATGAGAATGACAGCACCTGAAGAGTTACGAAGCTTTCAGGGTAATAATGGCACAAAAATAAACTGATTAAGGTGAAATCTGGTGGCCGTGTTGGGGAAGAAGATTAAGACTGAGGCTTTAAACAATCCTACCTCTAAGAAAGTTTATTAAGAGAAAAAAATGCCAAAAGCACTGTGACAGGACTGAAACGATTATCACACTGAAGGACAGGAAGAGGAAGTAACATACCTAAATAACACTAAAGCATCCACTCAAAACTAACATTTTATCTTTAAGCTTGTTAATTCCTTCCCACTGCGAATCACTCACATGAAACGAGTGATTCCAACTGTGAATCACTCACATAAAGTCAGCGTTTATGGCTTTTCTGACAATAAACAATGAGCCTACTAGGATGTCAATCAAAGCTAAATTCTCCAGTCTTCCCAATGCAGCTGCTGGACCCTCCTCCATGGATTACTCTATTTGTGCATTTCGGCACTCAGAGAAACAGTGATAAATCCCTCTATGATATCATCTGCTTCAGCTAAAAGTGATAAGTCTTTGATAATACCACCTTTCATTTGCTCCTTCCCACTCTTTCCTTTAAGGAGCAATACCCAATACTCTAGCAACTGTAACTTATTTCCACAAATGGTCTACTAAGCTGCTTCAGTCACTCAAGTTGACTTCCGTTCTCCCTCACTCCTTTCTCTGAGGAAATCTCCTATTGCATAAGGGAATATGATGTAGTTGAGGTTACCCTGGCACAGCAAGAGGAAGACACACAAGAGCTTCACTCCTGATGGACCCACATTTGCCTGAAGGCTAAGACACCTGGATTGGGAGTCTATTTTCCTGAATAATTCATATTTACCTCTGATAATATGTTATTTATCATAATAAAGATAATTGTTTTACAAAGGCTGTTATTCCATTTGATTCATCACATGTTTTCAAGGGCAGGGGGGTGCCTGAACCATGAGGCAGACCTGCAGGAGGAATGCTGAATAGACCTACAGCCAGGGCAGCTAGCTCCTTGCTCGGAGCTAAGGCGCAGGACTAGCCAGGAGCTCCAGCTGCTGCCAGAAATGAATGAGAGTGGTAGCATACCTAATGCCCCAAGACAACGCTTTCCATCCCAAACTTTTTTAAGGTGGGAATGGTGCTGTAGTGCTTCTGGGCTTATAACTGGAAACTCTACACACTGATCGGCAGTCAGCAGAAGTCCAGATTTGATTACTTAAACTGTGGCAGGCTCTGAGTGAACTCACTGCTGGATTTTTATTGACTGGCACACTAAGCCAGGGCAGGTACAAGCAAAACATTGCAGCTGTTAGTGCCCTTGCTGGAGTTCAACCATCAGCTCTTTCCAGCAGTCAGAAGCTGCCAGGTGAGAGGGCCCTTCCAACATACTTGCATGCTGTCTCCCAGCCCCAAACCTGCTCCAGCCACAGACCTTGATGGCCTGGGACTGTACCATCCAGGAGGAGAGCAGAGAGAAGGAAAGAGGAGGAGTGGCAGAGTGGCAGAGAAGAAGGAAAGAAGAAGAGGGAGGGGAGAGGAGTAAAAGGGAATTAAGGGGAGGGCATGAGCATAGAAGACTGCAGGCAGCTGCCAGCCTACACTGACCCCTGACAACAACCAGTAAGATATACGTTTAAAAGGCAAAGAATTGATCAGATCAGCTGAAGCTAGTTGTATTTTGTAGGACACATGCAGGACCAAATGATGTCATCACTGATGTGTCATTCATTGAATGTCTTGTTTCCATTACTAAAACACAGGCTGCAGCATCTGTCTTTTCTTAGCAGTATTCAGGGAAGATAAACTCATTTAAAGAAACTTTGTGTAATAAGGACAATATTAATGCAGGGCAACATACACCCTTCAGAACCTTAGTAGATCCAGAGGTGATTGCCTAGAAAATTTGTGATGAAGATGCTTGTGTTGTCTCCCACCTGCTGAGCACCTAACTGCTTTTCTGTCCCCTCTCATTACTGTTTAGTTCCCGGGACAGGAGGCAGGAGTGCAAGTGGTGCTTACTGAAGATGGTTATCTCTTCTGCTAAGGGGCAAGAGCTGCTGCTGTCCTCTCTATTCCCTCTGAAAACTCAGTCAAGAGAAGGAGATAGATAACAGTTTGAATGAAGTACAATCTGAGCATTGCAGTGATGCTTTGAGTGTGTTATTCAAATGATCAGGTGGGAATATTTTTAGTTCCAATTGTTTTGCAAGTAAACTATTCACTTCAGAGCTTCACAACCTGTAGCAATTCTGTTTCTTAAATCCCAAGCAGCTTCAGAGTGATAGATATATGCCTCTTTTATTATTTATTTATTTAATCTGTATTAGCAGCTGTAATACATACATAAATCATGCAGTGGTAATTACACTTCTTTAGCATGGTAACACAGTCCTTTACCAAGGGCTACAGTTCAAGATTATCTAAGGGTTACTGTTGGTTCACAGAGCTGTTACTCTTTACACAGGAATAGTAGTTGTCTGAAGTATATTGGTCTAACTGTTCAATAGGTGCCCTTTTGCTTCTGAGAAGTGACTGTTCTTTTCAGACTGGCCTGGACTGAAAAACCCCTAGACTTCCAGTCATCTGAATTGTGCCATGACAACAGTGCCAAAGATGCCCTTGGCATAAAAATCTCTAACATCTAAATAGCTGTGGGCAGCAGATAGTTGTCCTGTGAGTGAAATTTGACTAAACTCTTCCACCAATAATTAGGTGTAGTGCTGACCTTTAGGTACAGTGCAAGTCATAACCCATTCCATTATTGGTCCACAGGGAGTGAGAACTGTTTTCTTTAGGCAATTGTTCTTTTCTTTCTGACAGATATCAATGTCAAAGGATATCTCTGTACCTTTGGTTATCATTTAATATCATCATTACTTTGATGATTAACAAAATATGCTGGAGCCTCTGTAAACACAACTCAGTAGCCCTGCTGGAACCTAATAGGAAAAGGGAGTTAATTGTACCAAAGTGTCTGCATACTGCCAATTTTAGTCAGTGGCACTTTCTGACTGAAAAAAAAAAGGAAAAAAAAAAAAAAAGAATACGCAGAGGGAATTCTAAAACTGGCTGCCTTTTTTTTTTCACCAATGCCTGAACTCAAGAGAACCCAAGACCTGCACCCAAGCTATAAGAACTGGCTTTTTCATTCAGGATATCTCTTCAGAAGGTGTGTGTGAGGTTAATAAATCTATCTCTTGCTGGGTTACTGTGTAGTGTCAGTAGTTCTTTGTTTAGCACACTTAAAAAAAATGAGTGCCCTTCTGTATTGTGAAGCCTCAGCAGAACAGCACAGGGCCTTTGGATCAAATGCTTGGTAACTGTAATCTGCTCTTAGCAGGGCTGCAAGCAATCTGTCTGTCACAAGCAGCTGTTTTAGAACACATACTTACAGTTGCCTGCCATAGCCCATGCTGCCTGCGTAAGACACGATGAATGATTTTAAACTCACATTTTATTATTTTACAAAACTTAAGAGTAAGATATATTCAAAGTGTCTTTCTTGAAGCTTGTCTTGATGTAGCTGAGACAGCCTACATCCACCATTTCAAACATATTTAATGCATTTTATTTTGGCTATCATTTAAGAAGCCTATATAGATTTCTATCTTAAAAACATATCTTTTAGTATAACACTGCTGGAGTTATAGGAATTTCTTCCATATTACTTGCTAACTCTTGGTTTGGATCTGTGTCCGTTCTCTCTCTGACTTCACATGAAATTTAAGAATCTCAATACAGTATTTATATTTTAGTTTTACTGGTTTTGTATTATACAAAATTTAAGTACCTTGTAAATATAGCGATCACTCATATGTGCAGCTACTTGGACAGGAAGAAGAAAATTTCCTAAAGGACACTCAAAATAACAGGAATTTAATTGCAAATAAATAAGAGAAAGTCTTCATCTGTGATTTAATCTCAGGAAAATACAGTTGTTACTGAATTTCTAAAGCTCAATTTCAAACCTGATGTAACAAGATGTGCAAGCAGTCCATAATCTATAAAGTATAAGAAGACAAGGAACTGAGAGTTCTCTTCCCTTAGTGACTGCTAGAAAGGACAAATACTTTAATTTCAAGGCTGAGAGCTTACTTACTAATTTTCAGTATTGTAGGTTTATAAAATTCAACACAACAAAACTGTCCAGTGAAAAGCACTTCTCTCAAACTCAAGATTTAGCAGTTTGTGACAAGATACTCAAAATCTATTTTTTTTAATAAGTAACAATTACTCAGGCAACAGGATACCCAGAGACTTAATAAACAGTTATCAGGTAAATTGAAGGTATAAATAATCACAATTGCTTTCTTCTAATAGCATTTACAATGAAATAAATTAAAAAAAGTGTCAATAAAATCCATATATTAACATAGGGACACCATAGAGAAGACCTTGCAACGATACAGCATATAACAGAAATACTGTGATAATTTGAGATGGCTGAAGAAATTAATGCTTTTTTTTTTCAAGAACATCAGTTTAAGTTTGAAAGCAAATGTCATGTCATCTTTGTAATATTTTTATGTTGGCTTTCCATGAAACATTGAGCTTACTCATCTGAAAGAGCTAATGTAAACCTACTCAAATATACTCAATAGAATCAAAATTCACTACACAATATTGTAGTGTTTTCACCATATTGGTGTGTCTTTCAATTTAAATAACAATTCTTATTGGAAGGTCCATAAAGCCCTAACTTCTGGCACATGCCTCAGTAGATGAAGCCATCTGATTATTGTGCACTGCTCTTTTTATAGTCTCAAATATCCTTAGTAATCAAGAGCTTAGTCAACAGCATACAGAGCAACAGTGAGAAGTTTTTGCACAAGGCAGTCCCATCCACACACCAATCAAGGTGTGAGACATTTCCTCTTCTATTTCTGAGCAATATAGCATGGGGCTGCTATATGTTTTTTTGCATTCCTACTTTTTTTCTTCCGGTTGACAACATATTTCATGTCCAGCACTCCCTCCCCACAACTATGAGAACTCAGATTTATGTATCTTTACTTCATGCTTGCCTTACCTTCTCTTTGCTATAGTTTTGTTTTTAACCTAACAAGTTATAAGCTGAGCCAAACTAAACTATTCACGTTAGCAAGAAATTATCCATTACAATTAATTTTCCATTAGGAAATCTGGATTTTAAGAAATTCAAATTGATAAATGCTAGAAATTCCTCCAAATTTAATATTTCTACTTTTCATTTCTGTTTACCCAAGGTTTTTTAAAAAAGACAAACCAATCAGTTTTGCTGGACATCTGTAAGAATACAGTTAATTTGCTTGTGCTTTGTTTCTCCATCATTTCTTCTGTTCCAGTAATTTGTGTCTCAGAAATTTTTCATCTCCACTTGCAAAGAATCCAGTGCAATATCATCCTCAAACTCATATGGAATCTCTTTGAGTTAATGTAGTATAAATGTTTATTTGTAATCAAAGAAACACTTTTGAAGCAAGAACAGAACAAATGATGTTTCAGTTCTGATTATTTGCCATGAAGTATTCACAGGGCACTCTAAAAGGGGAAATATTTCCTAATTAAAACTAAGAAAAGAGGTCTGTGCTTTCACTCCAGGCAATTAAATGTAACATTTGCATGCATATAATTCCATGGGAAACAGAACCCAAGATGTGGCTGGTTGAGTGTCTATTAATTAAAAATCCAACACTTCACTGGTTGTACTCTCTGGCCTTTTATACAGTCTCTGTAGGTTAATAATTGAATTAAAATGTGCAGAAAACCATACCAATGCAGGGCTGCTTAAAAAGAACCAATTTTGTTCATAGTAATCATCTGATTATTTTCATTTCCATTAGTAAAGATGTATAATTCAAAGGGGTACATAATTCCAGAATAAAAAAAATATCAAATATCAGATCAACCAAGTACCTATCCTGAGCACACATTAACAGCAAGAATTGGTAGCTGCTCCTTGTGGTAGGTTTTTTTGGGGATTTTTTTTTTTTTTTGTTATTGCTAGCGTAAAAAATGAACCAAAGCAAGAAATCATTATAAATATATAGAAAGTATTTACTCGGGGAAAAATTATCCTGTAAAAGAAAATGGAAAGTTGTTGAGGAAAATAGTGTCATCTGCTACTCAACCTGCAGTTATCATTAGATAGAAAGTAAGTTCAACTAAATCATGTGAAACAACATAGTGCAGAGCCAACAGTCCATTAGTACAGCTAGATCAATATAAAGGAAAAGAAACATGGGCTTCATTTCACTCCAGCACTCTTGAAGATGACCTGTTGAAGATTTATCAGTTTTATATAGGAGGATTTACTCTCCTACTACTCTTTAATTTCTCAAAAGTCTAAGGAGGAAAAAAAGTACAGTTAGAAGACACTAGGCCATTCTTGCTTCTGTTTTCTGTCAATAAAAGGAAAATAATCACGGGATGATTTGTAAGGTTATGGGGTTTTAAGTGTACATTTTCACACTATGGCAAAGGTTTAAGATTTTGTAATACTGCACTGCTTCTCCACCGTGTTGTAATTTTTGAACAAGATGTTTTCTAGAAGTTTACTTATTGCTTAAACTTCTTAGACAGAATTTAATGCTCATTTTACAGCGTGCTGTAGGGTTAACAATACTAACTTTGGCACAAAAAAGTTCTAGTCTGAGAGAAATGAGAAAGGAGTAATAGTGGAGTTAAAGTGTAATGTACAAATGAGAAGAGTGGAGAGAAAAATGGCAGGCAGGAAAGACAGCTAGAATGAGAAAGCTGTGATGAACAGAGGTGGATGCAGTGAAAAAGAACTGAATGCAGGATAAATTGAATTTTTAGAAACAGCTAGAAAAAAAAAACCAGAAGGTATTTGTCTCACTGATAATTGGAGCTGATCAGTAATTTTTTAATCTATTGAAATTTCAATGTTTCAATTAACTATCTACCTCTGTTAGAGAATTAAAGCCTATATCATATCTTCTTTCACTACCTATTTGGCATTAGGCATATTGTCTGAATAAGTAGGAAAACGGAACTTGGGGACCTATCATAGAGAACTCTATGAGCTCCAGAGATGTTTTGTGTGAACTTGATCTTAGTACTCTAATTTATATTTAGGGATGAAACCTCCAGATAAAAGGCTAGTTATAGGCAGAAAGCACAAAGCATTAGCATTTCTGGCAATCTTAAATATCTGGCAATACTTATAACCAAATCCTGGTACAGATTTGGCAGAGTCTTAAGGTTCCTTTCTATCTTCCTTTTTCACCCTTAGCTAAAAATCAGCAAATCCAAACTAGACCAGAAACAAGGCAATAAGCCAGATTTCTTAAAAAATTTCAAATGGATGTTATGGCTTCCAGAAGTCATATTCCGATCCAGCCATAAGTACATCCCCAGTAGTATGACATTATTTAGTTTAAATAAGCATTTAAGACCAAAATCAGATTATACAGAGTTCATTAATGTTAAACAGAGTTCCTCTAGCAATAAATAAATAAATAAATAAATAAATAAATAAATAAATAAATAAATAACTTCACATGAAGTTTGCTGGCTTTTTAAACAAGCACAGTTAACATAAGTTTGTTTGTTTAATAATTGTAATAAAAGGCAAATACGTCTTATGTGTCAACGTAGTAAAATGTTAAAAAACTCTCTATATTGCATTATTATATAGCATACTTATAATCTTATTCAATTTCATTTTGACATTGTAGTTTCAATAATATAAAATTAGTGTAGAAGTCCGAAAAACAAATCAAACTCTATTCATTTTTTGTTGTATTACATCATATGTGTTATTTTCAGATTTATACTATAAGAAAAAACCTGGAAGTTCTCAATAAAATTGCACTAGAATTGTGGTTTAGGACTACGAATAAACTGCCAACACATGCCACAAAATAAAATGTATTAAGTATTATGATAGTCTTGAAAGATTCTGAATTGTGAGAATAATTTTTCAAATGGATTTTTAAGCTAAATCAAAGCACTACCAAAGCAGTATCTAATTGTATTTGTGTGATTACAAGAAGATGAATAAAATCATGTTTGAAAAGGCTACCTTTGAAGTTGCTGTAACCAGATAGTGAGCTAAACCTTTCTGAAATAAGATTTCAGGCACTGTAAAACATACCAGTATTTCTGTCTCAGAAATTAAAGCTAAATACAATTACTCTAACCTCAATTAGTATCAGTTTGGAAGTGATTATCATCTTATTAATGGATGTAAATACCTTTGCTGTCTTTATGTTACAGAAACAGAAAGTGATACACACATGTATACCTGCGCACATACATTTCTTCAAGAGCATGTCCAATGACCAAACTTGCTTACTTCTGTTGTACTTGGGCTATTTCTCCAATTTGTGATTTTATGTAAATCTTCTCCACTGTTTCTCCCTTTTTACTGGAAAAAAAAAAATCAAACAAAACCAGAAACTCCACACTAAAATTTCACTGCATCCTTGTTTAAAAGAGCTAGCATTTTCAAAGATGCCATCACGATTTAGGTGCCCTGACCCTATATAAGTTAAAGTTGACTGGGTTTCACCTCTTTTAAACAGTGATGCCAATCCCTCATTAACATATTTTCACTGGACACTGATAATCTACTGAATATATAGAAAATAAGGTATAAGGGATACCACTGTTACTTCTTGTTCCTCAGTTTTCATCTTGGTTACACTGAAACATAATTGCAGCTTGTCAGTATTTTGTTACTATCATTTAAGTGTTCCTCCTGCTTTCTACCATTTTAGAAACAGCTCTCCTACAGCAATATTAAACACTTAAAAATAATATTTAAAAATCCCTATAACAGTTAAAAAATGTATATAATCTAAAGACCGTAGAACTATTACTCTGCTTTATAATTTCCTTGTCCAGTTGGAGTGAAGACCATGACAATTATAAGGGGTAACTGTTTGTTGTGCAACTATTATTGTCTTATGTACCTCAAGGTCTTTTTGACAGTTCCTCAAGTTATTATGCTCTATTCATTATTTCTTTTTTTTTTTTCCTTGATACTATTCCCTTGTGATCAACACTTAAAAAAGTGCTCTAGTTTTTTAACTATTTTTACATTCCTTAGGTCTGTGACACTCACAATTCAAAGCAGCACATACTGTTCCTCAGAAGTACTGGAAAGAAATTTTAAAAGTTGCTAAAAAAGGGAGGTTATTTATGCTAACAAACAGGGAGCAAGTTAATTTAATTCAATCAGTCTGACAAGGAGAAAAATCACTATCAGGCATCTGATATCATGAATGCAGCTAATATTTAAGTCAATTCAGACTAACAGAACTCAGGAATTTTACTAATTAACATGTAGAGGGAAGTAAACTGTGGCTGCAAATGAGAGACTTGCCTTTCTGTGTTCATGGAAGAAAAAATATTCCCGTATGTTTCTAGGCACCATTAGACAGCACATGCCATCTTGCTAGCCTGCAGAAAAGTAAATAACAACAATATCTTTGAAATACCTTTAGCTGATTTCTGACTTCAGCAGTTTTTAGAAATCAAAGAGCTGAGTAAAATTGAAGATAGTAATGTGAAAGAAGCTGCATGTTAGTATTTAATAACATTAAATTGATTAGAAAAAAGGAAGCTTTTGACTGGGTGCACATTAAGTTCTGTCTGTACAGCATACAAGCCAGTTTATGAGTGAATCTAACTCGTTAAAACATGAGAAAGATAATGATATGAAAACTAACTCAAACTTTGAAGTATGCAAGCCAAGGACTACTCAGCTATATCACTTTTTTCTTTCAGTTTGGCAAAGAAAGACAATTCTCAGGTCTTTGAGAGGAAAAGAATCCATCCAGTCACAGCCTGAAGATATAAAGCATTTCTTGCTACCATGAACGTGAACTGGAGCTATTTTCCATTCTTTCCATCTGTTCATGAAAATTGCCTCTGAAAAAAATCTTCTTTTGACTAAAATAGTTACCTAAGTTGTGACTTAAACATATGCACAAAGAATTTCATGAAACATACAATTTCAAGTACAAAATATATAAAAGACATGCTAATTGGTGTTTTTACATAGATGTACCATTTCATAGATTCAATCAGAAATGATGCATTGTTCAGTATTTAAAACACAGCACTTCAGCTAAAAGCATATGTAGATCTGGCCTTACAGGTGCATCACACTTCCACGAACCTGGTAAAATAATTTTTGCTTTGTATGTTTCAGCTTTTCCAATTATTAAATAATGGAGTAAATACAAATATGACTTGGAGAGATATTGTGAGGCTGAATCTTTTAATATCTGCACATGGTACATTGTTTGGAAAAGATCTAGAACAATGTAAGTTATATGGCTTATTATTTCAGTATTTTCTCTTGAACATCATTGCATTGCTTGGTCATTGCTTTGTTTTAGACTATTTAATCTAGTAATGATTTCAGAAAGCTACCAATATTTTTCAGTTTTAATGTTAACTAAGAATAGTTTGCTCAGTATTCAAGACAAAATAGAGTATGTATTACATCTTCTGCAATGGATTTTTCATCTCAAAGAAGCCCTGATTTTACTACTGAAGAAGAAATGTTCCATTTAATTTGTGAGGCTAGTAAATGCAGATATTTGTGTACTAACATATCTCTAAACAGTTCAGGAAAGAAATTTTAGGACCAGTCCTCAAAGTCTCTGAGTGGAAACAACTCATCTTATTATTATTTTTATATTATGGTTTGTTATACAATGACAAGAAAAATTTTTATCACTTTGTTCCTTACTTGGCATAAAATGACTTTTTGGATTGATCAAACACCTCAGGCTTTGCCTTAGTGTCTAATCAGCTTCAGCAGCTGTTCATAGCTTCAAATACTACAAAGCAATATAATATAATTACTTAATTAAACTCAAACCTCAGTTGTCCTTTTAACAGGCAGGGGCCTGCCTAGCTTCTGAATACTCAAAGACAATCAGAGAGGAAGCAAATGACATTGCTCTTCTCTCAAGGATGGTTGTGCTAAGAGGGTTACATAGGCACTGAAAATAAAAAGCCTAAGGCCCCTTCTGGGAAACAATCAGGAGTCTTTCTTCCTATTTTTTACCTGAATTATTGATTTTAGATGAACACAGCTACAGTACTTCAAAATTTATTTTACAGTCTGCCAATACACATATGTTAACTGAGAAACTTGAAGATAGATCTTTGAACAGAGTACACTGTCTTGTTGATCTTTATTTATCCTATTAAAAGTTCTGATTCTATGGGGCTGGTTTTATTTTATTTCCTACCTCTGGTATTAGGTATCAGCCATTCTAATAAGCAGACACAAATGTGTTTTACCTGACAAGCTGCTTTCCAAATTAAGTATTCTAATGTACATACAGAGTGCTGGATTTATGCATGATGATCTTGGGATTTTCCCTGAAGTTTACCCATCAAAATCTCATAAGATTTTAAGCTAAGAAGTTGGAAAAAAAAACCAATTTTTGTCCCATCTTGTACTAATGTAAATCAACCATTCTAGGAACAACTACTTTTATTTTGAGAATTACTAATTTTTTGAAAGAACTGATTAAAAATGGAACGTTATCTCCTCTATTACTTCTAGCTCTCATTTAAGAACTGTTTTAAAAAATAGCATAGTGTATTTTCAGGAATTCACCCTTGTATTTAATATCCAAATCTGCTGATACTATTAGTTGAGACATCAGATTCAGTTTCCAATTTTAATATTTAAAATATTTTGGCCTCTACATATTATAATTAAACATTTATAATTTATTTTAAACTAATTACAGCATGAAGAAAGTAACAGAAGGAAAAGAAATTGAACTCGGGAAGCATGACCTTAAACTAGATAAAACTGTATTAAAAATATTATACAGTGAATTTGTTAGCCAGCTTCCCACTTACCATAAATCAACACAGTCGTTTATTTCAGTGGAGTATTGCCAAATTCACTAAGGCTTTACCATAAAGTGAGAATTTATCTGTCTAAAGTGTTGGTGTTCTTTCTGTTATCATAGTACTTCATAAGTCACATATTTCTCCATTGAACATGTCAAGTGTCAACGTATTACTGTGCTTTTTTTCATCAAGACATTTATACATCTCAAAGTTCAGGCATTTCATTAACAGCATTCTCTAAAGCATACAAATATTTAATATCTTTAAATGTCTGGCCTTACATCATTGAGCATATCTACATAAGATGTCTTTGATACAGAAAAAAACAGAAATACCCACACAACTAATAAAGTGCAAAAAAACCTAACTGATTTGGAGCACACATTAGTATTGTTTCAGAATATTAAAATTTGTTACTTTGTGGAAAATATTTAGGATTTTTCTTTCCAGTTAAATGTCTATGCATATAAATAGTACTTAAATATACATGCATAGTTAAATAATTGCAAATCATTCTTCACATGTCAATAGATTATGATCTTGAGGGACTTTTCCTTATAAATATATGCTCCTGAAAATAACAAAACATTAATTTTTGATAATGAAACTACCATGTATGGGCAACTAATCCTCACATAGTGTTTTTCATCCTGTTGATGCTTCACGTGGAGAAGAAAGGTAATCAGAACGCATCTGAAGTTTGAGTTGCAGCAGACAGCAATTTGATATAAAAGCATGAAAAGCCCTGCCTGAACACACAACAAATCTAGACAATGAACAATTTTCTTTGATTATCAGTGATCCATGTCAGTGTTTTGTGGGACTTGCTAGCAACTATTAAATAAGCATCATAGAATCATAGAATCACTTGGTTGGAAGAGACCTTTGAGATCATGAAGCCCAACCATACCTATACGCTACTAAACCATATCCCTATACACTTCATCTACATGCTTTTTAAACACCTCCAGGACTCGGCACTTGGCCTTGTTCAACCTCATCCTGCTGGCCTCAACCCATTGATCCAGCCTGTCCAGATGGCTTTGGAGAGCCTCCCTGCCCTCCAACAGATAAACATGTCTTCCCAGCTTAGTGTCATTTGCAAGCTTACTGAAGGTACATTCAATTCCCTCATCTAAGTCACTGATAAAGGTATTAAACAGAACTGGACCCAGCACTGATGCCTGGGGGACACCACTTGTGTCTGGCCTCCAGCTGGAATTAACTCCATTTACCACAACTATTTGGGCCCAGCCATCAGCCATTTTTTCACCCAGCAGATGGTGTGCCTGTCCAGGCCAATGGTAGCCAGTTTCTCAAGCAAAATACTGTGAGAAAGAGTGCCAAAGGCTTAACTGAATTTCCAGTAAGTGGGTCATCCTGTCATAGGAGGAGATTAGGTTAGTTTGGCAGGATCTGCCATTCATAAACCCATACTGACTGGGCCTGATCACCTGGTTGTCTTATGTATGCTGTGTAATGACCTACTCCATGACCTTCCCTGGCACTGAGGTCAGAGTGCCAGGCCTGTAGTTCCCTGGATCCTCCCTCTGACCCTTCTTGTAAATGAATGTAACATTTTCTAATCTCCAGTCAAGTGGAACTTCCCCAGTCAGCAAGGACTGCCCATAGATGATGAAAAGGGGTTTGGTGAGCACCTCCACCAATTCCGTTAATACCCTTGGCTGGATCCCATCCAGCCTCATAGACTTATGAATTGTTTGAGCAAGTCTCTACCATTTCTATATGGATCACAGGAGCCTGATTCTGCTCTTCCTCCCTGTCTTCTGGTTCATGAGGTTGAGTACCCAGAGAACATCTCATTTTACTATTAAAGGCTGAGGCAAAGAAGGCATTAAGTCCCTCAGTCTTATCCTCATCTTGAGTCACTATTGTGCTCTCTTCATCCAGTAAAAGATGGAGATTCTTCTTGGCCCTCCTTTTGCTATTAATACATTCGTAGAAACATTTTTTTATTATCTTTCACCAAATTGGCCAATCTAAGTTCTAGCTGTACCTTAGCCCTTCTGATTTTATCTCTGCATGATCTCACTTCATCCTTGGAGTCTTCTTGAGATGCCTACCCCTTCTTTATAGCACAAAGATTCAAATGGAATTTTCAGAAATACCTTTATCTTTTTAAACTATTATTGCTGTCTTTTTCATACACTATACTTCCATCCTGCTTTGTACAAGAAGTTCAATTCTTTTGAGATCATCTCTGATATTTTAATTTTAGGATGATATCTCAGCTGATTTTAGCCTTAAATATTTCAACAATTTAAAATTATTGTTTGTAAATTTTATTACTTCTGAAAGGTATCAATATACTGACAAATATTTCACGAACATGGAATTGCTAGTGTTCACAGTTTTGGTGTGTCTATCTTACATTTTACAGAGTAAATGTAATCATAGGCATCCATGAGTAGCAAACTATACATGTATACACTCTAGAATGACTGTCTCAGTACGGAAAGGTTTCTATATGGGTCTGAAATACAAAGAATGCCTAACTAGTACAACTTTTTTGAACAGACAAGGATTGCAACACCTCCCACCCCTAATTACAACAATCTGGAGCCATGTCTTCTATAATGACAGAAAATGACAGAGTGGAGCAATGTTGGATACTGTATTGAATACTTAATTCCTCATCCAAGCACAAAGTGCCACAAAACTTTGGTTCATAGACTTTACATAGTCTCCCATACTATGTTGCAATGACAATCAAGAAGTTCTGCAAATGAGCAAGAAAGAAGAAGCAATTCAAACCATATCCCCCAGAGAACTGCAGTCATTCCTCCATTTTAGAAATGTCTCTGAGAAGGCTGTTGCATGAAAACACAGAGGCTTTTGGGGATGACAAAACTGCATATTACAGAAAGTTAAAATAACAAATCGAAACACACTTCTTATTTAAGAAGGCTGGTAAGACTATGACTCCCTTTCTGTGATAATGTGGACGTTCTGTAATCTGTTTTGAGCCTGAATTGAGATGGGGGTGGTGTTCACAACTGAAATGAGGAAAGAATCCACTCAGTAGTATTAGAACATCTATAAATGCACTCCAGAACTACACAACAGAGTTAGGTATGCCTAACTTTTTAACTAGTATAATGTAAAAGTTACAGTGACAAAGGAAACATGACATTATGTTCTGTTTCAGTGTGGGGAATACACATACCAGCTGAAATCGAAATAAGCAGCCATTTTTTTCACCAAAAGAGGTTTTGTTAATAACTTTTAACCAGATTTATTGATTACTCTTTGTCTTTGGGAAACTAACGTTGAGGATCATATACAGAGCCAGACTGCATTATGCTCTTGGCAGTCCTACTGGAGCTATGATGACAAGGAAAACCAATGGACTTCTGACAGCTGGAGTTAAAATGAGTTATAGGACTTAGATGAATGCTTCTCTTCAACATCCAAAAGCCATTTTTTACCCTCTTGTGAGATAATGGAAAATTCCTCCATTCCATGAGCTCCAAAACTAACCAATATCAGAAGTTACAGAGTTTCATATGAAGATGCCCCCTTGCCCTGATTGTATACCTGTGACAAACTGGCTCTACTAAAGGGTGAGTCCTGATCTTATTCATCTGTCTAGCGAAGAGAAAATGTGGTCAACAATTTGATTTGTCCTTTTAAACCAGTTTAGAAGGAAATAGCTTGATATGCAACACACATTAAAGTGATAGGAAGATCAGCTGCAGTTCCTGGAAGCCTAAAGTATCATTAAAAATATGGTGAGTTTTATTGATAACTGAAATACAGATCTCTGTGACTAAATTTAAATACTCCTTTTTGAAAATATCTACAGAAGCAGCCCCTCATTTCTTTAAATAAAACATTAAGAACCTCTTCAAACATTTGTAGTTATTAAAAAATAGAAGTATGACATTAAGCAGGAGACCTTGTAAAGAATATTTTTAAAGCACTGTATAGATTTATTTTTTTTTATCCATGTAACTCCTACATTATTTTTGGCTGACTTTACACAGTTAAAACCTTGCGTGATAGTTGACTCCCAGAAACATATGGCTAATTTCTTTCCAGAGAAAAAATTTACATAGGCTCTTGCTATCAATATTCTTTCAACAGGCTTCCTACCACACTTTTAGTTATACGAGGAGTACCAAAAAATACAATATCAAAAAATACTGTGGGAATAGGTGGGCAGGATATGTAATTGCCAATCTTCCTTTTGAAGGGTACTCTTTTCTCTTTAATTTCATGGATGACTGGAATTTTGTCTGAAAATATATCTAATGTTCCATGAAATTTACTTGTCTATAAAACATCTATTCCTGTTAATGTGAACAAATAAATCTTCACTATACTTAGTTACATATAATTACACAAGAAGTAATTTTGTTCTGACCAAAATCTTATGCTTTGACCTCCAAAAGAGGAAACATGAAATGCTGCCTTTTTAGTAAAGAAAAATGCAAATTCTTTTGCAATGGTCTTTCTTTGTTACTTTAGTAAGTTTTCTTTTTCCTTTTTCATAATGTCTTTAGCAATAAGCCAGAAAAGTAGAAGCCCTGTAGACATGTAATAAAGTATATTAATCTGGAAGCTGGATGGTATTCTTTGCTAATATTACTGTACAAATTTAACAAAGAACTTAACTTAATGAGGGCAATACATTCAATAAATCTTATTATGACAAAGAATGAAATCTCCTACCAAGAACCCTACTAATTAGAGATATCTTTAAAACTTATTTTGCCAAGATAGTGAGATTAGTCATATCTTTTAGTGAGGCTATCACAACTACAATGGTAAGTAGACAGTTTTCATAAAACAAGCCAGTCAGACATACTCAGAGAGCTAAAATTTTTCACAAATGTGTTTCACCTAGGCTTTAGAGGCTGGAAAAAGTAAAACTTAAGTCAGAGAATTCTATCTCTTTAACATGGTAATCTATGCAGCCTGACAGTGCGACAATGCCAGGATGGGGTCCCTGATTCCCTTGATTTTTGAAATTTTCACTTGCTTCCACTGTGTGTTTTATTGAACACTGTAGAAGAAAAAGTTTAGGTTTTCCAAGAAGATAAATGAAAAATATCTTTTCTCCATGAATTATACCATCTGCTGTTCTTCATCAGGTAAAAGCTCTCAACTTTCAGGTTACATAGAAATGAACAAATTGCCTTAGACAAACACACATAAGAGTTAGAATCAGCGCATAATATAGGTTCTGGAGTAAATGCCTACAGGGGTGCTATTATCACATGGTAACAAATAAAATTAGTATATTAACCTTTTTTACACTGAGGATCTAAAAATGCATCCATTGGTGTGTTGCATGTTGTGTTGGTATTGATGGCCAAACAAAGGTACTGTTGGTTGAAGAATACAGTAGGCTTTGAGAAAAGAACATAAGACTTTCTTGAAATGAAAAAGAAATGTTATCTATATACCTAATTTTACGAAGAACATATCCAAAGTAAAATCATTACTTTTATGTACAGCCTTAAACATGTATAAGAAAAAAGCTTAAGATTGGGAAGTTCTTGGGTCACCAGATGTCTCTCTTGTGTATATCTGTGAAACGCCTAGCAATTCTCGACTGCAGTATTTTATATAAAATCACATTACACAGTATTGTCCAATCATCATGAATGATGACCTGAAGAAGGCAGCTAGGTAACGGGGATTGAATAAGGTCCAATATTTTAGTTTGGGATATCAGACAGCATGCACAGACATCCACATGGGCGAGTGAAAAAATTCTGGAGTAAGCTTTGCCAAGTGGTAGCCCTGGAAACAAATTCTCAGTTTGAAAAAGATGAGGATTTTTTCTTTTCTTTCTTTTTAGTCAAATGCTGTAGCTTTCAATATTTTTCTTGCTTTGTTTAATTGCAAACAAATAAAGTTTTGGAAGAAGAATTTATTTTTTTTTAATTACACTGGCAAAGACATCCTTGTCCTCATTAAATCCTCTTCTGTTTTTCAATGAACTTTGTCTGTTCTTTATTTTCACCTGTGTTTTTCATCCCAGCTACTTCAGTGGTGGCATTCCTGTATTCCTTATGGTATACATACTTTCATGTACTCTACCAGAAGCATAGTGAGAGCAAAAGACAAAGCAACAGCTACACAGAACGAGTTATAATTAGCCCCACAAAACACAATAGGAAATACAACAGTTTGTGTCTTTGCAAATATGTGTATAGAACAAGATTTTAATGCCTCTAGCCAAGAGATTTCTAAATCCATATAAAATATTTTAAAAGCCACCCTTTCCCTACCATGAAAATTCCTATTACTGGTCTGATTAAAATACCTACCATACTATAAATATTTCTGCTCAGCTGTTTTACTTCAGAAGCCAGTAACAATAAGTTAATCAATATAAAACTCACTGTGCATGTATTCTACCCATATAATCCTGTTTTTCTTCTTTGTTTGCACTATATATATTGGCAGTATTGTCTGACTTGACAGAACCAGGGAACAGAGTTCCTGAGGTAAAGCTAAACAGCAAAAATTCACCAACATATGCACATTAGAGTACACTGATTATTATATGCTCTATGCAAAATAAACAATAAGTATTCATTTTTGTTTCTCATCCTCATTTTTTTTATATGCACTGCAGACTCTTGGTAAAATTTACTGAATTCACCATTGGCCTCTTCTCCCAAGTGACAGGGGACAGGACAAGAGGGAATGGCCTCAAGCTCTGCCTGGGGAGATTTAGTCTGGACATTAGGAAAAAATTCTTCACAGAAAGGGTCATTGGGTACTGGAACAGGCTGCCCAAGGAGGTGGTTGATTCACCTTCCCTGGACGTGCTTAAGGCACGGGTGGATGAGGTGCTAAGGGGCATGGTTTAGTGTTTGATGAGAATGGTTGGACTCGATGATCTGGTGGGTCTCTTCCAACCTGGTTATTTATTTAATTTATTTATTTAATTTAATATTACTGACATTGTAACCAACTTTCTGATCACTGGCCCATTTTTTTTATCTTGCTGTGCTCTATTGCTCTTTGCCACTTACTTCATACTCTGAAATGAAAAATTTCATAAGAGTGACCTCTTTATACAAAGGAATCAGTATTTTCCAACCCCTTTTGGAAAAATTATTTTAATTAGCACACCTTTTTCTCAAAACTACAATTTCAATTAGATGGTATTTTTCCATTCCAGCCCCTCCTTTGTAGCTTATCACAGAATCACAGAATCACAGAATAACCAGGTTGGAAGAGACCCACCGGATCACCGAGTCCAACCGTTCCTACCAAACACTAAACCATATCCCTCAGCACCTCGTCCACCCGTGCCTTAAACACCTCCAGGGAAGGTGACTCAACCACATCCCTGGGCAGCCTGTTCCAGTGCCCAATGACCCTTTCTGTGAAGAATTTTTTCCTAACGTCTAGCCTAAACCTCCCCTGGCGGAGCTTGAGGCCATTTCCTCTTGTCCTGTCCCCTGTCACTTGGAAGAAGAGGCCAGCACCCTCCTCTCTACAACGTCCTTTCAGGTAGTTATAGAGAGCAATGAGGTCACCCCTCAGCCTCCTCTTCTCCAGGCTAAACAACCCCAGCTCTCTCAGCCGCTCCTCATAAGGCCTGTTCTCCAGCCCTTTCACCAGCTTTGTTGCTCTTCTCTGGACTCTCTCCAGAGCCTCAACATCCTTCTTGTGGTGAGGGGCCCAGAAATGAACACAGGATTCCAGGAGCGGTCTCACCAGTGCCGAGTACAGAGGGAGGATAACCTCCCTGGACCTGCTGGTCACACCGTTTCTGATACAAGCCAAGATGCCATTGGCCTTCTTGGCCACCTGGGCACACTGCTGGCTCATATTCAGTCGGCTGTCAACCAACACCCCCAGGTCCCTCTCCTCCAGGCAGCTTTCTAGACAGACTTCTCCTAGTCTGTAGCACTGCATAGGGTTGTTGTGCCCCAAGTGCAGGACCCGGCATTTGGCCTTGTTAAACCTCATGCCATTGGACTCTGCCCAGCGGTCCAGCCTGTTCAGATCCCTTTGCAGAGCCTCCCGACCCTCCAGCAGATCGACACTTCCACCCAGCTTAGTGTCGTCCGTAAACTTGCTAAGGGTGCACTCGATGCCTTCATCCAGATCATTGATGAAGATATTGAACAGGGCTGGACCCAGCACTGAGCCCTGGGGAACCCCACTTGTCACTTGTTATTTACAGCTCGGGAGGAATGATATCAAGGATGATATCAAGCTAGCTCAGTGGCTGATGAAACTTTTTGTTATGAAAGAAAAAATAGAGGTTTAACGCAACTTAGGTAGGGGCACATGTTATTGCACCTCTTTAGTATGCCCATCCTTTTATTGCTAATTTTTTTGAAAGCTATAGGCCATGTAAAACAAAGTAATACTGCCATATTTACCCACTCATTCCTATTTCAAGCTGATATAATTTTATCCTACCAGTTTGCCCATCAGTATTTATATGATAACAGATTTTAAAGAGTTTTAAATACATGATAAAAGTATTGCCTTTCTGTCTAAAAGTGAGGTGTTGATACTCTGTTCAGAAGATGTTACTTACATTCAGCTCTATATCTAAGACAACCATATGGAAAAGCAGTTTGAAACAATTCCATACAATAACTTCATTGAAATAACTGATGGGGGGAAAAAATGGCATTCGCTTGATGAGAACTACCCATGAAGGATCTTTAAGAAACTGCTGAGAGAAACCACAAAAAAAACCAACCAAACAACGCATCATTTTTGAATAGTAAGAATTCTTAAACTTGCTGAACTCTGCTTGTAGGTATTTCCAATAATTTTCTGTCCTCTTCTGAAATTCCACTGTAAATATGTATTTTCAGCACCATGTAGCCTCCTTGTTTTCAGGACCTGTTACCTTTAGGTTGCTATTTAATTTTAGGTAGGCAGAACGTGTTAGGTTATGATTACTACTGAGAAAAACTACTGGCATATCTGAAGAAATACATGATTTTGGTCTGTTGACAGTTTCAGAATCTCAAATATCTTCATGTGTCTCATAGAAGCCAAGCATGCCACAAAAGGCAGAGGTGGTGCTAAAGACATAGGCAGGAGTAAACTGTTCCTTCTTTGCGCCAACAGGTGCCAATGGCTGAATGAGAAGAGCCTATTCAATTCAAGAGCATTACAAACAGAATAGAGATCACCTGAAATAGCTTTGGCAGGAAAAAAAAACTTTGCAGTTTTTGGAATAGCAAGACAACATTGAAGCCAAGTCAAACCAAGAAAATAAAGAAGAAAAAACACTTGTGAAGGGAACTTTCATGATTCTCAGAAATTTTATTTGGAATTTAAATATTTGTAAATATCTTCAGAAATATGACCTAAGTCCAAATATCTCACTTGCAAAATGGAAAGAACAGTATGTTCTTTCTCAAGGTACCATTAGATAATAATACTGTCATTGTTCCACAGAGGCCAGCATCTCCCTGAGCCCAGGCACCAGGAGGGCCAGGGGATGCCTGCATTGGTCAGGGCAGAGCCTGGCAGCCAGGGCCCATCCTATTTATCCATTTTATCTTGAGATTACTGAATTCTGGGAGAAGAGCTTAGAATACAAGCCACTTCTTTTTGCTTACATCGGAAGTGCAGAGATGTTAAATAACTACAATAATTATGAACTCTAATATCAAGTCTTTGTATTTCATTTCAGGGAAGTTCATATGGTCTATAAAGGGATGTAGTAGCAGTAAAGGGAATAGTAAGCAATTTATTTATAAATTACATACAGACAAAGACTGTATAGCAGGAGTATGCAAAAGAAATACAGACGTGGTGGAGAAGTAGTAAACAAGAAAATAAACCAGGGGGAAAAAGGAGCTTAGTGAAAATGCTGGCAGCAAGAGAAGAACACAGAGAAAAATAAAGAAAAAAAAAAACAGTTCTTCCATAAAAATAAGCTATCTTAACTTCACATTTATTTTTACTTTCTTTGCTGCAAGTAACTTTATACTAAACATGAATAGCATTATACTCAGTCATCCATAATGCCAAAATGTTTATATAGAAAACACATTGCAGATAACTAAATGAAATTTGGCAGAATGGCTGAATATGTGCTTAGGCAGATGCATTCTCTAACCTTACACAATTATCTAGAAGAATCATTAAGGTTTATAAGCTCATGTAACTCTCTTGATAAGAGTGGAATTGTGCCAGTCTTCACCAATATATATACTCTGGTGAAAAAAGAACTGTACAGAAACCATTTTGGTAGATTTCTACAGCCCATTGCTAGTTTAGAGAAACACCTCAACACTTGTGTAGCCTGGCTGAATGCTGCTGCTATAGCTTTGCTTTGTATCTATGGAAACATTTTCAAGCTTCCTGATACATCCTACAGAAGAATTCTGGTGGGTTCAAATTGAAGTAGATTTTCCATGAAATGCGATTGAAGGATAATTCCAAAAAAGCCAATACTACGTTCTGGTTTGAGCTAAGGCAGCTGGTCTGAAGGTACTGGGGTATCTCAATTGATTGTTCACAGTCAGTTACAGGTTGATGTCCTCATTCTCTCTTTGCCCACATCGTGCTACTTCACTGTCATGGTTCATCCCTGTCCAGGCCAGATTGGCAGTTAACCATAGGCAGTTTATGACCCAATCTCTCCCACCCAGAGAAAGGAGAAAGAGAAATAAGAGGGAAATTTGTGGGCTAGAAACTAAAACTAAAACAGCTTTAATGTAACAATAATAATAATAAGGAAAATACTACTAATAAGAAAATAATAATATATACACAAATATGCAAATTGAACCCCTGTCCCATGACTGTATGTCACTACTGATGCTGCAGAGCAGATGCAGGCAGAGATCCTGGACTGAACTCAATGGAAAATGGGAGCTGGACTCAGGAACAGGATTCTGCCAGGGATCAGGGTCAAAAGGATCAACGAGATATGCAGTAGACTCTGGCCACCAAAAAAGGATGATTTGACTCTACTGACAATTTTTTAAATGTCTAACTGCAGAAAAAGTAGAAATTATGCTGACTTTTTGGACATTTATCAGATTAATGCATGTATAAATTCATCTAATTTAAAAAGACAAGATAGTGTTGACTGGTTGTTTGTTTAAAGTTAGCTCCTTTTGTCACTAACTAAAACTTCCGAAGTGTAGACATAATGGCAAGTCAGGCCTAACAGCGCATTAGAAATAAGATTATCCACCAGTAATTTTTCTCATTACAGCATCAACATATATATAGTCAACATTCTCTAACTCTTTACTTGTCTGTTAATCAGAAACAGATCAACAGAGTCCTTTTGGAAAAAAATTACTGTGGTAGTGGGATGACTTACTCCTGCAAATCAAACAAAAAAAAAAATCTACCTATCCAAGCCATAAGCTCTATGGAAACATTAATTACATGAAAGTAAATGTCATAAAGACATGTACAGAAGGTGGTATTGGGAAGCAGCTCTCAAGAAGGAATAAAGATGCACTGTCAAGGCACATAGGGATAAAATTATAATAGGAAGGACAAGATTGTCTTCTATGAATACATCAGCAACAGAAGACGACCAAAGAAAAAATCTTGTCCTTCTACTAAAAGAGCAGGCAGACCTTGTGAAAAAAAAAGCACGCAGGAAAAACAGAGTTACAGAGAATTTTTTGTCTTATTTTGCACTGGTGAGATCAGCTCTCAGGTCTCACGGGTCTGTGTGTCAAGTAGAAGAGTAGAGAATGAACAAGTTAGGGAGCACTAAAACAAACTGGACATATACAAGTCTTCAGGATACATCTAAGAATGCTCCGAGAGCTGGCTGATGTCTTTATAAAGCCACTTTATCATCTTTGCAGTACTGCTTATCTCTGAATGTGACAAGAAATACACAGGTAACTGCAAGATTGTCAATTTCACCACAGCTCTCAAAATTATGAAATACATTTCCATAATAACCATTTGGAGGCATTTTTCACTCTCTCAATAACAGTGGGAATGTCAATGACTTTCTTGAATTTATAAATCTATAATTTACATGACTAAAATTAAATAAAATTGTTGATGTACTGAAGTTTTTTCACAAAGTGCAAGTTCTAGAAAATTCTTTGAGTAGTTCTTCTGGAAAAGAAAAGAAATCCTTCTGTAAGAAATTCTTCTCTGAGAAATTCTTCTGGAAAATTATGTGATCAAATTTCCATATGGTAAGAACAATAAAATATGGAAAATACATATCTAGAGATGTTTGAGCTAAGAAGTGATTCCTATCCTTTGATTACATTTAAAAACAGATCCAAAAGATCCATTGCTACTAGTCTCACAGCCCCTGCGGTTCTATTAGTTCAGGTGAAAAATCACGGAAGAAGCCATTCTGCTCGAATATTATACCTTCCTGGGTGGGAAGATACATGACTCTTCTTTTTTATTTACTTCTGTCAAATACCTACCATCCTCCATGTTCATGAAAGCAAAAATCGGTGATGGCCTCAATTCAGTGAACAACATTAGGAAACTTATCTGGCAAAAGCAGCAAAAAGGAAGGAAGAAATACTGGAGTAAAGAAAAGTTCTGCTTAAGTCCTTGTTGCTGTCCTCTGTTTGCTTTCCCTAAGGCCTACTTCATGGCCTTATTTCGGCTTTCTGAATTGTTCTCTGAATGCCCGTAGGTATGGATAGCTCTTAGCACTGAGCAAATGGAATTTGGTGTAAAGAACATAAAGAAAATTGTAGTAACAGGAGGGGGTGAAAACTAAGGTGAGGAAAAAATACTTTTATTTTAAGTCATATTTTAAACCTTATTTTCCTCTTTACTTGTGTTTTGAGCTAAGAAGTCCTGAAGAAGCTAAATGGGACAGGCCAAAGACAGTTTATAATTGCCACCTGGGTGTGAATATGCATTATTCTGGTACTCATAATCTAAAACACCTCCCATGCTCAATTCTCACATCTATTATAGAATATAGGACTTTAAGCAGAATATGTGGAAAAAAACATAATATATGAACCCTCCAGATTATAGTGGGCAAAGTTAAGCGCAAGATGTATGTAACTGTCACAATTTCATATGTAGCAAATTTTGTCTATAGAAGTCTTCCCAAAATAATTATAGAAACAAAAACTTTATTTTTGCATAAACTTGCAAGAAATGTGAAACAGGTCTTCTTATAATTCTAAGGTTGAAATAGATATTATTGTACACAATATGCACATAATAAATTTATGTGTGCAGAATGTTGTGTGTAGTTACAGATTCCCTAAGCAACATGTCATATACATAGTGTGTTCCTGCCAGTATGAATGAAACATTGTACAGTTATGTAGTTTATTATTTTATTGAGTGAGATTTGAAATTACTTTTCTTCCATGAAATTGATCCTAAAAGAATCACAATAAATATAGTGACCTCCTGAGGTTTACAGTTTAAATTCACCTAAACCAAAACTTCATTCCTATAGGTCCTGCTAAAATAGGCTGAGTATCTGATATTTAAAGCATTCTCTTGTGAGTTTGTTTTAATTCAGAAACAATATGTAGAGACAATTCTATGAACTGTTGTTCTATAGGAACTCAAAACTGAGAACTGAAATCTGAAGTGTGTAGATGGTGGTCAGATTAAACCTCAATGTGGATAGCCATATTACTGTTATTAAAAGCAGAGGTTACTCAGTGGAGGCCTCATTAAACACCAACAATCATCAGATATTTTGGAACATTAAACATTAATGCAAATGTATCACTAATAAATAGACAACAGGTAATAATCCTCATTAGGAGGGAAATCTACTGTGCTGTTTTGCTCTCTAGTTTGTCTTACTCTATGACCACAACACAATACCTTCATAATTTTCCCACTACAAAATATGGCTGATTGGGAATCTTGTGACTTTACATCATTTCCCCCCCAGATGTTTCTACATAGCCAGACTGTTTTTCATGTGCACTGGAACTACAGAGAGGACCAGTCACTGGCTGGGGAAAAGAGCAGAGGAAAGAATTTTCCAACATTATTTTAATGCAATCTACTACATTTAATGTACTTGATACATGGCAACTCTTGTTCCTCTCTTCTGTTAATGCTCTTATATATACTCTTTTCAACATACTACCTTGCTAGAGATTTTATGAGATATGCATGACTTCTTTCCAATGCATCTTTAATGGACAAGTGGGAAATAAAATATAGAACTCCAAATGAAACATATTTAGACAGATCAAAATACCCTAATAGTAATTTTTTTAAAAAAAAAACCCTAATAATGTAAGAAAATAATTTTTTCTTGGATATTACAAGAGGTTTAAATGAATCATGAAATATTTTCACTTAGTTGCATGCTTTCTTATGCCTTATTAGAGACAAAATTAATATGTTGTTTTTCATACCTTTTATAGTGAGCTGTAGCTATGATGCACATTCTGTTTCTTGCTGCAAAATAAGAAGGAAATAAGACTTTCCAATGTTACTTTTCCAGTCTCTGTGCATTCCATCTGTTTACTCTAGGGCTGAATTTGGCCTGTATCTCATCAAATGATCCATATCAAATATAATGATCTTTTGACACTATCAGATTGTCACTTCAATTTTGTGCATGTTTTTTTCTGATTACTTTTCCCTTCCTCCCTCGGTTTTATATATTGATAGTGCAAGCTCATCTTGTCAAGGTAATTTTCAGTTTCTAGTACATCTGATTGGGTAAGAGTAATTGAAAAACAATTCAAATGGCATTTTCAAATATCCTTTTTGTCTTTTCTCTTTCTTAGACAAGAATTTGGTTGGTTGGTTGGTTTTTGGATTTTTTTTTAATTTTTTTAATACTCACAGTATATGGACCTCTGGAAAACATATAACTAACATACTAGCCAAAATTGCTTAACAGGTCCAGGGGTAGGATGGGCCCAAACCTAAGTAGAGGAAATAATTGGTAGAACTGCCTGAAGAGCTCATCACAAAAATAAGAAGCTCTGACTCTACTTCCTTCTGACCCATCCTGTCCTGCACAGAACAAGAAGTTGCCAGCTAGATGATCTGCTTTTTAGCACCAACTGCATTACTGTGTGCTAGACAATTATAACACATTTTACCAATGGATTTAGCCCAGCACATTCGTACCATAAATGAAACTACATCCAATATCTTTATTATGTGATCAGTGTCTTTGAACCATTAAAGATAGATTTTCTCTGTCTAAAAATGAGTATTTCATTAAACTCAATATTTTAAAATAAATTGATTTATTAAAATTTTTTGAGTTATGGATTCCTGCAATTGCATACATAAAGGTATTCCACAGTAAGGCTCCTATGACAGTAATGACTCATGTTCTACTAGGACATTAATTTTCTGTGCTTGTAGAGATTTCAGAATCAACTTTCCTCCTGCATAGAAAAACAGCTGCTTCATCACAATTATGTTATAGCTGGGGAGTAGGGCTTTAATTAATTAGAATAATTTCAAAACTTTGAAAGGAATCAATGATTACCAGCCAGTAACAAACATTTCATATTTGCTTTTACCTGTGATGGGGAAACTGAATTTCACCCATTTATAAAACTGACTTGTCTTGTTTGTCATGTTATTACACACACTGGTTTCAAGCCAGGGTCACCACATACAAATTTCAATAGCTTACTTCAGGATCAATGTTTTCTGTATTAAAAAAATTTAGGTACATGCTCAGTCAAAACCCTGGATGAGAAAGTTCAAGTCCTTGAATAATTAAGAGGGAAAACAGTGAAAGAAAATGGTAAATTTAGGAATGAATCATTTCTTAAACAGCTTACCGAAAGACAGTTGGTTGTGTAAGCCTTTGCTTTACAGGAAAACAGGCATTACAGATGTAGGAGCTGAAGGAAAACTGAGAAATAAATCACAGTTACAGATAAAAAAGCAAACCTTTTTTTTTTTTTTCCTCTCCTTCAGCTTACTGAAGCTCAGCCTTTCTCCAGAGTAATATTCCTGGTTTTAGTTTTCCTCAAACATAGCTGCTTCACAGGTGCTCTGCTCTGCACTGGGGTGGGGGGAAGAGGGTGAGTGGCACTGGCTTCTCTCCAGATCTCAATTAAGAATGGCATAACAGCAAACAGTGCAGTAAAATAGCTGTTTAAATAATGAGATGGAAATAGTAAGCAGGATATTAAATCCCACAGTCCTTCAGGTGTAAATGCTATACAGGAGAACATAAATGTTTTTAACTATCAGGGCAGTTACAGAAGAAATTCACATACTCTGCACTGGTGAGACTGCACCTTGAATACTGTGTTCAGTTCTGGGCCCCTCACCACAAGAAGGATGTTGAGGCTCTGGAGCGAGTCCAGAGAAGAGCAACAAAGCTGGTGAAGGGGCTGGAGAACAAGTCTTACGAGGAGCGACTGAGAGAGCTGGGGTTGTTTAGCCTGGAGAAGAGGAGGCTGAGGGGAGACCTCATTGCTCTCTATAACTGCCTGAAAGGAGGTTGTGGAGAGGAGGGAGCTGGCCTCTTCTCCCAAGTGACAGGGGACAGGACAAGAGGGAATGGCCTCAAGCTCCAGCAGGGGAGGTTCAGGCTCAACATAAGGAAAAAATTCTTCACTGAAAAGGTCATTAGGCAATGGAACGGTCTGCCCAGGGAGGTGGTTGACTCGCCTTCCCTGGAGGTGTTTAAGGTGTGGGTGGATGAGGTACTGAGGGGCATGGTTTAGAGATTGGTGGGAATGGTTGGACTCAATGATCCGGTGGGTCTCTTCCAACCTGGTGATTAAAAAAAAAATACAGGAATGCACAGTATATCTACTGCAGTGATGGTTATTTCACTACACAATTCATTAAATCCCAGGCTGTTTAGAAATTGTGTTCTTGGAGGAAGCTCTGGGGATTCTGAACACTCAGACCTGCTGGGCCAGAAAAAGTGTGTTGGTGATTTAGGGGCACAGGAAAAGGAGTTTGTTAGAAGTACAATAGTTCCAGCTTTTAAGCAGGTCAGATTATTTTACCTGGTAGTAAGTAGCATCCTTTTGCCAAACACATTGCAATAGATGGTAGAATTGTATCAATCTACCACACTATCTGTTCAGGATTTTTAAAGGGTGTGGCTGAGCCTCAAGGGGTTAAAAATATATATGAGCCTTGGATTCAGCCTCATGGACTAAATTTGAAAGGGCTGAGGGAAGAATGAATTGGGGGGAAGAGGCATTACTGGAGCAGAATGGAGCATCCTCTGCTGCAGTATGCCCCAGGAAGGCTTGTGGAACTAAACTGGGACAGAAACTGCACAGAAGGAGGTGAAAACTCACCCAACACAGACACTGCTGAGCTTAGAGATAGTAGAAGAAATTCCTTAGTGACCTAGAATGGGCCACAGACTTAATAGTAACTCAGAAAGTCAATGATAGTTTCTGTACTAAATGGCAAAACTGAAGAAAAGGAAAAATATCTGGAGAACAGGGTAATCTTTATCCTACATTTATGGTGTCAGTGCATTACATTTCTGATCTCCTTATCAATTCTTTCTTATAATTAATCCTTTGTAGACATATTGTGCCAAAATTTCCGACATAAGTGGTAGTGGTGTTCTGCTTTTAAAACTGTGATGCATAAATAATTGATACTTGTGATTATATAAATCATTGATACCTGTCTTTTAATCTGTCAAGGCACCACAGGGGCTGGCAGATCCCTGTACCCAGGTGCTGGGAGAGATGGAGTCTTCCCTGGGTGGGTCTGGGACCCAGACATCACCCCACTGCCTTAGCCAGGAGCAGGGCAGCTAGGGGCATCAGGCAGCCCCAAACTCAGGCATCAGACACCTTACTGGGGAGAGGGACAGGTGAGGATAGGCCAGGACATGGGCCTGCAGGCCAGCCCATCTTGATGAATGTCCATGGCCTGGGAGGTCAGGGCTGTGGGGAGCTGGAGGCTGGCTGTGTTGCATTGTCACTACGGCATAGATTGATAGTTTCAAGGCTGGTACAGGGTTCTGGCATGGTGCAGGGAGCCACGTGTGCTGACCCGGGATAGCAAGGGCTGCTCATACATTCAGGGCCCTGGACATTTGGTTTTTTATTTGTTCAAGACAAAGATTTCTCTGTTGAAGAAATTATCTTTCTTGAGGTAATTATTTTTGTGTTCTGTTAAAATGTATTTTAAAAGAATGCAAAAAATTTAAGTTTTGTGGCCTCCTGAATTGAACAAAAGCTAATTTTTTTTCATTTCAAAGCTCTGCTTAGCACAGACTCCCAGTGCTATTCCTAACAAATTTTGAAAGCAGATGCATTATAAAACAACAGGTTTATGGTCAAAAAGAGAGTACATTTTTTCAAAGATGATGCATAGCTGAGGGCAATTTCCCACCTTATTTGAGACAGCATGCCCCACCTGGGCTTCTGGATGAGACAAGCATTCACTTGATGACAAAAAATCTTCAGAGTAAGTAAAGGCTGCAAAATTGTTATCATCCTTCAACTACATGTTCCTGTGAGAGCTAAGAATCTGGAAATATAATGGCCTCAGAGCTAAAGTACACATCTCTAAGATCTTGAAATGCTTTCTAAGGCACTGCCTATAAATCCTTGTTACCTATATGGCAAAAAATGGTAAGTTTTCGAAACTGTCGAAACTAAACAGTAAGGCCCAATGTTACGCATCCATATGTAAACACCTCAGACCTCTGTAAAAGAGTTACAGAGAGAATGGCTTCATATCTCCAGTGCAAACTAAACACTACAGAGCTTACTGGCTTCCTTTCATGTCATACTTTCTCTTTGAAAGCTTTTGAAGACTTATTTTATCTTCTAGCAATTGGGTTGAACGTTTGGATCCAGCTGTGTTACTGTATTGCACTACACGCATTTCTCTAGCTCAACAAATTTGCACTTCTGGTAAAGAGGGATTTCAGGTTTTCAACCCTTACAACAGTCCCAGTTGCCACTGGTTTATTCATCTGTTGTTTGAAGCACTGTGTCAGCCTTAATTTGGATTAATAGTTTCATGTTAAATTTACTAATGGACAATTATTTAGATACATGTAACTAGGAAATACGTTACTGTAGTAGAACAAAATAATAGGGGAAAATTGAAGAGATAACCAAGCATCTTTGAAGCCTGGTATTATGAAAGGGGTATAAATGTTTGGGGCTTCTTAGAAATCTGTATCTGTGGGAAGAGATGTGCATTATATTGTAATAAGAATAGAGAATTATATAATGTTCCTTGGGAAGAAAAGAAGCAAACAAAACAAATAAAAATAATAAAACACAAACCCAAATAATTTCTGTGGTGGGTGAGATTCAGATTCAGTAGGAAATGTACATCCAGGAAATGTGAATTAATCTATACAAAATAAATTAAGATAGTTATATCATAGTGAATAAGTAGATCAATTATTTTATTTAATAGGTACAATCCACATCATAAGATTACTCATTATCATGGCCTCTACTTCAGCAATTATATGTAAAATCACCTCAAGTAATAAAAGGGCAATTTGGTCTCCAGGTCCACTCTTTTCAGTCTTCCTGCTAAAGTCTCAAGAAAGATCAATTAGTGCTAGTGACTGGAACAGAGATATCATTTCTTTTTGTGTCCCATAAGGCTAGAAACATCATGAATTATCTTTTTATGTAGGACTTAAAGGTATTTTATTTGACTCCATCAACAACTTATAAGTACTGAGGCAGTAAAGAAAAAATAAAATAAAATTACAGGAAATAAAAGGTTATCCAAATGATTAAGATTTCAAAGTTTGGTTTGAACAATACTTGACACTAGCAAGGGAGAGCCTGGAGGTAAATTTGTATTAGAGAATTAATATTTTGTTTAAAATATTAAAAGTGAACTATGGTGCAGATGTCTTAGCCTTTTGCTAATGAAAGCATTAGTTTAACTAGTGAAAACTCGGGAACAGAAAAAAAGCTTATATATACAGAGTAGAAAAAGACTCAGTCCAAACTCAGGGCTATACTATAATACTGTCAAATATAAATGTTACTTCACCATTTAATGTAGTAAAGCATAAAAATATTCATAGGTGAGACATTGGAAGTAATATAGCTATATTAGTGCAAGGTCTCCAATTGTTAATTGCTTAGCATCATCTCTAGCCACACTTTCAATAGTTGATGTTCTTGGAAGTTATTACTCAGACAAGTGTCTTGCAAACTGGCATTTAGTATATACTTAGTTTCTAAAGAGATAAATGTTTATGCATACTTTGAGAAATTCACACCATGTATAAGAAGGTCATTAAAACATACTGTAAGCAATGGCACATGCAAAGGAGTAGTTTACTAGCTAGTAAAAGATGAGCAAAGAAGCCATATCTTTCCTTGGGAATAAAAAAGCATGCACAGTGGCAGCTTTTGCAGAGTCAGTGTTGTATCAGATGTTCACAAAATGATACACTTTTCAGTAATTTGCTTATACGCTCATAAGTTGTGCTTTTTAAATGTGTATGTATTTCTCACTGGAAATAATGTTTTGTGCCTTTATATGCAATTTAAAACATGATGCAAAAGATGAATTAATCAAGCTTTTCAGAATGTCAGGAAATAAACTGAATACATTTTAGTTTAAATTTTGATTGGAGATTCATTTAGCTTATCAAGGTTTGGAGATTTTTGTCTTTCTGGGAGCACTAGATGCTAACAGACTTCATCCAACAGACTGTATGTACTTTGGACAGCAAATGACATCATGATGTGGCATATCCAAGATGAATGTCACCACTAGATAGCAATAATTTGTACTAATGTAATACCTCATACAAAGTACCAGATGCTCTTCCAGATATAAATAGTGATGCCAGACTATGTTAGGCAATTTGACTGACATGCAAGGACTTGTGACAGTAGCAAGACACAATCTCTCATCAAAGGCACTGGAGAAGAGTTCAAGAAAGTAGTACTGTTATTAAAAATCTACTAAATCATGCTGGCAAAAATCTCTTCTAAACTTCACCAACAAGGGTAAGAGTTGCAGCTCAATCACTTCTTTTTCCCTACATTCCTGTAACTTCTTGAAATACAGGGAACTTAAAACACGGCTAAACACCTACCTTCAATAATTTGGTCCTCTGCAAGACCCTATTGTCT
Organism: Phaenicophaeus curvirostris; assembly: GCF_032191515.1. NCBI lineage: Eukaryota > Metazoa > Chordata > Aves > Cuculiformes > Cuculidae > Phaenicophaeus > Phaenicophaeus curvirostris. Next base: position 26,839,230 of record NC_091394.1, on the reverse strand, counting down.
GTTCCTCTTAGTAGCACACATAGATGGGGTTAGATTCCAAAAGCTCTATACAAGCCAAGGGAAGAGTGATGTTCTTCATAATGTCATGGTGCTGAAAGTGGAAGTCTGTAGTAGTTGATATGAAATGTAATGTCTCAAGTTCTAGTTTTTGCAGAGGTTTAGTCATATTACTGTGGTACAAGGACAAACTTTATCTTCTAAGAAAGTTTTTGCCAGTGTGGATGTTGACAAAAATAGTTGATTAAACCAATTCCCCAAGAAGTAAGACAGAAATCAGCCCTTTCTTTCAATACTTGTTCACTGTTTTATGTAACTCTGGAAACCTAAACCTTTTCTTTTTGTTCCACTTCTGAAATTATAACAACTGATTCTGGCTTCAAGATATGGCAAAAAAAAAATAAAATCAGTGAAGTGCTTGGAAATACAGTGAATTTCACGTAGTAATTAATTTCAAGGGTCATTATTTCTCCAGTATTCCCCTGAAAATAAACAAACACTTTCCTACATACCTTGTCTCATTCATATCACTCTTGAAATGTTAAAAACAAAAAGCCTACTTAACACACAAGTTTAAAATTTCATAGTATCGACAAAATATTCCAATATGCAACATGCTGTAATTCTGAAAATTTCATTCAAAAACTGAAAATTCAGTCCATCACTTATAGTTTATAAACAAATCAAGGTTTTTTTAGCTTTTCTGTATTTTCAACATTTTCTCCACCACTTTAAAGATTATAACACTTCTTTACCATCAAACAAGCTATCCCTGAAAGAGTCATGTAATCAAATGCCTGTGGTTTTCACTTGAGATTATCATAAAGAAATTCCAAGAGCAGTATCAGAACTACCTGTATCAATAATCTAGACCTAAAATGGCTAACCTACTCAGTCTATACATTTCAGAATAATTGAAAGAGTCACAAGAACAAAAACATGTTTCTGAATTTAATCTAGTGATTTTATCATTGCATTCATATAGATTTTTCTTTTCACTATTACACGAAAAATAGAAGTAATAATGTGTGCATATGTTGAAAAAAAATATCAGTGTGTTGTGACAGGACTTTTAGTTGGCCAGAGCTTTGAGGTGAATATTGCTTCATCTGTTCTGAAGTGAGATTCTTAAGGAAGAGCAAGAGATATTCAAATTAAAAGGAAAAAAAAAGAAAAAAAAAGTTATTCATTAGACTATAAACTAGAATTCTGAACTATTTTTACATGGGGAAAAATCAAAATTGCTAGACTAGATGCAAGAGAAATAAAAAAGATCCAGTTCTGTGACCCATTACCATCTTACCTTTGCAGAATATTCTGTGCAGTCAGGTTGTTGGGCTATCAATTTAGCAGCTTCCTGAGCTGCAGGAAATTTTGCACAGATTTCAACTGTATTTTTTCTCCCCCCAGTGAATCCTGGTTGCCTGCTCTCTGCTCCTCCATGCAGCTGCTCTTTGCTCTCCTGCAGACTTCAAGCCACTTGATATCGCTTGCCATCTCTGTTGTTTGTGCTCTCTCCCCATTTTTTTTCTGCTTGAATATCTGAACACTTCCAAGGAAGACTTGATGGCTGCTCAGGGGAGAAGAGCTTCACAGAGGCTTCTGCTAACCCTGCTCCCCTTTTAAAGTAGAGATTAGCAAACAAAATGGAAACAAACCATACATATGACCACTCATGCCATATAATGGCAGTAGTAAAAATTAACCAGCTAGTTTTTTTTAATCCACTGTCAAGTGAAGTGAAGTCTTAAACTGAAAGGATGAAATATCTTTACCCATATTAGTAAAATCGTCTTATGAGATGCAGTTTACTATTAGTTTTGGATAAAAGACACCTGACTGCATTACCTCTTCAAAAGAAAGAGCAAACATTCTATTCAAATGAAAGACTGCATTTAACAGTATATCGTAGACTACAAGGGGTTGACTCTAACAAACTATTTTAAATGGGCAGCACACAAACCAGGAGTTTTGAGTGCTTTAAATCACAGTTCTGGCTGTTCCTCATATGCCCATAGGTGTCAAAAAAACACCTCTGTCAAAACCAAAGAAACTCACATCACTGCTGCCTAATTCTTATGTCCCCCTGGATAGCAGAAACTTCAGAAAAGAAACTCAAACCAGCTCTTCCCCCACCTCCCACTTCCCTGCAGGTCAGCTGAAATAGGCCCTTTAATGAAAGCTCTAGTTGATTTAACAGTTCTGACTTTATATGCCAAGAACTGATAGTTGTGTTGTGTTATGTAACAGATGTAATGCTACATTACGTGTATTTCAGGGATGAACAGCTAAATGCAATGGTCTAGATCACATTTATAGCTGGCCTCTATCTCCCAAAGGTTTCCTGTCCAGTGATTCCCTTACCAAGCATGTTGGAGACCTCTCACATTTCAGAGCTGTATAAGTTCACACTATTTACTCCACACTCTCATCTCTCTGCTTCTTCCTCTTTCCTTCTTCCAATCTATACCCACCCCATGATTCCACTTGGCAAAATGTGTTGTACAGTTAGCCAGCCAGCTACCAGTTGGAAATTAATGCTGTACGGTGGCAAAAAGATAACATATTTCAGGTGCATTGCTCCAGAAAAATCTGAGCTTTAATACATTTTAACTGATGGAGAGATCAATAAAATATTTATAGCAGACTAATCCCCTTCTGTGCAGACATACACACGCACTTAGAACCAATAGGAAATGAGGACAACAGTATTTTACAAAAAAAGAACAGTATGGGATATTCATGAACAAGATAACGTTAATAAGACAATATTTACTTGTGATTTATTGGAAAACAGAAAAAACTCCCCTTGTCATCTATTACTACCTTCTAAATTTCTCCCACATGCACATTTAAATGCTTACTTAAATTTGCCACGTGTCCATTTATGTGAGCTTGATTATAGACAGTAAAATCCCCATGAACGGCTGTGATAAAGTTCCATAAAATCCTTTACAGACCTGTAATATTTTTAAGAGGTGATTGCAAAGAAACAGCCCCCTGAAAACGAACAATGTGGAAACCTTTTGCATGCCATGATATTGTTCTCTTAAACTTCTTTGCCAACCATTGTGCATGACTTTCAATACAAAACAACAAGCCTGTCTTGTGCAATGTTTGTAAAATGCTGATGAAGATGGACCCTATAGTCCCCAGCATATGAGCCATTCCCACCCAAGCTCAAAAGTGCCCTGCTGATACCTGCTCCCAAACTATGATCTAATGTTGCAGCCCTGCCACTGATAGGTGACAAACGTAGCTCACAGGTCAAGGAAAAAGTTTATTTCATGCCCAGCTCTTCTGAGGCAATGCTTGGAGTACTGAGCCCAGTTTTGGGCACATTCATGCAGGAAAGGTGCTATTAGCACGTTAGCAACTGGAGGGAGTCCTCTGCAGGACCACTGGGGTAGTGGGGATCTGGAGCACCTAGCACAGAAGCAAAGGCTGAGGGAAGTGGGTTTGCTTAGTCTGGAGAAAAGAGGGCTGAGGGGAACAAGTGGTTGCCTTCAGCTACCTACGGAGGTGTATTGAGAAGACACGGTCTTGGAGGTACACCCTGAGAGAACAACAGGTAACTTGCAAGTTGCAGCAAGGGAAATTCTGACAACAGCAGGAAAGTACCTTTTAATGATAATTAAGCACTGGAACAGTTTTCCTAGATAAGTTTTTGAATCTCTATTCTTGGATACATTTATAGGCTGGTCAAAGGCCAGAGCAACCTCATTTAAATCTGAGGTTATCGCGTCTTTGAGAAGGTGAATTCCAGGGCTCTTTTTCAACCTCCCCTCTCCTGTGTCTGTCCCCCTATTTAATTCCATGAGAGTGGGGGACATCCGGAAATATTTTACTTCAGTGCACAGTAACTGTATTAGCAAACTGCATCTGCATGCAGTATTAGAAAGACCACCAGGTACTGAACTCTGCAGCTCCTACTACAGAGGTTATCTACAGCTTATTACCTGGTGGGAGGCTGTGGAAAATGAACTGAAGGGTGGAAAACTAGGCTTCAGATTGCTTACTGACAGGCTATAATGACAATTTAGAGAGCCTATCCTGCTAACAGATCGATATCAGAGAGATTCTTGAACTTGGTGTGAATTTTCCTTACACCAGCTGAAGCTTAAGAGTCAACTTCATCTTGCTCTGCAGAAAGTATATTGTAGTAAAACATTGAGAAATGATTGGCACATCAACAATTATGGTGATGGTTGTATCAGCAAAAATGTCAGTCTTGTAGGTTTTTTTAATACAGCTATAAAGCAACAAAAACTGAGCTAGAAAATACACTAAATTAACTTTTCTAAGTGTAAGAAAGATTACAAAATCATATTAGTATTTTCAGCTGAAAATGTATGTAGCTGCATATCACTTATTTGTAAAAAAAAGTATCAATTCTGAAAAGTATTCAATTCTGAAGATAAAAGAAAAATAAATTTCTTAGTAAGTCAAAGACAGTTGAAACACTGGCGTGTATACAGTTTTAATTGGATCACAATGCATCAATGGCAGGAATGTTCATTGAGTATTTTTTTGCCTTTTGTTTCTTCTCTTAATAAGTATGAATCAGCTCTACAATCAAAGCGTTAAGTAGGAAACAAATCAAAACCAAACAAAAATCCCCAAACGCCTGAACAAAATCAAATAAAACATATCTCTGTCATGCTATTTACTTCTTCATGTTAGAATTGCAAGCCATCAGACTGAATAATGGAAATTAATCTAAAGTTACACTGCAAGAACCTGCTTTACATAATAAAAAAATGTCTTAGATGTCCCAAAATACATTTGTACATGTGTTTAAAGTAAACAAATCTGTATTAAAAAAACAAAACAAAACAAACCACACACACACAAAAAAAAACCCTGAGTGCTATTGCAGTGGGTGACTCAAAATATACACTTTAAAGAAAGGGATTGCAAGTAAGGATATTATATGTTCTGACAATAGAACAGCATTGATACAGGCTAAAGTGTGTGTTCACCTAAGTGAGTGTTTCATGTAACTTCCTTCACTATACTCAGTAAAACAGGAGTCACTCCAGGTTATTTCAGTTAGGAAATTTTTCCACTGGCTGTCACTAGTGTCATTCCAAACACATTGCTAGAGAATAAGTGAGCTACTACTCTCCTACAAGACCCTTGCCTCAGGTTAGAATAACTATCAAATTATCTGTCAGTCTTTTCTACAGGATGGTAGATAAATTTGGCTGGAAACAAATGAGTGCAACTGAGCATATACTTGCAACAATTTTAAACTAAGATTTGTACATGTCTTATTCAGCAAAATAGGGAATAATGTACTTAGCTTCTGGCTTTGTTTGGTCCTGTGACTGGTCAATGTTCTAACTTCCTTTCTGAGGTTAGTAGCCAGACCATATATTTTCAAGAGTTTTAGTTCATGACCATAAGGCAATGTTGTGGCCTGGATGGGGTCCCCTGCAACACGGGTAAATGTGCCACTAGTACCAGCAGTCCTCTCTAATTCCAGTTTGCTTGATTGACCATGAGAACCTGTAGGACTGATATTCTCTTTGACAATTTTTCTTATTCCATTAGGTTTAACTGAACCTCTTTACATACAGTCTATCAGTTCATAGCAGTTGAGTATTTAAGACCAGGCTAAGCTTTTTAGTCCACCCAAAGCTGCAATTTTATATTCATCAATATTTTACCAAAAAAACATACTACAAATTTCGGACTGATTGGTTTGGTATTTAAAATTGTATTAGTGCTTTTGTTCCTACATTCAGTAAATTAGTGGATTACTGGAAGGAGCAGTATTAGTGCTACTGTTGAAATGTTAACAAATGGACACCACCGGATTTCAAGAATGAGGGCACATGTACAATCATGAAGTAAAATTCTAACCATAATGAAGTCAGTGGCAAAAAAATGAAGTTGTGTCAGGGTTTTAACAAACAATGACCTGAACTTTCAAAGGTAAAAGCAATTAAAATTGTGAACTTTATTGAACTGGTGTTACCTGAGGTAATTGTTGACGCAGGAGAATGTATATTATGCAGGAAAATCTCTGCCACTGTTACCTGCAATTTGGTACATGACATACAGTTATAGCAGCTTTAATTATATTTGATCTTCATATTTTTATCCTGTCAGGGCACAATAACTGTCTCACTGCAGGGTTAAATCTATTAGAGCTGATGTAATGTTTCAAGTCACCGGAAGAAGGAAAACAAGCCACTTGGTTTATACAGCATACTCTTTAGATCAGTTGAAAACAGTCCCCCCATCCTGCTGATCACCACACAAACACAGAAAAGAAGACAGTGCTTGCTTTTAATATTATACAAGCTAGGGAGAAAAAATGCAGTCTTATACAGAGGGAAAGGAGAACAAAACAGAAATAGTTTGGAAAAAAAAATCTGCTCCCTCTATAAATCTACTTACAGGTGGAAGACACCTAACACCTATTTTCTCAAATGTGTGCTTTCAATTAAAAATATTATTGTGAATTTCAGAAAAAAAACGCCAAACTGTTCTTTTGCCTCTATTTTCTTTGCCATCATCACTGTCAAAATCTTATACATTGTTTTTTTCAACAACTAAGGCCAGAATTAAAACTGATGACTTAGTCTCCCACATCTTTCAGTCAAATAGGAGGAAATCTCAGCATAAATGTATAATTTGCCAGTTACTGAAACAAGATAACTGATGACATATTCTGGCAAAGAAACAAAATTATTATGATTTCAGGTGAAAATATTCCAAAGTAATAAAAGAGGGAAAAAAGACACTACTAAAAACCAAACCCTAAAATATATATTAATGAAAACATCTGTAGCCATTGTATATTACTTTCATTGACAGAAATTTTTCCACTGACAGTCCACTTTTTTGAAGACTGAAAAATAATGACTTTTGGTTTTGTAATTATCTTATTTAATATAGAGCCTCCTGTTATTTGAATCTGAATCCAATATTTCATCGTTAGAGACCTACTAGTTTCAGACAAACTTTGCAGAAGTTGTATTTACATAGACAATGTTCACTGCTTTGAAGTAAAATGTATTTAATGTCTTTCAAATTTAAATATCTTTCTCACTAAGTGGTTTAGTTCTGCACCCTCTCAGTTAATACCAAAAGATCAATTTGGCTTTCATCTTGAAACACTAATGGCATTACTAACACAGAAACAAGCCTGAATTCTTCCAGTAAGTTGGATGCGAGTCATTGATATCTTCCGTCAAAGGCAAGTCACTGGAACTTCTAAACCCATGGAAATAAATACATTCTCACCATGCTACTATCAATCTACTCACAAGAGCCATCTGAGGTCTTAGGAAGCATATCTAAAGAGCAAAAAGGAAATTTGTCAAGCATTTTGGCAAGAACATGCTTGTAAAATATCACCGAAAACTGGCCTGCCTTCTGGGTAGAATTTTTGTCACTTAGTGTGTTTATAAATGAGGGATGTTGCAGTTACCTTGCATCCATCTTTTCCACTGTAATTTCAAAAGGGTTTAGTCAACTTTAGCAAATTGTGCAGACAGTTAATATTTTGATTGAAAAACCATATATAGTCATTCACTTTTTAGTACAGAATGGAGCACAGGTCAGTGACAATTCACGGAGCAGTCATTTTGAACCTTTTTCAGTCAAAAAATTATTCAAATCATATTTGCTGACCTTGAAAGGCTGAAGGATCCAGACATTTCTTTCCGTTGTTGAACCCCAAAGTTCCCATTATGAAATAAAGCTTTGAAATCTTAAGAGGTTTTTAGATGAAACTGAATGGAAAATTTAAAAGAGTAGAAGGTATGTATGTAAGATTAATGTATTTCAGAACTAGCTTATTATTCAATATTCAAAGCAAGAGTATTAAAAATCCTTGTAGAAAAACTGAAAAACAGAATAAAAGCATGCAACTGATACCCAGCTCATTTAAAAAACAAACAAACAAGCCCCCCGAAAAAACAATCTTCCCTTGAAAACTATCATCACTGCTTTGAGCCAGAATGACGCTAGCAGGTTCTTCAGATGCTGCTTGCAAATCCTATAAATTTAAAGCCAGTTATCCAAGCAAAGAAACTGAATCCAGAGATGAGAAAGTGAGGTTACATAAACTGCATGTTATTCAGTAAGCAGGAAGACTATGACGTGGTAGCAGCAGCGCTGTTTTCTGGAAAGGACAGTGTGAGCAGATTAATTTTTGTTATTCTTCGAGTATAACATGGCTACATGGTGCTATTGCGAGATGTTTGATAGACACATTTTCTTTTAGAGGGCCTACAAAAGTGATCAGCACAATGGTTGAAGATTAGGAAAATTAAAATGATGTATCTGCACTGAAGTAAGTTACACTACACGTCTTATTAAATACCATGTACTGTCAGGTTTCTGGCTTAGGTAATTGTTGTTGAAGCACGTGGGCTATGAAACAAAACAGCAGGAAAAGATTCCCCTTCACTGGGGTTATTGGAAGATTCTAGTACAGCTCAGAAAATGTTAGCCTTTTTCTAGTGCATCTTTGTCAACTTCAGGTAACCACGAAACAGAAGAACTAGCACGCGCACTGATAAATATGTTAACATACTTTTTACAGGAGTTATGATTTGTAATATCCTTGATAAGGGTTTACTTAAATATCGGTTTTCAGATAGACCAGAAACAGGAGGATGAAGTACATTAGGGAAAATAAAACAAAATAAATGAAGCCAAAATAGCCCACTTGTACTTGTCAGACAAGGACTATTGAAGGTTTGGAATTCATTTCCAAGCTGACACGTCTGCCTGCAACTGCATACACTTTTACAGGCAATTTTGGGTTTGGTTTTTTTTTTTTTGAGAAGTATTAAAGTAATAGAGGAAACAATTCAACTCTGACTACAGATGTTACAGTGAATAGCTCTTCAGTCAGTTCACAGGAACATGCAGCTAATGAAAAGCCAGAACCCCAAAACATGATTTGTGACCCAACATTCCAGAAAAGGAAAAAAAAAACAATCAAACAAAAACACTTTCAGCCTGGAACCATCCTTGTTTTTTATTATTGTAGGTGTATGAATGAAATTCAGACTAAAATCATAGAGTCATGTCTTGAACACCTCCGGGGATGGGACATAAACAACTTCCCTGGGCAACCTGTTCCAGTGTCTCACCACTCTCATGGTGAAGAAATTCTTCCCAATGTCTAGTCTAAATCTGCCCCTCTCCAGTTTATACCTGTTCCCCCTTGTCCTATCGCCACAAGCCTTTATGAATAGTGACTCTCCAGCTTTCTTGTAGGCCCCTTTCAGGTACTGGAAGGTTGCTATAAGATCTCCTCAGAGCCTTCTCTTCTGCAGGCTGATCAACCCCTACTCTCTCTCAGCCCGTCCTCATATGGGAAGTGCTCCAGCCCTCTGATCATCTTTGTAGCCCTACTCTGGACCCATTCCAACAGTTCCATATCCTTCTTATGCTGAGGGTTCTAGAACAGGACACAATACTCCAGATGAGGTCTCACAAGAGAGGAATAGAGGGGCAGAATCACCTCCCTTTATGTGCTGGCCATGCTTCTTTTGATGCAGGCTAGGATACGGTTGGCCTTCTGGGCTGCAAGCACACATTGCTGGCTTGTGTCAAGCTTCTCATTGACCAGCACCCCCAAGTCCTTCTCTGCACGGCAGCTCTCAATCACATCATCCCCCATCCTATCCTGAATTTGGGGATTGACCCAACCCAGATGTCAGAGCTTGCATTTGGCCGCCTTGAATCTCATGAGGTTCTCACGGGCCTACTTCTCCAGCCTCTCCAGGTCCGTCTGGATGACATCCTGTCCTTCCACTCTGGCAACTACACCATTCAGCTTGGTGTCATCTGCCTACTTGCTGAGGGTGCACTCAATCTCGCTGTCAATCTCATTGATGAAGATATTAAACAGCACTGGTCCCAGTATGGACCCCCGAGGGACACCACTTGTCATAGATCTCCATCTGGACTTCGAGCCGTTGACTGCTACTCTTTGAATACAACCATCCAACCAGTTACTTATCCACTGTACTGTCCACCCATCATATCCATGTCTCTCCAATTTAGAGAGGAGGAAGTTGTGGGGGACTGTGTCAAAGGCCTTATGGAAGTCTAAATAGATCACATCCATTGGTTTACCCATGTCCACTGCTGTGATTACCCCATCATAGAAAGCCACTAAGTTGGTCATACAGAATTTGCCCCTGGTAAAGCCATGTTGGCTGCCATTAATCACCTCCATGCCCTCCATGTGCTTTAGTATAGCTTCTAGGAGGATCGGTTCCATGCTCTTCCCAGGCACAGAGATGAGGCTGACAGGTCAGTAGTTCCCAGGGTCACCTTTTCTACCCTTATTAAATCTGGGAACAATGTTACCCTTTTTCCAGTCACTAGGGTCTTCTCCTGATTGCCAATATATTCTATTTATGCAAAACTGAGAGTTACTGCAGGATGTATTTTCCCAGGTGTTCAAAAGTGATCAAATGGAAGTCAACTGAGCTACAAGTGAAAAGCTTTTCTCATTTTTTCTATCAAATATGGTAAATTCTTTCAGCTAAAGGTTTAAGATATGCATTTTTTGTAGGATTGTCTGTGTATCTTGTCTGTAACTGGCACTGGTAGAGTAGTGTGTAAATAACAACACAACATACTTATGTACTGGTTCAGGAGGTATGTTTGAGGACTTTTCTTCACTATCTGCTTGCCTAAACACGAATATCAAGAGATTTTCTATCTTCTGAATAGTTTTTTTTAATTTTAATGTTTTTATTCAATCCCCAACCATATATTAATAAAAAGGCATCACAATAAAATAAATTCTGACCTGCCAAATTCATGCAGACTCTTATGCTTGAAGTATTTCTAACAGTATACTAATATAAGTAAGCATTCATCTGATATTGCTTCATAATAATTTTATAATATATTTGCTTAACACAAGATTCAAGTAAATTAATTTGAAGCCTAATCTCCCCTAACCCTACGGTTAAGCCACTCTCTTTTCTGATATATTGATTTGGTGATTTACACCTCCTGGTTCCCTCACAAAACAGATTTTTCTACATTGGCAGCTTCTTCCTATGCTGTTTAGGGAGGGAATTCCCAAGATGGAATATCCCTTCTGCTTTTAAGGCCTACAAAACTGGAGAAAATTATTTGAAAATTCTTTACAGACTAGAGAGATTCCTTTGGTTATTAAATACTGTTAAGTCTTCAGGATAAGATATCACTTAAATAGCCATTTATTATTTTTCTCCATAGAGGCTTCTCCACTATCTGCACCCAGTTTCCTTCAGGGGATGCAGTGGAGATCTCCATTTCTCAGCCTATTAATGTATCTTCTTCATAGTAGAGGAATACTGTCTCTCTTTCAGAATTTCCTGCTCCAGATCAGTTTTCTACTCTCATCCTTTTCATCCTAGGAATTTGGTTTAATGTAGTCCTGCTTTCTGTGTCTCCTCTTCCACCTTTAGAGTCAGAGCATTTGAACTTCTCTTTTACTTCTTCCTTCCTAATACTGGAAGTATTTGTCTGCTAGAATTTGATCATCATCTAGGGCAAAATTTGTCTTTCCTTTCCCAGTAGACTTTTTGCTTTTTTGAAAAAAAGTTGTTCTTTTTCTGGCAAAATGTCAGAAATGGTGAAGTCATAGTGGGAAAAGGGAAGGGAAAAGTATAAGACAGATATTTAATGGTACAGTAGAAGAATGGCTGGCTTCCTTCCAAGTGTAAAGCAAGGGCCACAGTAGACATTATTGTTATGATTCTTAACTATTTTAAACTTCTTTTCTTATTCCATTCTGACTTTATTCTCTCAATCGAGAAAGCAGTAAATATCAAAAGAGATTAATATGCACATATTCAAGTTCATAACATTTAAACTATTCAACCAAGGACAAGGAAAAAAACCACACACACACACAAAATAGTCCTTTGCTATCTGTACATCAAGTGAATTAATACATCCAAATAAGAAGAATAATCCTGTAATTCCTTTCATAAAATGAAGAGCCACAGGCAAACGTTATTGGTCATTAAAATTCCCTTGTCTTAACAAGACACTGTTCTAACTAGGCAATATTTGGCTCCTGTAATTAGAAAGGCTCATAAAATAATTTAGTTGAAAATTTTGGCAACTGTCTGCATTCAAAATCCCTCAGAATAGGCTTTCCTCTAAAAAAATTTCCTGCAACCAGGCAGTAGTGAAGAGATGTGCAATTCACAGTAGAAGAATTTTCTTCACACACATCGCAGAGGCTGCAAGTACTTTCAAGATAGAATAAGCCCCTAGATCCTATGTAATAGTCTAATTTAAGAAGGTGATATCAAGAGGTTTGCTCCACTTCCGCCTAAGGGGAATCTGATCTTTTTCCTTGATCAGTAAGAGTTGTCTAATAACTTGGAGAAAATATAGCTGGAGGGCTGGAGGTTTTCTCCTGCCAGTCTCTTGTAAAGTGAAGAAGTGAAATTATTGGAAGTAATGAAAGAAATTCTGCTACAGAAATATAATCTTTCCAAATTTTGTTTCCCTTCCTACCTACCAATCCTCCGTTATCAAAAGAGACACCTTGAATACTTGCCTCCAGGAAACACTTACAGGCTATCTACTCCAATCCACTGCTGGCACTTCTCTGATGCCACAATGTGATGCATAAGGTCAAGAGGTGGCACATGTCCTCTGTGGGTTATCTCTAGTGCAGTTTATGCTAACCAGGGACTAAGGCAACTTTATGTCCAGACTAGCGATTTTTGTGAATATAGAAATTTGTCTTCAAGCACTGTGAAGTCAAGGTTGTTTACAATTCACAACTACAAATTGCAGTTTTAGATTCTACATGTGTAAAATGCTTATATATATATATATGGCTTATTTATGACCAGATGCCTAACTGTTATGACTGAAAAACACATGCTGCTATGGATCTAGTCTTTTGCATTACTCAGGATCTTGATTCTTCATTTTTACAGCTAAATAAAAAAATACCTAATAAGATATAAATATTTCCAAAATTCACTGAGATGTTGTGAGGTTAAGTATACTGAATATACCTCTGTGATCACAAAAAAACAGCAAAAATAAGCCCAGAACTGCATATATAATAAATGAATGTTTGCTAACAGTAAACCAGCTGGTAAATAAAATAAAAAATCATCTAAAAAATCCAAACCCTACAAACCATTTAAAGACAGTTTGTGCATGTGGATGGGACTACAGCCATATCTGTACTTTAGATTGAGATGTAAAAACATCTGAGTTAGTACTAAATAAGCAAGCTCATGTGTTGGAAGTCTGGTTTACACATGTGCCATCTGTTTCTAGGTTTTGGCCTAACTAGTTTAACTACCATCTCTATAGTGTAAAGGCTTGAAAAGTCAGGTCTTTGCAGATTAAACAATCAGACAAAGTGACTGTAGTATTTTCTAATTTAATCCCATTTTATGTAGGTATTAAATGTAAATCAAATTTTCATTTCAGTTCCTAATTATCAATACAATATTCAGTTTGCATAATAATTCAAAGATTAGTAGAAGCAGAAGAGAGAAAATACGTGTCGAAATACTTCTCAACCTATCCTTTATTCTCTGTGAACCATATCATTTCAGTTCACTGAGTACAAGCTCTCCGCAGTCATTGCATGTAGAAGGGATTAGAAAAGTCTATTACAGTTAGGAGCACCAAAAAAGCCAGTAATACCTGAAATAAGTTAACTCAAAGGGAAAAAAATCAAATAAAAGCTTTTAGACTTAAAAATTTCTAGAGAGGTGTGAGACTATAAACATTGCTATCATGAAAATACCTTGCTAACAATATTGCAATGGAATAAAATATAAGCTGCTATATTCAGAATCAGCTGCCTATCCTTGGACTACTACTGCACATACGAAGGGTTTGCAGAGTTCCTTCTAATTGTGTTCACTCAAATCAAATTGTGTTCACTCCAGAACAGGCGTCACTTCTTTTTGTTTTCATCTGATGCCTCTTATCAGTTAGAAATTGATTTCCCTAAGGAAATGTCCCTGCAAAGAATCCTCTGTGCTAACATCGTTTGATAGGAAAAATGTAAATGTAATGACTGAAATTTTTAGAATCATAGAATCATAGAATAACCAGGTTGGAAGAGACCCACTGGATCATCGAGTCCAACCATTCCTATCAAACACTCAACCATGTCCCTTAGCACCTCGTCCACCTGTGCCTTAAACACCTCCAGGGAATGTGAATCAACCACCTCCCTGGGCAGCCTGTTCCAGTGCCCAATGACCCTTTCTGTGAAGAATTTTTTCCTAATGTCCAACAGAGGAGATTTTTTTGTTCATCTTTGTCTGATAAGGAGCATATATCTGAACTCTGTGACCTTTTGAAGAGGGAGGAAGGAGGAAAGGGGTAATATCAGGCTTGCCTGAGACAAGTGGAGGGATAGCACAGAAAGGTTAGAGGGATGAGGTGCTAGTGAGGGCCCTCAGCCTTTGTCTCTGAGGTGTGCTAGGTACAGCGGAGCACAGCTTAAGTTGTAAAGATGTAAGACCAAGAAGGAAACAGCGGTGAAACACTTCAAAGGAATTAAGGAGTGTTCCTCTACGAAGGTTTTCACAGCCAACAGCCAAGCAGAAGTGCCTCTGCATCAATGAACGCAGTACACTGGTTGACAGATGGCTGAATATGAGCCAGCAGTGCCCAGGTAGACAAGAAAGCCAACAACATCCTAGCTTGTATCAGAAACAGTGTGGCAGCAGAAGTAGGAAAGTGATTATCTCCCTATACAGCAGGTCCAGTGGGGCACCTTCCCTAGTTGGTTCACTCACTAGTTGTGTTAGGAAGTTGCCTTCCACACAGTCCAGAAACCTCCTAGACTGTTTCTTCTCTGCTGTATTATACTTCCAGCAGACATCTGGTAAGTTGAATTCTCCCACAAATACAAGGGCTAGTTATTGTGAGACTTCTCCCAGTTGCTTGTAAAATAACTCGTCAGACTCCTCATCCTGACTGGATGGTCTAAAGCAGACTCCCACCACAATATCTGCCTTATTAGGTGCGCCCCTGATTTTCACCCACAGACATTCAACTCTATCATCACTGTCATGAGTTCAAGGCTGTTGAAACTCTCTCTAACATACAGGGTTACCCTACCACCTCTCCTTCCTCACCTATCCCACCTGAGGAGTCTGTAGTTAGCCATAGCAGCACTTCAGTTATGTGACACATCCCACTATGTTTCCATGAAAGCTGTTATATCATAGTCCTCCTACCTTACAATAACTTCTAGTTCCTCTTGTTTACTGTCAATGTTGTGTGCATTGGGGTGTAGATGCACTTCAGTTGGGCTGTTGATTCCGCTATGCTCCCAAGAGGCATAGTCTTAATTCCTAAGTGACTACTCATTGACTCATATAACCCTTCTGTGGTGCCATTTGAAGTGCTATTCCTCACTCCCAGTGAGGTGGCAGACCAAGGGTCCTTGCCAGCACACCACCTCTCAGTAACTGGAGTGTCATTCCCAGGCTTTTTTCAATTAAGCCTGGTTATGTCCCACTCCCCCTTCACAACTAGTTCAAAGCTCTGTTAATGAGTCCTGCTATCTTCTTGGATAGCAAGCCTGGTGATGTGCCCACCAATCCATGATCAAAGAACCCAAAGATTTGCTCCTCACAGAGAGTTCAGAGGCAGTCATGTATTTCCCAGCACTTCCTGTTCATTCCCTCATCACTCCCACTAGCTGGAATGACAGAGGAGAAAACAACTTGTGCCCCAAAACCCTTCACCGTGCGCCCCAAGGCCCTGAAATTCCTTTTAATTACTCTCAAACTTCTTACTGGGATTTTGTTCCTACCTAATTGGAGTGCTTAGGGATATGACTTAGTAGTGGACAGGTATGATTTGACTTGATGATCTCAAAGGTCTTTTCCAACCTAGGGATTCTATGATTCTATGATTTTATGATACTGTCTGTACAGGCAACCCTACAAACTTTTTGTCTTCCACAGTATTTATCACTACCATGTCAAAACCATATTCTCTGATCCGAGTTGTACAAGACTAATGCATAAAAACTTAAAAGCTGTTTGCCCGAATTTGGGCTCCACAGGAGCTGACCTTTGGATTATCACAGACACTTAATTTATGACTGATGAATATGGGCCCTAGGTTTCAAGAGAGCAAAGCTCAGCAAAAGCAAATTTCTTTTCATGTTCGAAGCATTTCCATTCTCTTTCTTTTTATCCTTAGCACTTTCTGTCACTCTATCACTCTGTCAATCCAGATGGGAAGACAGACATTGCCAAAGCAAGTAGACTTGCAGAATCTGGCTTCCCTTTAACCAGAACAAATATCCACTGGAGCCAAATGGAAACTATACATTTTGGTTCCTTTGGGCACATAGTTTCAAACATTTTCAAACTACACAACATGTAAGGTTCCAGTAGAAATTCTGCATTTTCTGTTTTCTTTCAGTTTGTTGAATGTTTTCAGAGAGACATTTGAAGCCTGTAGGCATATATTTATGTGTGGAAGAAAGATGTCAAAAAACAACCACTTTATTCTCCTAATTACTGAAAACATGTAGACTAGAGAAAAATCACATCTTAAGGACAGTTTCCTTTTTTCTTTTTTTTCTTTTTTTTTTCTTTTCTTAGATTTAAGGAGACTATCTTAGGCACAACATTCTCCTTGGACCTTAGCGGCCTCTCAGTTACTGTGATAAAATAACAGTATCCTTGGGTTTTTTACAGATACCTTGAATGTTTCATTTCCTGAAGAAAGTAATCTATTTAGATGTCCATGGAAAAACCTGGGAAAGCTAAACAAGAATATTCTGATACTTACTGAACTTACTTTCTTCACAAACATGAATTGGTTGACTTAACCAATTATGTTTTTATTAAAGGGAGAAGAAACTTTCACAGGTAGGTAAGCAGGCTAAGATACAATTCCTAATTCCTAAAGTTTAATTATAGTAATTTTACAGTTCCCCTCTCCTCTGAAGTCAACTGCTCACTCAGCTGGTTGCTTTTTTTCCTCTGGCTGCAATTTTAATTTACTGTTAAGAATATTAGCCTTTCTGAGTAGAAAGACCTGATTTAAATCACAATGATGTGGTAATGTGATTGTTTCTCTTAGCTGCCTTTTGCATTATTACCCAGGTTAGCCCAGTAAAATCCAGCTGGCTAACCTAGTGAGGAGAGCTTTGTATTAGGAACAAGAGAAGAGGGGTACAGTGACCCAGAGTTAAATGAGGGGACCTGACACGGCTGGAAATAAACTGGGGCAGAACAACAACAACAAACACCCCATGAATGAAGAAACAAGGCAAAAGATGACCTACCTTAAGTGTATGTGCACAAATGTCTGTATCCTAGGAAGTAAACAAGCAGAAATAGAGTTTTACATGTAGTCAAAAACCTAAATTTTTACTGGAAGATCCAAGATGTATTTAGGTGGCTCTGCTGTAGTAGTCTAAGTGACAGATGCAAGCTATTCAGGAAAGAAAAATGTAGGGGGCTGTGGTCTGTGAAGAAGAAGAAGCCTAAATGTGTAGTGCCCTTCCACACGACAGACAGTGATCTGGCTAACAGCTCATGGCCCAGGATCCAAGGGGGGGACAGTGAGGGAGACAGCGTGGCGGGCGTATGTTTCAGATCACTGGTTTAGGGTGAAAATGTGGACAAAACAGTCTTTAAATGACAGAAGGACATCTTGAGATCACTGAATCTGATGTTCATGAGGGTCTGGAACCTTCCTGATGTTCTAGAATAACAACATTAGGGGATGGGAACAGTCAAGGAGGGTGTGAGGAATAGGTTCTTGATCCAGATACTTGTTGAGCCAATCAGAGGTGACACACAGATGTTGTTTGGGGATATGATAATAATTGGCAGCTTTCGCTGTAGGTACTGAGGAAGAGTAGAGCTGGGAATTTGCACACCGTTTTGATTTTGCAAGGTATGTAAAGAACAACAGGAGAAGATTCTGCTACTGCATTAATAATATGAGGCTGAACCGGGAAAATGTGGCCCTGTTGCTGAATTGGCTCAATAATTTAGGCACAGTAGGCAAAGAAAAGACTGATATATCCACTATCTTCCTTTCCTCAGACCTCACCAACAAGGCTTCCCAGGCCATTGTGCTGAGACAGTTGCCCAATGTCCTTGAATGATTCTTTGAAGAATCGTGGAGATCAGGGGAGGTCCACAGCAAAAGGAATAAGGCAGGTATTGTATCCATCTTCAAAGAAGACTAGAAGTTCAAGCAAGGTAACTACAGGCCTGTGAGTCTTGCCTAAGTCCCTTGGAAAATCATTGAATCAGTCCTCTGGGAACACATTTCTGGGCAAAGGTGAAGGTGAAGGAAGGTGAAGTAGGCGACCAGGAACAGTCAGCACAGAAGTCCCTGAAGTGAGCCATGCCTGATCAATCCAATTTCCTTCTGTGATGAAATGACTTGGGGCTTACAAATATAATTTATGTCAACTGTAACAAGGCTTCTGACACCGTCTCCCACAATCTTTTCCTCTCTAACTTGAGACATTATGATCTAGAGTGTTGACAACTAGAAAGTTTAGAAACAAGTTGTAGAGAGCACAGAGGACTAAATACAGGAAGTTGGTAGAAGTGGACTACTGCATGAGTCTGGAAGATGTGACAGAGTACTCTCCCATCTAGCTTGGTGATTGTATCAAACTAGGGGAGTGGGAGGTGGGGTTGGGGTGGGGTGGGTGTGCAGTTAATATGCTCTACTGCAGAGGGTTTTTTGCTTCAAAAGGACCTAGACAGGCAAGAGGAATGAGCTGACAGAAAGCTCGTGCAATGTAATAAGGGCAAAACTGAGTGTTGTCTGTGGCCAGGAAATATTAGCGCAAGAACCCAGGCTGGGCCTGGGAGCAGCTCTTCAGGAAAAGATCTGGGGTTCATTGACCCTGAAGGAGAGAATTCCCCAGGGGAACCTAACAGTAGGCTGGCCAGGCCCCAGTATGAGGAGGCAAGCAGGACTATGGAGCCAATCTTCAGTGTTGCATGCTAAGAGGACAAGAAAAAATGTGCATAAACTGAACGAGGGAGTTTCAGACAGTGTATTAGAAAAAACGTTTTCATGCTGAATCAGTCAAGTAGTGAAACAAGATACTCACAGGGGGCATATAGTCTCCATCAGTGAGGATTTTCCAAACTAGATTGGATAAAGCCCTGCAAAACACAGTCTTACTTCACAGCTGACCCTGCTTTGGGCAGGAGTTTGCACTAATGACTTCCTAATGTTCCTTCTAACCTGAATTGTCCTGTGATTCTTAAACAATTATGTAAGCATTTTTTTCTCTTTTTCAGGCTTCTACATTTTCAGCCCAGTGCTGGAAAATCCCACATTAAAAGAAAAGGTAATGACTTACGCCAAACGTATTATTGCCCTAAGAAATGTGTTGTGCATCAGCACAACTACAAATTTTTCTCCTCTTTTTGATGGGTTGCTGATTTAGGAGACCATATCATAATCTATGTAGACCGTGAAGTCAATGTGTTTCTTCATTAAGTCTAGGAATCTGGTGGGAAGAAATGCAAATCCTTTATACAAATCGATGATGCAGAGTAATAGAAGAGGAGTAATCATAGTTTTTGTAGGAGATATTAGAAGTCCAAGTTAGATTTCCACAACATTAGGCAGGACAATGGAGAGTAAGGTGAAATCAGTGTTTCCTCTTCATCTGTGATCTTCCTGTATATATCTGCTCTATAGCTGTCTCCATCACCTGTCTTAAATACCATGTCAGGTGACACATTATGATATTGAGACCTTGACATCTATCTGCAGTTATATTAGACAAACTATTTCTGTACAAAGATGTGGTTCTTTCTATTCATATCATAAATGGAGTAAGGCTACTTCATCCAGAAGCAAGAACACAGAAAACTCTGTGCTAAGTTATTTGCAGGCATTCTGGTTTGGGTGTTTGTGACAGATGGAAGCTGTGTCTGTCCTGAAGTTCCCTCATGTAATTTAGATGCTTGGTATAAATTCTAATATACGTTCTAGGCTGTAAACAGTAATTTGCTCCTACTCGTTCTGTAAGTGATAGTCATTTGTAATGCAACAAAAAGCAACACACTGTACAGACTTTTACTTTGCAAAATCAGTAAAAAAGCTGAAAATGAAACTTACGTTCTGAAGCATGTAGAAGAAATAAATGCAACACATTCATTTACATGAAAGGAACTATAAAATATATTGAAATTTTTTCATACAGATTACTTTGTTTCATGTCACATACTTTGCTTACCTTAAAAAAAAATTTAAAAATCTATTCAACATCTCTGCTTATTCAGGTTGTACTTTGCCAAGCTAGTGTGATTTACATTTGAATGAAGTTCCTAATTTTATTGAGTGACATGGAATCTAATTAGATGCTGCCTGTAATAGAGGTGTGTCAATTATAAAAAGTAAGGCCCTAGAAAATTAGCCTGAATAAAATTTTCCTCAACAGAATATGCAATTACAATCAACATCAAAGTGCTTCAATTATTACCTCTATATTTTTATTTCTTATTTTCTCATGAAGAAATGAAGAGTCAACCACTGAAATATTAGCAGTGTGTTATTTATGACATTAGACTTCCTTCTTATAATGTACGGTGAAAAAGAAAAATGTCCAGTTTTAGTAGTATCAAATATGAAGCATTCCTCTGGAAGGACTTATTATTAATAGAATCTGAAATACACAGGATTTGATCAATAAAATTAATATGCAATGTGTTCGCCACTGTTGTGGGGGTCTGATACAGGCTGCTTGATTGGGAAGAAGTAGTAGATGAGACCTTCTTCATATAATTGGAACAAATGTCACATTTTCAGGCCCTGACCCTCATGGAGGAATTTAACCACCCCATATATATGCTAGAAGGACAGCACAGCAAGGCAGAAGTAATGCAGGAGGTTTCTGGAGTGTATTGATGACAATTTCCTAACACTGGTGATTAAGAAATTGATGAGAACAGATGCTCTGCTGGACATGATACTCACAAATAAAGAAGAAATGGTCAGGGATATGAAGACTGTGAACAGCCTTGGCTACAGTGACCATAGAACAGTGGTCTCAGGATCTTGAGCAGAAAGAATGAGGGGGAAAAAATAGGCTCACAACCATAGACTTGAGAAGAGATTTTGGCCTTTTCAGAGATCTACTTGAAAGATTCCCATACGATATGGTTCTGTAGAATAAAGAGATGCAGGAGAGCTGGTTGATTCTCAAGGATCACCTCCTCCAAGCTCAAGAATTGTCCATGTTGACTTGCAGGAAATCAAGCAAAGGTGGTAAGAGGCCTGTATCACTGAACAAGGGGCTGCTGACATTTCAAATGTAAAAAAGAGGTGTATGAGATATGAAAGCAGGATCAGATTATCTACAAAGATTTAGAGACACTGTCTTAGTGTGAAGACTGGGGAAAGAAAAAAAAAGAAAATGTCATGGTTATCTTAAAAAATGGGTAAGACAAAGAATCCCGGGAGCAGTCAGATCATTACAGTCTCTGGGAAGGTAATGGAGGAAAACCTCCTGGTAACTGGAGTAGTCAGTATGGATTTATGAAGGGTAAATCATGCTTTATCAGCCTAAGAGCCTGATTGATTTGGTACATGAGAGGAGAGCAGCAGATATTCTCATTGACAAACTGAAGACTAGATAAGTGAACAGTTACATGAATTGAAAACTAGCTGAGTTGTGAGGCTGAAAGGGCTGTGATATGGCAAAAAGTCTAGCTGGATGTCAAACAGTACTAGAGAACCCAAAAGGGTGATACTGTGTCTAATATTGCTTTACATCTTCATTAGTGACTACATGATTAGATGTCCACAGCAAGACTCTGGATGATACCATTCAGAATAACCTAAACCAGCTGACAAAATGTGTCCTCATGGTGCAGAAGGCCAACAACATCCTGGGTTGCATGAGGAAGTGTTGCCATCTGGCTGATGGAGGTGATCCTTCCGCTCTGGTCAGTCCTGGTGAGACCACATCTGAAGTGCTGGGTCTAGTTCTTGGCTGCCCAGTACAAGAAAAACATAGGCGTACTGAAGTAAGTCCGGTAAAATTCCACAAAGGTGACCGAAGGAATGGAGACATGCAAGGAGAAGGTGAGAGAGAAGGGACTGTTAATCCTGGAGAAAAGAAAGCTCAAGATTATCTTATTAGTGTGCATAAATACCTGATGGGGTTACTGAGGAAGACAAAGTCAAACTCTTCTCAGTGGTGTATACTGCAAGGAGAAGAGGCAATGGACACAAACTGAAACGTAAGTAATTCCGTTTAAACAACCCTTATCCAACTGTTACCCTTGAAGTTGACTGAATGCTAGAACAAGTTGCCCAGGATGGTAGTAAAGTCTCCAGCCCTGCAGATATTCAAATCATATGTGGAGGCAGTCCTGAAAAACGATCCCCAAAGGCCGCTTCACGGAATCACAGAATCACAGAATCACAGAACAACCAGGTTGGAAGAGACCCACCGGATCATCGAGTCCAACCCTAGTTCAGTTATTGCATGGTTGCCTGATTATATAATACTTAAGATATGAGTCCGTTTTATTATTTCTGTGCCCTATCAAGTCCTTCTTCATACATTGCCTTTTTATAATAACTTATCTTTAACAGGGAATGATGTTGTTTTATCTCCATAACATATATTTTATATTGCCAGGAGATCCTGATTCCAGGATCTATAGTCCTGCAAAACTGATAACTTTATATTTATGCAGGAAATAGCATAAGAAACATCCCTGAATCAGTATCACTAATTTAAGCCTAAGAGTCTCTGCCCTGTAAGATTTCTTCATTGCTAAATTCCATTGTGGATTAGCTAGATTCAATATCAATGAGAGCATCAGGAACTACACAGATATGGGATGGAATGAGATAACAACTTGTGCTGAAAAAAAAAATCCTCTATAAAAAAATAATCATAATCCTTGAGTCTGAACAGAAAAAGTCTATCTGAATCTTATGTACCACCACAGCATCTAGCTCACGAGTGTTGCTTTTGTTTTGCTGAAACAGCATAAGCTTTTGTTAAATTTTTCTGCCCACCTGACACAATACTCTTTTAACATATATTATCTTCAGCCAGCAATTCAGCTTTTACAGACAAGTTTGCAAGTGTAGAACTGAATATAGAAGTCAATTACATTCATGTTGAAATGTTCATTAGATGCTTGAAGAAGCCGAGATATTTTATAGGCATTAATGTGCAACAATGAATTACAGTGATAGTACTTCTATACGTTTTTTTTTACTTTCCCTTTTTTTATTGAATATTGCTAAAGAAATCCTATGATAATGTCTTTGCAGTGTTGCAGAATGGAAAACTGTATGCAGAATTAATTCACTCCAGTTCTATATTATTTGCTACTACAGTAGTAAGAGGAATAGCAGTTAAAAGTGACCAATCACTACAGCATATGGACCAAAATAAATGCAACTATATTAAAAATATTTATATATTTGAACTAAAAAAATAGATGAGAAGCCCAACATGAGGCAGCAATGTGAACGCTCAGCCCAGAAGGCCAACCATATCCTGGGCTGCATCAAAAGTGTGGCCAGCAGGTTGAGGGAAGTGATTCTGCCCCTCTATTACTTTCTGGTAAGACCTCTCCTGGAATATTGTGTCCAGTTCTGGAATCCTCAGCATAAGAAGTCTATGGAGCTGTTGGAACATGTTCAGAGGAGGGCTACAAAGATGATCAGAGGGCTGGAGCACCTCCCACATGAGGACAGGCTGAGACAGTTGGGATTGTTCAGCCTTGAGAAGACCTTGTAGTCTCTGAGGATACCTTATAGTGACCTTCCAGTACCTGAAAGGGGCCCACAAGAAAGCTGGGGGGGCCTGTTTACAAAGGTTTGTAGTGATAGGACTAGGGAAAATAGCTATAAACTGGAGAGCGGCAGATTTGGACTAGACATAAGGAGGAATTTCTTCATGATGAGAGAGGTGAGGCACAGGAACAGGTTGCCCAAGGAAGTTGTGGATGCCCCATCCCTGGAGGTGTTCAAGGCCAGGTTGGATGGGGCCTTGGGCAGCCTGATCTAGTGGGATGTGTCCCTGCCCATGGTAGGGGGATAGGAACTAGATGATCCTTAATGTCCCTTCCAACTGAAACTATTCCATGATTCTATGATTCTGTGATGCTATGATTTAAGGCTCTCTCAAGGTAAAACTTGTAAATCAATGAATTCATATGAGTTCAGACTCCAGAAATCCAAAAGACCGTCAAAACCAAGAGTATTTCCAATTCTTTGCCACAATAGAACTCCTTACAGAAAACAGAAGATAATTCATACAGGGGTCATTTTTGTTTGTACCAGCTCTATGTCTGAGTGGCATGCAGAAAGTCAGACAAAATTAAATATCATAATTGTGCATTTTAAGCATATGCTCTTTTAGCAGCATCATTAACAATGAAAACACAAAGAACGTCATTGGCACCACATCACCCCTGACATAAATTAAAAGAACTATAAAGAAGCATTTTTGTTTTACATATAGAGAGAAAGAAGATAATGTGATTTATGGCAATTGTTAACTATTCTTTTTAGTGAATTACTGTCATGAGTTTAGATTCCATTGTAAGAGCACTTCCTTTAAATTTTGCTAAAACAAATCTGAATGTAATTCCTCTTTTTTTTTCCTCTGACTACAAATAATGGTAAGAACAAACCTTAACTGTAGCATATGTGATTTGTTTCTTTCTTGTCTGGTAAGGACAACGAATAGAACACAAGTGCTTCATGGCACCAATATATTAAGAATGATTTACTTCACGCATTCCACTAGTGCAAATATAGGATTTAAATCAGGAAAGGCAGCTGAATCTATTCACTTGAACTTAAACCGAACAAATGAAAATAACCTGTATATCCATTATAAGTAACAACTGAAAAATAAATCTTAAGTCTCTCTTTATACCTGTGGTGTCCTTTGCCACAAACTCTGGTAATCCTGACAGTTTGAGCCAATGATTCAAAAGAAAATGAAGCATGGTATCAGGACAATTTAATCATGTACTGACTGGTACTTCAGATATGGTGAGCAATGGATCAGATTAAATTCCCCAAGTGCTTTCTTCAGAATGCATCAAATGAAATCAAATGAAATCAAAATCATAACTTGATCAAAGACACCTGCTTTTTAAGCCTAATTCTTTTATTATGCTGTCTTATTCATTTGAGGACATATGCAATTTGTCAATTGTCTACCTGTCTTCACTTGGTGTGAGAATAAAAGAAAAGCTAATTCTCTGTACCTTGACTACAATTAGACTATCAGGACAGTGTGCAACTAGGGAATTATTTCTCCTAATGTCCTTAGGGCTAGTATCTATCTCTCTCACACTGTTTCTTGATTCTATTGTGATCTTTTGGCTTGGCCTTCATTTGCTAACTCTGGCATACTGAAGTAAATATCTATGGCCTAGAACATTTCTGCATCAAAATGTAGAATTTGATAATGCCTTTTCCGACTATTTTTCCAAATATATACATGCAAATCAAAGACTCAACCTGTCTTGTGTTGGAACACTTTTAGTTTGGTATTATCAATAGTAACACATAACTTTTCAAATATGTTAATATTTTCTGCTACATAGTTTCCAACACTATTTATATATGAAAGTATTTTTTATGCCTTTCCCATATTTATGGCTATGTTATACCAGGTTTGCTTACTAAACATACATTTAGTCTCAGATAAATTCTGATGGGCTAGTTTCTTGCTTTTTCATTCATCAGAATACCAAAGGGCAGTATTTCAAGGGTAATGCATTTTGGAGCATCAGGTGGCAGTCAATAAGCAGAAGATATGGCATGCAGAAATACCAAGATAGACTGCTCATCTAATAACGACTATCTTGGAATGAAAAGGTGAATTCTCAGGAAAGTTGTTCCCATTTTTGCAGTAGCAATTTTGTGCTAAGAAAGAACAAGAGACTACATATCTTTTACCTCTCCCTGTCTCCCTCCTCCCTAATCTCTGGGATTTATGTCAAAAGGTTGGACATAATTACATTTACTTATGCATGGATATAGAATATACCAGGGGATGAGGACTAGAGGGAAAACATGTTTGTTCTCTGTTTATTTACTTGTGGAGGAATAATGTAGGTTTTCCACTCTCATGAGTGAAGCTGATAGAGAAATGGATTTTTCTCACTTACAAAAGAAGTATATGCTGGATTTTCCTTTAAAAATATGATCCAAGAGATCTTAAAGGAAGCTTGAGTAACTATACAGTTGACAGAAGGCTGAGTAATTTTTTACAGAATCTGAAGCTGTTCTTAAAGAGAACCTGGATCATTTCAGCCATAAGTTTCTACATTAGATTATAAATCTGTTGTGAAGTACGCTCTTTCCCCTTGGTAGATGCCATTCCTTATTTGAGCAACATTGTTATGAGGCCGCTGACTATCAGCTTTGAAAGGCTATATTGACTGGGGAATCCTCTGGTGATTAGAAAAAGAAAAATGTCACATTTGTCTTGAAAAGATGAGGAGCAGGGCCATGGGAACTGTAGGCTGATCAGCCTCATATCAGCCTTTGTGAATTTTGTGGATTAAAATCTTCTTGGGATTTATTTCTAATTATATAAAGAGCAAAAAGTGACTTGGAACAGACAGCATGGATTTATCAAAGGCAAATCATACATGGCAAATCTGATTGTTTTATGTGATGAGATAACAGGTTCTGCTGACAAGGAGATATGGACATGGTAAGGTATTGAAAATTTGTCTAAATTATTAGGCTCAGAGGGTTATGATCAGCAATACAAAGCTCAGGTTTCAGCTAGTTTTCAGTAGCTCTTCTCAGGAATGAATAACAGGGTAAATACTTCAGTATCTCTATGTTATATAGAAGTATCTATTGATTTTATATAGATAGCTACAAATACAGTTATCATGCATCTCTCTCCCATCCTCTTGCTATTTTTTTCTTATACTGGGGATTCCTGAACTGGACACAGTACTCTAGGTAGGGTCTCATGAGAGCAGAGTAGAGGGGGAGAATCACCTCTCTTGACCTGGTGGCCATGCTCCTTTTGATGTAGCCCGGGCTACAACTAGCCTGGATAGCAAGTGCACATTTTTGGCTCACATCTAGCTTTTCGTCCACCATTACCTCCAAGTCTATTCAAATCTATCTCTGCAGGGCTCCTCTCAATACCTTTGTCCTCCAGCCTGTATTGATATCAGTGATTTCCCTGACCCAGATGCAAGAGTTCCAGGTGCTCCTGCCTTCTATTCGTAATTACTTTCACCTGGGGAACAAGAGCTCTTGCACCTTATGCGAAGTGTCTTTGGAGGTCTGCCAGCTCTGCTCTTCTCTCTTATCCCTGAGGAGAGTTTCCCACAGGGTCTTATTGACTAACTCCTTGAAGAACTTGAAGTTTGCTTTTCTAAAGTTCAGGGTCCTGAATTTAGTCTTTGCGTGACCCACATCCCTTAGGACTGTGAACTCCACCAGTGCTTGATGACTGCAGCCCAGACTGCATCCAGTCTTAACATCACCTATTGTCTCACTTGTATGGGTAATTATCAGGTCCAGTATCGTATGATCTCTGATAGAGCTGTTTATTACCTGCCTTAAACTTTTTCTCAATGCACTCCAGGAGTCTCTTGGATTGTATTTAAATGACCATGCTACTTTTCCAGTAGATGTTGGAGTGTTTGAAGTCCCCCAAGGAGGACAAGAGCGTGTGAACACGCTGGCTTCTGTAGCTGGAGTGAGAAGGCTTCGTAGTAGGCTCCTCTTGATCAGGCAGCCTGTAATACACATCAGCCTCAAGGTTCCTTTTGTTGTCTCAGTCTCTGATTCCTACCCATAGACTTTCAGCCTGCTCATGTCTATACTGCAGACACAGTTCTTCACACTTTGTAATTTATTGATGTAGGGAGCGATGCCTCCATCCGTCTTTCCTTGCCTGTCCCTTCTGAATCGACTGTATCCATCAATAGCCACACTCAAGTCATGGAATTCGTTCCACCAAGTTTCAGTAATGGCAATTAGGTTATAGCTTTCTAGCACCACTACTAAGCAATTCCTTCTAGTATAAATAATTCTATGATTCTAATGTTCTTCCCATGATGATCGCTTATCATGGAACCAGTTTTTCCTCCCTGACTTTCCATAAATGTTCAGGTTGAAGCTAGAGCTACTGAAATTTATGGACTTTTACAATGTGGTCACAACTGTGCAGGTTGAGGATAAGTGAATAGAAATGTACTTTAGAGGCAAATGCAACTTAATTTAATATTGTCTCTATGTTCCCTGTTTCAGACAAATACTAGTATGACTGCAGAAAATGATATAATAATTTGTAATGATATAGTTTATTAAATTAAGGAAGTGAAGAAAATTGCTTTCAATTCCTATCAGTAGAATTTGCAATTAAACTTGACATGTCTTGCAGTTTGAACATAAATTACCACACAAAAGGAAATTAATTGCTCAATTTCTTAATAAAGTACACAAATGCAAGGTCAATATGCTTATTTATATTTGTAAGAATTATATATTCGTTGTTGCCTAACGTAAGAGACTCACCACCTTACAATGAAATAGAAAGGGGGAAAAGTCAGGTTAAATTTGTAGGCAATAATGTTGAAATTAATAATAGAGTTTTATATTGGCGTAATTTTCATTTGCTTCCTTTGTAGTCATAGCAGATTTTTCAGGAACTGCCTGTTTATGCTTATATAACATCCAGAAGCAAATTAAAGGCAGCAGTATTTTTACATATCCTGTTTACAAAGTAGCCCTAAACATAAAAAGTCATTACAAAAATGGCACTTATACCTAATAATATCAGCATTAAAATATTGGAGAAAAAAAATTGTTTAACTAGCTTGGGAGCAGCCTGTCCAGTTGCACAATGGCAAGCTCAGAATTGTTTGAGGTTTTTCTCTTCTTTTCCTTCCATCCACGATGCTGTTTTATAGCACCCTGCGGACAGTAAAGTATTTCCTGCTGTGGCAAGTTATTGATCTTGATTTCATCTGAGAACCCTAACAAGTCAAACTGAAGCATCTTGAAAACACAGCTGGAGCAGTATTTTGCAAGGGGTACAATTTCCCAAGAACTTTTCTCTCCAGTGTTTAGTAGAAAAATGAAATTACATTAGTATAAATATGTGCAGTTCTGTCTGGGAAGGACAGTCTAAAGCTTCACAAGCCTATTCAACCCATCAGTGGTGATATGACCTCCTTCCCCATGCTGCTCCCATGAGTAATTCTGACCTTTTACTCTGAATTCTGAAAAAGGAGAGGAAGGTAAAGAATCATGATATAGGGAAATACAAATTGGGTTCTCTCAAGGTAAGGAGAGGAGAAGCAGATCTCTTATGGCTTAAGAGAGAATTAGAAACTGACATGATCCCACTTATTCCTATTGCTTTAATGTCAAAAATGTGTTTTGAGTGTGCATGGGAAAACAGAACCACTTTGCTGGGATGTACAAAACAGATTTCATTGATGAGCAGAAAGTGGATCTGAAGTGAGCTTGAGAGGGACATGTTGACTTAACTTACTTGACACCCTACTGAGACAGTATTTTATTGCCAACAGACAGTCTAATCAGTTTGTATAGAAAGTTTCTTTTATTTTCTTTGAACTGTGGCAAGTATAAGGACTAATTAGATGGAAATGCATGATCTACCTTTATCTGAAACAATAATCTCTGCCCTTTCTAACTCTGCAGTTCAGTCAACAAAATTATGCATCTACTAATTCTCTTTCTACTTTGAATGCTGCTGTAACCTATCTTAATTCCCTTAGATCACAATCACTTGGGAGTTCAGATAATGTGATAGTGTTGTATAAATCTCATATTAAATGTGAAAGGGAAATTTTCTTTTAGTATCAAAGTCCTTTTTTTTAACTATTAGAAGCCACATAATCCTTGCAGGTAAATTAACTTGACCAACATTCAAGATGTATTGACTTCTAAAGCAGATAGTAGATTATAATTTTCAGTCTACAAGAAAAATCATAAAACCTAGCATAACTTAATCATCCATGTATAACCAGTACAGTAGCAATTAAACTGTAATGTTTTTACAAGTCCAATGCAAATGCTCAGCTAAGCACACATATGCTTTGTCCAGCTTTTGCCAGATTTCCATTTGTGAGACTAAAGTTGAAATGTTCTATTATTATTATTATTACTATGGGCATAAAGTTACATATTGTTCTATCATTGTAATGCACTAAAATCATATTTGCCGATTCTCCTCAGACCTCATAACTTTATCATGTGTTAAAAGGTACAAATATGAAGTAAAAAGAACTGTAACTAACATAAATATCTAATACTTGTCTTTTGTGACAAGATGTGAGAGACTGATGGTGCGAGCACTTGGAAAAAGGGATATATACATGTGAAAGAGAAGACTGTGAAATAAATATACTTCACACAATCACCTAAGCAAAGGTCTCAACTTACCTCCTGCCTAAAAGTGCTAAATTGTTTTGGAGGCATTGCCACAGTGGGGAATCTCAAGGAAAGTTGTGAGGTAGGATAATGGACTTGTGTGCTTTGCATGTTTAAGAGTTGTGGGATTTGAAAGTGCTTAAATTTCTTTTAGATGGAAACTTCCTGCTGTATTTTAAGGCTGGCAGCACTGGTACACCTAAATTATGAAACATCTAAGATATAAAAACAAGAGGCAAAGCCTAACATTAATGAAGTAAATGGCCATTCCTCTATTCACTCAATTTAGAATCAGGATTTTCCCACAAAGTTTTTACATCATTTGAAGACACAGAGCAAACCTATGAAGAGGGTGAAGTAATCTGCTTAATAAGAAAGAAAGAAAGAAAATTTCTAACAGCATTCAAAATGTGAGTTATATCCTCTGAAGAAGAAAATGTGAAACGGTCCTGCCAAGGTATTGAAATTGTGAGAAGGAAGTTCAGAGGCTATTGTAGGTACAGCCTGGTCATGGGATATTGCCGGCTTGGCCTGAAAATCAGAAGATATTCTTAATATAATTGTGAAAATGTAGCCATGGTCACACAATATAGGCCTGATTTGCAGAAGGCAACTTTCTTATTTTGAAATTCTTGGAGTTTCATATCTCAAAGAGCCAAGCCATTAACCTGGCAGAACTGCATTTTTAACGAAAATAAAAAAAAATAATACCCACATTTGCTCTCAGGCTTATTGGCAGTCATAAAAATGTGGTTTGGCATTAAAAAAAATTATCTTTATTAAAGACTAATTCATGGCTACACATTTTTTTTTTCATGTTTTAGAAGACTAAAGTTATCCCATGGCACCATGCATGGAATCTCATTGGCACAGATGAAGCTGATGCACACTAAAATTTCTGGAGTCTGCCTTAATAATCTCCAGTTAAATTCTAAGATATAATTAAAATTTAATTGTTTTAGTAGTCTAATAAAAATAGATGTAGTCTGTATTTGTCTGTACTTCTGTTAAGGTTAGTTTTATCTAATCCAGTAAGGCTCTAGTATAATGTCAAAGGTGGCAATACATAATTTTTCTGTTATCAACTGCATCATTATTAAATTCTTATCCAGGGGAGAATGTATACTTCCTTTTAACTTAATACATATGCTGTATGGAACCTTTTATAAACAGCCACAAAATCGAACAAACAAAATATTTTTAATCATGGACTAGCAGGTCATATCTGATAGCTAGCCACAAGGGAAGACTTCCTCATTTGGAGGTGTTTTTGGCAGACCCTGACTATGGTTCTCAGCTAAAACAACACAACAATGGTGGCTCTACAACAATTTGAAAAGCCACTAACATGTAACATGTAGAATTGATATGATCTTGAATGAAAAACACCTTATAGGGGAGAAATAGAATACTGAAAACACAAATACCTTCAAGTCAGATAGATCACTTATGCAGAAATCATTTTAGTTGGGACATTTACTGAATAGAAATTTTGAAGATTTTTTTTTCCAGACTTTTACTGACATAGATATGAAAAGTGACAGAATTCTGTACTGCAATGAATCTGAAAAAGTAGCTGTAGTAAAGACTGTACTGTACACTGATCAATTATGGAAATAATGGTTTTCTTTGGGCATATTATGAGTAGCAAAGAATGTCCTAAAATCAAGAGCTGATACTTAGTCACATATTTAAGCTGATCACAAAACTGAATGCTACAGACTATGCCAAAGATTCCAGCTGGAACCTGGATGTAATTTTTATCTCCTTCTTTTAATTACGCAGCTGACTCTGGAGTTGTAGTGTTCTTCTGTCATGTTAAGAGAGTCTGACATATACCAGAAGGGAAAGCCTTCTGTTGGTGTCATGAGGTCATTAAGTTTCGGGAAGGGCCCCCTTGCTTTCTAAACTCCCTCTTCGAGAGGGGTCTAGCTGCTACTGGATACAAACTCGACCTCAGACCTGGACAGTACCTGTATTAGAGTTTTGCTTTCCAGAGCCCCATAATGGCCTGTCACTGAAAGGATATAAAGTTGACTGAGCCTGTCAGAGCCCAGTCAAGGACATTCACTGAAATAGTTTTGCAAAGTTAATATAAATTATTTATAAATGTGACTGATATTACAGATGCATGACAGTATCACCATTGATAAATGCACTTTCTGTGCTAATGCTAATTATTTAAAGGGAAGCCAGCTAAAGTATATAACAATTAGTAAATTATTGCATTGTCATCTGTGATACAGCAAGGTGCAATTCCAGTTTCTTACTAAGAAAGAAATTCCTGGGGAATGGAGAAGAGCAAAATCCATCAAAACCATGCAATAATCGATTGATTGGAGTTAGGCTGCTCAACTAGGTGCTGGCTGGAGACCAAACTTATTTGCTTAGTGACTCATGTGATTCTTGGTGAGGTGGGATTAAATCAGCTGTCATATGCTAATTGGTTCTCAACCCCAAATTACAATGTTTGGACTTGATTTTTCCAAGCCTTGTTATGCAAAGACACAGGGGAGGGGGGCAAGGGTGTAGGAGGGACGTGAAGGTGAGAGAAGGAAGATAAGAGTGACACCACTGTTGGGTACAGAGACATGACTGCCTTTCCAGGTTTGTTGAAGCAGAATTGACTGCTTTTCTGGCCTTATTGTTGCCATACCACACTGTGAGGCCTCTGCTTCACCCCAGACATTGCTCATTTTCTGTAATGGTCAGGTCTTGGTTTGATCACTTAACTGTAACACAAAGATAACCAGACACCAGATTATTGTGGGACACCGTAACAGAAGTGCCATATCATGTAAAAGACCACTGCTTAGGGTTCAGGTTAGGGCAGAGCTCTGAATGCCAAACAGCACCTTTCTGAGAGTTTCATTTTTGCTAACATTTGTACTTTACCTGTCAAGCTATGTATATTTGTGGGTGTGTTGTTGACCTTTATTAATACAATAAATAATAAATCAACAGTAAGGCACAAAATGATTAACCTCTCTATCAACCAATGGTATTGATGTTAGTGTGAAAGATCTAACTACTCCATTTTCATTTGTTATTTTGAACAATAAATTATTAACACGGAGCAACAAACAGAAGCAGCAAAACTAGAGATGAGTGAGTTCAGATATGAAGTAATGTCTAAAACAAGGCAATTCCTATATAATATATTACTATGTACACTGGACAAAATTTATGAAGCGATGTAGGATATAGGGCTTTGTACTGTTCTGTACTGTATATTCAAAGCCCAAATACGGGCAATGTTGCATTAATCAGCCTTTCCCAAATACACTTACATAAATGTCACCAATGTCATTCTATTTGTTGTAGTAGAGGGGAACAGAGTAATGAATTAAAAAGAGGAGGAACTGTACAAGCCAACAACTCTGCTACTCTGCTCTGGCTCCTGTAACAGCAATGGGACATAGCTTTAGCCAGAGCAAATATTCAGTGTTTCTCTGCTAGTAAATTGAACAAGACAGGAACACAGATGCAAGAGATGACATGCAATCACCCAAAGAGGTAAGTTGTTAGCGTAATACCTAGCACTGTTCTGGTGTAGTTAACACTATCCAAGCAAAGATCTGGCACCCCTTTCTAGTGGGAAATAGTTGCATGGCCAGTGGTCATATCATACTAAGTAACCTCTGGGCCACAGAATGACTCCTGAGCCTATTTAATGTTACAGATATAGAGAAAAAAATCTCCTTCTCCTTCCTCATGTATTGCAACATATCTCTGGTTTCTTACTGCTGATGGAGGAAGTCAAAGAGAGTTGAAAAAGGTTAGTGGGATTTGGCTGATATTGTATGCCTGTATCTCAAATAGTATGTGCAGCTGGTCCTGCCCATCTCAGAAAATAATGTAAAAGAACTAGAAAATGTTCCGAAAAAGGCTACAAGACAGACTAAACATTTTGAATGGACCATTATAAGAGGAATGACTGACTAGTCTTTGAATCTCTAGCTTGGAATGACAACAGCAGAGGATGATGCTAAAAATAACTGTAAAATCATGAACAGCTGTAAGGAAGAGACTGAGAATCTCATGTCTATGTCTTCCTTCTCACAGAGCACTTCAGGCATGTGCTGCGGTCAACGAATAAAAGGAGCTTTTCCTTCAGGCAGCTTGTTAAGCTATAAAACTCCTTGTCATAGGGTGTTTATGTAATTTCTGGAGGAGACTGGACAGATTCCTGGGGAAATAAGTTCTGTGGGCTTTACTAAATGCATATGAACTACCTCTGGCTCAGTAAGGCTCCAAAACAGAAGTAATTTCAGAGCTTTCAGAAATATTATATGCCTACATTGATCTGTAGTCACTAAGGCATCCGTATATTTATCATTCTGTTCAGAAGAAATAGAACATAATGAGAGGTCTGGGAAAGAGGTAGATATTGCAGCAGTGCAAAACTAAGACAAGTCATCAATGGTTTCTTTTTTGCTGGCCAAAGACCTGTAGAACTGTCCTTGGAAATTAACATACAAAGCAGTGCTAATATACGTCATTAAAGCACTTAAAGTAATGACCAAATCCAAAAGCTGAGTCTAGCTTCTCTTCACGGTGGCTTTTTTCAGTAGAATTTCTGCTGTCTCGAAGATTTATAAACCAGCAGCATGTTTTCTTATTTAGAACTCCTAATACCACACATAAACCAGCATTTGAATTATTGTGATGCAAAATCATTGAATCTTTGATTGAAATCAGCTATAGAGAAGTTTCAGTATTCTTGCACGGAACATGTGAAAATTCTTTCTGTAGTTTTCATGTAAAGTTTATGGAGAATCTCAATGATTTCTCTATCCACAAAGTGCAACGGTATTGGTAAATAGATAATACCAAATTACATTTGTACATTCCATGCACTTTCTGAGCAATCTCAGTAAAACAAAATCTAAGTTTGTACTAGGCTAATATTAGACATTAAACTAATATTAAGACTGGTAAAAAATCAAGTGATTTTGTGAATTGTCATAATTTGACTGTATTATGTCACTCTCCAGCCATATTCTGGAAGACATTCATGAAAAGAAAGCTATTTGCATCAAAACTTCATGGTTACCAGTAGAGATTTTACTTATTTGGGGAGTAAAAAAAATGAGCTAGTGTGTCTATTATAAAATAAATATTGACCTTTATCCACAAAACTATGTCTCATGAGTAATAAAATTTCATTTGACTCTGAATTAATCTAGTCTTATGGCCTTTTGCTGCAGGCATTGTGCAAGAAGACCTGTAATTTTGTGTTTCTGACAGAATTTAACCACTGGCATTCTATGGTGTGAGTCATATTTTCGTGCTAGGAACACATTCTTTCACTTTCTTTGATAATTATATTTCTAATTAGCTTATCCCACTTTTTTTCCCTGTATACATGTCATAATCTCCAAAATGTATATTGCAACATAAAATTGTATTCCAAAGCATAATTGTGTAGCAGAATAGTTACTATCTCTTCTATAGATACAAAATCTAAATTAAGATTTTATTTTTTTTTCCTACTCAGAGGTGGTATTTTTAATTGAGTGAATATTTCCAGAACATTTTTTTTTCTAAAAATATAAGCCTAAGGAAAAGAAACGGAACAGTATAAATTGTTTCAGAGAGAAAAGAAATGTCCTGTTCCTATAGAAATTGATGGACAAGTACTCCATAAACTGTATTTCTAAATGTCTTTTTAAATACTCTTGTTACTTTCTAGGAAGGTAAGACATAAATCTAAGTGAGATTAGAAGAGACTGGAACATTTATTTCCCACCCTCATGTAAGTCAGAGCTGTAGTTTGTAGGCTGCCGTGTAGAATACAGGCAATGTATCACATCTGCCTGTTTCTGAATACACCGGTCTTTGTGGTGCATTCAGTGATGTGCAGAGCAGAGTTCAGTGCCGTGTATGAGAGAGAGTGTGTGTGTATATCTGTGATGGTTCACATACATGTTATAAACACAATGAACACAGCTACAACAACAGGCTCCCTGAGGGTTAGGAACTCCTAGTCTATGTATCTGAGGCATTAACTGGTAGGCTGGTGCTGAGGTGCTCAAGTCGGTGAAATAAAGATGTTTTGGGACATGCGCAGGAACAAAACTTCTAGTACTTTGTTTTTTTCATTTAAAAGTGTGTGATCATACTTAGTCTTTTGGATACACTTCAGAAAAAAAGGAGAGGGATTCAAACCTAAGTAACAAATTCAAGTATTTAAGAGCAGAAACATTTTTACAGATGCTGGAATTCATGTCAGGATTGTGAACAAACCAAAACAAGCAGAAATTCTAGTGAGAAAGAGATTAAAGGGTATAAGCAGCTAGTAATGAAATAAATGTCCAGAGGTGATCTTCTAAAATATGAAATGTGTTAACATTGGTGAAATACAAAGAAAATAAGGCAAGGGACAAATAAAGTAATGATGCAAATAGACACTTCACAAGCACTTGTGTAATGAAAAAGCACCTATGACCAAATCACAGACTATGTGGCTGATTGCTGGCAACAGCACTCTGAATATTATGCTCAAACAGAAGGGGAAATATTTGACATTGTGTGGAAATCAGTTATTTTATCAGTGCAGTAATTAGGGATACACAGAACCCAGATTATAAACCCACAAAGAATATTCCTGATAAACTTCCAGACTTTGTGCTGCTAAAAATTCAATACTTGAGATTAAACTTGACTTGAAAGGACATCATATATTTACCTATTTTTTTCCAATGAAATGCCACAGGACGTGGTAAGAGGGAAAAAAAACTTGGAAGAGCAGGTGAACATAATTTGCTTATCAAAATACACAATAAACAAATAGAAGAAAAGAGAGAAACAGGAAATAATGCTATAAGGGCTCTTATAAATCAGTCAATCAATATAAAATCAAGCCATTCTACAAAGAAATTACACAGTCTCTTCAGTTTTAACTCCTAAAATTTCTGAGGGCAAACAAAAGCAATTAGAACCAAAGAAGACAGTAGTTTGAAAGTAGGAAACATTTTAATTGGTCTAGGGAATCTGAAAAATATATGTAAGGATATAATGATATGGCAGCACACTAAGGACAGATTAGCAGTTAATTTTGCTGATAAAATATAAACAAGCAAGCAGACAAATGTATTTTTTTTAAATGTCACGGATTCTTATATTTGAAAGGATATCCGATGCATAACAGTAATAATTCATGATAATTCATGATAATTCATGGTAATTCATGATGCATATAGTCATTCCAGACAGTATTTTGGAACAGATTTATTCACAGGGGTCCATTTAGCCACTAACAGCTGATTATGACAGTGTTGTGGTTTGGTTTACCATCAATCCAATAAACAAAGGAGGTGAAAAAGAATCATGCACAAGTAGCCAGATACCAACCAAGCCAAAAGAAGAATCACAGCTCTTCTTTGACTTACTCTGCTGTTGAATCATGCACACTATCTGAGATTCCATTTCTGTAATTAATGAATGGATAAGACATGTCAAAAACACCTGCAGAAGCTCCTTTTTTGAATGTCCACCCTTTTAAACTCAGTTGACTGGACAACAGAAGGCAGAAGTACAAGGAACTCTGTTAATAATAAAAAAATGTTGAAATAGCTGATGGCACCACAGCACTGTAACTGAAAAAGAAAGGTCACAGGTGTTATATGATGGGGTGAACAGCGTGGAACAAGGAATCTCACATACTTGAGGCCGTCTGATGGTTAGACAACCATAGCTACTAAAGAAAAGATTACCTGTGGTAATGAAATCATGACTGAAATGTGAACCTTTAAAACCTTTTGCACGACAGTAGAGCAGCGCAAAGTCAGAGGGAGTAAGACAAGCAGCTTCAGCAACAGCATAGAAACTGTGTTTTGAGGGAGAAGAGGAAATTAGACAGGATTCCAATATATCCTGATGCTATTATTAACTGAAAAATATTAGTAACAACAACTACAAACATAATGTGTTTTAAATAGAAGTTAAAAGGAGTTTTAAAACTTGTTTATTGTACTAAACAGTAGATACAAGTTGAAATAACTCTCAGCAACTGAATATTTCCTTTAGGCTTGTCTTGAGAAAACAATAAAACAAGCATTCTAAGAAACATTGTCATGTTAATTGTACAGATCAAGTCTGCAGCTTAATATGCTTTAATACCAAATACAAAAGAAACATTTTGAAGGTTGAGAAAATAAATGTGTTCATGTGTATGAATGGTTATGTACAGTAATAAATCAGTAAGTCAGTCTAGATCATGTGGAACATCTACATTATTTTAGTGACTAGACTAGTGACCCTTCACATATAGGTTCCAGAAGCAGAATTAGACCTAGGACAGGTCTGAGGTGCAAACGTATTCAGCTGCTCCTCTGCTGAATGTCAGGAGCCTAGTTGGCTCACCACGTGTTCCCGTGTACCTCTGGACAACTAGTGTTAGGAGTATGAAGTGCAGTAGTGATGGGAGTAGGTGGACAACAAACATCCTTATGAAGCCAAAACATAACAACGGGAGAGCTCCAGAAAATAATTAATCCAATAGTCATGTGTTTACCCATACAATTGCTCAACTGGCATATTATGTGAACCAATGCAATAATTATATGCACAGATAAACTATCGGATGTTAGGACATGGAGGATTTGACTCTGTGTCCTTTCAAAGCAGTGGAATATTGCCCACTGAGATGACCAGGGCAGCATCACATGCTCCTGCCTTAGCTCCACAAACTATTTTAGTGGGCAGGGTGATGCATTCACAGGAAGTAGCTTGTCAGATTATATTGTAGTCAGAGGGTCTGTTCTCCCTGTTAAATGCCTGACTAGTGTGTACTGTTCCAGCTCATAGCAGTGGGCCTCATTATTCTCTGGGCTTGTATAAACATAAAGAATACCTAAAATAACAAAAGATATATTCATCAAAACTTATAAATATGTATTGGAAAGAAAAACAGTAAATTTATTGTCAGAATAAGGATTTTTCTAGATTCTCCATCAAATCCTAAAGATCAAATCAATCCTAAAATACAGCTACAAAGGGATCATAACACAAACTACATGACTTGATCATGACAAATTTAGAAATAGACTTTTACTTACAAAATAATTTGTTTCAGGTTTGAAAATAGAGTTTAGCTGACATAGTAAAAAGATGGGATCTATGAGAATGTTATAACAGTAATACATAAAATACACAGGACCTTAGCAACCCAGTGTTTTCTAGTTAAGATTGATTCTGCCTTTCTGTCAGTGCCACTGTTTCTCATCACCATAAATGAGATGGCTTGTGAAAGCCTAACAAAAATTCAGAATTGCACCATATCTTGAAGGATGATGGACATCTTTAAACTTCTTCTGAAAAAAGCATGTATTTTATTTTATGGTTTTATTAATTCTCCAACTTAGAAACATTGCAGAACGAATGCAGAATCCTCATATAACCGTATCCTCTATACACTTTTGATAACAGCAATTATTAGATCCACTGTGATATGGAGTTAGATCTTTTCTCTCTGGAGAAGAGGAGGTTTGGGGAGGACCTCATCACAGTGTTCTACAGGAATAAAGGACATCTACAAAGAGGACAGTGTCTCATACTTCACGTGGAGTCACATGGAGAACATAAGGAGCAGCAAGTGTAAATAATATGAGGAGAGGTTTCACCTCAATGTAAGAAAGAATTTTTTTATAGTGAGAACAATCAATCACTAGAACAACTTTCTCAGGGATGTATAGAATCTCCATCACTGGATGTTTACAAGATGCATCACAACAGGGTGATGCATTAGGACAGGGTAATTGTTCCCTCAGTGCCAGGGAATGTCATGGAACAGATGATCTTAGTGCTATCATGAAGCACATGCAAGAGAACCAGGTGATCAGGCGCAGTCAACACAGGCTCATAAAAGGCAGGTCCTGGCAAACTAACTTGATTGCCTTCTATGACAAAGTGGCTTGCTT
This sequence comes from Phaenicophaeus curvirostris, assembly GCF_032191515.1. Taxonomy (NCBI): domain Eukaryota; kingdom Metazoa; phylum Chordata; class Aves; order Cuculiformes; family Cuculidae; genus Phaenicophaeus; species Phaenicophaeus curvirostris. Next base: position 26,798,890 of record NC_091394.1, on the reverse strand, counting down.
ACTGAATGAGGGAAAGGCTGTGGATGCGGTCTTCTTGGACTTGAGTAAAGCCTTTGACACAGTTTCTCACAGCATTCTGCTTAGGAAACTAGCTGCCACTGAACTGGACAGGCAAATACCCTCCTGGGTGGAAAACTGGTTGGATGGCCGGGCCCAAAGAGTTGCGGTAAATGGAATTAACTCCAGCTGGAGGCCAGTTACAAGTGGGGTTCCCCAGGGCTCAGTGCTGGGTCCAGTCCTGCTCAATATCTTTATCAATGACCTGGATGAAGGCATTGAGTGCACCCTTAGCAAGTTTTCAGGTGACACTAAACTGGGAGGTAGTGTCAATCTGCTGGAGGGTAGGGAGGTCCTGCAAAGGGATCTGAACAGGCTGGTCCACTAGGCTGAGACCAGTGGCATGAGGTTCAAAAAAGCCAAATGTCAGGTCCTGGACTTGGGGCGTAAAAACCTTATTGCTCTCTACAACTACTTGGCCTCTTTTCCCAAGTGAAAGGGGACATGACAAGGGGCAATGGCCTCAAGCTCTGCCAGGGGAGGTTCAGACTAGATAACATTAAGAAGTTTTTTACAGAAAGTGTCATTGGGCATTGGAACAGTCTGCCCAGGGAGGTGGTTGAATCACTGTCCCTGGAGGTGTTTAAAAGATGGTGTTTAAAGGTGTTTAAAAGACAAAGTCCTCAGGGACATGGTTTAGTGGCAGATAGGAATGGTTGGACTCGGTGATCCAAGAGGTCTTTTCCATCCTAATATTTATATGATAATCTCATCCAGGCTCTGTTTTTCCACGAAAGATTGGATCAGATGGTTGTTCGAGGTCCCATACAGCCTGGACTATTCTATGATTCCATGATCTCTCCTCCAGCCTGAACAAGCCTTGTTCCCTCCAAACTTCACAGGGCAAGGGATCCAGACCCCAGACAGCCTTGAGGCCCTATGCTGAACTTTGTCAGCACTTGTTCACTTGCTTTCCTATACTGGGGAGCCTAAAATTGAGACAGAGTATCCAGATGGGATCTCAGGAGTGCTAAGCAGAGGGATGAAATTCCTCCCCTCAGTGTCCAGGCTGTGCCCCTGTGAATACTGCTCAGGGTGCTGTTGGCCATCTCTGCAGCCAGAGTACCCTGCTAACTCAAGCTCAGCTTGTGTCTGCCAGGTCACCAGAGTCCCTTCTCTCAGAGATGTTCCCAGACAGGCAGGCCCCAGCCTGTGCCCTTGCAACAGTGCTTCCTGCCCAAGAGCAGCACAGGGTGTTTCTCCTTGTTGAGCTGCATGTCCTGTTGACTTGTTCCTCCAGCCTGAACAGGTCCTTCTGAATGACAGCCTTGCCCTTGAGTGTGAAACTGTTTCTCCAAGTGGGTGTTATCTGCAAATGTGGCAAGAGTGCACTCCATTTCCTCCTGTAGGTCAATGACAATGATGTTAAAAAGGAAAGGTCCTAGGGCAAACGTCTGTGGAACTACACTTCTTGCTGATCTCCAGGTAGACTAAAACCCATTAATGACAATCCTCTGAGCTTGATCATCTAAGTAGTTATTTATGCGCGCCATATACCACACACTCAGACTATAAAATCTTTATTTTCATACCAGAATATTTTAGGAGAGTATATCAAAAGCCTTGCTAAAGTTGAGATGAATTACATCCATTTTCATGTCATTTCATTTTACCCTGCAATGTTTTGCATTCAAATTCTTTTCTCAAAATGCTGCTGATATGTCTAGTGGATGTGGTTTCATCTTTAAAAGAATGCCTGAGATATAAGGAACTTTTAAGTATTTTAACTCTTTCTCTTCTGTGATGATCTTTCCATAAACAAATGGTAAATTTTCATGTCCTGGTATTATGTTTCCTTCAAATCTGTTTTGACTTGTCTACTCTTGCTGTCAAGATCGCAGTTATTTATCATCTGTTGGTGCTGTCTTATATGCAACTCTATATTCCTTATAACAATAACTTAAAAACTACAAAAAAATATGGTTCTGAGCTCAATAGTACTAAACTTGGCCCTTCATTTGCAATGAGGCCCTTGAATTAAATACCATCTACACTTCACAGGAATGTTTAAAGGCTTTTAAGTTCACTTATTTGGTGCCACTATAGTTACCCATACTTTTCAGGCACCTGAATCACTTCCTATAATCCCCTAGCTTTTTTGCCTGTAGTTTCCTACACAGTAACAGTGAGCATTTTAATTTTTTTGCAGTCTTCAATATCAGTGGACTTTTTAAAGTTCTCTTGAGCAACGAAGCTGGTGAGGGGGCTGGAGAACAAGTCTTATGAGGAGTGTCTGAGAGAGCTGGGGTTGTTTAGCCTGGAGAAGAGGAGGCTGAGGGGAGACCTCATTGCTCTCTACAACTACCTGAAAGGAGGTTGTAGAGAGGAGGGAGCTGGCCTCTTCTCCCAAGTGACAGGGGACAGGACAAGAGGGAATGGCTTCAAGCTCCACCAGGGGAGTTCAGGCTGAACATTAGGAAAAAAATTTTCACAGAAACGATCATTGGGCACTGGAACAGGCTACCCAGGAAGGTGGCTGAGTCACCTTCCCTGGAGGTGTTTAAGGGACGGGTGGACAAGGTGCTGAGGGGCATGGTTTAGTGTTTGATAGGAATGGTTGGGCTTGATGATCCTGTGGGTCTTGTCCAAACTGATGATTCTATGATTCTATGATTCTTTTTTCTCAAAAAAATAAAAAGTTGAAATCACATTTCATCTGTTTAATCAGTGCAGAGATGACTTTGTTCGGCTGCTGTATCTTCAGTAATATTGCATCTTTCCTCACTGCTTTCACATTGCTTTGCAATTTATTCTTAGAATAACATTTCTTCACCTACATTTTTCATCTGAATTTTCTCAAAATGCCTTGTGGATCCCAATTCCACAAGCCTGCAGCATGACAAAGCTCTACACTTCAGCCCTAGTTGATGAACAGATGGGCAGAGAAGAACTGTTTTCTCTGCCTTCTCACATGATCTCCAGAGAAATTATCACTCTGACTTTCTTCTGCTATCTCTCCTTTTTTTTAGAAGATGGAACTGTTACTCAGAGAGGTACCACATACAATTGCTGTGAAGACATAGTGAGTCCCAAAAGAGTCTGAGCTCAGAAAACAAAGGCAAACCAGGAAACAGACTGGTACCTATAAGACTGCCCATAAGAACAGATTCCAACTCAAAGTGGAGGGAGTTAGCTCGTCTGATCTCAGCATGGATAAATCCACCCGATCAATCTTTAGGTGAGACAACTTGGTCAACTATAAAGTGAAAACAGGACATTGTGGACTCAGTCTCCCAAACCTAGGAACTAGGCAGATTTCTGCAGCACAGGATGAAATCTCAGTGCCAAAAAAAAATGTTTTCCTATTAACCAAACAGATTAAAGCTCTATTTTTCTTTGCTGTGCTACAAGTTTATCTCAAACTGGTGTGTATTCTCCTTTAATTAGTTTTGCTTTAATACCTGGGCACATAAAGGTATTGACTAGAATGTTCGTTGGCTTCCCTGCTAAATTGTTCATGTCCAGAAGTTGACCAAGTGAAACATGCAAAGTGTGAATGTAGAAGTGTGATTTAATTGTGTGTTGCAATTATATTTTTTGGGAAAACTGTCCATTAGCTCTTTATATTGTTTTAAGTCACGTTCATTTTGTTAACATCTTTCCAGTTTACCCTAGTGTCTCACCATGGAACATAGACAAATAAGACTTTTTTCTGCTTTTTTCCTTTTAAGCAGAGAACCACAATGTTTATACAATTTGTACAACATTTATAAAATGTTTGAGATACGTGTAATACAAAAGGAGGTGGCATTTTTATTTAAATAGGGAAGTCTATTCTGCAATGTCCCTGCAGGAAACTTTTAGTCCTGATTATGTAAAAGAAAAGAAGCAGTACTACTCCAGAAGGTCTGTGCAGAAGTAAGCAGGCAGTGGACCTGTGCCTTTTTCAGGTTTTGTGTGCCTTGTCTTGCTGCTGCCATTGTTCTTAAACTGTGGATCAGTGGCAACCATTAAATCCCTTTGAAACAACACATCTCCTAGTCCTTCTTTTGAAGTAACTTGAAAATTTTATTTACTTCAGCAGATCAATAAATTGCAGCATTGGTGCTGATATCAGAACAACCTTGATATCCTTGAACTGTCTTTAAGACCCTGTCTCCATTCCCATTGCCTGTTTTTATGATTTTTTCTGTCAGTTAAGTTGATCAAACTGCACACTTGCAGTGGAACTTAAACTGACTAGTACTATTAACTTAGCCTAATGTGACTTTCAGTCTTGCTGTGAAAATTTAACTCATCATGGTTCAACCAGTCCTTAGGTGGGATTCATAATTTTGCAGAGGTGTTTTTGTTTTTTGGATAATGAATTGATTTTGAGTATGACTCCAGTCAAAGAATACTTAGGAGCCTACATCTAATAAACTATGTTTTGTGATATACTATCAGAAATGAGAAATTATCAAAATTAGGGCTTTTTACCTGTTTAAAGAAAAAAATCAAAGAAAGGCTACTGACTGATGGGAAGTCACTTAGCAAAAAAATAAAGATGATTTGAATGAAGTAGCTTAGAAGAAGGTAGCAAAAATTCAACAAATTCCTATGAGGTGCAAACAGTTTCACCAGAGAATTTGAGAAAGTTTCATATGTTCCACACAAGTCTGCTTCAGTGGTCCCAGTTCATAAATAATAATGTAAGTGCATTACAAGGGAACCATCCCTCTTTGTTTATTTTCTTTCACTCACAAAGAGGGAAAAAACCCACAAAACAAAGCAGGGAAAAAAATAGAAAAAGAACCCACTCCACAACAGAAAAAAAACCAAACCAAAAACAGAGAGTGAAATACAGAATGCTTGGAATCAGAGGAAATTATAAACTCTTATCAAAAGTATATCACTGAATGTATGCTCGGTAGCCATAATGAATATATGAATAATATGTTATTGTTGAAAACTTTTTTTCTTTTGTTGCAAATATAATGATTCTGTTTGATAGCATTCACAGTTAGAAGCACTGCACATAGGAGTTTTTGACGGAAGGACTCAAAGAGATAAATGACCATTTGAAATAAATGCTAACTAGTAAACTCGAACATGACAAAAAATTAAAAGATAATCTTGGATTCAGGGATATTTTGGTAGCATAATATTTAACATTTCAAAGAGATTTATACATATATAGTTCAGCAGAAGCAGAGCCAGGATACCTTTTTTTTGTCTGTGTTCTTGTTACCATAGTAACAATATCACTTTTATTAACAAGAAAAATCTTGAAAACTTCTGCATAGTTCTGAATGGCCAGACTCCTTAGAGACAATTCCTACACTGGATCTTCCTCTCAAAAAAGTGCTTTATGTTCCCTGTTTTCAAAATTTTCAGCAGGTTTACGTAACTGATATTGCTTTAATTGACCAGATTTTTTTTCCAACATATTTTAAATGCATATTGCTAGAACACAAACTGTGTTGTATCAGATTAGATTGTACTCCACATAGAGCACCTAGTAGAAAACCTGAAAATAAACAAAAGGAAAAATTAAATGAACTATGTCTGTTCATGCCATAGATCGCAAATTGATCTCAACTTTGAGGCTATGCACCTAGACATTGTGTTCTGGTTGCTTTCCATAATGAAAAATCATGATTCATAATTTCTTACACAGAAAAAATTCAAAGTGACTATGTTAGATAAGTAAAAATAGAATGGACTTACACAAGTCTGCCCTGCTTACTGTATTGCAGGTAAATTGCAATATTTATTACAGGTAAATTGTTGCTACTGAGCTTAACCTTGTAATTTGGAGCAAAACTTTCACAGTTTGCCCTGTTTCTAAGGAAGTTTATCTTTCAGTCAGTGCAGAGAAGTGTCACTGTTCTCTGTTCCTGTCAGTAATTCCTCCCTTCTACCTGACATCCTGCTTCTTTCTTGGCTTATCTCATTACCATCTTCTCTCTGATATATTCAGCAATGTCTAGAAGTTTTTCTCCTTCTGTATTTACTTAGTTGTTCCCAACCAAAGCAAAAATATTTCCCTTTCCAGAGAGTTTCCCCCAGCACCCCCAAGACACAATTGTATTGCAAGAAACAGCACACAGATGAAAACCAAAAGACCAGCCTTACAGAATTCCACGTTGCTATGCATCTGTCCAGAGGGGTATGTTTGCCCACCTTCAATGTCACCTTATACAGGAGAAACACATCAAAAAAATAGGTCTGCTCCAATAAGGACAAGAAAAAGTCTTCCAGATCAGTCTGATGAAACTGTACCCATCTGCTCGCACTGTATATAAACTTTACTCTTTTCCTTATATTGTCCCTTCTTGTGTGTTATTCATGCTGCACCTGATTTGGTTTTTCAGTTCCTGAACTGAATATATGGTTTAAATGGTTATGGTCCCGAACAATTGTCAGCTACTTTACTGGAGGAGTCTTCCTGAGATATCATGCAGAGAATCTAGTAAAGTTATTTTCCAGAGCTCTTAATTTAAATTATCACTAAGTTCGGTTAAGCATATTGCTTAAAAAGTATTTAGGCAAAAAAAGTACTACAGATGTCCATTGAAGCTTTGGCTCAGTTAAGATTCTCTAAAAGGAGTGAATTGTGTTTTCTAATAGCTTAGTCCAAGCAATCTTTAGCTGAAGTTGCTAGGTAAAGTAAGATTATCATCTAAAAATATATATATTTGCAGCACTAGATGATAGTTTAGAAATTTTGTACCTGCTCTTTTGTTTCACAAACCTATGGAACAATTTCCACTGAAATCAGAGGGATCTCAACCAATTCTCATTAAACCTTTCCTTTGAGTTTGAGCTTTTCAATTGAGCTAACATTCTTTTCTGTATAAATGTTATGTGATTTTTTTAAAAAAAATATGAATATTGAATTGTAATGAAAAAGGTTTTACTTCAATTAATAACATTTTTCCAAATGTTAGAATCAGGTTTTGCTATGAATTTGGAAGGGTTACTTGCATTGAAAAACAACTTACTGAGGTTGGAATATGGACTTTCATACAAAATAAAATAAAATTGTCCTCCTAAAGATTATACTAAAAATGAGCATTGACCTTAAATTGAACAATGAAAAAGCCCTCATCCCAGGTACAATTGTTAAATCACCGTTATTTGTCACAAGAAAAAAACTCAACTATACGCCCTCTTATGAAATAGTCACAGTTGAAGCGAGGTACTACTGTGGAAACACAGTGGGAGATTAAAATCTGTTTGTGGCAGGATAGGTAGGCATACTGTGAAGAACCCAGCTGCAGTTAAATATGGAGAAGTTTTATTTCAGGCAGCCCACAGGAAGCAATAATGTTCCTAGGGAGGAGTGGAAGGGCAGTGAGCTTTTAATAATGAGGATATTGCTAAAGCATGTATTTGATTCTTCAGGCTACAAGGCAAGCCAAAGAATGTATTTATAGTGTGCTGGCTTTTCTCTGCTGACTATCCAAGATCATATCCTAACTCATGATATGTGTGACATGAGTTACCCCATTTCAAGTGGGTAGTATTAATGTAAATCTCTAGTTTATCCCATCTAACGATACTCTGAGACCCTTTGGGAGAGGTATGGCTGTGGCTAGGTTGTTACAACAGGAATAAGAGAAGTCTCAGCAAAAAAAGAGACAAAAACCTTTCATTAAGGCATATTAATATGAACTGATTACATCTCAGCTAATGTAAACATTCTCTAAGAATATTTTATTTTTCAAAAAAAAAAGAGCAGATTAAAATAAAACGAAAAATTTCACAGATTGTTTTCAGAGAGTAAAAACCATCTCAGTTAAAAAAAAATCATAGTGATGTTACCTGGTTATATACTAAAGACAAAACATTCACAAATTCACTTTAATCCAAAATTTATCCCACTTTTATGTATAAAAGTGAAATTGTTTAACAATCTAAATCTAAGTAACTGATTGTATTCTTTCTTGAAGGAAATCTGTCCAATCCTAACAGCAGAGAAAGCCAGAACTTGATTTCTCTGAATATTCCAAAGAGGCTTGATTTTGGGTAATCCAGAATAATTCATAAGAGATTATTTTGTGGACCCTTTCAGTAGAGTGAAGCAATGATTATGCTCACAGATCTAAATGGGCTACATGAGGTAAATAGACCAGTCATTTTTTTCTACTAGATGCAAAGGAAGACAGGTAACTGTGTCATTTCCCTGAATCATTGGTACATCAGTGAAATAATGAAAAGAATTGTTTGAGAGACTACAGCAGCATCCATTACTACAGTATCTCAATACCATTTCTCTGTTACAGTATATGCACACATACAAAATCCCATGACTTGCTGAAATATGTATACTTCCCCTTAAGGGCAGTTTTGCTCAGGTTAGTTACTGTGGTTCAGATGGGCTGAACTAGTGAGAAAAATAATTACACTTGAAGTCCATAGTCCATACATAGTATAACACACCTTTTTGCAGCCCATTATCTTGATTTGTTAGTCTTTATAAAGAGTTGCTGCTGATTTCCAGGGTAACACTGTCTTTGTACAGAGAATTGTTTTAAATACATTAATTTTAGAGCATTTTCCCCAAATTCAGTTTCTGTATTACAAATTTTATGTCTGTTTAAGAAATTTCTGTGCTTCCATATTTTGGCTTTTTCTAAAGTTCTATAAGAATAAGAAATCACTAAAGTTTTTTTCTCATTAATTAAGCACATCTTTTCTATGTTTCCTAAGTGGTTGGTAAAATAGCATTGACTTGTTTTATCAGTAATTATTTTATTTTCTGTCTAAAATGGAAACTGTTGAAATCAAATGCCTCTCATGGTTTTATAGGGCAACTCCTACTACCTTTACAGAGAAATAACTCACACTTTGAGATCAATGGGACTACTCACATGAATAACTGCATCCTACTAAGGACTAAAGTGACATCATTTATTTCTTACACTACATAGAAGTCATAAAGAGTGCTCCACAAAATTCGTTTCACTGGAGAAGTCAAAGGCTGCAGTGCGAGCAGGAATTAGCCATTTCATTGTCGTGAAATCAAAACTATTCCTAGAGCAGAGACAGTCCGTGTAATAAAATATGAGAATGTGCTTCCTTTATGCATTATGCCTTCTTCTACTGGTGAACCCAAAAGTAAAATCAGGCAGACACTTTTTGATCTCATACTGTTCTGTAATATTGTTGATTTGTTAAAATTTATTTTATTAATTAAAATCAGTAGATAGGCTTCTTCCCATATATATTGTAAAATTTCAAAGTGTGAGCTTTCACAAATAACAGGCTAATACTGGCAATATGATGAATGGAAAATTGACTAGGGAAATATAGAATTAAAACCAGCCAGAACTGAAGGAGCACATTTCCTTAATTTTTCCATTAATACATTAAAGTTATGTAAAACAACTGCCATTGAAAATGGAAGATGCTTTTCCAGAGTGTAATAATATAACCATATGTTTGGACTCAATGATCCAATGGGTCTCTTCCAACCTAGTTATTCTATGATTCTATGATTTACAGCTGCAGTAAGAACATATCAATGCTATCTTTGGCAGTTATACAATTTAATCATAATTTTATAATTAAAATATGTGTAATTGCAGTTGCTTGGGTTTAAGAGGTATAACTTCTGAAGAGTCATCTGTATATAATCCTAGAAGGATGTTAAGAAGCAAAATGAGCCTGAATTAAGATGGAAAGGGCAGAATAAATCTTCACCTGTAAACTCTCTTTTAAATACCTCTAGGGATGGTGATTCAACCACCTCCCTGGGCAGCCTGTTCCAGTGCCCAATGAACTTTTCTGTGAAAAATCTTTTTCTGATGTTCAGCCTGAACCTCCCCTGGCAGAGCTTGAGGCCATTTCTTCTTGTCCTGTCCCCTGTCACTCGGATGAAGAAACCAGCACCATCTCTACAACCTCCTTTCATGTAATTGTAGAGAGAAATGAGGTCTCCCCTCAGCCTCCTCTTCTCAAGGCTAAACAACCTCAGTTCCCTCAGCCACTCCTCATAAGACTTGTTCTCCAGCCCCTTCATCAGCTTCGTCACTCTTCTCTGGACTCGCTCCAGAGCCTCAACATCTTTCTTGTAGCAAGGGGCCCAGAACTGAACACAGTATTTGAGGTGTGGTCTTGCCAGTGCCGAGTACAGGGGCAGAATAACCTCCCTGGATGTGCTGGCCACACCATTTCTGATACAAGCCAAGCCGCCTGGGCACACTGCTGGCTTATGTTCAGGTGCTGTCAACCAGCACCTCCAGGTCCTCCTCCAGGCAACTTTCTAGCCAGACTTCTCCTAGTCTGTAACTGCACAGGGTTGTTGTGCCCCAAGTGCAGGACCCAACATTTGGCTTTGTTAAACATCATGCCATTGATCTCTGCCCAGCAATCCAGCCTGTTTAGATCCCTTTGAAGAGCCTCCCTACCCTCCAGCAGGCTGACATTTCCACCCAGCTTAGTATCAACCACAAACTTACTTAGGGTGCAAAGGGTTAAGTAATTTTTTATAAATACACAGGGGAATAACAATCAAGAGGCTACAGAAATGAATGAGTTTGAGTAAATAGACCTATGTGTTATTAGGAAATTGAATAATTTGTGTCTGAGAAAGAAAGTATGCACTTTGAGGGTACAGCAGTGCTTTGAGTCTGACAAATACTGGAATGAGATCTCTACTGTAAGTCATATAACGCTGAAGTTCAGCTGGAAATCAGAAATGAAGTTTCAGAACAGCCTTTCTTGAAGTGCAAGAGAGTCAGGAAATCTAAACAGTTTTAAGATATCATTCTCTGTGAAAAGGGATTATATGGGGAATTTGCTTTTATTACGCTGAAAATCTCATTATGGGCTAAAGGGGATCACAGTGTATACAGACCTAAGATTTTGTCTAGATAAAGTCTTTACAATCAAAATGCACTGAACACGTATCGCTAGTCCAGCTACAACACTACTAACACAGCTTAAATTAATTAGCAAATGAATCATCAATAGTTAAAATTCTGATACACAGAAAATCTTTCTAGTCTCTGCCTGTTTTCCATGGAGATATGCTCCCTTTTTCAAGTGACTGTGTGGGTTGTAAAAGTCCTGAGCTCTCCTCCAGCAGTAGCTCCCTGGTGGTGCTGGGGTTCCTTCATTCTTCACACTAGTCTCTGTTTCTGGTCTTATTTACAAGTCTTCTTAACACTTTCTGCTTCCTTCTCCTGGTTTGCTATCTTACAGTTTAAAAGTAGGACACTAGCTCTCCCAGACTCAACATAAAGGATTAGTACTTGTTATACAACAGCTACTGAAGTTGGTCAGACCTTTAAGACATATATGACGGTCACACAGTTACAGGAAAGCAAGTTAGACAATAATGAATTGATCATCAGGCAATTGTTATTACAGCTATATCAAGGTAAAACCTGTGCAGGGCAAGACAAATCCTGAGACTCTGATATTAGATCAATACAGATATTGTGGCCTTTTACTACTAATGGCAAAAACCTTATCCCTTGCAATAGTAGGAGACTGAATTTCCTGCATGAAGCAGGAGGATTCATGTTCATCCTTCTACATGCAATCACATGCAGTTTACTAGCATGAATAAAATAATTATCAGGCATAGACCATTGTATATGTGATAAATAATATGCCAAAGTGCTTGGATTTTCTAGGGTGAACTTCAAAGTATATATGATAATTTTTTTACCCCTACATTGTCCCAACAGTCTAATAAGAAGCCAAATTTTAGTTTGCTGGTTATAGAAGTTAAGGTTTTCCACTGTCATAAATAAAGAAAAACATCAAAAATAACAATAAATAAGATAAAATACCCTAGATAAATAAAAGTAAGGAGCATACTTTGCAGGCTAACTCAAAAGAATCATAGAATCATGAATCATCCAGTTCCAACCCCTCTGCGATAGGCAGGAGACACCTTCCACTAGACTAGACTGCTCAAGGCCCCATCCAGCCTGGCCTTGAACACTGCTAGGGAGGGGGACATCCACAACTTCCCTGGACAGCCTGTTCCAGTTTCTTACCACCCTCATAGTGAAAATTTCTTCTTATTGTCTCATCTATATCTTCACCCCTCCAATTTAAAACCATTCCTCCATGTCGTATTGCTACATGCCCTTGTAAAAAGTCCTTCCCCAGCTTTCTTGTATGCCCCGTTCAGGTACTGGAAAGTCTCCCTGGAGCCTTCTATTCTCCAGGCTGAACTACCCCAACTGTCTCAGTCTGTCCTCATAGCAGAGGTGCTCCAGTGTTCTGAACATCTTTGTAGCCCTCCTCTGGATCCATTCCAACAGTTCCATATCCTTCTTATGTTGAGGATTCCAGAACTGGACACAATACTCCAGGAGGGGTCTTGCAAGAGCAAAGTAGAGGGGCAGAATCACATCCCTCAACCTGCTAGCCGTGCTTCTTTTGGTGCAGCCCAGGGTACGGCTGGCCTTGTGAGCTATGAGCATGCATTGCTGACTCAGAGGCAATAAGGATTTGACCTCCTTTAAGGGATCTGCTGTCTGACTGCCATAAGGTTTTCTACACAGTCCTGTCAAAGGTTCATCTAATGACATTATCTTTTACACAGAAGTCAACACATCCATGTTTTCTCTAGACAAGTCACCGTTTCCCTCTCAATCTGAGTAGATTTAGTCTGTATTTTACAGATACCACAGTCTTTCCCATCAGAAGAAAGCAGAGGACAATTTTGAACGTTATATCTAACAAAAGAACTAAAGTGTTAGAAAATAAAATGGCTGATAGACATTTATTTAGATTCCGCCCTCTAGTAAAATGCAGTCATATAAGATGTCTAAGAGAAAACTAGAAACAGGTGTTAAATGGAGAAATCTCATTGCATTCCATTTTCAGGTAAAGGCACAGCTCAACAGAATATGTATGACACAGCCAACATCTGAGAAGCATTTAAGAGAAAGCATCTAAGCCTGATAACTTAAAATTAGATGATCAGTTTTAGTTGATTCTGTGGAGTTTGTTGTCATTTGGATAAGAAAATTTTCTCCTTCTTATTTTGGAAATGATTGAATTCAAAAGTATGAAGCAAAAAATAGAAATGAATATGTGCTCATTTACAAGTGGATTTTTTTGCCATCCTCTTATGCATTTTTGAGTTAATATATGCCCATATAGGATAAAAGTAAAGCAGTTGTCTCTGATTCAGATGTTTTACAGCAAGAAGTAGTTAATAGTGCAAATATTACTGCTAAAATGTATGGGAGATATATTATTATTTTTGAATTTGCAGGACATTATAATAAACAAATGTAAAATTTTCAAAATATGTAATCAGCCTCTGAATTAATAGTTCCAGGTGAGTCAGTCCTTGAAAACAGGCACTGTAGTACTAGGTAAATGATCATTAAAGAATACCAGAGATTAAATCAACATGGAAAATTTGTTAAGTTTTTGAAACACTGAAAAGTGTATTGACTGAGAGTAATAAAAACATTCTTATTTCTGTAAGGAGAAAATAATATGAAACCTAGAAGATTTTCTTAGTCATCTGAAAAATAACAAAATATGGTGAAGAATAAATGTGGTCTATTGAAAGACTTAAAAAAAGAAAATCTGCCTGTCAGTCTTACTTGATAAAAGCATACTGGAAGGAGGAGGAATTGAGGGATATGTGTAATACAGGCTCATCTAAGTCAGTGTTTAAGAAGCTAGTGGCTAAGAGTGAAGAGATGTCTAAAGTTTTTGAGACAGAAACTTCTGAAAAGATAGATGAAAAATATCACATGTGAGGAAAAGAGAGGAACAGGGGGAAAGTAAGAATTTACTAGGTATATATTTAATTAGTGAAGTCATTTAAACTAATAGCCAAAATTTTTGAGGTCATCTAGCATTTTTGAAAACTAGTGGCTTATTAAACATATCTTCTTTCTCTGTTTCACTTTTCTATCACTTTTTTCAGCCCTGCAGAATATCTTGAGTCTGTGCAGAAGTCCAGTAGCACCAAAGATTTTATCCTGTTGCAGATTAATATGGGCAATACAGAGAAACAGAAAAATAAACCAGAATTAAGGATCAGTTACAAAATGCTTAGGTAAGCACTGCTCAAGAAAATAAAAAAAAACCCACAACTAACCAAATAAAACCCCAGAAATCAAAACATGAAACACACTAAAAACTAAAACAACCTCCAGAAGTTTCCAGGAGTTGTTTCCAGGAGCTGTTTTGCTCCCAGTTTGCTACTTTGTTTACAGTTACGACTTTTATTTCTAAAATAGTAGGCACGTGTGCCATGTAGTACCCTTGAATGGAAGGAAGAATTTCTTGCCTTGGAAGAAAATCAGTCTCTGAAGCAAATCTCAGGAAGACAAGACTACAGTTGAGGCAACAAACAACAGGAGAAAAACAGAGGGAGGAACCAGGAGTCTCGAGCTCAGAAGGAGATTGTTGAGCAAGTGAACAAGGTGCATAGAGGAGGGTCTCAGGAATGAAGAAGGCAACTATCCTCAGGAGCAGAGGGGAACTGGCAGAATTTCATTCAAGGGAAAAAAAATATAAACTCCAAGATGAAGTTTCAAAAGCTGTATCATTACATAAACTTGCAGACTTTGTGTTATAAATTAATCTTGATACATATACATATTGGGGACAGGGATGAGGGAGCGAGAGAGAGAGAAATGTATAAGCAAATACATATAAACGAAGCAAACCAAGCAAATACTCCTTTTTTTAAAATTTAAGCTAAACTTTAGAAGATGTGCAAGGGTAATATCAGTGTAAATCAGCAGTAATCAATGGAGTTACTTTGGCATAAAATTGCTGCAAAATCAGAGTGGAGCTCAAGGTCTTTATAGACCATTAATTTTTAAGAAAACAGGCATCCCCTCTTTAAGGGTGAAATGTTTACATGAAAGCTATCTGAATTTTTGCCAACTATTTGAGTCAACTTATTTAACATTCCCTTTCTTTAAAAAAATACACCTACAGCATTCAAGCAGCTCTGACATCTTTTGCAGAAGTGAGATGCACTGCCTCTGTGGGGGAGGCAGGCTGACATTGGTAACGTCTCAGGAAGGACTGATCCTTTCAGAAGTGTCAGTATTTCAAAGCACCCACCTTCTTCAACACTCACACATGTAACAGACAACAGTATTTTCTCCTCTCTGCATTATTTGCAGACTGCAAAAATGTATATGGTATTACCAAAGTAACTTAGAGTAATACCCCAGATAGTTGGGGTCATTACATAAGTAGAAAAACTGAGTAGGCCCTCAAGAACGTAATCTGCAAGAACCTAATGAAACTTCATGCTGCTTTCACCTCAATTATTTTCACAACAGAAATAAATCAGGCGGAATTTATTTGAAAAATATTTCTGAGGCCTGTCAGGTTTTTGAAAGTTACTTTGATACATCTCTGAGGAATCAATCTGTGTTTTTTGTTCTTAAAGCAATGAGTAGAAGTTCATCAAGTTGGCAGCTTTTTTAGGCTTTTTCTTAATCTTTCATTTGAGATTCTCTTTGTCCACAGAAACTTATGGGCTACTCTATTGGGGTCTTACGTTTGCCTGTTAGAATATATTTTACAGGCATTCTGCAACCTGGATGGGAAGAACACTTTTGTCTTCCTGCAGCCATTTTAAAAGGCAAGCTAGAGACTGGCATCAAAGGTATAAGGTGGATGATAAGATCTTATTTACACAATAAGTAGAAAAGTACTACAGAGACATAGAAGACATTTTTAAATTTTCAGTGTTTTTAGTAATGATTCTCTATGTAATTTTCTTATTACGAAGGCTCTTACAGATCATTTTTCAACATTGATCAGCTCTACCATGTAAGTCATTCATACTACCTCATTAGATGGAAATCAATATTTAGCTTAATGTCTAAAAAGATATAGTAGGGAAGATGAAAAAAAAAAAAAAAACAAACTACAGAAAAGTATAGTGACTCGCTAAAAAACAGGTAAACAATGTACAGAATAATATGTCCTAGAACTGCTGAGGTCTTGCCAAAGTGTCCTACCAACAAGTTTTTCAATACAGCTTTAATATAATTCATATTAATATCTTTCTACACTGACCCATACTTACTTTTCTATTTACCTCAGCATTATCTGTAATTTTCTAATTCAAAAAGCAATGATGACCTGCATTTACACAAATATAAATTGAATTATTTTAAAGTTGACCAAAACACCTGCATATCATAAAATCAGAGCAGATTCAAATCTGAGTGATTTTCTTTTTCTTTTTCTAAACTATCAGCAGAAATACAGGTGTGGCAAACAAAGAAAAACTAGGAAACACTTCTGAATTATATTTTCAGTTTATAAATATGTGTTAGTAGCATAAGTGTAGCCGAAGGCGTTTGAAAAGATGTGGTGCTTCTGGACATGATTTAGTAGCAGACTTGGCAGTGTTAGGTTATGGTTAGGCTCAATGATCTTAAAGGACTTTTCCAACAAAAATGATTCTATGATTCCATGAAAATGTCCTTGTGTCTTAAAACCTTACTCTTACAAAGCAGGTCCAGCTACCTTTCTTTTAATATTTCAGAATAGGAAGATACATTTTTCAAAATAACTTTGGTTAAAAGCATGGATAGTGCTTGGCTAATTGAGGGGTCAAGTTTTATACAACTAGTGAATGGTGGTAATTTAGGACAAGAGAAAATCTGGACCAGTGTGTAAGCTGTGGCATACAACATGCTCTTGCTACTTTCCCAGAGGCTTTTGAAAAAAACAAAACAAAAACCTGTAAAGACTTCTGTTCTTCTAATAAAGTGTTAAATATCAGTTGTTGTATCCATATTCCTGAAGAGCAGATGACTTCCTTGCTTTTTGTGTTCCTGCACACCCTGCTTTGTTACTATATTAGCCTGACGGTATCTGCTGTTTCTGTAATTTTTGAGCAATAGATGTCACAGACAAAATTCTGTAGATTTATCTGTATGGACCTGGCATGGCATGGGTTAATGGCTCAAATCAGGTGAGCTCCCTCCCCGCAGCGTTAAGTGGTGGAGAGCAGGTTGTGTCTGGACCTGCCTACTGGGAGTATGGCCAGCCTGTTACCTGCTCTACCACCTGATCCCAGAGAGGAGCAGGGACAAAGAGCTTAAAAATCCCTGCAAAAGCCTGTGACCTTGCGTTGGGTTGGACACCCACCATCTTCTGGACCCACTAGACAAAGAAACACGTGTTGTGACACGTGGAGTCCCTTAGGTGGTGACCATCTTTCATCTTTCCTACCTCTCCAGTGACTATTTTTCCCTCTTCTCCTTTCCTTTCTTTTCTCCTTTTCTCTCCCTCTTTCTCTCCCCTTTCTCTTTGCAGCACATGTGGCTGCAGCAGGCTGTAGCTGGTGATTTTAGTTTGATTTCAGTTTTGACTTAGCAATATCAGAGCTCCCTTCCCCATGCTGTTTCCTAGGTTGGGTTAAGAAGATTCGTACAATGTTGCCGAGCATTGCTGGATGATGGGCTGTTCCAGTAACTTCAGCCACTGCATTTTTTTCTGTTGATGCTCTGTCCTGCGCAGGTTGTTTGATCATTTGAATCCAATGTTTCAAGGGCCCACACCTTGTTTAGTAACAACGTTGTTTATACACTCCTCCTGAGTGATTTTGGATTGCTCTGGTGCCTTGCTGGGATAAAGACCTCACTTTTTAAAGAGCACTGTGACACTATCACTTAAACTAGAAACAAAGCCTGACAACGACAAGCCCAAATGCTTTTGAAGATGACTCAATTTAGTCAGCAACTTATGGTATTTGTTCCAATTTGGTTTTTAAAACTAAAGAGAGTACCAGCCTCATACTTACTGGTACTGGTAATGTTTTTCTTCTGGAAGCCATCCCAGTGCTTACTGCAATACATCACACAGCTGGATATAGATTTTTATATCTACTGTCAATTCATATGAGAATTGAGCGATTTTTAGATTTCCTATTTCCCTATTGTTTTCTGGGCTATTGAGTTTGTAATGATTTATAGCTCTATTGCAGAACTTTTCTGGGTCATTCCTCATGATTTTTTTATGTTTTCTGATTACACATTCTTCCCATCATCTTGAAAGTCTTTTTTTTTTGTTTTGTTTTAATTAATGCTAAACTGTTTCCCATTATAATCTGATGAAACAAAATGAATCAGCTAGGAATATTAATTTTGACAGGTATTTTTTTTCCCATCATGCTAGATATAGTACAAAATCTTAAATGTAAATTTTTACTGTGACTAGTTTAAAGAAAAGTGGTATACCCTGAATCCTCTATTTAAACAGGCATGAAACAGAAGTATCAAATAGGAGGCTCATCAGGCACTGTACATCTGCACCTAGACTTTTGGTTGGAAAACTGAGGGCCCGAAAAGAAAAGGAGTCCAAAACGTAGAACTGATCCCCAAAAGAAGAAGATGTAGGTTCTGTCAGAAGGGAAGATCCTGGAAGAGGAAGAAGATCCCAGAGATGAGCGTACTGTGTAGAGAATTCTGGGTGATACAAACTCCCATATCCAGATCCATGATAGTTTGCTTACCCTATTTGTATTGAAATTCATGAATTTCCAACTCAAATATGTGGAAGACAATCACAATGAAATGTTCTTAAGAACTCCCTTTAAAAAAGAAAAATAAAGGTAAGGACTCATGAGCTTTCACTTCTTGCACTGCTAAAAAGCAAATTGATTTGTGTAAGAAATTCAGTGATTGCCATAATATGGTTACTCATTATCCTGCTGGATACTATACAGTGTTCTCAGCACAATGCATAGACTGAGATATTTCACAAAGCTTACAGTTGACCATGTTGACTAACATATTTGATTTATTATTGCTTCTCTGTCATAAATTGTGCACATAAAAAATTAAATAATAAACACCTGAAAATTTTTGAAAGAGCATCCTTCATAATTACAGAATATTAAAGCAATATAAGATTCCTAGGGATACACTAAATCGCACAGTCTATGTTGTTAATGAAGATATTAAATAACATTGGTCCCAGTATGGACCCTTGTAGGACACCACTTGTTAGTGGTTTCCACTTGGACATTAAGATGCTGACTGTAAATTTTTGGATGTAGCTATCCAGCCAATTCCTGTTCCACTAAACAGTCTACCAATCAAATCCATATCTCTCCAATATAGAGAAAAGGATGTTGTGCAGTACTATGGCAAAGACCTTACAGAATTCTAGGCAGATGATATCTGTAGCTCTTCCCTTGTCCACTGATGTACTTAATCCATTGTAGAATGCCGCTAGGCTGGTCAGACAAGATTTGCCCTTGGCGAAGTGACGCTGGCTGTCTTTAATCATTTTCCTGCCTTCCATATGTTTTAATATGCCTTTACGGAGGATCTGTTCCATGATCTTACTGGGCATGATGGTGAGGCTGACTGATCACTAGGTCACAGGGCCCATTCTAGATTTTTAAAATGAGATCTGATATTTCTTTTCTTTCTGGTCTCTAGGGACATCACTCAGTTGCCACAACTTCTCAAATATCATGGAGAACAGCTTGGCAACTACACCATCCAATTTGCCCAGGACCCTGGGCTGCATCTCATTGGGTCCCATGGACCTATTTATGTTCAGATTCTTCAAACAGTCTCAAATCTGATCTTCTTTTATGGTGTATGGGAGATCATTCCCTCAGCCTCTGCCTTGAGGTTCAGGGGCTTGAAAGATGTAGAGAGAGAGATAATCTTTAAAAACTGAGGCAAAAAAGGTTGTTGAGTACCTCTGCCATGTTGGTTGTCACCAGCTCTCCCATCTTATTTACTAAGAGGGGTGCATTTTCTTTAATTTTCCTTTTCTGGCCGATGTACACATAAACCCCTTTATTTTCCTTTACATCCTTCTCATTCCTTTCCCTCTAAAGATGTCCAGAAACTTAAATTCATCCATCTTGCACAAGATATATTGGATAAGGTAACACAATTCCTGTTTTTATCTTTACCATTTTTTCCTAAAGCCACAGTAAACTGAGTATTTTTGAAAAGGATGAATGCCACTAAAAATAAAGCAAATGTCAGTCAAGTGGGCTTTTGTCTTCTATGACAGCTGATATCACTTTCTGATCTTTTTTTCAGATCATAAAAGTTCAAATGTGATTCATCTAGGAAAGACATTTCCTTAAAAGGACGAAGGAAAATGTATCTCAAATTCTATCATTTCAACACTACTGGTGAAAATAGGTTTTTTTTCTCTGCACATTTGCATGTAAGAATTTTCACTGTATCACTTGCTATAGGATGACTTAAAGTTTCTTTGAGATCTTTCTAATGACCACAGATGAAACCTCTAGTCTACTCATTTTATGCTCACTGAAAAGGTCCTGCAAATATCAGCTCTTAAGAAGGAGATCCTTTATAACATACTTAAGGATTCAAAATACCAGTTATGTAGACTACTTAAAAGGTTGTCTATCAGAAACAGGATTATCAAGAAAATAATCCATTAAAAATTCAAGTTGACTATGTTCCTTTAATCTTGTAACTTTAGCCTTGAGATAATTCATTCAATTGAGTCTTTTAGACACTGTGTATAAATACTTGCTTTTGATATCCAGAAGGGCTTTCTTTTGTGTCCCTGAGGTTTTAGAAAAACAAGTAGATGAGTTGCATTTAAATAGATAAATCCTGGGCTTTTTCCAGACTTCTTTCACTAGTTGTAAATGATTTTTCTAGCTTCACAGCTTTCTGGTTTGCACTACAATTTATAAAATATGATTAGGAACTCTGATCAAAAGAAGTAACTATATTAAAATAGATGAGACAATATCATGTACCCACTGTGGCTTGCAAGCTATATCTTTCCCAAAACCTGGCTGATCCTAAAAAGCTCTGAATGCTTTGTGGCACTACATGCTTCAAGGCTGAATTCTTGTTGTTCACACACAAGCATATTTAAGGAGAAATACATATTCCCTAGTGACTTTCAGGCTTGTTCATGCCTCTCAGGCTGCAATCTGGTTGAAATTACACAGCAGAGATATTTTTGCATAATGGAACTGCAGGTTTTGGCAGATACATCTGCTTAAGTCCAGATCCTGGGATCAGGATGGGTATGTGCAGTTTCTTAATACTAGTCACAGAGTCTGATGAACTCCTTTGGGAACAAGAAGGCCCTACTAATATTAACAGAAGCAGTATTTAGAGCTCTAACACATCCAGTCTCACCAGCTTCTGTGCTTGGAAGTTAGTAACGATGGCATAATCATAATATATCTTAGGAAATATTACATCTAAAGGAGAAAAGGCTATCTGAAATTATGATGTATATGATGTTCTCTATTACCCTCATACTTTTCCTTGTATTTGTGTATTTAACCTTAAAAAAATCCCTTCATCTCTGTGATTCTCAGTACATATGAGGCCATAAATTTCAAATGTAAATATTATGCTTATTAACTATAAAATTAATATCAAAAGCAGATTCTTAAATGAGAAACTGTAGTCACATCTGTGCTTGAATTTCCTTTGGTTCATGCTAGAAAACAGAAAGGGTAATTAAGTAAGTACCATTTTGATATGTATGTGGCAAATTATTGCAAGTATCATTAAGGAAGACTTTTCCCTTTTTTTTATGTTTCTCAGGTACACTTTTCAAGATGTTGTGGTTGGCTGGTTGATTCTTTAGGATTTTTTTCTTTTGTTTTGTTTTGGCTTTTATTTCCCTTAAAGAAGAGCACTGTTTCTTTGTTCATAAAATACATTTATAAAATATTGCAATTACACTAGAAAGGCAAATATTTTTATATGGAGTTATTTCTGACTATATATAACTCAGTTTGGACTATTTTTTTTAGTCCTTCGGAAGAAGGTGTTTTTATCTGAGAACCTATTCAGGAATAAGTACCATGCTTTGAATTCATGCCTGGATAGGGGTTTTTGTTGGGTTTTCTTTGTTGTGTTGTTTCTTGGGGTTTTTTTTCTTAATAAATTTTCACATCTCTCCTTCCTGTTTAGAATAAACTAAAGAACACATTTTTAATATTTTTTTACTTTGCCTTCAATATGTGCTGTATGATGATTAAGAATTCTACACACAAGATAACTTATTTTTGTACAAATTTCTTCCCAAAACCCAAAAAAGGGTTGCAAGATTTCAGGGATAAAATTCAAGCTCGCCAAATACTTTACAGGGAGTGGTTGCCGTAGACATTCATGAATATATTAGCTGGCCACCGGTGCTGATAAAATTTCATTAAAAATTACAGTGCAGGGGTGTACAGAAAACTGGATATAGTAGCTGTCAGCTGCCTCTGGTTCATATCAGTCAAAATTAAGCTTTTCTCATCATAACATATCATCTCAATATGTTAGAGAAAATGCCTTTGGATTGCCCGTGTACAACTTTCTAACCTATTTTTGTCTTAGCCTGCTTCCAAGCTAAAACTTAAGAGTGACATAAAAGTCTTGATCAAAATTCTTTGTGTTCCCTGGAGAGGTTGTGGGATTTCACGTAACCACACCCTGCAGCTTTGATGGAGGGAGGATCTTACCTATGCTGTTAGCAAATAGGCTAATTTTACTTTCACTAAGAAGCAAGGTGGATGAAATAGCTTAAAAGTTATTTTTCCATTTTATTGGGTGACAATGAAATCATGCTGGTGAAATGGTGATTTGTAAATGGTGGGATGGAACACCAACTATAATGTGTTAGAAACAAGATAACCACTAAGATAACTACAACGACCCTTATCTTCTTGTCCCCGGAGTCGTTGAGATTGACCACTCAGATATGGCCACACCTTAACGACTCTGAGCTGATCTAATTGCATTCCCTCTGAATATGCAATAAGGTTCCGGGAATAAGGTATACTTGTCATTTTGGGGAAAGATATGAATTTGAAAACAATTCTGTGTATAAATTTTCTGTGAAATCACTGCTCAGTGGAAGCACTCAGAGGGCAAATCCTGAGTCTTCTGCAGCACTGAGTAAAAGTGTACCTGCCTTAATGGTTAAATTAAACTGTTAAGTGTAAGTTTCTTTGTTTCACTGGCATGAAAAAAGAAACAGAAAGCAGACAGAAACAACCTGGCATCGTGAGAAAGTAATGACATGAAGGGCATTAACAGTGAGAAATAACATCATTTGATTTGATGTTTCCAAAAAAAACCAGAAAAAATGAAAAGGAGCATGAAGAGAAAAGCTCAAATAAAAAATAAAAATAAAATTTATCGTAAATTCGGGTCACTGAAAGATGTGGGAAGAGAGAATACCTTCGAAAATTTGTAAAAATATAGCCTGTTTGTGAATCAGACTGTCATCTCCACAGCTAGCACAAGATACTGCAGTGGGTAGAATCCTGTTCTATTTCCTTCTCTAAAACAAACTAATTTAACACAGCTATTGTGGTATTTATGTATGCAATAGTTCTAGTATATAGACACTAGCCAATGATCTACTAGTGGGATCTGAAGTGCATTCTTTTGCTAAACAATGATTTTAATAACTGTATCCAGTTTTTAATTTCAGTCTAGACTGAAGAATAACTGTACCAACATTTTTTCTCCTTGTTGCCCTAGCAAAAAAAGGAAGCTTTTAATCTTTATGAAAAATCCTGCACATTAGTTGTCAAAGTACATATAATTGGAACTAAAATATTGCTTACAGATATGTATTCCAGGTTTTATCCCATCCAAATCTCTGATTGGAGCCTGAAATTACAGGATTTAATTGAATTATTTGCATGCACAGATTCACTAATTCAGGTTGGAAGGGGCTTCAGGACACCTCTTGTCCAATTTCCTGCTGAAAGTAAGGCCACCTATGGAGTCAGAAAAGATTGCTCAGGTCTTTAATCCAGTTGGGTCTCTGTTTCCCAGGATGGGGACTTCACAGTCTCTCTGGGAAGCCTGCTTCATTACCTGTATGTCTTCCATGTGAAACACTTCTCCTTATTCCAAGTTTGAACACCTCCTTTTTCACTTTATGATTTATGGTTGTTTTATCACTACATGCTTGAATAAAGACCCTGTCTATATCTTCTCACTCTGAAAGCCAACCATGTCTCCAGTGCCTCTCTGCATTCACTGTTAGATTTAAAAATATTCTCTCAGACCACAGGACACTGAGAGAAACCTACTTCATAAAGGGGTTTAAAAGAGTGAAATAGCTCATGGATATTTTTTAATTTTTTTTAAGTTTTAAACTGATGAGAACCCTACTTGAAGTTTGAAAATAACGGCTTCAAATTCCACAACATTATATTTTCTTTTTACACATCTTTCTGGGTATCTGTCCTTCTCTGCTCTACAATGAGCAGCCTTTTTAATGACAAGGCATAATGACACCTCTGGTTTGAGTCACTTGCTTTTCTACCTATCCACAGAGATAAAGAATTGTATTGTATCTTAGGTCAGACACTTTGGAGGTACAAGAAATTAAAGGGCAGTGGTTTGTGGTTTGCATCCACTTTCCTGGAAGTCTGCAGGAATACTTTACTATTCAGCATAGTCTTCTATCACAGTAACATTTTCAATCCCATATGTGAAGTGAAACTTCCAGTTATCTTTAACTCTGTTGTCCTGTTTGACACACTTGGAGGTAATATCACTGATTGATATACCTGGCCTTTGAGTACATAATCAACTACAGTTCTAAGAGTGATTGTAGGTATGGAATTCATTCCTGTCTGTCCAGAGTTCTGACACCCTGCCAACCACATCATGGAGAAGATCTTGAAGAAGTGAAGGCAAGAGTCTAGGAATACACTTGTAGAAGCAGACTCAATCTTACCTCACTGATCAAGCCCAAAATATATTTTAAAGACATGTTATCTTTTCTGTTAGTACATGATTTGTGTATCATCTACTTTTTTCAAATATTAACCTAATTTTTAATTATAATATGATCTCTTTATATCACTTCACTTTTGTGGCACTTAAAGTAAAAACAGATAAAATGACCTCTCTTCCACATAAAACTGTGTAAAAGCACCTTACTGTAAAGAATAACCTTATTTATTCTGTCAAAGGTTGAAGCATAAAAATACATTGCTTTTGCATTGTTCAACATATACCATCAAAGTCTGAAACAGAGAAATAAACAATACCCCCTTTTAACATATCATAAAGCTTTGCTGTTTTGTTTTCTTCTCCTGTCAACTCTGCACTTTATTAATTTGTGAGAAAATAGCTATAAAGATTGATACTCTGCAAATATCTGGTTACATGCCATATACATTTCCAGAAGAAAGAAAACTCATTGAGAGCGTATAACCTAGACATGTGCAATGACGAGTACTATATTTAGGATGTTGGGACACAGTGAAAAAATTCCTTGCCTCCTTTAGAATAAAGGTTCTAAAATTAAGGTAATAATAAGAAATAATAATATCAAAAAAGCTAAACTTGTTTGATAACTATATTATCAAACTGGTTATCTCACATGTGAGATGTTTTTGGGTTGTGACATTAATGGTCTTGAATTGTAGTGAATAAAACCTCAGAATTAAGTTTTCAAGAACTCATGCCAAAAGGGTATTCCTCACTCATTACTTTGCTCTTATTCTGCAGTCATGGTGACATCACTATTAATATTACACAAAGCCTAACAATATGAAAGAAATTATAAACACAATGAGTGCATTCTCAGATTAATTCTGTTTCCGATGTTAGAAAGAATACATTTTGTACATGTAAGAATTCTAAAAAAGTGGAATTGGTCTCTACAAGTAGAAATCCCAATTCAGTGTCTCTTAATGAGTATATCCATTTTCACAAACTGAGGGATGTTAAGGTATTTCAGCTCTCAAAACTGAGCCATGTTCTATAACTAGCATGGGAACAAAAACTCTTGACAATCTCCTTAGTCAGGGTATGAGACTTTCCCGTGAGCAGACTGATGCTTTCTGTGCAACTTGTGGACTTCAGTGAGACTATTTGATAAGTTAACTGCTACATAACAGAAGCAGTCCCCTGCAGTCTGGCCCAGTTTTACTAGTGTTTAATGGACAGCATTTAAATCTATGTAATTTCAAGCCCTTCAGTAATGCATGTGTTTACTTCCTTTTGAAGGATCTGCAAATGCTTTGCTTAACAAGGATTTATGATACCCCTTTTTTGACTATTGGTCCATGTCTTACTTTTCCACAGAACATTCCTTATCACCAAAGTTGTTTAATTCTAGAATTGGTGCTATAAATCCACATGAGGAATAAATAGTAATTTCTGAAAAAATAGCTGCTGTACATTAGCATCTATTGTTTCAAACAAAATTAGAGCGGGTTCTGAAGCCAACAGTTATCTTTGTATAGTATCGGTGAATTTTTATTTGAGATCTGACAACTAATAGAACCCAATACTATTCTGTAGTCAGTAACTGTTTAAAAAGATCCATTATGTGCTATCATGTGAGAAATTTGTATGCCCAAGGACAATTTACAAGGCAGCTTTCATACAAAAGTCATTAGCCAGTAAGTCCCCAACCATGGATTTCCATGATAGAATGTAACAGTTCTGAAGAAGCTGTTATGGTCTATTGGGTCAGTAATTTGCATTTGAAGTAGGGCCTAAATATGTATTTCTCAGGCAGATTGGAGCTGTTATGGCTTACTGGGTAAATAATGTATTTTGTAAATACTCCCTTAATAGGCATTTACATAATTTGTATATTTAAAAGTCTGTAATTGAGTATCTACACAACCAACCATAATGAATCCTTTAGAACTAGTATGATCTATTTTTGCATTGCTTAAAAAAAGAGGTGAAAAAGACTAGATTATAATATTAATGAATGTTGCAGATGTAAAAATGTTGAAAAATTGAATTCACTAAAGACTTGTGTTTCTCAGCTTCCTTTTTTGCTATGTTCTGTTTGTTTTACAACACTGTAATAGCACAGTATCTCATTCTGTGTTTATTATTGGGTGGAAAACACACCGTTTGGTAGGTCAAAGGCAAACCAACAGAAAGAAAATACGTCTGTTCTACAGATTTATTTTACTTATTGCTGTGGTTATCATTCAGCTTTATTATTTAATTAATCAAAAGTACTTTTAAAAATATTTCCAGGAGGGAGGCAGCTATGCTTTAATAAATCTTTTCTGAATTGTTATTACCTGAAATACCTCTACAGTCAGAAAATTGAATACAGACATCGTAGAAAATTGTTCACACTGCCTGGTTTGATCTGTTGGTCAACACAATCTCTAATTGAGCCTTCACTATGAGGTTAAGTAAATCTTAAAGATATAAATCTCATTTTGGATTTCTGTGCAGAGGAGAACTTCACCTTCAAAACTGGATAGAATATCACACAGAATCACAGAATAACTGGGTTGGAAGAGACCCACCGGATCACCAAGTCCAACCGTTCCTACCATATGAACCGTTCCTACCAATATGAACCCATAAAGGAACATGTCTGAGTCCAGGTTGTTTAAAATTACCAGTGAATATTTGTGTAGCAGTGTTTTCCGTGTTTTTTCCAGGGTAACTTTATCCATATCACTGAAGCACAGTGGGACAAATTTCCCATCTCTGATTTCTGTGGTTCATTGAGTAAAAAGGATGAATGCAGTTCAGTCATTTCTACTGTGCAAAATGCAGAATTAATTACAGGTTCACATTCCTCTATTTGTTGTCCATTTTATGCATCAAAATCATTACATCATTAAACTACTGTCAATTCAACATCACAGTTATACAATGAAAATTAGAACATGCATTAGAACGTGTCTGTGCCATTAAAGAAACAAAGTTCAGAGCAGTATTTTATAGATTTTAGATAATTTTGTTTCTGTATTGGCAGAAAGGAACCAGATCATCTTTCATGTAAGTGTTGTATAGTATCTTCCCTAGAGTGATTATCAGCAGTGAAGTATAAAGGTAGGTTAATGCTGAGCTTAGCAGAACTGTCATTGATGATAATAGATACGGGCAGCTGTATAACTCTTGAGGATAGATGTGATTTTTGGCTCATCTAGATTTTCTGTGTGAGCACTGGTATGTCAATGTGCTATAACTTCCATTAACTATCTTAAATACTATGCTTATATGCTTGAAAAGCTTGGGAGATGAAGTTTAAACTCAGATTAATGAGTAGTGATGTTGAGAATACACTAAATAAGAGACAGCTAATCACAAAATTATCAAGTTAGAGAAACCACATTTACAAATAATGCACAAATTCATGATTCCAGACTTTATAAAGTTTCCCACTATATCAGCTGACCTGTGATGAAGCACTGCTACTTCTGTTCAGCCTGGCCATACAGTAGAACTGTATGGATGTTTTGCATGTTAAATGAAAATGTTGGCTATCAAATAAAATAAAATAAAAGGAATTTTGACATTCTATCATTTTTGCTTTGATGAAATGAAATATAAGCTTTAGTCTTTGAAAAATGTGAAGGGACTCTTAGCAATCTGTCCTTTAAGGGACAGACTTATTCACTTTCATACTTGTGCAAATAGAAGTTTTAGAAGTGTGCAGATTTCTATATCCCAGCCACAAAATCTGTTTTCTTTCTTATGCTTTCTTTTACTGAAACAATCTGTTCTAGATGTCCTTAGAATCTAATCTGAAATACTGCACTGTGGAGATAAATTGCCATTTCTCTTTATTTTTCTCCTATCTTCTACCAACTCTCACTTTTACTGATTGCAGTTTTTCTGTGTTGAGGTAGCTGAATCTTCCATTATGACATTAAATGTTATAATAACAACGAAAAAATTTTACTCTTTCCATCAAGTGAATTTCCTCTCCACTGAAACTGACTTGTTTAGAATATGCAAATCACAGAGCTACATTGGAATTAAAAAACATTTAGAAGCTTAGGAAAGTCTGGACAAGTTTGGAAAGCAGAAAGAATAATACATGCTTTATATCAACCTCAAAAAAAGTGAATATCGCATTACCTGATTGCCAGCAAGAAAAGCAGCCAAATTATGGAGTGAATTTCATTTCAATGGGTAAAAATTTATGTATAAATCCTCTCCTAGTTACGATATTCTATAGAAGATCCCTCCGCAGCTCTCTTGAGTAGCATTCCTGATCCTACCAAGGGCAATGGGTAAAACTTACACTGACTTCAAAGACATTTGCTTGGAAGTTTACCTGCTTTATTTTGCAGCATTGCTGCCATTTGTCTTGCTGTAAAGCTCCTCTCCTTTTTAAAAGAGAAAGAGCAAGAAAAGAAACAATCCAGTCTTCCTTTTTTTTAGAATAATGGTATAGAATGACCAAAAAGATCTTGCAGAGGTTTTGTTACTTATTATGTACCATCTGTATTTGTATGAGTGAGATTCTGTAGAGAATAGAACATGAAACGACTAGTGGTATTATTAAATATACATATGGTCATTCTAGCAATGTAAAGAAAAGTAATCAAAACTCCAAGAGTAGTATGCTGCCTAAGATATCTAAAGGACAGGAATAATTCAGTTAACTCCTTCTTTAACAAAGAGTCACCTTTGGCACCCAGACATTCCTATACTATTTTTCAGCATCTGATGCTGTAAAATAATTTATATTAAATGAAAAAATCAAAATCCTTCCAATACTTCAGTTGTTGGGGCTTTTTGGAGTTGTGCCTAATGTAGAACACCACCCATTACTTGCAGATAATTTTATCAAACACCATATTATTTTACTCACCAAGAACTGATGCTGAGTTTTTTAAGTCTCAGCCTATATGAAGCAGTCACACAACTTGTTTTATGTTGCTTCTCAAAGACTTATAATTTTCCATAAGCAGCAATACTTCCTTTAGTGTTTTACACTATGTGACATCAATCTTGGCAATTCACATGTAACTAGACAAAAAAATAGATAAATAACTTAACTTACTGTCTTTCAGAGGAGCAGTGAATGGGCATAAGGGCTTGGTGATGGAAAGAATCATAAAATGAAGTGATTAAGTGGACAGTTATTTAGATACCTGCATATATATTTGAACTTACTGCTAGCTTACTGTTTAAAGCTGGAAGTTGTTCTCATGGCTTGAGTCCCTATCTTTTGCCATGCAGTTTGGTTTATCTCTGCTCTTTTATCATTCTCCACCAGTTTCTTGGAGAGTATGCTAGTCTTCAGGCACGTTTTGCATTGTAGCAAGGGCTAAAATGCTCGGTAATATCACACTGTATGTCAAGTATATCTTTGGTCTAACAACCGAAGTCAGTGAGATTACACAGGTATGATTTTTGAGCTCCTTATCACTGTCTAATCATATATATATATGGATATATATATGTTTACCTACATCCTTCACTTTGATCATTCTGAGATGGAAAATTGTCCCGCATGGCTGAACTCTCAAGTGATACGGTTGTTAACAGTTATTTTCAATGATTTTTAAAATGTTGGTCAACTGAATACATCAACTGTGGATTATTCTTCCAGAACTTATTTTCTTCAGAGAACATAATTCATGATAGCTCACTAAGGAAGAATAATGTGAGCTTCTGACTTTCCTGTGGTGTGTTCAAGATGTACTCCTTGCTCAGAGGTGTATGCAGAAGAAAGGAATTGCAAACTTATAAATATCAAATACAATCTTTTACTTTGGTACGATACTTCAAATTTTTATTCTGTGGAAGTAGCTTCTCCAGTGTTAAGATAGCCATTTCCTAAAAATAACTAAATGGTGGCAGGAAGAAATTTCATATTTATTCTTATTTTTAACTTTGTAAGTGAAATCTACAAGTTACAAAAAAAGTTATTCAACTTCCAGGTCTGAAAATTCATTTAAATTCAGTTATGAATGGGGAAA
Organism: Phaenicophaeus curvirostris; assembly: GCF_032191515.1. NCBI lineage: Eukaryota > Metazoa > Chordata > Aves > Cuculiformes > Cuculidae > Phaenicophaeus > Phaenicophaeus curvirostris. The sequence goes on along the minus strand of NC_091394.1, from coordinate 26,768,235 downwards.
AATGTCTTATCTTTTATTCATATTGCTTCCTTGTATACCTTGTCCTTAGCAAGAACCTCATGATCTAAAAATTTGTTTTAAAAAAAAATTGCTAGCCAGAAAAAAAACCCTTTTAGGATACCATTGCTTTTAGAAAGTAGAAATATGATTCAGTGAGTTCAGTACTGATGCATACTCTGTTCTCAAGTGTTTCTGATTTTTTATTTAATTCTGAAAGTAGTGACTTTAATGGTGCTTTCAAATGACTATAACACACATCCTATTTCCTCACAACTGTAGCTTACCTGCATGACTTTTACTTGTTTCCCTCCAGTAATATTTGTGACCTTTCTCAGTTTACATGAGTTGCTTTAAATTATGATTCACTGAAGAAATGAATTATTTTATAATGCTTTTTTTTTTTTTTTTCTGATGTTCAAAACCATGGAGAAAAATCCTGGCAAGCGAGAAGACAAGGCAAAACCAGCTGTATTTTCAGGCTCACTCTACCACTTGTTAGACTGGCTTGGGGTGAGCTTTTTCAAAGCTTTTTAGGTATGTAGGACTGCAAACAGGTGCTTTAGAAAACCCCAAGTAGTCCCTGACATCTTTTAAATTTAATATAAATTGTTCATGTCTGCTTTGAAAAAAAAAAACCACAAAAAAAAACACCTTACCACCTTTCTCTATGCACCATTCACCATGAAATCTGGGAAATAGTAGCCATTATTTCATAGTCATGCACTCCTAACAATTCAAACATACAACTGCAGCTCAAGAAGACGTAGTTGGGCTAGCTTTATACTAGCTTTTCAGAGTAGTTCAAATTTCAGGCTTACTAACAAACCCTGAATCATGCATCTGAATTGCCATATGAACAAGGGTTTTTTTAGAACTTTTTTGGATATACTTAAACAACTTAGCTGACAAAGGATGTTTTCCAGAACATGGCCTATTTTTTTTCTGGCTCGCATTGAGAACTCATAGCAAACATGATCCAAAATACCTACTGTTATACATATGTTCTTTTTATGTGTATACTTTATTTCAGCAAGCACAGATTTTGACTATTTATGCTCAGGTCAGTTATCGAGAAATTAAGAGAAATATGTTCCTTGAAAAGTAAGATTATTTTTATTGTATTTATGCACTCAATATATTTTCCAAAGAAGCTGATAGAGAAGGCTATTAAATAACAAATCTGCTGATATTCTTGTTCTTATTTGAAGCTATTTCATAATTTTCATCCAGCAAATAACTGACAAGGTTATTAGCTAATCAATGAGAAATTAAAATGGGTACTGAGATACCAGGTTTTGTTTAATTTTCTCAGTAATATCTAGGCTGTTTTAAATACTAATGCATTTATCAGGTTCCCTAAGTAATGGAGTATAAATAAGACAGAGCCTTTTTATTGCTCAGTTTTCACCAAAGTGCCATCAATCAGAATGCACTTTCTGAAAGAGAGGAATAGTTTATCTTGACCTCTAAGTGACTAAAGAAATCCCTACACACTACCAAAGGTTGTCACAAAACTGACATTGACAACGAGAGGAGTGCCAGCTCCAAAATAAGCTATCCTTTCAATTACATGTATTTGCATTGATTGAATTGGTTTGCATACTTTGCAATATGCATGTATGGTGAAGTTTATGCTGAACAACATGTTTTTCCACTAGTATATACAGTACAGATTCACAGCAAAATGTCACATTCTGTGCCTGTCTATTCCTTGCTCTTTAGCAGGTTTGTTAGATCTGGGCCCTCAAAGTAATAATAAAACAGTAGTTTAAGTCCATGTATTGTTCAGCTTACCCAAACTCACAGTTCATGCTTTATGCTGTAAGAGTTCATTTAAGCAGCAGTGAAAGATCATTCTGCAGTGCTGTAAGCATTGCACTGATAAACAACCCACTCTGTAAGAATATATCACTTAAAGGACAGAAGAAAGATAAACAAAACCAAAGCATGAGAAATTAAGGACGAGATCACAGAATCATTTGGTGAAATGATATAACGTATAAAATATAGGGGGTCTAATGTAGGGGGTCTTATGGGTATAAATTCTATACATTTATTAGATGGATACAAAAAACTGGGAAAGAACAAGGTAATAGAATTAAGAGAATCTTAGAATCATCCCATGGAAGGGACCTTAAAGATCATCGAGTTCCAACCATACTGCCATGGTCAGGGGCACTTTCCACTAGATCAGGTTGCTCAAAGCCTCATCCAGCCTGGCCTTGAACATCTGCAGGGACGTTCCATGCAAACCGTTCCGCTGCCTCACCACCTCCACAGTAAAAAATTTCTTCCTAATTGAAATCTACCCTCTTTCAGCTTAAAACCATTACTCCTCCTCCTATCCCTGCGCTCCCTGATAAAGAGCATTTCCTCAGCTTCTCTGTAGACCCCCTTTTAGTATTGGAAGGATGCTATAAGGTCTCCCATGAGCCTTCTTTTCTTTCAGCTAAAAAAGCTCAACTCTCTCAGCCTATTCTTATATGGGAGGTGCTTCTGTCCTCTGATCATCTTCAGGGTCTTCCTCTAGACTCACTCTAACAGATCCATGTCTTTCCAATGCTGAGGACCTCAGAACTGAATGCAGTACTCCAGATGAGGTCTCATGAGAGTGGAGTAGAGGAGGAGAATCACCTCCGTCACCCTGCTGATCACATTTCTTTTGGTGCAGACCAGGATACGGTTGGCTTTCTGGGCTGCAAGTACACATTGCCAGCTCATTTTGAGCTTCTCAAACACCAGCATCCCCAAGTTCTCTCCAAGGCTACTCTCAATCCATTCTCCGCCCAGCATCTACTTGTGCTTGGGATTGACCTGACAAAGTTGCAGGATCTTGCACCTGGCCCTGTTGAACTTCATGCAGTTCATAGAGGCCCAGCTCTCAAGCCTGACAAGGTCCCTCTGAATGGCATCCCTTCCCTCCAGCATGTTGACCATACCACACAGCTTGCTGTCATTGGCAAACTTGCTGAGGGTGCCCTCAATCCTACTGTCCCTGTCTCTAACAAAGATATTAGCCATTGTCAGTCCCAATACCAACCTCTGAGGAATGCTACTTGTCACTGGTCTCCAACTGGACATTGAGCCATTGACAACAACCCTTTGAGTAGAAAGTCTTTATCCACCAAGTGGTCCATCTGTCAAATAAGTGTCTCTCTGATTTAGAGACAAGAATGTCATGCGGGACAGTATTGAATGCTTTGCCCAAATCCAGGTAGATGATGTCGGTTACTCTTCCTTTGTCCAACAATGCTGTAGACCCATTGTAGAAGTCTACCAAATTTGTCAGCACAATTTGCCCCTTGTGAAGTCATGTTGGCTGTCAGCAATCACCTCCTTATTTTCCATGTGCCTCAAGGATTAGGAACTGTTTTTTGTGACAGAACTAATCATTGGTGTTTTAAAGCTAGGCTGTCCATAGCGGCTTTTGATAGGCAGTTTTTAATTTAAAAAAAAAAAAAAGAAAAAAAAGATAGAAACAAAAGATCATTATTCCAAGTTTATTTTGTCCCTCTTTATTTTTCCAGCATCTTTTCTTTCCCCCATCTCTTTATAGCAATTTAAACAATTCATTTATTTTGCTTTACCATCCCCTTTTGTTAGCTGTTCGTATTCAAACAGAGCATTGTTCAAAATGATGCTTTAATATGAAAATGATCAGAGACACCTCAGTAGTTCTAACACCTTCTTTTTCTCTCTCCTTTTCTTTCTCTCTATGTCTTTCTTTTGAAAGGGAAGCCTTCATATCACTCTACAGAAGAAAATATATCTTACAACCCTTGTTGAGTAGTACTTTATTGGTTTTATTTCATTGACTTTGTAATTATTTGGTACTTTTAAATAAAATTTTCCATTGAAAGGGGAAGGAAAAAAACTCAAAACTTTCACTTACAACTAAATAGAGAACAGCTTTAAGAACAGCCTTATCAGCTTTGGTGTATGTGTCTTGTCACACTAGTACATTTTATGCTCAGCTATGATTTTTTCCGGCTATATTTTACATTTTTCCTTGGTCCACTTTGGTATTTTTTCTCTATTTCACCTGTTCACTCACTTCTTCTTTCTTACTGTAAAGGAAGCTTTAATAACAAAAGGAACATCTTAAAAAAAATTTTAGCAGAGAAATGTAGTGACTGCTAGAGATAGACTTCCATATGGAGGCTGTACTCCAAAAGTAATTAGACTTCTTATTGAGAAAGGCCTGCCCAATTTATAATTCAAGGACCAAACATTATTTACCTCTAGGCTGTAAGAAATCATATTGGTCTGCTTAAAAAAACCCACAAGTTTGTTTGTTTGTTTGTTTGTTTTTAATATATCACAGTAACCTTTCATGTTGTTACCATGCTAGAAATTGACTTTATAATGATGACAACTGACTTAGTCACTTCAGTGTAGGTTTATGAAAGAGTTTTTTGTAATACAAATTATGAGCACTACTACTGACAACCCACAAAGGAATATCTTCAAGAAAGTGCCTCTTCTGCCTGACCACAAATATTTGCTTGCCTTTACTACTAGAAATCACTTCTAAAATTCAGGAAGTGCTTTAACACATACCAAATCTTAAAAAAACATAATTTTTCACAGATTTCCTTTAGTGTTTAAATCCTAAAAGAAGGTATTTAATTTTTCTTTTAACACCACAGAAAGAATTATGTCTTTATAAGCAGCTCTCACCAGCTAGCTCTGTGCTAGTTACCAATACATCATAGCAACAATGTTGTTCTGGTAATGTATTACACTAATATATCATCAGTATGACAATACTCTATGATGGATGACTAATATGTCTTCCCGACAAAGGTGTCAAACACAGATCTACTTGGAAAAGGAACAACTTCCCTCCCTGTGTATTCTTCTAGGTTTATTATCTTAAAACTTTATAAAATGCTTTTAAAATTCTACTCAAATTATTCATTTGGGCAGCCAACACATTCCCACATAGACAGGAAGGTTTGGCGCAGCTCTGAGATCTGTTGATTTGACAGAGCTTTTCTTCATTTTCAATGTGAGAGATGATAGTAACTTCCTTTACATGCAACACATGGTGTTGCATAAGGTAAGAAATGTTGTCCTATCAAAGCTCATTACTAAACTGGAAAATGCACTTACTGTTTAGAGAGTCTGTGATTTCCAGTTCTGAGGTAAGACAGATTTTGTCTGTTTTGTGGAATCTTAGAATCATAGAATCATGGAATCATAGAACCACAGAATCTTAGAATCATAGAATCAAATAATGGTTTGGGTTGGAAGGGACATTTAAGGTCACCTAGTCCAACCTCCCTTCAATAAGTAAGGACTTAAATAGATCAGTCTCGTCCAACCTAACCTTGAAAAATTCTAGGTATGGGGCATCTGCTACCACTCTGGACAACCTGTACCAGGGTCTCATAATCCTCATTGTGAAAAATTCTTCCTTATGTTTAGTAAACCTCTGCCCTTTTTTCAGTCCAAAATTACAACCAGCCCTGCTAAAATTTTATCCCCATCGTTCTTGTAAGTCTTCTTTAATACTGAAAGGATGTAATAAGTTTTCCAAAGAGCTTTCTCTGCTCCAGGCTGGACAACCCACTACATTCGCAGCCTTTCTTCATAGGACAGGCGTTGTGTGCCTCTGATCATTTTTGTGGCCCTCCTCTGGACCCATTTCAACAAGTGCATGTCTTTCCCATGCTGAGTACTCCAGAGCTGAATGCAGTATTCCAAGCAGGGTCTCACCAGAGCAGGGTAGAGGGCCAGAATCATATACTTAGGACTGCTGGTCATGCTTCTTTTGATGCATCCCAGGATACGGTTGGCCATCTGGTCTGCAAGCACAGGTTAGCTTGTGTCCAGCTTTGTCCATCAGTAGCCCCAAGTTCATCTTGGCAGGGCTGCTCTAAATCCTTTCATTCCCCAGCCTGTATTCATAGCAATGGTTGTACCAACCCATGTGCAGGACCTTGCACTTAGCTTTGTTGACCCTCATCTGGTTCATATTGGCCCACTCCTTGAGCTTGTCAAGGTCCTTCTCATGGCATCCTGTCTCTCAGATGTGTCAACCACACAACTCAGCTTGGTGTCATCTGCAAACCTTCTTTATATATTTATTTATCTAGTTTATGTAGTTATCTGGCAACTCAGTCCCTCTTCTTTATGATAAAAGGGATTGAAATGTGTTTTCATTCAAGAAACTAGACAGTCAAACAATTCCATCTTTGGCTTGTGTCTGTTGTTCAATTTAATTGGGAGAACTGTGATTTAACCGAGGCCATTTTTTTCTGTATCTTGTACAATTAGTTAATGTATATCCATATATAATTATATAAAATATATGAAATATTTCATGTCTACATACATTTTATGGATATATATCCTAGATATAAAAATATATATTAACATAAAATTAAATTAATCTTGTACATTTAATCTCTAGACTACCATAACTAGATATCTCCTGAAATATTTATGTTTTGCTCTTTTTTAACCTTGGTAGAGAACGAGAGTAAAAAATGAAGATATACAAGTACACTAAATACTATGCTGCTATTAGATTTTAAGCAGACAGCCTGATGGATAGTAAATCTTATTTTTGCTATGAAATAGTGTCATCTACATTTTAGAACTTTAGTTTTGCATAGGCTGTAATATCAAAAAACCTATTTTTTCAGAAAGACCCTAATTTTCCCCTCTCATTGGCTGAACATCAGTGAGAAAAAAAAAGTATAAGTGAGTTGTACAAGATATTACATAAAACTATATAAAAAAATAACTCTGGAGAAAAGATGGATTTGTAATTTGATGTAGTTCTCAGTGAGTATTCAACATGTTAGGATTCAATTTTTAGTTCCACTATAGATTGATTTCTTTGTAATCTTGCTTACATCATTTTTTAATAAGCACCTGAGATAGTAGAGTGATGGCCTAAAGAAAAAGGAGCAGAAATGTGTGAATGTATAAAAAAGAAAGAAAATATGATATTGAAGCACCTTCTTTGAGAATCTAGGTAATATGGGACCAGGAAGCACAAAGTTAGGAGACTAATACTCTCTATAGACAATTAAGAGGCAGCAGCCTAAAGACAACATACATTAATATCTAAATTACTTGCATTCCTTACCTTAAAAAGCAGGTATGATTTTCTCTTCACTATCATAATTTCTTCTTAATTTCCCAGAAATGCAGAGATTTATATCACTGTAAATATGAAGTAGGCATATAAGATTCAAAACACATTAATAACATTTAATGATAATATATATGAAAAATAAAATAGTAATGGCTATTGAAGTAATATTTCATGTTCTCTGTGTTCATGCAATTCCTGTTACTTGAATATCAGGCTTCCCTCCCCTTGTATTCTTCTGCTACAAGAATGAATCCTAATTATTTTGGTCTGCTTTCTCTTTCAACTTAGTGAAAAACAAAGTGAATTGTATTACATAAAATATTTGGTTCCATAAATCATACTGAAAAGAAAGGAATAAGTAAAATGGAACTGGAAAAAAAAATACTGTTTTCCATATCTCCATAATAAAGTTCAGTATGATACTTATTGTAAAACTATATTTTTTTAAAAAATATGTCCTTATTTCAGACCATAAAAATGGAAACTAAAATGATTAATTAGCTCGGAGATAGAGTATATCTTTATTAATGCTTAATCTTTCAGAATAATAGAATTTTAGCTGACTTCAAATGAAAAGGTGCACCATATGAATAGGAAATAATCCTAGCTAATTTTCTTAATTAAAAAGCCATTTCATCTATAATTCTGTTCTTTTACCTTATCCAATGGTGTTATATATTAGACTTATTAAATTTTTACAATTGCAGCATGCTTGAATTATTTAAGGTAAATCATACTTCATTTATTTTGTCATTATTATTAAATTTATAATCTTTTTAGCAGAGCTGAGATCAGATTTAAAAATTCTCCAAGGAAAGTGGCATATCATTTAAGAAATACTTCTTAAAGAAAGAGTATCTTGCCTTTAAAAGCTAGGATAATACAATTTTAACACTCTTTCTTCCACAAAGAGATAACACTGAAACAACCTGAGATAAATTGAAGGACTATGTACTTGTAAAGGCATTAGATTGTTTTAACTTAAGTTTTAAAGATAGGCAATTCTCTCTCTCTCAAATTTCTTTTCTACCCATGAAAATCCTCTTTTTATTTTAATGGGAGTAAATCCCTATCATTTTGCCTGCCAAGTGTTTAAATGTCCTTTTTTTAGTAATAATGTGAGTCGAAGTTGCTTATGCAGAATGACTTTAATCACATACAATATAAATAAAGCATTGCTATAACCTGCTTTGAAGCAGATAGCTTATGAGAAGAATCTTAACTACAAGAAAAAACATGAAATAGAATAATCATATATAACTTGTAAATGAATAAACTCTTGTGTTAAATACTACACAAGATTATAGATCTCCTAGTAGAAAAAAACAGTCATAATTGTGGAAGATAAAAATACAGATCAAAACTATATATAACAATACAAAAAAAAATTGAAATTCCCCAATATAGAATCACAAAAAAAAAAGAGTCAATTTAAGGGCCGCAGTTTAGAATATTCACAGGAAGGTTCATCTAGTAACTCAAATTAGGAGGCAGTTTCATCTTTGCCTTGCCACATGAGCAAGAGTTTAGGAGCCCATTTTTGTCATCCTAATATCATGTAGATAAATGCAAGGATTACAGGATATGTTTACAGAGTAACAGTTGGGTGGAAGCTGGGGTTGAAACTGTCATTAAACTAATGATTGCACTTTTGGAGTACTAAAACACTCAAACTACGTTCCTGGGCTACTGATTATTGTAAATATAGGCAAATAACGTATTAAGATTATATAATGTAAGGTAGGTCACACTGTTAATTGTGGAGCTCTTTTGTGCTGCAGTTTCTGAATTCGCTTCCATATAACCTGATCTCCTTCTATGACAAAGTGACTTGCTTAGTAGATGAGCAAAAGCCTGTGAGTGTTGTCTATCCAGACTTTAGTAAAGCCTTTGAAATTCACTACAACATTCTCCTGGAAAAGCTAGCTGCTCATGGCTTGGATGGACGTATAAAACTGGCTGAGCGGCTAAGTCCAAAGAGTGATGATATATAGACTCAAATCCAGTTGACAGCCGGTCACAGGTGGCATTCCCCATGGCTCAGTAGTGGGGCCATTCTGTCTACTATCTTTATCAATGGTCCAGGTGAGAGGATTGAGTGCACCCTCCCTGAGTTTGCAGACAACACCAAGTTGGGTGGGGGTGTTGGATCTGCTTAAGGGAAGGAAGGCTTTACACAAGCATCTGGACAGGCTGGATCTGTGGGCTGAGGCCATTTGCATGAGGTTTAACAAGGCTAACTGTTGGGTCCAGCACTTGAGTAACAACAATCCCGTGCAACACTGCAGGCCTGTGGAAGAGTGGCTGGAAAGCTGCCTGACAGAAAAGGACCTGGGGTTTTGGTTGACAGCCCAGGTAGCCAAGAACACCAAAAACATTGTAGCCTGTATCAGAAATAATGTGGCCAGCAGGAGCAGGGAAGTGATTGTCCCTGTGTACTTGGCACTGATGAGGCCACGCTTCAAATACTGTGTTCAGTTTTGGGCCCCTCACTACAAGAAAGACATTAAGCTGCTGGAGTGTGTGCAAATAAGGCCAATAAAGCTGGTGAAGGGTTTGGAGAGCAAGTCATATGAGGAGCAGCTGGAGAGAAATTGGGTTATTCAGTCTAGAGAAAAGAAGATGAAGGGAGACCTTATCACTCTCTACAAGTACCTGAAAGGAAGTTGTAGCAAGGCAGGTGTTGGTGCCTTCTCCCAGGTAACTAGTGATAGGACAAGAGGAAACAGTCTCAAGTTGTGCCGGGGGAAGTGTAGATTGGATATTAAGAAATATTATTTCGCTGAAATAGTTATTGGGCACTGGAATTGGCTGCTCAGGGAAGTGGTTGAGTCACCATCCCTGAAGGTATTTAAAAGATGTGTAGATGTGATGCCTAGGACATGATTTAATAGTACACTTTGCAGTGTTAGGTTTACAGTTGGACACAATGATATTAGTCACAGAATCATAGAATCACTAGGTTGGAAAAGACCCACAGGATCATCGAGTCCAACCATTCCTATCAAACACTAAACCATGTCCCTGAGCACCTCGTCTACCTGTCTTGTAAATACCTCCAAAGATGGTGATTCAACCACCTCCTTGGGCAGCCTGTTCCAGTGCTCGATGAAACTTCCTGTGAAAATTTTTTTCCTGATATACAGTCTGAACCTCCCCTGGTGGAGCTTGAGGCCATTCCCTCTTGTCCTGTCCCCTGTCACTTGGGAGAAGAGGCCAGCTCCCTTCTCTCTACAACCTCCTTTCATGTCATTGTAGAGAGCAATGAGGTCTCCCCTCAGCCTCCCAATTCCCTCAGCTGCTCCTCATAAGACTTGCTCTCCAGCCCCTTCACCAGCTTCGTTGCTCTTCTCTGGACTCGCTCCAAAGCCTCAACATCCTTCTTGTAGCGAGGGGCCCAGAACTGAACACAGGATTCAAGGTGCAGTCTCACCAATGCTGAGCATAGGAGCTGAATAACCTCTCTGGACCTGCTGGCCACGACACTTCTGATACAAGCCAAGATGTCATTGACCTTCTTGGCCACCTGGGCACACTGCTGGCTCATGTTCAGTCACTGTCAACCAACACCCCAGGTCCTTCTCTTCCAGGCAGCTTTCTAGACAGACTTCTCCTAGTCTGTAGCACTGCATAGGGTTGTTGTTCCCCAAGTGCAGGACCCGGCATTTGGCCTTGTTAAACCTCATGCCATTGGACTCAGCCCAGCGACAGAGCCTGTTCAGATTCTTTTGAAGAACCTTCCTACCCTCAAGCAGATCAGCACTACCTCCCAGCTTAGTGTTGCCTGCAAACTTGCTGAGGGTGCGCTCAATGCCTTCATCCAGGTCATTGATAAAGGTATTGAGCAGGACTGGACCCAGCACTGAGCCCTGGAGGACACCACTTGTGACTGACCTCCAGCTGGAGTTAACTTCTTTAATGGTCTTTTCAATGTAAATGGTTTTATACATACTGTCTATATTTACAGAGGTCTCAGAAAAGTCAGACCACATGGTAAATTAAAGACACTTAAGCAAAATGGTGCTGGCTACCTACTTCTTGTGTATCAGCTAGAGAACCATGAGTAACAAGTCTGTGGTACTTGCTTATTCTAGTGTCTTGCTGCAACTTGCTATTAAGAAAACCTTCTCTCAGTATAAATTAGGCCAAAAAAAATTCAGGTCTAGAGTGCAGTAAACTTTTTCTAGTAGAAAACACTCCATATAGAGTTTTAGAAATGATACAGAGAATTCAGAAGCATGGGAGAGTCTGCATGTGTATATTGACGCTGGTTTCCATGTACAAAAACATGGCCTTTAATGACACAATCCCAGTGGTGCAGTGAAAGAGAATATCTTATTACTTCTAAAAATACAGAATACTGGTTTTCTTTACAAAAATAATATTTTAAAGAAAATAGCTGAGAGTAGAATCATTGATAGAAAATATGATTAATCAATCACTAAATTTTTGGAATGATATGTAACTTGAACACACTTTGAAAGTTATGCTAGGCAGAAATCTATGTGCTTGCTTGGTATTTCTTTTCAGCACACCTAAACGCAAAGACCTCTTCCTTGAGAAATACTTGTGTGATACACTTAACAAAGTCTAAGTTACTTACTGGAAGAAGGCAAGTGTACTTGCCTTGACAGGAAATACAAAAAGTACATATTTACCTATAGAAAGAAATAGCAAAGAGTTGTAGAGGTGGGATTTTATCTCTGTTAATCTCACTTGTAAAACAGCATTTAGACAGTTTGAATACTTTCACTGTCTATAGTTTTCTAACATAAAGTTGAGAAAAAGGAAAAAAGAAAAAGCAATAAAAGAAGGTTCGCAGAAAAAAGAGCCATAGATTGTAACCAGCTGATGGAAAAAAAATCATAAGGAGTATTCTGAGATCTTAATTTGTTTCCTGTACTAGACAAGATTCCATATGATTACTGCATGTAAATATCTTCATGACAACAAAAATACAGACTGCTATGAAATTCTTCTATCACCAGAGAAAGGAATAAAAAAATTCCCTACTGGAAACTGAAATCAAATAAACTTAGCTGCAAAGAACATCATTCTTTTGCTTTTGACTGATAAACCTTTTGAACAAATGTGTAATTTCATAACCTGTAAAGGCTAGGTATATGGAACTTAGCCTTGTAAAGAGGTTTGCTGCCTTCTAGCTGAGAACCACCTTAGGAGAATTTGTTTCTAACTTGCATACTCCTGACCTTTCAATTTATATAAACTCAATTTTTTCACAAGTTGTTCAATCTACTTGTACTTTGGTTCCAGCTTCACTCCACAGCATCCTGAATTACCTTCATTCCCTAATCTGTCCACTAATTTTTAAAGACCTGTTTCTTTATGAGACCCATTATCATGGGAAAGAGCTATACCTTCCACACAGAGAATATTGTTACACTGTGAAACCTAAAACAAGCTTTGGGTCTGTAAATATTTCGATTCATGTGTTTATGCAATACTTTTGAAAGAAACAAAATTACTGAAGTACCAAAAATCTCCAAGTGCAAGACTATAAAAATAGATTTTTTAACGTGACACTTCCTTGTCACACAAGCAAGAACAAGCCTACATATTTTGATTTAAAAAAAAAATTAGTTTTCAAAAATGAGCTGTCAACAGCATGAAGAACTGTGAATCTGGCTTTTTGTGTATCTGTGAGGGCTATTTTGGCATACATAGCTATCTCCAGTTTCTCTGGTTTGCATTACAGTCATGACATCCCCTGCTGCAATGCTATCTGATAGGAATCCACAATAATAAAAATCCTAAGGCCCAAAAGCATATTTTGTGTTTGAAAAATCAGCACTAGATTTCAAGCCAGATCTTGTAACATCCTGGACAAAGTAACAGTTAATGAAATAGCCTTCTTATTTCCATAGGAACGTATCTACCTGAGTGTGTGGAGATTGCTTTAAACTTTCTTCCCAGATGACAAACATGTAAGAAAAATATCAGCCACAGTCTGGGGACTATATATAGCTCCATTACCAAGGCACTTTGCCTATGCAAATTTTAAAATTCAGGCACAGCATTACTCAAACAACTGCCTGGCTTCCAAGTAGACAACTTTGAGTATGGATGCAGGATTTTGGGAGAAAAGCAACCAACAAAACTTCTGCCAAAGTTAATGAACACTTGCATGAGGAAAAAAATACACACAAAACCAAACCAAACTAAAACATCAGTGTTAAAAACTGGTAACATTTGGTGTTTTGATAAAGGCAGTCACCATTAAGAAGACAAGGAATGACTAATAGGGTTATGGTAATGAATCACTCCCATTCTCTCTCCGGCTTTTCCACATATGCCTCAAGGAAGATAAAATGTAATGCAATTAAGACATCACAAAATAAAAATGAAAAGTCAATCTAAGAACTAGATTATGGAAATGGCCCCAGACTACCCAAAAGTTACCACAACAGGGGCTGAGATGCATTGAAAAAGCTTTGGTCTTCAAAACAAGAGACTGATGTCTACCTGCATTCTAACAATTATGACTGCAAACGTTCACAAATATACTAATTTACCCAACATCTGTTTTGTTTTGTCACCAAAAGCATCGTTCCTCTCAAAGTAGCTTTAAAGATGTAAGAAGTTGTGCAGCTTAATATTGGTGGATCCTACCACGAAATAACACCTTTTGTGTTATAGTTATTATCATCATATATACTTTTTGTCAGTTTGCTTTGTATTGAATTACTCATTTTTTACCACTATCAGATAACTCTAAGAAAAAAACCGAACTTGCAGAACTTATGGTTATTTCTATGATTTTATGCAACTTTCTCATGATTTGTTTTTTTCAGATTATACTAGAAATAACAAAGAATATCCTGTGAATATACAAGAGCCTATGGAGAGGTTGTATCTGCAGAATACAGGACAGAGGCTCAGCTTCTAAGCATAAGAATTCACTTATCTTTTTTTCCATAATATCAGATTATATCACACATATAAACCCAACTTAAATCCAACTCTTGTTAATATTATTATATAAAATAAATATAGACAACTTCGACATAATTCTCTGATAAGACTAGCTAAAAATGTGCTATTAAAATGTACGGAGAGATTTGTGACATGCTTTAATGTCTTCATACCCTTGCTTGCGAACTCTTTAATCTTCAAAATTACAGCCAAATTGAACAATTTAATTCAGTTTACAGAGTAGCAGTATTTATGGCTATAATCTACATGAAGGAATTCTTTGGCAGATTCTTGTTTTCCTCCTCCTGTATATCTCCATACTTTTCTTTAAAAAACATGTCTGTCATGAAAAGCAAACACCAGAACTTATGTTTATCGTTACCTGTCTATTAGGTTATACAATAAAGCTGTGCAGGTTTTCTGCTACATGTAGTAATTCTTTAAGTTAGAATCAGAGTGTTTCTCCTACATCAAATTCTAAATAAATGTAGTAGTAAAATTGATTTGTATAATGCTGTCAAGCAAAATGTACTTACTTGGAATTTCTTTAGTGGACAAAAGGTCACAACTCAGACATACGCAGCCAATCCTACACACCAACTGGAGGCACTGAGCTTATGCTTTATCTAAAACTTTTCTACTCTCTTGAGTCACTTGTAGAGGTGCTCATTACCCAGTCCCTGGTACAGGCTTACCTCCCCATGTGTGACCTTATAGACATCATAGAACTAGACGTGTGCCACAGGACATCTGCATAAAAATAATAGAAGTTTAAGAAAACTCTTGTCTCTCCTCCATCTCTTCTCTTCAAATGTACTTTCCCATCCCATTTCTATACCACGGGATCCATCCCACACACCATCTCTCTATTCCGGTCTAGCTACCAAGGAAAAACATAACAAGAAGACATACAAACAGTCTCCTCCTGCACCAACAGATACTCAAATGGCTGAAAATATTGCCAGGTAGAAGTACTGAATGATAGAAAGTAACCTGCAAGGTAAGAAGTTCATCAATTAATAGCATACCATAATAAGTAAATCACTATTACCAGTTGGACCACATTTCCAGCATTTTAGACAAATAATGACTGCATTGGCAATTAGAAAGATTAATGCAGACAAGGCAAATTTCACTACAAAACAGGATACAGGATATTATTTTAGACTGCATTCTTTCAGCTTCTTGTTTGGGGTCACAGAATTTCTCAGCTGCCCCAACATGCTGTCAGGACCTTTCTCCAAAAAGCAGTCCGGACAGTTACCAGTAGCAGATATAAGAAACCTCAGTTCTTCTAGGTACAGTTTATCTGAAGCTAGTGCAAAAGGCAAGAAACCAGGGTCTCCTTGAGCTCAAAATATTTGGAAGTGCTGTACAAGGGCACCTGCCTTTTGCTTTCTCTCAGTGTAGTGTTTAAACAAAGCTAGACAGAAAAATATTGTCATTATCATTAGTTCTTCCCCTGTATTTGAGCAAAGGTTGCAGAATTAGGAGGCAGAAAAGAGATATGAAGGAAGGGATGAAGTCAGAGAGGCAATTAAGAGCATTTATTTATGACTTTGCAAAATAACTCAAAAGTGATATTTTGGCCTAAATGTTAGTATTTCAAGTCCAACATTTTTACTTTACATATTCATATGATCATGCTTGCATTTTGGAGGGCAAAACCTGATATTATTCATTCTGTAGGTAAAAATTAGACATTTTTTTTGGAGAAAAGTTTTACTTATATTTTTATCAGATAAAGTAGAGGACAATGTATTTTGTAAGGCTTGTTTCTTCTGTACCACAATACAGCTGAATTTTGTTCTTTCTAAATAAAAATGATTCCATGTTTAATAGTTTTCTGCTTGATTTAATTTGGGGCAAAAGGTTACCACGTGCTTCTGACTGGTAAGCTAGACTCTTGTTTTCACTTCACTAGAATCTTGTTCAGAGAACCTGGTTCAACTTAACTGAAATATAAAGTTATGATCATATGTAATATGGGCACACTTTTGATAGTTACTGAGAGGAGATCTGAAACTATTTCTTCTGCAACTTTGACCTTAATATTGTGCAACAGCATTCTGAATTACTATAAATCTCAAAAATTCATTATCATTCACGCAAGACCTTCACATGGACTTTACTTTGAATCATTTGGTGTCTTTTAATAGTAGCTCGTGGTTTTAATTAAGATATGTACAATATGCAAATTTCACTAAGTGTCTTTCAAGAAGCTTTGATGATAATATAAAATGATGCAATGGAAAGCCTTCACTTTTAATAACTCCAAAATTATATTGTTCTGGGGTATATTTCTAAGTCCTTATTCGTTTTGTGGGGGAGAGGAGGAAAAGGGTCTTTCAGTATTGTTAATTAAGATGAAGATTCTCATTAACTGAAGCAAATGTTAAATGGCCCAAGGGAGTGCATAAATAATAGGCTCGCTAATAAACTGTAGTATATCGAAGCTGAGGAAAAGAACTTTACCAATGCTTTTGCAGATTTACTAATTACAATAGCTTTCAGCAGTGCCAGATCAACCTGCAAAGAACTTAAACTACCATTTGTTCTGTTTCCAGAAGTGCTTCAGAATAATTAAACCATTTTGAATAGAAAGTTGCTCAACCTGCTTATTAAAATTAAAAAAAGGCAAAATATTTGCTATAATATTGTGGACTCCTGGTGGCTATATATTCCATAATTGAAATAGCTCTTTCCTAGAAGTGAAGTACTTCTGGAAATGAAATGCATTAATACACTTACATTTTATTCTAATTAACTGTAGTAGCTAGTAAGTGCATTATTGTTGCAGGAAAATTATTTTACCGGTATGAAAGCTATCATGGGGGAAACAGTGGTGCTTATCAGTAGTTCTAGTCTTTTCAGAACGAAAAGCCAGTGCTATGCATGGATCTTGTCTACACAAGAAACAAAAGAACGGTATGTGTTTTGAAGAATTTCTGTTTAGAATGTAAGAATATACCACTATTGTTAAGGTTTAACCCCAAGAGGCAGCCGAGCCCCATCCAGCTGTTCACTCTCTCCCCCTTCAGTGGGAAGGGGGAAACAATGGGAAAGGCAAAAGTGAGAAAACTTGTGAGTTGAGACAAAGACAGATTAACAGGGCAAACAAATGCAATGCATGCAAGCAAAGCAAAATAAGGAATTCATTGAATACTTCCCATTGTAATATTCACTTGGGAAGAACGTTGTCATAACTCCAAGTATGCCCCCTTCCTACTTTGTTCCCCCAGCTTTTATTGCTGAGCATTACATCATCTGTTATGTAGTATCCCTTTAGTTAGTTTGGGTCAGTTCTCCCTGCTTTGTCCCCTCCCAATTTCTTGTGCACACCCAACCCACTCCCTGGCAGGACAGCATAAGGAGCAGAAGAGGCCTTCCCTCTGTGCAAGCACTTTTCAGCAACAACCAGTACATTCCAGTGTTATCAACATTATTTTGGTCACAAATCCAAAATAGCAACATATGAGCTGCTATGAAGAAAATTAACTCCATGTCAGAGTACGACTATAAACAATCATTTAGTATGGAAATTTGACTAAGTTCTAACAGGCTTAAAAATACAGTAAAAAGTAGAATCAAAGCATAATTTTGCCTGAAAGGAATCTGTGGAGGTTATCTGGTTAATTTTTTCCTTAAAGCAGAGTCAGCTTCAAAGTTAGATCAGGTTACTCTGAGCTTTATCCAGGTGAGTTTTGAAAATCTTCACACACCAGAGTTTTCAGAGGCTCTTTTACTAACTTTATTCAGCATTTACCACTCTTATCATGAACACTTTTTCAGCATCTCCATTTAGGTTTTCCTTTTCAACAACATCTACCTATTGCCTCTTGTCTGTTCTCATTGACTCTTTCAGAAGAGTCTGTCCTGTAACCCACCATTATGGAGTTAAAACCAGTAATTTGATTCTTCATATTCTCGTCATCTGCAGCCAAAAAAAAAAAGTCACATCTTTCAGTCTCTCCTCATGTTTCCCAGACCCCTAACAACCCTAGTGCCCCTCTTAGCTCTTCACTTTGTACATCTCCCTCTGGTTCTGGCAGAGCACCAGCAGTTCACTTCATTTCTTTCATCCCTTCTGCCTTCCCGTCTTCCTTCCTACCTTGTAACTACACGTTAATTGTTTCTTTTTGTGTTGTTGAAAGCACTGTGTGAAGCTTCTCCTCTTTATATGAGGCTTACTGTCAGGGCAATGGAATAATAAAAGGATACAAATTCCTTTTTTACTTACTTATCCTGATTTGAAACACAATCATCCATAAATATCAGCCAGATATTGTGCCTTTTTCGGCCTCCCATTATTAAATGAATAATCCAGTTATGGCTACCCATGTGTCTTCCCAAATTCTTTAAAAACATTTGTTGCCTGCAAGTTTTTGGACTTCTACTTACAAAACATACAAGGGAGAACAAAAACAGTAGAGACTTGCTTGTTCCTTTTCCATATTAATAGAGTCATTTTGCACACTGTCTTCTAAAATCAACAAATGATTTTCAATATTTTTTGTCTTTAATTTTTCTCTCTCTTTTCATACATTCAGTAATAATTATCTGAAACATGTCATTAATCTACTGTTCCTTTGGTAGCTCAGTTTGTTTCTTACATTTTCAGCACCAACAAGCTATAAGCAATCATCAGCAGACAATCTATTGAAATAATTACCTTCCCGGAACCAACTTTGGTTCTCAACCGTACAAGTGTTCCTTCAATTTGTTATGACACCCTTGTGATGGATCACTTCATTCCCTTTAATTGATGTGATCCCAGAGGCACAAATACAAATTGTTGTGCAAAGACCTTGAAAGAAATATATGAAAAAAAGCCCTTTTAGTTTAGCAGTATATGAGTGTAATCTCTAAGCCTTTGGCAGGAGAGAATTTAAGACAAATTTCAGAATGATGAGAAACCTAAGCTGAAGTTTTGGTGAAACATCTGAAGTAGAATTTTCAAAAGCACATGAAACTGGTCTACTATCACTTGCATTACACGAACAGATTCTTTTCAACACAAAATTAATACAGAAAAGAGTTAGACACATTGTTGGTAGCTTTTATATAACTTAACATTTTTTGTTTGACATTTAACACTGTGCAAATAGTCTGATTGATTGCAGATCACAGCTTCATTGTATTGAAAAAAATATCCTTATAGTAGTTTAAAATCTGCAGAAGAACAGAACAGGCCTGTAAACCTTATATTACAATGAGGTTTCTTCATTACTGGATTATTTCTTTAACTTAAATTCCATTAAGAATTCTACATGTATTGCAAAACTAGAAGCTTCACCATAAGGAATGGAAAGTAACTAGTATTAGGGTGCTTTTAGGAAAAAAACCCACCAGTGATCTTTAGGTGACTTTAGGCCACAAAATGACATCCTACCACCTCCTATACTCCCCATACCCCCAGCAAAAACCTTTAAGATAACAGTGAAGATTTAGTAGAAGGACAGTATTTCTCCTTACAAAAGGTGAGCTTTACAAATTGCAATCACATCTCAAATCAATTTTACAAATAACTTTTATTTGGGAGAGGAGACTTTTTAATATGCTGTTAAGTTCTCTGTATTGCTATGCTAAAATTATTTTTTATTTTTGGGGCCTTGTTTTGCTTTTTTCTTCTGAATAGATTTCTTTAAAAATATCTGCTATTCCAATCAGATAAAGCTGAGCTAGCTATACCCACATACAGGCTTTTATAGAGCCTATACATCTCAGTTTTCAGGCTCTTAGAAGACTTATTCATCTTTAACTGTCAGAACTGGTCTCTTTTACACTTCCTTACCACCAGATCTGTTCTGACTTCCCTACTATAGGAAATCGTTGAATAATCATAATTGAAGTGCACAGCTGAAAATGGCTATGAACTTCACTATACACACCTTTGGATACCCTTAAACAGGCGCTCAATCAGGCACTACTTTAAGAAATAAAAAATAACAAGTGTTAATTTAGGACCAAGACCTCCACTGAAGAGGAAATCTTTCTCCAGCAAAGCAGTCAGGTTTATCTACTTTTCAATTCCATGGCTGTATCATACTGATGCCAGTAAAGAGAAACACACACATAGGAAAACACATGGTTATATACCTTCTTGAAATATCTCTGTATTGGATGATCTCTCAAAGATCTATAATAACAGATATCTTATTTTACTTTTATATTTTTGAAAGAAAAAAGTCACTTCAGTCAATTTATTTGTTTCTTCAGATGTCATTTGTCCTTGCATTTTTTTTTGGGGGGGTGGTGTACGCACAGGAGAAGCATGTAAATCCCAGTCATAGCAGTAGGTACCCACATAATGACTCATGCTGAATCATACTATTTAGCTGCTGAGAATGGCACTTCATCATTATCAGGAAAAAAAAAAAAGACAACTCCTCCACCCCCAAAACGCAACTAAAAAAAAAAACAAACAAACCCCCAAACCTGAAAACCAGAGCAAAAGACACAGAAACTTGACACTTTGTTCACATTATGTAAATTACAAATTAGCAATCATTTTGCAACTATTATCTCAGCTAGGTAACCTAAGCCCCATAATGTTGGAAAAATGCATTATACCTATTTTAATTGCAAGAGTGCTGCCTTCATGACTACTTCTAAATGGACAGGCTACAGTTGAAACAATAGTGATCTTACCTTTTTCACTGCATTTGCTCTTTTTCACTGTCTTAACTGGGAGGAAACAGTGATCTACAAATCTCTACATTTCCCTCTCCATTTGTGTGCTTTGCAGGATCTGAATCACTCTACAACCTGTCTCACCCTCTTCCTTAGCTTCAAAACCAAATACATCAGCAGACACTGGCACCCTAGATAAACAAGATTCACTTAGTAACTACTGTAACAAAACATGTTAATTGTTAAATATTGTGTGTTGCTGACTCTTGAAGCAGCAAAGAAAGCAATTAATGTAAACTAAGTTGAAGAAGCACCTGCTGTGTATGTTGAGAGTGGTCTTTTCCAGGCAATTAATTCAATTGCCCAAAATGTAAATATCTAAGGAGGTAAGCGTAGCAGCATATAAAAACACTCCCAGTTCAAACTGCTGCTTTTTCTGTCAAATGCTGAAATGTGCTGAGGCAGATTCCCCAGATGATGTAAACTGTGTATATATATATATATCACTGAGTTCAACTGATAATATGTGGCTAACTCACTTTTCCACACCTCGGATATAAGCAGGAATAAAGAAACAGAAATGTAAGCTGAGAAATTTACCAGACGTACAGCTTTCCTACCTTTTTACATTATTATGCAGACACAACGTGAAAGGGAGCTAGATGCGTCCACAACTGCATACATTCCCCTTCCTTCCCCTTCAGAGCTGGAGAATCCTGTAAAAGTAGAAGAGAAGAGGCCTTGGCAGGTCATTTACTCCACCCTCCTGTCAAGTTAAGAGCTATGATAAATAATCAAGTCTGAGCAGGTTTTTATCTAATAGGTTAAAACCCAGCAGTGGTGGAGCCTCCACAGCTCCAGAGGAAATCTAGGGAAGTAACTACTGTATCAATTAAACAGAGAATAAGCACCCTAAGTGGAAGATTTACTGTGAATTTAGCATGAGCAAAGTACACTGCTATGAGAACTGTGAAGTAAATCAACCCATAATTTAATCATACTGAATACAGCAGAAAACCCAGGGGAGACTGTTTCTATCTTGCAGGTGTAGCTTTCATAAACAAAAAAAAAGAAAAAGTTAAGATGATATCATTATCACTTACATATTTTAAAGCAAGATTTACTTTCAAAATAAAAATGTATTGTGTTTCTCCAGTAACTGAGTCTGCCTGGTGGATTTAAGGCATCCCTTCATGCCAACCCCAACAGGGACATCTGCATGCAATGCACACTCCCCTCCCAGTGGTCTGGCTTTAGTGGCTCATGGCCAGGGCAGCCCCAGCCTGCAACCCTGGCAGCTGCTCTCATCAGATGCTACCATTCTGCACCATGTTGCAGCCTGCCTGGGCCTGCACCTGCAGCCTGCCATCTGCTGATCTGCACTCACCACCAGAGAGGTGACCGATGTCCAAGGCTAGGGCTGCCTTGATGCCCACCCAGCTGCCTTGGTCCTGGCTGCCAGACTCTGCCATCCATCGCCCATGCAGGGTAGCCTCCAGGACTGATGGTACCCAGCTCCGGGGAGACACCAGTCCCCACAGTGCCCTGACACGTCACCGTCAATAAACCACAGAGAAGTAATTTGAGATTGCAGATTTGCCCATTGAATTACATGAACTGCAACGCCAATGTTTGCCTTGTAATTAAAATGACATAAATACAGACTCAGGTGTTGGAAACAAAAAGTGAAATCTCAGGGGAACAAAGGGAGGCAAGTTTAAATAACCTCTAATAGCACCACCTGGGCAAATAGCATTTTGATTTGTTGTACATCTCAGCTCTCCAAACTGCTATGAGAACCTATTATATACCAAGTGTGCAAGAGGGTGTCAGAGAGTCATTCTAGCTGCAGACTTAAATAGAAAAATACCTCTGTGAAAGAGCTTTTTTGCTATTTGTTAATTTATTTTTCCACCACCACCTTCAGTTTCCTTCCTTCCCTGAAATTGTCTTACACAAAGTAGTCTGTATAATGAACTCTAAACGTGACATTTTCAGCAACTTGTTGTGTGAACAATCAAAATTTCTTTAAGCTTTGGTGAGATTCAGGAAGAAATTATTGAGATAAGAACATCTCAGTCTGTTTGATGTGCAGCTAACAGTTTGTAGCATAACGGAATAACAGTTTGCAGGTGCATGTCACCAACAAAATGCTTTAGTTTAGAATTGGTAGAAGGTCCTATTAAAAGCTGAAAAGCTTTCATCAGAAATGTTGACTTAGAGGGGGTTATATGAGATATCCTTAAAATCTGACTCTTTCTTCTCCCTCATATGATGTACATCCTTAAGATCATTAATAGGGTCTTTTCAGCATTGCAATCTATCTAAAGCCCTTCCTCAGTCTCTCCAGCTGACTCAATAATTCCCATTTTCTGTGTTCTTCATACAGAAGTTTCTAAAAGCTCTCCTCATGGGGAACTATCTCATCACTGGTTTCTCCACTCCCTTTGAAGCCACCAGCAGGACTCTAAACAAGATGAAACACAGATAATGGTGATGTGGCCTTGGCATCTTTTGATCCTGTAGCTTGCTGGTAAGTACAATCCCTTTTTTTGTTCGAAGGGACAAAAATTTGCTTTTTCTTTCTTCTAGGAGATTGCCTTACATACTGGACTCTAGGGTCTCATTTATTTCTGTTCCACTTGTTTTATCTATTTCCTTTTGCATAGTAGAATGAAATACTTTTTAGCCAGAGAACGGATGTTTAAATAACAGGAATGTTTTTGCAGATGAATGTTTGGACACTTGCACTTCTGACAGTATTGCAGTATAATATAACCATATCAACTGGAGTCTTCTCCATGCTGTGTAACAGTACTACAACTTCAGCCTTCTCTTGAATTCATCATGGTAAACCAAACATATGCAGTAGGAATAACACATCAGAAGAACTTTGTTGCTACTCTGATGTTTTGAAATTCATAATAGGCTGAGTTATCAACTTTTTTTTTCACAGAATATGGTAAATGAAGTAAGCTATGTGCAACAATGGTACAAAAGATCTCTAAATTGCATGCAGGAATTATTATTCTTCATGGTCATTTCTAAACCCAAGGGATCTAAATTAAAGTCTATAATCAGAAAATAGGAGGCCAGAATTGTAGCTGGATTATTGTCTATAACCAGAAAACAGAAAGCTAGGATTGGACTTTATTAGATCTGTGATTCAGTTACTCTCTGTCTTTGCTGTCTTTTCCCATAGGTAGCTCACAGAAAGGATAATTTGCAAACACAGCAAATTAGGCCACGTATTATTTAGATGAAGAGCTCATGAACTATAGGCTTTGCATAAAAAAAAAAATAATCACTGTAGAGAATATACCAGAAAGTACTTCAATACTTGGCTGCCTACCAATCACCATGTGCAATAACATAGATGATGGAAACTTTGAAATTTCCATAAATGAATCATTATCTCCGTTTTTAAAGCGGAATCAACATCTTGAATGTTTTGTGCAAACCAACCTGTAGGGTTGACTAGGATCTTTCAGTTCTCTAGAGTGCATAGTCAGGGACAATGAGAATCAAATTATCGTGGATTCCAGCTATGCCCAAAGGAGTGTTCAGTGCTGTGAGCAATTAAAAAGAACTTTTTCATTCCTCAGTACTGTCATCCCACACGTTGACAAGTCTTTGAAAGCAAAGAATAAAACTCCTCACACATAATTAGCTAGTACAAACTCATGAAAGAATTAAATATAAAGTGTTCTCCTCAAAGACATGTTCATCAATCTACAGTACATTCCATCATGACTGATTTGAAAATGCAGAAAGATTGGCAAATTATCCCATTGTCCCACAAAGCCTTCAAGGGACAGTGAAATGATCTCAAAGCCTTCTTAATCCTTATTTATTTATTTATTTATTATCTGGTTATTTCAGCTTGATTAGTGCAGTTGCAAGTGAAACATACAGAAATAAAAGGATTTCTAAGACTTAATGAAAATTTTACAGCAAGATAAAATAAAGCCTTTAACCAATCATTTAATATGTACTGACCTTCATATGATAAACAATTTTAGGTGTCGAAACATCCCAGTTTGTGCTCTGAACTATAAAAGCAAATATTAGAAATATTTTGATAAGGTAAGTTGCTTATAAAACTTCTTCATTATTTCTCTTCTTCATTGCTACTCTTAGTAAAGTAAAATTGTTAGGTTAGTAACACATTTAAATGCTGAGATGTGGCCTCTGTCCAGTTTTATTCAATGTGTGCTTACTTCAAAGAAGTGAGAATTTTGCCTCTCTTTTTTAACTCACGAGTGAACTAGAAATTTCAGACAAAAACTATTGAAACAGAAGCTGAACACGAATGAAGCCTCCATCTTCAACTGTTCATCTTCAGTAATTATACCTTGCTTATGCCCAATATAATGAGACTGGACCAGATTCTGTTTGCTGTTTCATTAATAAAGCTAAACCAGACTCTCTGACTTCAGGAGACAGCAGAAGGGTAATTGGAGGTACGTTTTGTCCCTAAATGCTTTTGTAGCTAATCTCTCAGTATAAACCTGCATAATATTCCAATAAATATGCAAGATGAGCAGCACTGACTGCATGAATGAGAGAAATAGAAATGCTGTACTCTACAATGAGATGGTTTTTTTGTCTGCTGTACACCTGTGGCAAAAACATTTATTATGTAGGTGGGGTATTTTGGTGAAGTGAAAAAAGTCAGTAATAAACTCCTGAACCTAATAACGTTTTCTGTTTTCATGGTATATTTTCAGTTTCTAGAAGTTTGTAATTAATGTAGCATGAAGTAGTTCTCTTTCATTTGAAATAAAACTCTTAAATATCTTTGAAAACTGACCAAAACCCCAAGATCAAGCCTATAATATACACATTTGGGGGAGGGTACTCAAGATCATACCAAGCTCATCCAAGTTATCATGCACTAATTGTGTCTGCAGACTGTGCTGTGAGGCCATTTCTTAACTCTTAACAGTGAATTTTAGACTGGATTCTGATAGATACTGCTGCGTAACTTTAAACTTCTGTTTATTTTCAGATATCCACAGGAATATTAGAATATTTGCCTTTTCTAGACCCTATAAAGTTTTCCCAGTCTTTGAAAACTAATATTATTCCTTCCTTCCTTCCTTCCTTCCTTCCTTCCTTCCTTCCTTCCTTCCTTCCTTCCTTCCTTCCAGCTGAACTCTTAAGTGAGAATTTACCAGGATGTTCCACAGAAACAGCTCCCATCTTCAATCAATTTCTC
Organism: Phaenicophaeus curvirostris; assembly: GCF_032191515.1. NCBI lineage: Eukaryota > Metazoa > Chordata > Aves > Cuculiformes > Cuculidae > Phaenicophaeus > Phaenicophaeus curvirostris. The sequence continues at coordinate 26,742,337 of NC_091394.1, read as the reverse complement.
CTCAGGTATGTATATTTTCACCATGCAACATTATTTTCCTTTTCTGGGTGAAAATAACCCCATGAACAGATTTTTGGATCTAGGAAGACACTTCAGCATGAGGCTAGAAATAATATTTAGAAAGAGGATAATGGTCCATACATTTTCATTGTTCCCTATATGAATTTTAAAGAGGCTGTTTGTTTCCTTACCAAGACATAGCTCAGGGCTGTGCAGAGCAGAGACTGGGCTGCAGCGAGAAATCAGCTTGATTTACCATTGTTAAAATATTAACGTGACAAGCATTCTACAAAAAAATAATTTTGAAATAATGGAAGGAAAATTAAATACAGGATTGCTCTCTTTTCTGAATAGGAACTTACTGTGGCTTAGCTTTTCACTTCCATTTGGCAGGTGCTCGCAACAGACTAGTCCTCTGATTACTTGCTTTAACAATCTAACATGAAGTTCAACTGCTATACCACGTACCTTTTTCAGTTATTTTCCTTAGGGAAAGATCCTAGCTAAGAATTTTGTCAAATGAAGGATCAAATTTTCCTTTAAAAAAAACCAAAAAACAAAGAAAAAAATATGCCCAGCCTGAGTAGGAACATGGTTACCTCAACATAACTACCAAAACTGCAATGCTGAAAATGTATCAAACATTTTTGACCACTGAGCTGTTTCAAACTCTGTCCTAGTAGAGAGGTATTTGCCAAAGACCCTCCTTGAGGTTACAAAAGCATATTTTTAATTAAAGTCCTAATGAAATAATGTTCTATCACATTATGTTGGATTAAAACTTACAGTATATGTCAATCATAAACAGTGAATTGTGATTTCAAAGTTAAAGTATATTAAATTTTATTGACAAAATATCAAAACTAGCTGCTTGTTTATAATTTTTAGGTAATTATTTTAGAGGAATCAATAGTGTTGAATAGTTCCAAAAGAAAAAGTTATCAGAAGCATTTTTAAAATTGTGTTAATAAAATTGGAATGGAATCAGGAGTCTTTTAACACTCAAGATAGACAGTACATTGCAGTTATACTAAGACATTACAACAGAGACTATAGCTCAATGTGAAGCCTAATGGTTGACAAGCAAAGTGTGTGTTGCAGGAAATATCCAGGATAGGTAATGGCTTCACTCTCTGTGGTTAAATTGTAAAGCCAACAGAAAATAAATTCCTTTGTGGGGTGATGTAAAGAAAAATCTTTCTCAAAAGCAGGTTAGGTAAAGAGTAAAGTAAAAGCAAGATAAACTACCCTTTCCTGAAGATACCTTGAAAGTGTTTGACTAGCTTTGGAAATCTCACTCATTAACCACTAAGTGAATTATTAACCTTCCTTAACTAAGTGACAAGATACTGTTGTCCTAAGCTCTCTACATAGGAGACTAAAAAAATTGTTATTGTCTAATGTCTATCCAATAGCAAGCAACAAGTGAAGAAAACTTACCTCATATTTAAATATAGAAATACAAAGCTTCTTGTACTTTAACTACAGGAAGAAGCTAAACACCTCACAGCTGCTTATTCACTCCCTCTCAGTGGGACGGGGGAGGACTGGAAGGGCAAAAGTGAAGAAACTTGTGGATTGAGATAAAGACAGTTTAAAAGGGATGGAGAAGAGAAAACCAAGATAAAAAAAATGATGTAAAAACCAATTGCTCGCCACCAGCTGGCTAATGCCTAGCCGATTCTTGAGCAATATTCACCCTGTCAAACTTTCTCCCTTCATTTTTTATCACTGAGTCTGTCATCATATCGTATGTAATACCCTTTGGTAAGCTGGAATCAGCTATGTGGATTGTGTCCTCTTCTAGCTTCTTGTGTACCCACAGTCTACTTGCTAGTGGGGCAGTGTGAGGAGCAGTAAAGGCCTTGATGCTGTGTAAGCGCTGCTTGGGAATTGTTAAAGAATCAATGGATTATTAACACTGTTTTTATCACAAACCTAAAACATAGTACTATGCAAGCTACTACCCACCAAAATCAATATACCACTACAATGCAAAAAAAATTAGACATTCTAATTCTGTCACTTAGTACATATCTCCTGCTTCTTTAGGTGCAATAAATTTTTGCTCCAGAAAATTCATTTGTATTAATATTGAATAAATTTAACTTTGCAGTCTTTCTTCCTTGCCTTTAGTCCTCTACCCCAAATGTACCTCTTCAGGTAGGATGCATAAAAATTATGAAGTGTAGCTCTAAATTTCAGATACTTTATACATTAAAGACACCTTTGTGTGTATCAGTCAGCACGTTTGATTTATCCCCATGACTGGCAGATAGATGCTTGCTAGGATAGATGTCTTGCAGTGGTGTTAATCAGATCAGAAAGATCCTGATGGGAGTTGTGGCAATTACAATGGGATAGTTCATCTCTTCTTGAACTCTCCAGGCCTTCATTTTTCTTCCTAACAACAATGATACTAATTAAAAACAAATGTTAATTATGTCAGTTTATCATTTCCCTCTTTCTTAGTAACTATCAATGTAAAAGAATGCCACTGACAACTTTTCCAGTTCAAAAGTTCCCTTGTTTCTTTGATGTCAACTAACTTGAGTATTTTTTCTGATAACATGAAGGTTAAAATAAGCATAAGATTTTCACACTTGTCTTGCTTGCTGGTATTTGCATAGCACCTATTCTCTATTGACTTTACTGTGCCTTTTACCGATCCTTCAATGGTGTTTATATTTTCTTCATTTTTTTAAAGACTAGTTTACCAGTGAGGTTTTAGGAGGGGCAAGTCAGAAACTCAGAAACATATTGTCTTAGATCTCAACCTATGCATAAAAGTTGATGAAATTTACACATCAGAGGGGAAGAGAAATTTTAAAGTAGGAGCAAACTATTGTAAACTATTCATTCAAGTCTTTTCTAACATCTTACAATTTAATTTTCACTCAGATTCCTTAACAAGCAAGTTGCATAAATGCAAGTTACCATAAATTATTCTGACTTATTAATCATCACTTGTGAATACAGCTATACATTTCTAATACTAATGGATATTTAGTTAGTTCTTTCTCTTGTTTAATTTATATTTACAGACCTTTATTTCTTGCAGAATTAGAAACTTGATAACAAAAACCTTTCAAAGAAATTATATCTTCCAAATCAAATTAATGAAGATATTACACTTGTTTGTTACAGGATGTATATTTACTCTAGCAGTACTGAAGTGACCTGTCTTATAAGTAACAGGTGGAGAATTCAGTTCAAATTTCTGAAGTAACTAGCACTCATGATGCAATCACAAGATCATAAGTTTTTACCTTTATCACTCTGTGTATTAATTCTTCTAGTGGTGTAAGTGATGATACATATGAGCTAAGAGTTTAAGATTGGATTCTGACTTCGTCTGCACTTGTGAAATACTTAGTTGAAAAGCATGAAATTCTTCAGAAAAAAAAGTTCTGGGATTGTTGCTTTGGTGTAATAGTTAAAAAACCTAGGAAAGCAAATCTGAAAACTTGTCTAACATTTCTATTATTGTATCTGGAATTTTCTTCAACAGATTCCAGTGACTCTATCTAAACATTTTGTCTATCTCTTCCCTTGTGCTTTTGATCTACATATTTTTTAAAGTGTATCCATCAACATAATATATAAATTTGCCAGAGAAAACACATACAATATTGAAATGAAAGTCTATTGTAGGCAGCCTTAATTACCAAAATTGAAATCTAGCTAAGGGAATGCTCATCTACAAAGGCCAAAAAATTATTATACCTTCTTATTAGGGATGCAATATAATCATAGAACATATTGGAGTGCTTTAATTACTGTGCTTAAAAAATAGGAGCCATGTTTGAAAAACATAGAAGTATATACTCATTTATTTACAGATGTGAAGCAATGGCTCACACTACATTTATGATGGAAAAATAGCAGATCCGCCTTTTCACAAATTCTAGGATTAAATTATCTTGAACTTGGTGTGTAAAGGTAACAGAATTAGACGCTAGCCAAATTTTGACTTGCATAATTCATCAGTTTTGAATGCTTCCTGAGACCTCAGCTGATTATCCTGTAGACTTCATGCCCTCAGGTCTGTTCAGAGTTAGCATGGATACTGAGAATTGTGAGAATGAGGGACACAGACAACTGAAGGGCTGGAAAGACAGAAAGTCAAATGAACATTTATGTCTTTATGTGAAAAGACAATGTATAAATGTTGCTGCTTGACACTCAAAAATAATGAACAGATGTTTAGAAATCACTGATTATCTGCTCCATCGTAATTTAACAAGCAGATTTTTTAATATAAACATAGCAACTAGACATTAATTCAACCTCCAATCAAACAGGTTTATATGACAGGACAACTTTCAATCATTTTCGGGTTAATAAAAAATTGCAGTTAGTTTAACATTTTCCTCAAGTGAAGTAACATTCAACTCCATATTTGAACACAATCCACAGTAAAGCATATTTTAGCCATTACAGAAATTAACTTGAGCACACCATGTATTAACAGCAATGCTTTATAGACTGTACCATTTCATAAACATCGAAATAACTTAAGAATAAGTTTCGTTTTCCAAATAATTGGAACTTCTTTGAAAGTAAATAGGGTTGGGCTCCTTAATGGCTTGGGTACTTTTGAAAATGGAACTTTTTACAATCATCACACTAGATTTTCTAGGACTTTTTTTTTCATAGTCAAATTCCATGCTTGAGGTTTAACGTTCATTAGTACACTTTCATGCCAGCATGATACCACTCAATATAAAAGACATTACATCAGTCTATAACTAGTACATTGAATTAAGCATTTGGTCTCCAACTGTGTGCATTTTTCCGTTCCTTGCTTTCTAAGACAGAATTTGATTGTGTACCAATCTGGATATTCACATTTTCAATCTCAGGCTATTTTACTCCATTGCTTTTTCCTCCAACATGTGCCTTTTGCAGTGGTCACAGATGTACACAGGGAGATCACTCACCATTTAGTAGCAGATAGGAATGGTTAGTGGCAGATAGGAATGATTGGACTCAGTGATCCAAGAGGTTTTTTCCAACCTGGTGATTCTATGAAAAAAAACAGCAGGGTAGAAGGTCTTGCCCTAATACCCTAATGCCCTAATGAAGGAAATAACAAGAAGCAGAACCAGAACACTAAAATCACCTACAGTTCCCTCCTCCATCTACCCCCAGCATTGCTTAACATCTTATCATAGAATCATGGAATCATAGAATAACCAGGTTGGAAGAGACCCACCGGATCATCGAGTCCAACCATTCCTATCAAACACTAAACCATGCCCCTTAGCACCTTGTCCACCCGTGCCTTAAACACCTCCAGGGAAGGTGAATCAACCACCTCCCTGGGCAGACTCTGCCAGTGCCCAATGACCCTTTCTGTGAAAATTTTTTTCCTAATGTCCAGCCTAAACCTCCCCTGGCGGAGCCTGAGGCCATTGCCCCTTGTCCTGTCCCCTGTCACTTGGGAGAAGAGCCCAGCACCCTCCTCTCTACAACCTCCTTTCAGGTAGTTGTAGAGAGCAATGAGGTCTCCTCTCAGCCTCCTCTTCTCCCCTTTTCTCCTCTTCTCCTCAACCCCAGCTCTCTCAGCCGCTCCTCATAAGGCCTGTTCTCCAGCCCTTTCACCAGCTTTGTTGCTCTTCTCAACATCCTTCTTGTGGTGAGGGGCCCAGAAATGAACACAGGATTCAAGGAGCGGTCTCACCAGTGCCGAGTACAGAGGGAGAATAACCTCCCTGGACCTGCTGGTCACGCCATTTCTGATACAAGACAAGATGCCGTTGGCCTTCTTGGCCACCTGGGCACACTGCTGGCTCATGTTCAGTCGGCTGTCAACCAACACCCCCAGGTCCCTCTCCTCCAGGCAGCTTTCTAGACAGACTTCTCCTAGTCTGTAGCACTGCACAGGGTTGTTGTGCCCCAAGTGCAGGACCTGACATTTGGCTTTTTTGAACCTCATGCCACTGGTCTCAGCCCAGCGGTCCAGCCTGTTCAGATCCCTTTGCAGAGCCTCCCGACCCTCCAGCAGATCCACACTACCTCCCAGTTTAGTGTCACCTGAAAACCTGCTAAGGGTGCACTCAATGCCTTCATCCAGGTCATTGATAAAGACATTGAACAGGGCTGGACCCAGCACTGAGCCCTGGGGAACCCCACTTGTCACTGGCCTCCAGCTGGATTTCACACCATTTCCCACCACTCTCTGGGCCCGGCCATCCAACCAGTTTTCCACCCAGGAGAGTGTGCGCCTGTCCAGGCCAGAGGCTGACAGTTTCCGAAGCAGAATGCTGTGAGAAACTGTGTCAAAGGCCTTACTGAAGTCCAGGAAGACCACATCCACAGCCTTTCCCTCATCCAGCAGACGAGTCACTTTGTCATAGAAGGTGATCAGGTTAGTTTGGCATGAAAGCTCCTTTCGCCTTGGCTTTGCATAGTCACAGAAGACATAGAGTTAGTACACCCTGCAGCTCTTGATATTGAAGCTGCACCTTCGGTGACTGGTGTCATAGTTTTTGACTCTTATTTGTCCTTTGAAGTGTTATCTTAAGTCAAAAGGGTTATTTTCCTTCAGTCCAGGGATTCCCGTGTCTGCTTTCTTTTAACAACTATATAATCAGTGGAGATGTAGCAATCCTCAGCTAGTTGGTAAAATTATTTAATTTTCATTGATTGATCAGTATCAGCATTGTCTAGCCGTAATATAAGACCTATAACCCTTTTAATCTCAATGGTTATGGTGGGAGGGGTGCTATTCAGTTAATGTGGAAAGCTAAACAACTCTACTTTAGTGGAAGATGTTTGTGGTATAAAAATCCATATTCTAAATGCACAGTGAAAATTGTTGGTTTTCAAACAACAAACAACAGAGTTTTTTTACAATAAACCTAAAAGATATTTTTACTAATATAAAAGCACACCCCCTGGAAAACCTTTCCTGTAAAGTGAATTTTCTGATCTCTTTCCATAATGATGGCCTTGACCAGTCCTCAACACAACTAAATAAGAGTAAACACAACCAGGACTTCAGCTTTTCTGGAGCAGCTGTTTCAGAAGATTAAAAAATGTATTACACATTTAAAAAGGAATTAATTATATCTGACTCAAGAACCTGATATCCAGTTATGACTTCTGATGATGGTAATACGAAAGCATCTTGACCCCATCTAAAATACTGTCCCATAAACCTGAAATCCTAAAAGGCATATCTACTCTATGAAAGTATAGATAGTCAGGACTTAAGTTTGAACACTGGCCCCCAGTCATCTACTGTTTTAGTTTTCTTTCTTGGTCAGCTGTGAATTAGTCTCCTGTAAGACAAAATCTGTGCAGAGTTTGGAGCACATTATACTTTGGATAGTCTTGCTCTAAAAGGTCAACGCATACAAAAAGATTGCATCATATTTTGATCCCTTCATGTTATAGATTCTTTTAGATTTCCTTTATAGATTATTATATTATATTAGATTTTATAATCTTTATAGATTCTCCCAGCAAATTTCCCCATGCATCCTTATCCCATACCCTAAAACTCACAATATGTGAGTCCATGTTCTAGCTATAAAGCACCATTCTGATAGGCTAAACTTAGGTCTTAAATTACTTCATACAGCTTGAAAAGGAAAATAAAATAAAGAATGAAAAGCCACAGAAACCTGTGATAAGTCAATGATGTAACGATGCTGTATAAAGTACGCTGGGGATCCACAGTTATAGATATCTATTATGGAGGTAGTAGGTCTATTCTAGAAGGAAACAGGTGGATGTTAATCTGTCTTTACCACTTGATGTTAGGGTCAGGGCATTCTTTTAATCAGCAGTATAGGCATACCAACACCATATATTTAAATTAACAGTATTCATTTAAATAAACAGAATCTATTTACATTAAGACCTTGTAGCAGTACTGATAAAGAGTAATTGTACTACAGCAGCAGAAAATTATAGTTGCATATGGCAGTGGTGTAAAAAGAAGCTATTTTAAGCAATTGCAACTCTAGTAACTTCTGAGCAGTTAAATTTGAATGGGACAACAGGAAGAATGTCTCCTTTTCTGAATCTACAAAAAAATAATTTGTGTAAAACTCTGCAAGCAAAGAAAGACAATAAACAACTATTTCTGACAGCCATGAATAAAGTGGTCTTTTTTGGAATCAATAAAGGTTTTCAATTTTTTAAGAACAATATATTAAGCTGTAGAATTTATTTTTACCTTTCTGTTGTCAAATATATATTTGACTTCTTTCTTTTTATTTAATATTTTTAAAATGCAGAATAAGCTAGCAGCTGATGGCAAGGGCTGCAGTCAAACAATAAAGGCAGCTCACAGATGCTGACTTGGTACTGCCTTGTGTTCAGTGTTGGGGGCCAGAGGGAGTGTTACCAAGTTCCATCTGGATCTCAATAAGAAAGGCACAGAAAAAAATGGTGTAGTAAAACAGCTGGGTTTAGGAATACAGAATAAAATCAGGAATATAGACAATAAAGAATTTTTACTTCCCTTCAAAAGCTGAAGGGAAGTATGTATTCATGCAGCATCAGACAGAGCCCAGATGGATCTTCCTGTGGCACACTGTTCAGCTCACACCCATGAAGAGATTTAATCTCCTTCCCATACTGTGGTGCGTTTTGTCCTGTGTAACAAAGAAAAACATATATCTTCTCCTGACAGACCAGTATGTTTTATCCATCATAACACCCACAAGTGGCACACAGGCTGGCACAGGGCTTGCCAGTAGGTTCCCCTACAGCAGCAGATTATGCTAACATACAGGCTGCTCAAGCCATACATACGAGGCCCAATAGAGCAGACATGGTCTGGACAAGGTCACTACCACCTCAATACAATATCTTGTGCAAGATCACCTGTACATTGTTTCTCAGAGCTGCTATTAATCTATGTATCTATTAAAAATCAACAACATACTAAAATAACAATAAAACGAAGTCTATTGTTTCCTTTCACTATATCTTGAGCAAAATAAATATCCTAGTGGAATTTAAAAATCAAAAGCTAATTTTGTATGAAACATATTTTTCAAACTTTCTTTCAACATGCCACATTATGATCAATACTCATAAAATAGCCTAGTCACTATGTATACATGCTTGTAGTAACCACTACTCTCAGAATTTTTAGTTGTTTGATGTCTTCTTCTTGACAGTCTTGCTTTTATTGTTATCTAACTGCAGAAAGATTTGATGTCAATGTAATAGTAGGTAGCTGCTACCAATACTTATGAATCTGTTTCAACAAATTTTGCTCAGCTGTGATAAAAATATTAAGATAGAAATTAAAAACACAGTGACTATCTTGCTAATATATCTGCCCTAGAACTTTGGCCAATATAATGACAGTCTCCAATATTTTACAAGATATTTTCTCATTAAAGCTGACTTCTTTCTGAAATATGCACACTGGAACACTCCAGTGAAATGAGAGACACTTGTCAAAGTCTGCCTTGGTTTTATTCAATTTAAATCCAGCTGGATTTGTATTAGGAAGAAAAGAATTCAAGAAGAGCTTTTGCCCTTAAATCCATGAGAAACTGTCTGCTTTTAATTTTTCACTAACTACAGTGAGCCTTGCATTGATTTGTGAATGGCTAACAACCACAAGAAGTGATGTTCAGCTAGGACACTCTTCCTAGGACATATCTCCCTGCTGTAGGTAATAGAAGAAAAAATTGTCTGTGCCAATATCATGGATTATGATTCAACTGCCCATGTGGGCCTAGCCTGGTCTCAGAGCCCTGAACCTACAAGGTCTTGATCTCTCATTCTTCTATTCAAAATAGAAACAATCAAGAATGTTCAGTCAGCTAGAATGTAGCAACCAGGAGTCGTAGCCTGGTAAGGAGGTGCTTGTGTCATCAAACTAAGTGGTACCTATAATGTGACTAGTGTTCATCTCTTAGAAAGTTTCATCTTTTAATAAAAAATATATTAATCTCAGATAAAAGGGGGCAGTTCACTTGTGAGAATTTCACTAGAAGTGTCAGCTGCCAGAATTCCTGCATTGCTCTTTAATGCCACAAAAAAGTATGGAGTGGGTCTTGTTCAAATGGCTGGTTCTGCTGGTATCCCATTGCTGAAGGGCTTCCAGGCCTGTGTCAGGGAGACCCAAAAATACTATCTGAGAAATCATCAGAATTTTCACAATAATCTCAGGATGTAAGCATTTAACCTGAAATATGGTCTGGATTAAGAATGTCAGTGCAGTCAGGGGCATGAAGCAGGAAGGCACAAGATCTCACTCAATCTAACTTTTGGCACTTTAAAAGACATTGTTACCCATTTTAAGATCATCTATTTACAAAGCACTTATTCCTAATACAATTTTCACTAAATCAGTGATGGAGCAATCACTGAAAAATCAAGATAAACAGATTTAAAATATCAGCAACATATTTAAAAGAGAGTGCCACTAAGATCAGTGTTAGCATGTGAGTTCCTGTGATGCTATTGATCTACACATTGAAAAATGACACTTGTGAACAGCTCTTCCTTGAAATCTTATCATCTTATTATCACAGGACAAAGAAAGTACAAAACAACTATAATACAAATGCAAAATTATGCATTGACTGTAAAATTACACAATTTTATCTCAGGGAAGGTGAGCAAGTACTCGTACACCATTCAGTGCCTAATGAACTATTTGACCAAATCTGTATTTCATCAAATAGAAGAAAATCTCTATTTAGACCCACAACCTCTGATTTATCACCTTTGAACACATTGTTCATTGATACAATTTTCCCTCAAATCTCTCAGTATCCAAAGTTCTTCTTGTCTACATTTTTAAACAGACATCCTAATCAGAAATTTGCTTTCAGAAAGAAATTTAGAAACATGATAGGATTTTCTACAAACAACAGATAACAGCTAAATACATGACATTAGAGGTGGGAGACTTCCTACTGTCAGTACTTAAAAATAGTATCACTCAGAAAACATTTCAATATTACACAAATTTTAGATGGAGTCTGAAAACTGTTCCACAAACAAGTACAACTTATTACTTCAAATATAACTTAAAATAGGTTCTGAAGACGTGATGACAAAACATACAACTTACAACATATTCCAACCCTTTTTTTTTTTTAATGTTTAGTTTTGTCAGGAAAACAAAATTTTGGTTATAGGTTCACTAACATTTTTAATTTAACTCCAAACAAAACAATATTTTTCAAGCAAGGAGACATATTATGCATTGTTCTAAACATGGGAGAACTGCCCCTTTCTCCAGCATGCTAATATTATAGTTGCTACTTTATTGCTGCCTTGCCACAACAATCCTAATACTGATAAAGGTATTTATTTATTGCTGATGTATGACAGTGTGAATGAAAAGTGTACCAATACATTTGCATGAACAGGTAGCTAGAATTGCTCAAACATCCTTGAAAGATTGTTTTGACAAAATGCAATAATGAAGATAATTCTTATGTTTGCCAAAGCTGGAATGACATGGTTTTTATGGGAGGATATACTTACCAAAATGAGCTTTGAGACATTTCTTTATACCTATGGGTTATTTCTAGCTGCAGTCTTGCATCTCTTACAGCTCCCCAGCTATGCAGATGGTGCCTCTACTAGCTTTTTGGTAGAAAAGTAATTTTTCCTTTACTGCAAGTAGCAAATATTTATCTGATCAAAGGATCTTGCAGCTCTAAAATAATAAAAAATAGTTGTTCACTGTTAGCAAATCAATAATGAGCTCATCTGCATTCATGACTTTTGTTTCAGGAATGTCATAAAACAACAAATTAGACTAACCAACCACTTATACTCTCATATGATTGTCCAAGATATAAAACAATCTATCCCTCCTGGTTTTTTTTCATATTTCTTTTGCTATTAGACACAGAATTGAGATTAAACCTCTGTTCACTTACTGTATTTTTTGTAGTCACAATTCCTTCTATTTTGTCTAGGGTCCTGTGGAGCCAGTTTATCCTATATGTATAGTATACGATACAAAACTTACATTTTAAGATTTATTACATTCTGTTGCTAAGAAACTCTTCTTCTAAATTGACTAGTTAGTTTGAGGCTGGTAATAGTTTCTACTTTTAAGTGTTTTATATTGAGATGACTTTCTTCTTAATTGTGTACTCTGATTAGACTTTAAGGTATCTTCCGTATGTTAGTAGCTTTTATTTCATTCTTGGCTTTTTCTCCTGACTGTAAGAGTTTTGAAATTTTGAAGAGTATTGATGACACACATCACTTTGCTCATGTACTTCTACAACTGCTTTTGTGTCTTTTCCATCTGCAAGACAATATTTCTTGTGGAAGTACTGTTCATTGCAGGTCACTGTTGGAGTTAAGAAAGGGAAAGGCTTATTTCACAGGTCACAAAATTTCATTACCTCTTGATTATGAGCAGAGTGGTTTATTTTGAAGTGTTTATTGTAGAAATTATAAAAAACTTGGAGAAAAGCATACCCATTCTTGCTAACACAACTATGTAGAAATTTATCACTAGAGTTGATAATGAGAATGGAATGTACATGTGTAGATTACTCTTCCAAGAAAATGAGAGTGTATCTGTTTTGATTTGTCATTACATTGCTCAATAGGTACAAACTTTGGTGCTGTATTTGGTTTAAGTGGCAAGGTTTTGGTAGTGGAAAGGCTCTAGAGTTGGGTTCTGTGAGAAGACACGAGAAGCTGCCCCATGTCAGACAGAACCAGTTCCAGCAGACTCTAAGACAAACCCCTCACTGTCCAAAGCTTTGGTAGTACCAACTTTGGTAGTACCACTGTGATAACATATTTAAGAAGGGGTGAAAAATACTGTGCAACAGGAGACAGGAGAGATAAGTGAGAAAGTGTGAGCAAAACAACCCTGCAGACACCAAATCAGTGAAGAATTAGGAGAGGTGGTACTCTAGGTGCTGGAGCAAAGATTACCCTGCAGCCTGTGGTGAAGACCGTGATGATGCAAGCTGTCATCCTGCAGCCCATAGAAGCTGAGTCATCACCCCTAGAAGATCATTTAAAAAAAAAAGTCCTTGTTTTCTCTATTACGTGATTTGGTTTGTGACCAGTGGAATAATATTTCTTTTTCCTTCATTTGTTCATATATTTCACTATCACCTTCATGCCAGAGGTCAGCTATGCTCAGTATTCCTTGTCTTTGCTGTAGCAATACTATTTGTTACATTTGTGTGACTTGCTTGCAAGATTTTATATAATGGGCTTAACATGCAGAACCTGTATATTTTCAGATCTTTCTATTGACAGTAGTGAAATTTTTGGCTGGATGTTTAATTCAGTAGATACGGTGCTGTGTAGCAATAAGTGGAAGATGATATTCCGTAAATAATTGGCCAGCGTGTAAATAAGAATTTCTAAAGAAGTGGTTATAATCAAGCACTCATCTCTACTGTATCAGAATCTAGCAATTATTTAAAGCTAACAATTCTCCTTAATCATATGTGAAGGGAACTTTTAAAGAAGAACCATCATCTTTGTGAAATACTGAGTGGCCTTTACTTGAAATGCAGTGACAACAACCTGAATTCCTCTAGCTAGAGATTTCATATAACACAGCTATTAATTTTAATAGGATAACTTAAAATTGTGCTAGAAGTCATCTAGTTTATCTTACTACCACCAAATAGGATTGATGTGGTTTATGTCATTTCCTGACAGAAGTCTGTCCAGCCTGCTCTCAGTCTGCCACAGAGACATCCAAAATATTCTGGAAAATCAATGAAAATGTTTAACCCTCTTTACCTATATGAAGAGATTTTTCAGTTTAAACCCATTATTGGGGGGTGGGGGTAGATGTATGAGCATTGTATGAGTGTATGAGCAGTGTATGAGCATTTCTTTGCAGTGTGTAGATTCTTATTTATAAACATCCACATTGTCTGCAAAAAGTTGTATAATGACTTTTAGGCTGTTGCTATTCACTGTTTCTTGGGCCACTTCTTGTAGTAAAACATCATGAAAACATGACTCAGTATCTGATGAAAGAGACGATTTAACTCTTAATTAATTTGATTTTCAGCTTGTAGACTTGGATATGTAGTTTTTGAACCATCTAGGAAAAAAGAGGGTAAGTTTGAAATTAAGGAAAAATAGCTTTCTGTAATTTTTATGAGTTTTGAGCAAATCCTTCTCACAGGATTTCTGAGGATAGAAAACAGTTCAGAAGCATGAAATGTCATTGTGAATATCTGACTAGCTAAATGATCCAAAGATTAATTTTGTCCTTTAAAATGTATTCTCAATATTTTCCTTCTAAAATAAATATTTGTATGCCATCTATTCTTCTGGTTTCTGACAAATACTGTCATGCAACTGCCAAAATTCTGATAGCTCCTTTCACTTAAACAGATGTTGTAATTGCTAGAAATTTTCTAAGAGAGTCAATTCTTCTGAGATTTCCTACACATTTGCCAATTAACATGGATAGCTGGAGAAGCAGCCAAATTTTTGTGGTGTTTATCTGAAGCAAATCACTGAGCCTGTGGTGGTTCATCCACTGTTAATGAGAAAATGAAATTTAAGCTTGTGGTTTTGAACTGTTGAGAATATCATGGATAAAATCTGTACCCTTCAGAAGTCAGGGTCTAATTTATCATTTATTTCAACAAGGTCAGAACATAATCCATTGTATAAAAGCAAAACATGAAGCAGGTGGTACAAAATGACACTACAGTCTGTTGCCTGTACTAGAATTCTACAATCCTTCAAGAAGATAAAGTACATAAAAGGAACACAGCAGTAAAGAATATGGAATCCTCTGTTACTTTACACATTGTGGAAGTTGTATATGACATGAAGATTTGACAGGTGCAGAGAAATTCTCTTCTAGTCACATAATGTCAATAGCAGGAATAAATAAAACCCAGATTTGGACCTGTCAAGTAATAAATTATGAACAGAGTTTTTTCTTTATACTTCCCACGTCAGTATATTTTTACGATTTGTCATAAAGACACAAGCCCCTTTATTCAAGCCTATGACATTTTGATGCACTTATTCAGCTTCCACATGTTAATTAATGCAACCAGCTGCTATTCAGGTTTCCTTAACATTCCAAAATTTCATCTTGGACATTTAAGCTATTTCATTAACATGGCCTTGGTGATTTTTTCATGCTATTTTTTTTAACATATCAATTTATACTCATTGTCCTGCAGATTTATGCAGTCTATTCTCATTACGCAATGACAGTGTTGCTTCATCTTCAAATCTCTTCCTCCTAACCAGCTTGATTCCACTAGTTCAAAGAATTTCTACTGCATGCCTTTGCAATGTCCTTCCGCATGAGATCATGAACAGTGGGTTGACTATTTTCCAGTCAAAATTAAAACCCCATTCGTTCAGCTTGAGTTATGCTTAGTGACAGCTTTGTGTATTTCTCACTGTGATGTAAATATATGAAGGACACAGTATAAAGATGGACTGAATTATATTACATTGTGTGGTAAATGTGATTGGAGCAATTACCACTGTCCATGTTTTTAACCTTTTTTTTCATTAAAGTCACTGTTATACAAGTTATGGAACTAAATAATAGAACTACTTTATTGCCTGTCTTACCTAAAATGTGAATGACAAAAAAAACAATAAAGAAGGCAGTAAAACCATAAAATTAAAGAAAAAAAAAGTGATTCTTAACAATGCAGGTGTAATTGTCACTACTAAGTTAAGAACAGATACCTGATGTTAATTATCCTGGCTTACTTAAGTGCATATCTAAATACAAATATTGGGGGATGCTTGTAAAAAGATATAATCAGATAAGTTAACCATTATACTGCATCACGCACTGTGTTGAACTATACTCACTTTTCCTTTAAACATGGCATTTTAAAGTGTGTAATGGACCAACGTCAACTAAAATATTTCAAATATATGTGGGATTCTTTTCTCCTATGGTGTTTAAAGAAAGCGTGTTTTCAAGAAAACTTGTCTGCACCAATTCCAGACAAACTATGGGTGCTTTTTGGCTGCATATAGAGTTGCTACTTTTATTATTATTTACTCTTAGTCACCATTATTTTGATATTGTTAACATTTTTTCAATGATACTTTATTGACACAGCATTATTTCTTTTTTTTACCATAAAATTACAGGGTACTCATCATTGACTTTAGTACTTTTCCAGGTGTTGCATAAATCTCATATTCTGGATTAGCTTTAACTCTTGACTCATTATTCCAATCTGGGAATGTAACGCTCTTTTAAGAAGGATGCAACTACAGTTCATAACCAAGCATAGATCACAAAGCTCCATTAATTGTTCTGTCTATGGACTGACTACGTAGGGAGGTCACCTTTTTGTTTTGGAATGTAGGTATTTCAGCATCTCCTACATATTCTGTTTGAAAAATCAGAATTCCTGAAGAATTTTTTCCATACACAGAAGTCATATTTAATATGTTCTGTTCTGATTCAACAAAGTTTTTAAATGCTTTCTTTCAGATTTTTCCATATGAGATTAGTAAAAAATCTAAGTTAGTTTCTAACATACCTAGCTCTATGGAAGTGAGTGGAACTAGTCTAATTTTTACTAGCTCAGAGTATGTCCATAATACTTACAGTCCTGTTCACTAAATTTTCATCATAACTTGATTTTGCAGAGTGATTAAGTTAAGTAATTTTGACAAGAATGAAGAAAATAAGCTTTTGAAATTTTTATATCAGCATTTCACTTTAAAACAGATCAGCAAGGACCACCTGCTGCAAGAAACCACAAAGAGCAGCTATTATTATATAAATTCATTTCCTGAGAAGCACAAGAGACAAGATTTAAAGTATATAGTTCATTAATGTTACTGTTTAATGAAGATGGCAATAATGAATCATGTGGAGCACCCTTCACAGTGAATGGCAGTAGTGGTAGAAGAGGCACTGCACAAAATACTAATACTATCAAAATAGTCAAGTTTTTATCTAACTACAAGCCAATGATGTTATTAGAACATTGTACTCTATGAGTGCCATATTTATAAATAACCACTTCTTACACTATTATCATGACATATTTGATTCAGTATTTCCCTCTGTCCAAATCTGTCCAAATTAAAAAAATAATTTCTGAGGAGAATTCTACATAAAAAATAGAAAAATGATTATTTAATGCTGCTAACACAATTTGTTAATTGCAAATATTTAGTTAATATTATCTGACTTATTTCTTGATACCTTTCTAGAAAAGCATCTTCAATTTAATATCTCTCAACTATGACATTGAAACTTCTGACAGGATTTCAATATCCTTATTGAAGCAAATGATCACATAGGTTGATTTGCAAAGGTGTGAAACATTTAAAGCTCTCTCAGAGTGCTGCGACTACTCAATAACACCATTCTGAGATCATTTTCACCTGTTAAATATAGACTTAATTGTCAAATTAAACATTGGCCATATAGAACTCCAAGACGCTGACAGTGAAGTGTCAAACCAGTCAAAATTAACTTTCTCATGAACCCAATATTCTAAAAATAACAATGCAGCTTTTAAAATTACAAAATACTGATAACATTTTTCCGTTAATGCTTTTTTTGGTGGGAAGAAACATTCACAAAAACAAAGTAAAATCATGGTTTTCTTTCATTTTGATAGGAAATGCATGAAAAAGTAAAAAGAATACAATTCTCAGAAATAACAAAAAAAAATCTAAACTATGCTAGAAGAAAAAAAGGTAAATTCTTTATAATTCAGAAGCTTTAATCCATCAAGTCTCTGAGAATTTCATAGCCTCTTAGGTGTCTAAATCACATTTGCAAACTTTTCTTACCTGTAAGCTTATTAATGAAAGTGAAAGCTGGTTTCATTTCTAAATCATTTAGATGTCTTTGAAAATATTACATCTGGGTAAAGAAATCACCGCAGGTGATTCACTTTCTTCTTTAACTATTTCTTTTTTGTGGTTTTCTCAGGTAGTAACAAAAGAGCAGAGGGAAGATGTAGGTCTCCACGATAGTTTCAAATTTAAGGTGGATTTTCTATTCCTTCTCAGCTGGACACAAGACTTTTTGCTGATCTTTGACAATATGCTTTTTTGAAGAATATTGGCTGTTACTTTCTTCATTCACAGTAAAAGCAGAAAAATACATTAACCAGTGCTTTAATTTTCAGTATGTGATTCTGAGTGCAGAACTCAGCTTTATAAAGATCTGTACTTGCTGATAAGAACTAACAGTGTGAAAGATATGCTTGGCCTACAGTTACATAGACTTTTGTATTTCATGTAAGACACAGATAAGAATGTTGAGTGTTCATTTAAGTGTCTGATTGCTAGGCTGAAAAGGTTTTACTGTAATATGGAAGGTAAATTATAAGAGTCAGACCTTTGCATTGAACATAGGAAAAGGAAAAATTGAAACAAACAGCAGGCTGCACACTTCTGCAAACCAAACCAAAAGGGGGAAAAAAAATTGCTTCTATGTTAATCCAAATACAACGTAGAGTGATGAACATATAAGCCCAGCAGGCAAGATATAACCTTTATTTGAGGGTTAAGGATGCAGAAGATGGAAGAATAGCATAGACTATGGTGTTTATAACCTTTACATAAACATAGCTGGAGTTAAGAAAAGCAAGTCATTCACAGAGGCAATCAACTGTGGTGTGGGCATGTGCCACAGCAGAGTGGGGAATTGAGGTGTTCAGAAGGTTTTCCTGAACCAGGGAAGTTCCAGGAGGAGTGCAGAGACCCACAGAGATCCACCATGAAGTAGAATTTCTCACAATCTAATGGTGGCCACGCTGCACTCCACAAAAAGCAGCCCTAGGAATCACAACAACCAGAAGCACAGCAAATAAGGTGGGCAAAGAGAAGAGGTACTTCAGTCTGAGTGTGGCACGGCAGCTTGCTAGGCAGTTCACAAAGGGAGAGCACACAGAAAGGGTTCCTCTCCAAAGGGGAGAGTAGGAGGTACACTTAACCCAGCACTCAGGGACATTGTGACCACCTGCACGGTTCGGTTCAAAGGCACTCAGCCTACCTGACCATCAAGGCAGAATGGTGGGCACTCGTCTCAGAACAAAAGCTGCAGCTCCAGCTGGGTGGATCTGCATCATATACCCCAGTGATGGCCAATGCCTCCACGCAGATGGAGCTGCTGAGGGGAGAGGCTGTAGTGCAGACCTTGGAGTGCAGGAAGCACCTAGACCTTTCTCCAGTGGCAGGTGTAGGTGGCAGGGTTGTCCGCAAAAGGTGTGCTAAGGTGGATAGATGACATCTTTTTGGTGGTGTATAACTGGAAGAATAAGCTCAGACAGAGTGAGTATCATACTAAATAAGAAAACTGTTAAGTAGATTGCTAGTGCCTTCCCCACTCTTTCAGTTTTAAACATTATATTGTCTTTCTTTTATGGCTAAAGCAAAGTAATGAAATCACTGTATAGTGAAAAAGTAGGAGCCAGCAGTTTGCAATTGTTTATGACTCTTACTACTGGAAAAATATCCCTGTTGTATTTCTGATTCATTTTCATGATCCATTGACCAGCTGGTATGAGAAGCATCATTAATGAAGCATGAGATTTCATGCAGTTTGGCCACCCAGCAGGAGATATTCTTCACCTTATACTGATTCTCTTTTTACTAGCTGCTACATCCAGGAAAGTCAATGTGTTAAGGACACATTAAAAGTAAGTTATGTATATATTATACAGTCTTCTTTGGAATTCATGAACAACCATCACAATGATTCGTAGAGTGACAGCTTTCAACAGAGCATTGCCGTGTCAAATGGAGTACAGAGCCACACACTGTGAAACAAAAAATGTAAAATCAAAGGAGTCTTACAACAGTTATTATTCAGAGCAGTTTTTGATACCTTTAACAAAAGCAAACCAGGAGTTTTTCTCTCTCATAAGAAGTCAGTAGGGGAAACAAATTAGATTTTATATATCTAGTCAGTAACTGTATTAAAAAATACACAGAGATATTTTAAAAAGAATAGTCTCATATGTACATGAACATGAATATATAAGCAGATGTGATGGAGTATTTTAGAAAGACCATTGTGCATCTAACTTACCTATATTTTCTTCCTAAACCTATCTCACTATAGGAAAAAGTCTCTTTGATGCCTTTGCACAACAGGTGTAGAATAATGACCAAAACTTGAAATCTAGTTCAGTCCCCAAGACTCTTTGTAAAGCATTTTGTTACTTTCCTCTGCATGTCCTGGTCACTTAAGATGAAGGATGAATGCAAGATTTCTGTAAACTACACATGTAAATTTAGAAACATTGTCAAAATAAATTCTTACCCAATTTTGGCATTCATTTCCATTTTAACATCACAAACTTGAATTTTCAACATGCTACTAAATTACTGTACTGAAACTAAAGTAGAAATTTACAAAGGAAATCATTGATTTTGAACCTAGCATCTGGGGGATATATGAAAACAGGTACACATCCCCAGGCTTACACGTCAGATTGTAAAGCCAGAAAGGCATCATTTTATACTCTGATCATTGCAGTGGAAGAAGTGATGTTCACCACTGTGTAGGATGGCTTTTTATTGGTTCAAAGAGGAATAGACAGATACGATTTTGTTCCAATAAGAGGTTCTTACAGAGATTCTTGTAAATACCTTGTGTTATTACAGAGATTCATGTTTGAGCAATTTGGGTGGGCCAAAAGGAGTCTAAACAGTACTCAGAAATAAATTTACTGAAATGATGTTAATAAATAATATGAGGTGATATATATAGCCTAATAAAATGTCAATGCATTCTTTATGTTACTGAATGGATATCCATTTTTCTCTGAACTCAGTTTGCTCACTTTATAGTAAGAAATATCTTTCTATTTCTACAGAAACCTCAGCTGCTGGAGATAATTTATGAAGGACAAAGTGGTCTAAGTGAAAAAAAAAAGACAAAAATTCAAAATGACACCCATTTTTCTTTGAGATGTCAGAATTATGTACATTATTTTCACCCCTTTCAGGTGAAAGGTAAGAGAAAAAGCTAGAAAATATTAACATCCAAAATTCTGGTTAGGCAGAGAAAAACAAAACCCAGAGCAATTTAAAACAAAAAAATAATCAAGCTTAAAAAACATTGAACGTTAGTTCACTGAGTAGATTAATATGGAGAAATTTAAATTATTTTCAGAAATTGATGAATATGCCTCCTAAAGAACAGTTAATATATTTGAAGCTTATGGACTAAATGGAAGGATGTAATCTATCTAGACTTCTGTAACGCCTTTGATACAGTTCCCCACAACATCCTTCTCTCTAAATTGGAGACACATGGATTCGACAGGTGGATGGTACGATGGATAAGGAACTGGTTGGAGGGTCGTATTCAGAAGTAGCAGTCGATGGCTCAAAGATAAAATGGAGATCTGTGACAAGTGGTGTCCCTCAGGGGTCCGTAATGGGACTGGTGCTGTTTAATATCTTCATTAATGATATTGACAGCAAAACGGAGTGCACTCTCAGCAAGTTTGCAGGTGACACCAAGCTGAGCAGTGTAGTTGCCACATCAGAAGGATGGGATGTCATCCAGAGGGACCTGGACAGACTGGAGAAGTGGGACTCTGAGAACCTCATGAGGTTCAAGAAGGCCAAGTGCAAGGTCCTACACCTGGGTTGGGGCAATCCACGATTTCAGTACATGATGGAGGATGATGTGATTGAGAGCAGCCCTGCAGAGAAGGACTTCGGGGTGCTGGTTGATGAGAGGCTCGACATGAGCTGGCAATGTGTGCTCACAGCGCAGAAGGCTAACTGTATCCTGGGCTGCATCAAAAGAAGTGTGGCCAGCAGGTCGAGGGACCTGATTCTGCCCCTCTATTCCTCTCTTGTGAGACCTCATATGGAGTACTGGAACTAGATGATCTTTAAGGTCCCTTCCAACCCTAACTATTATATGGTTCTATGATTCTAAATATTACATTAAACCACAGCTGTATTGTAAGGAAATTATGAAGTCACATTGCCTAAGCAGAATCACGAATGTGTGTTACTGAACCACAGAAAATGATGATGGTAATTTATCTCATAATCTCAGTTAAAGAATTGTGGGCAGCTTAGTAGCAGTGATGGTATTCCTATCCCTGATGCAGTTTTGTATATTTTCCAGTCCCTCTTTCTGCCTAAAAATGCAGTGGTGCCAGAAGACTACCTGAACACCTCTATTTTCCTAAGAAATATCCTGAGACTTTAAAGGACCACAAGTAACCAGTGGCTCACTTCTCAGATCACTAAAATATGCTAAAGATAGTTATAGTCTAGTCTGAGGTTATTTCAAATTTTTCATTGAGACAAGCACCTGCCATAAATGATACTTTAAGCAAATTGATAACGCTGTATAATAAGAAGACATTAAAGCATATTATAAATTAATTCTCTGGGTATTCTAATATATGTTGAGAAAAAAATGCCAAAAAACATAAATAAAACAATAATTAACAATATGTGAATTAATTATGAGATGCCATTTGCTTAACTTGACATCTCAAGTGGTTATAAGACAAAAAATATATTGCATGGATTTATTCAAATCAATTTTTCAATAAGAAGTTAAAAAATAAGAACATCACATTGATGTAATTAATGATTAATGTGATTCACATAAATGTGAATCTGGAGACTTTCTTTAGGAGAACAATGAATGAAACTGTCTTCTGCAGTGCTGAAGTGAAGAAATAGCTTTAACAGTTCACATAATTATAAAAATAAACTGGACACCGGTAAAAAAATTACTTTATATATCTAATCTTTAAAAATCTACCTCAGTACCATTTTCAGAATATCTGGCATAAAGCCAAGCATATCAAGTTTACAGCCATACTGAAAATTATCAAATTCAGAAGTCAATTAATGCAGAAATCATTTAAGCATAAGCTTCACTACAGTGCTAGTTAGATAACAAAGGCAGGTGTAACAGCCCTGCAAGGTGATGGAATGAGCTAGGGAAATGAATTGTGAGTCTGCAAACATAATAAAAAAAGCTCTGTGAGTTATGAAATACCCCAGGCAACTCCCTGGAGTCTTGAAGTAATCAAGAGAATATACCGGTCTGTCCTTTTAATTCCAAATGTTTCTGTTCTGCAGAGAGAAGATAGTTTCAAAAATGACATTTTTTTAATGAAATAGTCTTTATCTGAAAAATTATCAATGGATTCAGTTAATATCTTTGTGCAAGGCCACCTGAAACTACATCTCTGAACGAATCAAGTAAGGAGGAATGAAGGTTGCCCAGTCTATTACTTATCCAGACACAAGTGAAATAATAATGAGACAAACAGTGGAAAATTTTCGCTTTCATTCATCTGTATACACAGACAACAAAGAAAAGGAATTTTGGTCTGATTATTCTTTAAAGAATTAAATGTTTGAGGTGGGAACAGGGGAGAGAAAAGATGCACTGAAGAGCAACAGGCAACTATTCCTAATAAGGATATATAGACTGACCTTACCAAGGAAAAAGAAAAAGAGCAAAGAAATTAGCAGGAGATAAAAATAGCCAATTATCCCTCTACATGAAGTTACCCTATTACATCTGTCACAGGCCCTGGAGGAATCCAGATTTTCAAGAGTGTCTTCCCTCCCATGTGTTACGCAAAGCTTCTTGTTCTGTAGTGGCAGAAAGTATTCCACAGCAGCAGTGGGTGCTGTTTAGAAGTTAGCCAAAAGGAAACAACAGTTCTGTTGTATATTTTCCTAAGATATTCACAGACAATGAGCTGCAGAACATGAAAAGATGTTACAAAGATACTTATGTTCCAAATGCCTGAAAAATTTTGCATATGTGTGCCTCTGCAGTGAAACTCCTTTAGCTGCCTAGAACGAAGACCCTTGCTTACATTTAAACACAACTGTGCTTTTTGGTGAGGGGACTAAAGCATACTTAGGTCTACTTGTGTAACAAAATCTGGTCAAAATCTTGGGCTGCTTGTTCACTACAAATGTCATTTTTATTGGTGTTTTTTCTAATTTGTGGTGAATAATATGTTCCTAATGCTCTCTTTATTGGTGACATGAGCATTTTTTCTGTGCTAAGGAAAAATGTCTATTTCACTAAACTCTAGGTAAAGGGCTGTAGATCTTTATCTGCTAATATGCCAGAAATCTTTCATAGGCCACCTTAAGGATTGGAAAAAGAAGTCATTGGATGCAAAACCTTTCAACTGGAAGATTAAAAGCTAAATAGACTCATATTGTTTGAACATACTTTTGTTCCATTAGATTATTTACAATCATCTCTGTTCTCTGAAGAATGAACATCTCAGCCATTACAGATTTTAGGAAAAAAGACTGAACATATGTTCAATGCAGGAATTTTATGGAACTTTCGTGTGATATTTTTCTTCAGAATTTAGACCAAACACAGTATTTTGATGGGATCTCACAAGTGCAAAGCAGAGGGCAATAGATCCTTTCCTTTGGTGTTCTGACTGTTCCCCTACAAATATCTCACTGGCTGCTTGCCGTCTTTGTAGACAGGGCACACTACTGGCTTATGTTGAGTTTATGTCTACCAGGGCACTCAGGCTTCTTCCTGTAGAGCTGCTTTTAGTCAGGTAGTCCCCAGCCTGTGTTCTTGCATCAGTGTTTCAATCCCAGCGCCAGCACTTGGCTTATCCTCAATGAAATACATCTTCCTCCAGCCTGTCTAGGTCCTTCACAACGCACCTGAGTGTCCTCAGTGGTGTCCCTCTCCCCCAGATTTGGTGTCATCCCCACATTTTAATAAACTGGTCTCCCACACCTTCTTCTCCAGGCCACTGATAGAGAGGCTGAACTAAACAGTTTTTAGACAGACCCTTGTAATAGATGCTTACCATACACCGGCAGATAGAGTAAGAAAAATTAGCAACTATCCTCCAAGCCTGACCATGCAACCTCTTATTTAGCCATCTGGTTCTCTACACACCTAGAACACAAAGTCCAAACTTGGATACCACAATTTGGGAAACATGTCACCTTTAAGTTATTGATGGGTGAAGACTATTTCATACTATTTACTTTGAGTTCAGCAAGATTTCAATGATATGTCATGCTCTGGACTTAAGAAATTTTGGAGTTAACTAATAAGAAATTCAACCTTATTTAAACAATATTCCTTAATCTCTGTGATTGTACTCAGTTTCAGTGTTATAATCTGTTTCACTGGCAGCTCAACTTAGGAGCAAAGGTCTCATCAGAGATTTCAAGATCTTTATTTAATATGCAACACTGAGTTAGAACATCATGAGTAGCAGTTCCTAGTTTTTCTAGAATGCATTGATTTCAAATACTTAAAGTTTAATGACTTTAAATGACAAAACCTTATATCCTCTTTTTCTCTATGCATCATGATGTGATTTTTAAGACTAATTCACATATTTTATTTCATAGCTAGTTTCTCTATTTCATTTAGAATGCTTGCGTTGGTCACAGGCTATCTGATACTGTTTCATATAGATTAGTATGTGGCCTTATATATGTTTGCTAATCCAACCAAACTGGAAGAAATCTCCATGTGTCTTTCTCTCTAGTGCTCCTCACAACAATTAAATAAGCGCTTTCTGAACTCAAATAGATGTATTTTCTTGTGCCTTAAGTCAGATTACTCATTTTGCTAACAGCAGAGTGAAAGTTTAAAGCCAAATTCAGTCTTCCATTCAAAGTACAAAATCTGAGATGGTTACACCTAGTTTCTCAGAGTAGATGGGACAATACAGCATTTTATATGCTCCTAATTACTTTTGCTACTATTTGAAGTGTTTACAGTTTATGACTAAAGAATTATGTGTCAGAATTAGAGCAAACCACAGGTAATTTATTTTAAGGGACAGAAAGAAACAAGTTGTTAACCAGTTAACAATGATCTCACACACACACACATATACATATATATGAGTAAGAATAAACAACTGAATCTCATGTTAGTAGCTATTTTCCTGGGGGAACAGCCAACAAAGTCATAGGTGACTCTGATTCTCTCCCTTCCTGCTGGGAGTGCGGAGTAAGTAAGTGGCTGGTGGGTGCCCAGTTGCTAGCAGGGGTCAACCCACAAGCCTCTGGGACTGAACAAGTTCTGTTTCTGTAAATGAGATGCATAAGTAAAGTAGAAGATGTTATCATCTCTCACACAAGTATTTTTATGATGCAGCCAGCTTGCCTTGTTGTGTATAATTTTGAACATTGTTTTGTTTTTCAGATATAGTCTCTTTTTTTTCCGTACTCATAGAGAATATATTTTTATGTTTCCTAAGATATCTATGTATTAATTTCAGTCATCTATGCAGTCAGAAAAGTTGTGTTTTTCATCGGCCAATTACCATAGTAATTCCTGAATGTAGGAGTTATGAATTGGTATCTTGTAGGCATTTTGGAAAGTATTCCAACTATATAGAAAATTAGTCAATATGTCCGAGTATTGATTATAAACTTCTTTCAGCTTCTGGAGAATGGAATTAACATTTGAACACAAGACTAGACTTGAAGCCAGAGATGTTTTATAGTTTTATGGTCATTTGAATTGGAAATGAGAAATATTTATTTTGAAGCTTGTATAGTGTGTCTCGGGAGGACACATGCATTTATAAGTGTTCTTAACTTTAGAGGTTTGAAATGTCATGAATGTAATGGCTCTCATAAGCTTTCCACTGGTGGAGAAAATAAGCCTTCTGATATCTATTGACATGGGATATAGCTGTCAGGAAAGGCTAAAGTCAGATAAGAACAATTCTCCACATCTAAGTCTTAATCTTGCTTTTCATTTGGGTTCAAATTTTCTCTGCAGTTTCACATCCCTGACGACAGTGACATGCCTGAAATTTAATGATAGGTCAAATTACAGAGCTTTCAAAATAAGGTTTGAAAAAGCTCATGGAACAGTCAAACCACATTTTGAATGTTTTCCGAGACTATTGATTGCACAAAAGCTGATAGATCCCTTTAATACATTTTCAGATCAATTGATTTTTGTAAGACAACTTGACCTTTGCTTCAGCACTAAGAACAGAAGTTATATGGTAATCTTGTCCACCTTTTTACCAATGGAATACTCATTTGATTTAACTTGAGGCCAATTTATTCCCCTGTAAAATCATACTTTAGCTTTTAACAACTTCAGTTAAGAAACGGCAAGTTGCATTGTTTATAATGAAAATATGTAGCTTTATCAATTAAACAACAACCTCTTCAAAGCCAAACTAATAAAGTCTAAGTGATGCAGCCTAAAAAATCCCCAAAGGTCATCATCCATATTTCCATGTATAAGGTCTCAAAATCTCAATTTTTTTGAAAGCCAGATTTAACCTGTCCTTCCGCTGCACTATATGGTGCAGACATACAAATTTAGAAGAAAAAGAAGAAAACAAAAAAAAAATCCAACACCTCTTTGCTTCCTTTTTTTAATAATGATATACTTTCAGGCTTATGCAATATGCACATGTGAAGTTTGCGTGCACATTTGTACAAACACAGAGAAATCATCCACACTGGATGTTCTGGTGCAAGAAATGCAAAGGAAAGGAAAGTTATAGTACCTTAGCTAGAATCAAAATTTGTTGGTGCATCTACAGATGACAATTGTGTCATGGAATACATTGTTGTTAACCTTAGTTAGGGTCATAGAAACAAAGCAAGCTTCTGGGAAATCAGGAGAAATTCCTCCCACAACCTCTTTTCCTCTAATCAGAGGTCTTGCTGATACCACCTGACAGAAGAATAATGTTAGTCCAAGTAAGAAATGTTACAGTTTAAAAGACCACATATATCAGCAACAGAATTTTAGGATGATATTGGGCAGTCCTCTCTTCTGAAAATGGACATTTTCATAATAAAAACAGTGTAAAGGAAGGAGACCTTCTGGGCCTCATCTGTTAGCAGGTGTTACTGTAGGGTTCAAAGTTCTGCTCCTTCTGAAGACAGACAGGGAAATCTAGAATACAAAAGATAAAACTGTGAAGAAGACGAGTGCAGGGAAGGTTCCTGTCAATGAAAAGAAATGCATACTGCAGCAGAGTGTTGCAGTTTACGCAAAGTTGTCCAGAAGTTGTAACACAGCAGAGATCAGAAAGTAGCTCACAGGAGGTCTTATTAATAAAGACAGAAGTAGTATTCCACCAAAGAAAATCACATCTTTCATCTTTTACAGAAAAACATTGTACTGTTCTTATGGAAAAGAGTCTAGAAAAATAAATGAATAAATGGAATCCAGGTGCAAATGTCGTGTGTGAATGGAACAGAACATTTTTGATTTTGTGTCAATGCAATGGACAGATGTTAAAACTTCATAACAAATGTGAATGAAATAAAGCCTAAAGTTTTGGTACCTTTCACTTTTTCCATGCAGAAGGGAAATTGTTAGCCTTCTCCTGAGTTGGAGAAAAGATATTAAATTAGATGACCTTTTATTCTGACGTTTTAGGGCTGTTCTTCGTTTCTTATTCTAGGAACTAAAATCCCTGGGATTCTGACTTCCTAACAGACTGGCTACCATAAAGGTTGCCCAAGGCTACTGGTGAGCATAATGCTGTTTCTTTCCTGCAGAAGAAAAAAACCCTTTTATTTTGGTTGACAGTTTATCATTGTTTATGTTACTTTAATGTCACAGTTCTGAAACGGCATCAAAGGATGCATACTGCTGCAATTTTATAAAATAATTAAAAAATTGTGTACCACACCATTTGCACTATACTTATTAAATAGAAGTATGAGTAAGGCAAAATTATGAATGCTCTTTGCCCTGGCAGGCAGTGGATTTAAAACTTTAGAAGCCCTAAATACTGTCAAATTTCCTTTAGAATTTTTTGACAAATGAAAGAAAAAGAAGGATGTAACAGGTAAAAATGCAGTACTTAGGCTCATACTTCTCCTGTATTAGAGGACAAGCATTATAAGGAATTCTGAAGCTGTTTATTTAATTGTTCAGCAAAATAACAATGGGGGATAATGTCTGATCTTATCAGGGGTTCCAGGTAACATTTTGGTAGTGAATAAAGACGGATAGGCAGAGTGAGAAACTATGATTGATGGCCTTAAAAGCAATGCCTTTTAGACAAGATATAGAAAGGTAAACCAGAGGAAGGAGACAAAAACAAGGAAGCATTTATGGTCTTCATAACAGAGATTATAAATAAACTGTGGAATCTGAATCCCAGAAAAAAAGATTTGTTACTTATTTATTTATCAATTATAAGCAGTATGTTTTTGTAGTAGCTGAGCCAGGAGTTTAGCTTTGTTGGTAGCCATCAAAGGAATTGTCTTAGAGGCATTATGAATAACAATCTGAAAGATTTAATATCTAGTAAATTTTTGAATTAATGATAATATCCAGATGGAACTGAGTGCATTCAAGATGATGATGTCAAAAAAAAACAACCGAAGAATAAACTTGGTAGATAAGAGCAATTTAGGGAAACTTTTTGGATAAGAAAGAATATGAGAAGACAAGCACTGAAAAATAATATGTATCCACTGACTCTAATGGAAGAACAAGTGGAGATTAAATCGTTACTGGAAAAAGGAGATGGTCACTGGAGGTCTTTCTGACAGAAGGGAATACACGTTTTTATCATGAAGAAAAAACACCAGAAAAGAACTGACAATCAAAAAGACAGAGAGAGCACAACAGAATTGTCATGGGAGAGACCAGGAGAAGAAAGAGGATGAGGTAAAAGGAGAAAATGAAAGAATTAGAGGTAAGAATAGATGAGCAGAAGAGGGCTGAATGAATCATGCTGTGTGAGCATTGCAACAAGAGATAAAGGAAAAAAAAACAACCATTAAATCTATAAAAAGGTGACTCAACAGATGAATCGGTATTTTTCAAGTGAACATTTCAGTTCATTCTATACAAATATGCAACATAAAAAACCCCGTTCATTTTTTATTCTGTGATTCTGTGAAATTTTCTAATGATCCTTGAAACTGTGTGATGGGCAATGCTGCCTCTTAAATCACTTCCCACAGTACCTAAACATTCCTTTGATGACTGTCAGCATAGCTGACCAAATCCTTGCTTTTAAGGTCATTTTAATGGAGTGGCATTGCTGCTGAGGGAAAGTAAAATGAAAATGCTGGAGGGCAAAATCCAGGTGCAATGAGACTTTAATTAGTCAGGTTCCTAGCCAAGGCTTACTTCAGCTTTCATTGAAATCAAGAGAAAGTCTGCTATTGATTATAGTGGAAATGGATCAAAATTGTATGACCATATGAAAACCCTGTGAGTTCTTTGTTCCTCACTCATTTTAACAGAGAGATAAAAGACCACAATTTTTCTTTGAAGGATATGTTAAGATATGGATTTATTTTCAGACATTTTATAAAGCAAATAATAAGCATAAAATGCAAAATAATTTGGTTTTCTTTCCTCTCTGTTGACAATTTTTTTCCTTTGTGTTTTTCCAGTAGACTAGAAAAGGCAGGAGGAAAACAATTTAGAAGAGTCTTCAGCAAAGTAGTATTTAATTGCCTTTTTTAAAAAGACATTTCTCTCCCACCTATATATTTCTTTAGCATATATTTTTCTTGTCCAAAGCCTTTTAGGTAGTTGGTTTAAATCACTGCACTATCTCCCTTGAATATGAAGAACCACAGATGTTGTAATCTCCCTGCCCTCCTCATTGGTCTAAGGAAAAGGGAAAGTCCTCTATTCTCTGCTTATTACTATTTCCTGAAACAAGTGGCTTCTGTAGGTAATTGGTTATAAATGAGAGCAACATTTTCAATAAACTAGCATTAATCAGAAAATTAACAGCTCCTTGTCAGTATTAGAACTAGTGGCCAGAAAACTTGCCATTTAGGTAGATATAATCCTTGTTCAGCTGAACTGATTTCACAAGCTCAGTAGGCAGTCACATATATCAAGGAACAGTTGATTTAAGTACAGCTACAGAAAGATTAAATTTAAAGGCTGATACAATAATTGGTGAGTGTGAAAAACCACAGCTGTTCTATAAGGCCTATACGTATCTTCAAAGAAATGATTATCGAGAAAAATATCCAATATTTATCATCTAAAATTTATCTTTAAATAATACATAATTTATGTTTTCCAACATTTAAATGATGTCAGAGAGAACATATTTTTGAACTTCTCAATTAAATAATGCTGTTTCAAATTTAAAAAAAAAAAGGATCTATTTCAAGTAAGTTTGGAAAACATTTTTTAAAATTAGATTTTTATTAATTAATCTCTCAATTTAAATTTTTCTTCAACTCACTGAAAAAAGGGAAAAGTTCTGTTTTAATTTTCAAAATGTTCAGTTTCAGGTCAATAATTTAATCATGATTTTTCTTTTGATAATAATTCAAATCACACTCAAAAGAAAAAATAATGTTCAATCCTAAAAAACATTGTGAAATCATTAAAATAAGGTCCTTTTGGGCAATTTGTAAAAATGTGTTTCATTAAAATGGGAAATTAGTTGACACCAACTTTGTTACCTATACATTTCAGCTTCTACAATCATCGTTTTATCAAAAAAAATTGCACTCTAGGTTTGACTAAGCTTATGAGCCACAAGTTTTTCAGTTGATCAATCATGTCTGTATAGTATTCCAGTTTGTTTGTTCTAACATCGCAAAATTTATTTAACACGTTCTTTTAATTTATTCCCATAAAACTGGTCTTGTACTTACCAAGCTGAAGAGAATCTTCTGAAAAAAACTCCACTGCCAGCAGAGGATGAAGTAAGAATCACAGTCTCACCTGAAGGAGCAAATTTCTCTAGGAATTACTAAGTACAACAGTTAGTGACATGAGACATAGGTAAACTTTAGTATACAGGGAGGCGACCTTCTTTACAGAAATCCAGGAATGCATTACATGACAATGTTTTTAATGGTTTGATAGTCATAACAGACTTGCAGAGCTTTTTAGCATTACCTTATAAAAGACAAATTGAAATAACAAGAGAGTGAACAATGGCAACATATTTGCCCCTCTGACACAGATGTAGAAAATTAATATTGTAATAAGACATCAATCAGCGTGAAAGTATCCACCTCTAGAGAAAGAATTCAAGTAAGGAAGTGAAAAATTTCCTTAAATTGATTAATATTTTCAAATATACAGGGCTTGCCGGGGGGCGAGGAGGGGGTGATGCTTCCTCCCCTCCCCAGATTTTAGAGTTTTAAAAACCAAACAACAAATTATGGAAAAATATCTCCTTATTTATAACTATATGAAAAGTACGCTTCACCCAGCTCCACCATCTTAAATTGTTCACTTCTTGTGTAGCCATGAGATACAGATTTAAAAATATATAGATGTGAAGCATTGAAGCAAGTTCAAAATAAAACCTGTCAGTAAGACCTAACAAAACAAGACCCTCCAGAAGACATCCTGACCTACAGTCTGCTGTTATTAACTTCAAACTCTGGATCTAAGGAAGCAGAGATGCAGTTAAAACAGCAATGAGCAATATCAGTTCATTGTAGAGTCCTGCAACCCTACTGACAAAGTGACCTGTCAGCCTAACACTATTTACTCTGTTAGTGAAACAAGAATCTTAGATGGAAACTGACCGTTGCTCATAAACATCAAAATCAATAATTGGTAAAATATTAGCATGATAATCAGAATGTATTGATTCCACTGAAAACAAAAAAAAACATTTTTGTGTGAGTTTTTTTAAATTTAATTTTAATGAGAAAAACAGGCTTTCAAGAATCTGAAGTCTATCTGGTTTTAATGGTTACTGAAAAAGTTTTGCTTTTTTCTTCTTGTTTCAGGTGCTGCATGATTCCCTTAAAAAGTCTAATAGAAGTAAAGATAGCATCATGTATATTCCTGGAATTGTTCCTTTTCCTCCAGCCATGGTGATCGAGAATTATGTAAAATATTACCTTGCAATGAGTTTTTCCTCACAGCTTTTGCTTCTTGTAAGAAGGTCCTCGGGGCTGCTGATTAGATTCATGGAAGTTTATAAATAAATAAATAAAATAAAATAAAATAAAATAAAATAAAATAAAATAAAATAAAATAAAATAAAATATATGAATACTTAAGGTGACTATGGTCACAGGCAATTAACATGTCGATCATCAGAAATTGTCAAGCTGGTCTAGTTAAACTGAAGTTTCCCTCTTATTCTTTCACTATCTAAGGACCTAATACTTCATTCTCCTTAAAAGCCAAAGACACTAGAAGAAAATTCAGTTGGAAAATCAAGTACTGAATTTAATACGGTTACTTCTTCATGATAAAAAATAGAAAAAGCTCACAAAGCTTGGAATTTTTAATACAAGGAGACTCAGGGTCTGTAGGATAAACTGAGCATAATTATGGAAGCATAGGGATCTAAAAATGCCAGAACTAAAAATCATTCATTTCCCTCCAGCAGGCTTGCTAAGGGTTGCAGAATTCCTTCTATAGCTCATAAGCAATCTTTTTTAGCAAAGAACTTATTTCACTAAATTGTTTTCAATTAAGAATAAAGTATAATGTTAAGAACAACTGGATTTTACAGTAGCCTTGCTTGCCTTCCAGCAAGTACTATGTAGCTTCAGTGTAGTGTTAACCAATGTGAGGACAAGACAAGCCAACTCATAATTTTTGCATGAGTAAACGTGTCAAAGTAAACCCTTGTCTCCTTCAAGACTTTATCTTGCACTAGTAACTCAGATTAAAATAGCATGTCAATTTTTTTTTCACTGAATTTTTGTTGTAACTTGATTCCTTTGAACTAAAAAAGAAACCCAAATCTTTTTATATTAATGTGAAAGTTACACTTATTCTGAGGGGAGAGCTTAAGCACTATATTAAAGAGAAGAAAGTGTTTCCTCTGTTCACCTGCACTCATTTACTGCCACCAAACAATCATAACCCTAAGTTAAGCACTTTGCTCAAATATCAACTGAAGTGAGCAGAAAATACTACTATAAAACATTCAATTATGAGATGGTGTTTTACAAAGGGCAGATTGTCAACTCTGTCCCTTAGCCACATTCAAATTTTAAGAGATCTCAAGAAGAACAGAGAAATACAAGAGAAACATAGGTGAAGATAAGAACAAATACATTCCAATCTACTATTATATAGAATAAGTAAATTCTATGCAAGCAATGACTTTATTTCCTACTACATATAAAATAATTAAGTATAGCAGAGTAGTTTTTTTTTTTTCAAATCCCTTTTTCAAGTGACAATAAAGTCTTAAACCCTGGCAATACAGATAATAATAATGCCCCATATTTATTTAAATAAATAGGATTCTTTGTCTAATCGTCTTGACCTGAGACAACTAATAGCTATAAACCCTTCTAATTACTTCCTAGTATAGGATTACTTTCACCTGACTGAGTAAACTGACATTTTAAATTCCTTTTTACAATATAAAATGATGTGTTCTGTTCAATGCTGCATTTCTAATGTCCCAGTGTCTGGCAGAAGCATATTATGAATTTCATTCAAAATACCAAGTCAGGTGTTTAAATAGATATCCCAAGCTCCAAAGAAAGCACAACAAAAAACAGCATTTAAATTTCAATTAGGGAGGAAAGGCAAGGAAACATGTCAACTTGTGCAATCCTTAAGAAACAGAAGCTATTTAGACTTGCATCCAATTCATCTAACTCATATGCAAACTTCATCCCAAAGTAATTTGGAAACACCCTTGAAGTTTAGAGTGTGGTTACTCAAATATGTGAAGATAACAACTTCTCCTACCTAATTCTTATTGACGAATGAATGGATCCTGTTGAAGAACTTGGAATATACAATAGAGAATTCAAGGATACAATTTTGGCAAGGATACATGTGACTAGCTTTTATTTACCTGAGTTATCTCACAAAGTTAAAGAAACAATTTATCTTAAAAGCCTAACATTTGAGATTTAAAAATTAGTCATATATAATTTAACCAACTTCTCCTCATAGTTCATGCATTTACAGCTGATTCAGATTTCCAAGGGTATTGGTCAGTTCAAGGCTAAAAATTATAATATACTGCACTATAAATACAGAATTGTATTTGTTCAAACAATGGAGATTGTACTATATGATTTACATTGTGACAGGTAGCAGGGAAAAACTCCCTCTGTTTACGTAAATCCACAATATTACATGTAACTTAGATACAGAGATGATCTCTTCTACAGAGACATTCAATTCTGTAAGTTCAGCAAAGCCATCCCAGTTATGATCAATTATATAATGAAGTAGATGGATTTTTCCATGGATAGCATCAAGATTTTCAGAAAGCTGGGCCAATGAAATGATTGCTGAAGGCAGTGTCAGAGATGCTGTGTGAGAAGCAGAAGAGAAAAAATGGTTTGCTAGGGAGATGGAAACATATATGCCTCCTAAATCACAGGTAATTGAATTAAAAATAACTCTATTGCCAGCAGAGCCCCATATCCTTATCTCTTGATTCATCTGTCAAAGCCAAAAGAGTGCCCCATGGAGATATCACACCAGCGGGAAGGGCAGCATCACTGCAAAAGCATCATCATATTTGATAGCACGTTAGGGAATCTGAAATCTCTGTAAACAAGATAGTTATATATTTGTGAAAAGGTTAACTATTGAATTGATTAGCTAACCTAACCAAAGCTTTCAAACATTGTGAAGGTGAATGGCTCATATAATAAGAGTCTGCAAAATATTCTATGTTATTTTAGACTCTGAGATGTCATCTTGCTATGGACAACTGAAACATTTCTATCAATTTTTGCCTGACATAAAGAATTTGCTTTGAATCAAAAGTAGTTTCCATGGAGAGTTTATGCCTTATGGGTTCTTATTTTAGTTTTAATTTAAAGAAATTAAAAACCTAGGAAACAAAAAAGAGCTTCAGAAAAAATAACAAGATTGCTTTGTTAAATTGTTTTCAAATTTTAAATTAAAGGAAAAGCATTCTCATTTGGCTTGTCACTTAAATCTTCTGTTAAAATATAATTTCCAGACTACTTTTTGAAGGTGCTGGTTTTGACTCAAAAAGGAGTTATTTAGGTATCTTTTTTGGTAGAATGGATTAGTATAAGTTCTTCAATGAGGAGGTCTCCCATATTTTTGTTTGTGATTAGGAAACTTTACTCCTGCATGAGCTATACATCCAGTTCTTGCGCATGTAGCACAACTGAAAACACATACTGTCCATATTCAGACACGCAATTCACTATATATCAGCAGTTCAGATGCATCTGGAATACCTTGGAACCAATATGCATATATTGTGCATGCTAGACCAATTATTGAAACTTAACTGCTTTCATTAGGGTGTACTAGGCTTTATATTCCTAATAGTAGGAGCGTTACAGGTGAGTTTCTCCAGTGTTTGGTAAAAAGATGGAGTGGTTTGAACTAGGATTCAGTACAGGAATGTACCTAAACTTTTGTGAGTAATATCAGGTTTTCACTAAGTCATGATTAAATTAATGGTTCTTGAAGTGCATGGACCCTTTTCTTTGCCCAGTGTAAAAGATGGCCTCTTCTGGCACCTTTCTGCTCATTCTGTTTGCTATATTTACATTATGGTCTTGCTGAGTTACTTATTTCCTGATTTCCTTCTATTTTTTTTTTCCGCAGATCTGCCCTGATTGAGGGATGTTCTCAGCACTAGTACCCTGAAAGCCAAAAGTATACATCACAACATAGTTTCAGACACCTTTCCTGATGTTGTTTGAAACATGCAACCTGATTTTCTGAAGTACTGGAAGACTGAAAAAACCACAGAAACGGCAAATAAGCAACCTCCCCTATACGTGCATTCTAAAAGTCATGATTTTTCTCACTGAAAATGCGTGTGATGTGCTTGTCCTCCACACAGAACACTGTTCATTTGATCTTCACTAGTACGTATTGTTTCCTCTTTTGAAGCTCATGCTGCATTAAAAAGTTTCCTTGTTTTTAAAAAGGCAATTATTCATAATATATTTGTATTTGAGAACATAGTTTTATTATCTTGAACAAGTGATCCGATGGAAAGCAATGATAATGACACACTGACAACACTAGTATTTGTAAAAAGGAGAATGAGCTAATCTTTCAGTGGTGAAGAAAAGCCTGTATTGCCTTTTTGTATTGCCTTATCCAGTAGGGTTAAATTATAGTACAGTAATTATGTGAAGCTTTTGTTCAATGTTGGACATGTACTTTACTAAAAATGTCATATTAATATGATTAATGTACTTAGCCTTTTTCCATGTGACTTTAAAATATATTTTATAATATTCTGCATATACATGTTTCAAAGTGTTGGAAGAATATCTTAATTAATACAGCCTGAAGCTGTACTAACTTGATCACATCAATATAGCTGTCAGGAAGCAATTTTCCTGTCCTTTGAGAATTTTTGACATATCAAAAAAAATACCACCTAAAATAAAGCCAGAAAAGTCAAAAATCCCCAAAGTAAAAGAGTAAGAGCCGATTAATCCTTCAATCATACCCAGTTTTGTTTCACATACTGTCCTTCTCATAGACAACAACAAAAACACCATTTGTTTTAGAAGTACATTGTTTTACTTTGATAATTTTCTTTTAAAATATTTATTGGTTTTTAATTAAGGTGGTTTTGATACCAAAAAAAAAAATTAAAAATATTAAAGTCGCCCCTATTTATTAGATCCCCAAATCTGCACAGAGCCATGGCAAACTGATTTCTGCTCAGTAAGAAGACAAGAAGCCTACATCTATGAATGTGCTTAAAAGGCAATTTTTGAACTTAAGAAATATCACAAAGAAACTAAAGATACAAGACTTCCCAAGAAAACTAATAAAAAAAGAAAATCAGAAAATTAGTAAACTGCCTCTGCTTTGACTGCACTCCTTTTTTAAGTCCAACTCATATTTATGTTCTTGGGTGTGTAATTCTAAACAAACTTTATTCATTCTGAGAAAGATGTTATAAGTCCTAGTATACGTAACTAACCAACACTAATCATGGTAATAATTATAAATCCTAATCAAACAATTCCTTAAGTGTGTTTTAGACAAAGAAACCCACGTTATTTTTTAAAAAATACGGACATCTGTTGATAGTTACTTGCATGTTTACCCCATATTTAGTATTTACATTTTGTACATGAAAAACCTAATTGTTTATTAAAAATGAATTAATGAAAGCAAACCTTATGGCAACAGAGAAGCACATCAGAATGGAACACAAACTGTCAGAATAAAGTAAATTTGCCCTGAAGCTCTGTTAATCTGAAGCTTTATGATTGCCTGCTGCTTGTACTAAGATGTCAACAACGGATGTGATGTAGGTTTGGGATATTTCTAATCTCTAAATGCAACAACTGTCAGTCAGAGGAGAAATTACATTTGAGTAAATGAATGTGGCTCTCCTTTGGGGTAAAGGGAAATGTGTCACAATTATTACAGTGAGGGTGGCATAGCATCTGGGCTGAATTGTTCGATCACAGAGGTCTTCAGTGTCTCTGGAATACTAACGCACACAGACTGCATGCTTCTTCTGACACACTGAACAATTTCCCAGGAGACCTTGCTTTGGTCTATAATACCACAAACTATTTTAGGCAGCTTGATGCAGACTGACTTCCAGCATTGGTCTAACTTCTTTAGGATTTACATTCCCCTTAATGCAACCAACAGTGTTTGTCCCTGGGGAAAGTTACACATAGATGGATTTTTTTTTTTCTTTTTTCTTATTAGGATTATGAATGGCACTAATGTTAAAACAGTAATAATATGTAGTTTCATCCTAATCAGTGACTTGTGGAATAATATAAAATTCTTCTGTCACTCTCACATCACTAACTTGAAAAAGGAGAAAATTTAGTTTAATATTTTAGGAAGCCTGGCAGAAGTTATGTAAGCTGAAGGACAACCCAACAAATAATTTAGAACTCATAAAAGAGAGGAAGTCTTGAAAAAAGTCCCAGAGAGTAGTTTGAAAAGAATGCAACTTCCACTCAAGGAAACCCAACAGCCACTGTTAAGCTAGTCACTGTATTGATTCTCAACACAGTTCTGAGGGAGAAAAGATCATTACACCTTCCCTGATATGAAGGACCTTTTGGCTGCACTAGCTTTGTAACTTAGCAGGGGAGAATTAATTTACAATACAAGCTCTTAAGAGCCATACTATAGAGGAAATTCTTCTAAATTAGAGCCCCCTTTTTAAGAGCCCTCCAGCTGTTTGTTTTTGTGTGTTATAAACCATGCAGTTTCAAGCTAAAGGGCAGCAAAGTGGGGCTTAGGGCTCAGACTCTGAGGAGGAACATCAAAGTCCTGTTGTTACTTCTCAGATGAAGGAGGAAAAGAGCACAGCAGTTACAGGAAAGCAAGTGTTCAGGCAAGGTTGCACCAGGGCTCTGGTTTGAAGGAACCATCAAAAGGGTGACTGTCCTTTTTAGTCTTCCCAGCAGGGCCCATAACAGTGCCTGAAGAGAACAATTGTGACTGGCAGTATGGTAAGATGAGGTAAATAACTGAATCTGCATATTTTATACAAGAGAGTTGTTAATGGTACACTGTGGTTGAACCTGAATGCAATGAGATTAAAGCATAATTTCTTTTATTCTTACACTTAAGTTCTTACACTTAAGTATTATTCAGACTCATTTCTTTAAGCAACTGTATAAGCTTGCAAAAAGACATTTACAACAAAAAAGGCAGCAAACCCTATGTTAAAACATTAGTATGACACCACTATATTTAAGACATGTATGCTTTGCTATCTATTTCATCAGCTCTGAGGGTCTCTGACCTGCAGAATTCCTCACTGCAGTGTCCTCAGCTCTCTGCATGACTTGTGTTGTGAGAACAGAAGAGAATGTACTGTAATAACAACATATATACTAAGTGGCTAAGCTTATTGTCAAGGAAATACAACATTTTTTATGCATATTGTGAAGGTAGTTTTACGGTAGCAACTGGACAACATTACTAACATTTTATAATAAAAATCATTATTGAACCTTTAGCAATAATAATTTTTGCAATAGTATTTCACAATATCTTTCTACAGTCAAAATTACAGACTTAGTACTGAGAAATAACTAAGGCTATTGGAAAATGATATCCTCTTACTCATAGAGAACATATATGTTATTAGCTAACAGAATGTGGAAAAATTGAGGAAAAAATTTGACTGAGAGCCTAATTATTGCAACAGGTTGTTTACGGTTTGCGTTACTCACTTTCATACTTTAATCCCAGCTTTCAGAAAAGGTGGTTTGATTTGGTTGTTGTTTTTTTTTAATTTTCAGTATTGCTACAGTTGATGTAGATATTATTTTAGATTTTCTTCTCTATCTGTTCCAAAGCAAAGTTTTAAAAGTGATGTGCAAAACAGCTAAGCTCAGAAATACTAGGACTTAGTTTTTCTGGATCATACTTTCAGAGTTATTTCTTTGGATGCATATTGTTCTAATTCCAGTATCTAGCTTCATCAGTTTTGATGCTGGCAGATAAGAGTGCTTCTGAATGCTCTTTTAATTCAATAATACATATGATCTCTAAAAGAGAAGGGCTCCCGAAGGAATAGAATGGGAAGCTGGTAGGATTTAAATACATTCATTTGGGCACAGTGATTTGCAACTGGCCAAAATGTGCAAGCAAATAGGAGCTGTTTCCTGGACCACAAGTGTCATAGTCATTTGGCCACTGAATGCAATGAGTAGAGCTGAGAAATACTGAATGTCTCCTGACAAGACAGACGATAGTTCAGCATTTTCAAAGGTATGTTACATTTTTGCAGATGGCAGTCAAATGATCTCTGACCATTGGAAGAATAATCCTTCATCTAGGTGAAGATGGTCCACTAGATGTACCAGAAAAGGACCATATAGACACCACCAACCTTGTCCCCAACAACTATCTATGGCAAAAACTGCTGCTGCTCAACTGGCAGGCAGTGCACTGCTGAAGTGCAGACTCATGCATCAGTAAGCAGAAGGTGCATATTTCATCCCCACTAACTAGGGCAATGT
This sequence comes from Phaenicophaeus curvirostris, assembly GCF_032191515.1. NCBI lineage: Eukaryota > Metazoa > Chordata > Aves > Cuculiformes > Cuculidae > Phaenicophaeus > Phaenicophaeus curvirostris. The sequence continues at coordinate 26,701,513 of NC_091394.1, read as the reverse complement.
GGCCACAATTAAGCTTTGAGTAAGTTCCCGTAAAGTGGTCCGAAACCAGCATTAAGGATTAGGAGACACACAGCACTCAAGGGAGATTGGCGAGACCTGAGTCCTCCCATTCCTCCTCTAAGCTATCATATGACCGAGAGGAGTCATTTCAGCATATTTTCATATATGCTCTTCCTTCTCATCCCTTCTGCCCACTTTAAGAGGTCTCTGGCTATTTAAATGTAAAATCATTTACATTGGAAAAGACCTTTAAGATCATTGAGTCCAATCATACACCTAACACTACCAAGTCCACCACTAAGCCATGTCCCTAAGTTCCACATCTACGTGTCTTTTAGATACTCAGGGATGGTGATTCAACAGCTTTGCTGGGCAGCCTGTTTCTGTGCTTAACTACTCTTTCAGTAAATAGCTTTGTTCTAATATCCAACCTAAATCTACATTCAACAATGTAAACCTACTGTCTTACAGCATGCTTTCAAAGTATCTATTGTAACATGTTCCCGAGTTCTGCAAAAGCCCTTAATTCACCACAAAAATATAAATTAATAATAATAATAACAACAATTATAATAATATTAATGACTAATTGTCACAACATAGTGTGGAGACTCATTCAAACACAAGTGTATAAAGCTGACTACATCTAAACCACTGTTTTGTCTGTCTGCTGAAGTAACTTGACTATTTTGCTCTTTGGAGGGAATCAGTAACAAATTACTCCACTACTTTGTCTGGTCATCGTCCTAAGAGGATGCCTAATCACTCCAGGATAATATTTTGAAGCTTGAGCTGATCTATACCTCTTTCTTAGGATAATGCATTTTTTTGAGCACTACATATTGTTTTTCATTAGCATGAACATCTTTTGGGGATTTTGAATAATTTCTGATTCTGAACAAATTTTGGATGCTGTACTAGACAACAAAATAACCAGATGATCAGGCCTCGCATTTGGATGCATTTATCTAGTATTTTTTCCTCTCATCTGTCTCTTTTATTTTTACCTTTATAGTGAGATATGCTACTTCCTGCTATCTTTTTCCCATTTCAATGTCTAACTTGAGATGCTTAGAAAACAGTCACTGCTCTCAGGTTGTATAAAAACAATAAATAAATAAAAACTATAGCATTTTTATGCTAGTCTCTGTAAGTTCAAGTGTCACTGCGTGCATGGTTATGGAATATAGTTATGGGTTTTCCATTAATCTCCTGGTAATATCCAGGAAATATCCATGGAAAATAACAGTTTATATAATTTAGACAGTATTGCATCTGATATTTATAAAGAATAGTTAACGCAGAGCCATCCTACTGTGGTTAGAGAAACATTTAACAAAAACAGGTTTTGTTCAGAGAAAAGTGATTACAGCCATATAATCTTTCTAGTTGAGACAAATTCACAGTAAATCAAACACATATTTATGAAAATAAAGACCAGGAAACGAAGCACTGTGTAGATCACAGTCCCATAAAACAAGGCATAGAATTTTGCACAATAGAAGAAACATATAAACATGAGCGCACACTGGTAGTTGTTTCTCCTGTTAGAGAGAGCAATGCTATTCGAGTTGACAGAAACAGAATTTCTTAAGTAGTTTAGAGTGGTTGGGGTTTTTTTCAAATCAAAACTAAAAGCAGAAGAGAAAATAATTAAAAAAAAATCAAGAGAATGAAATGTTTGGAAAAAAAATCCAGACTCCTCCAGATGGTCTGATTTTTATTTTTTTTTCAAATGACATAAGACAAGTGGTTTCTCCATGTACTTTAAACTATCTTCCACTAGGGAAGCCTACACAAGGCACCAGGAAAAGTTGCCTGCAGAAAATACTTCCTGTCACTCAAGCCACATATCCCAGCTCAAGGCATGGACACTGGCTTCTCTAAGCACTATGACTCCAGCCTGCAGCTCTTAGGCCTTGCTCTCTCCAAGGCTGTTGCTCAGTCCACAAATCTGAAATAACTACCAAAGCCCAGGAACTCTCTGACTGCTCTAAGAACTACCCAAAGGCCAAACCACATTTCATTAACTTCCTGATTGTCCTTTTTGTGAAATCTTTAACAATTCAAAGTGTTTCCTTTAAATCTACCAGTACTGCCAAACTGCTTTTGTTGTCATCTGCTTGCTTTTCTACTAAAAAATATTTTTAACTAGAAAAAAAATTTAATCATCAATGTACTTCCTATGCACACATGACTCATAGAATCTGTCTATAAATCCATAAAATCTAATTGGTTTAAGCAGGTCAAACTGGTCAAAAGCACTGCTTCTCTCAGTATTGCCTCATTTGTATGACCTATATAAATATCTTTTTATAACTGAGCAGCATGACTGAGAAAACAGTTGAGAGGCCATCATAGTTTTTAACTAAGAATTAGATGTTAAAATCTTCTTTCTTGCCCCATCTTTCAGGTGCACTTTCATTCTTTCCTCTCAGTCATGATGACTAGAAACATGTTTTAAGAACAAGTTAGGAGAAAAAATTAATCTTGAATAATTGACATAATGAATCATAGATATTTCAGAACTCCGGGAGCTGGGACTTGAGGGCTGGATTCATTTCAACTAGTATCAGTAGTTGAAAGATAGGCAAACACTTGAGCTTCTTAGCAGGTTTCCCTTCATAGTCAGCTGAGAGAAAGAAAAAAAAAATCCAGATGAGGTTGCTTAGCAACTCCAATTTTCTTCAAATATCTTAGACAGCTATCTTAAAATGGGATGAATCTTCCTCTAGAGACCTCTTTCTTCTTCCAGTGATTACAGATGAAATAGCTACCTAACTTCTGGACCAATAAAATAGGTGAAATTAATTCCACCTCAAGATTAAATTACAGAACAATTATAGATTTTGGTTGTGCTCCGAGGACTGTAGTGGATGGCTGTATAAGTATCACCATACAGAACGTGAAGTTGTTAATCTAAATAATCTGATGTAAATAGAATAGAGATTTGCCAGACTGACGGAGGACAGAAGTGGCATGTAGAGTTTTATATCCTTAACCAGAGAACAGCATGGGAGAGGTCTGGTAATATTTTACAAGGAAAAAGGATCCCTGTTAATAGCCATATTTATCCACGTATATTTATCCCAATGTAGAAAGCATGAAAGTTAGTTTATTCAGTTCTGGGATCTTTCTTTACCTTGGAAACGTCAAGGGGCAAAACACCATCTGACAGATCTTTGTTTCTTTTTTAAAAAACATGCTGCTTCTGCTATTTTCTTTATTCTAAATCAGATTCTTCTCCAAAGTTAGGAAAAAACAACTGCCCTCCCACGTTTTTTTTCAGCAACTCTTCACAACTGTCATATGACACACACTGTAAGCAAAGAACTGAGGCATCAAGCTTTTGAAGGAATGACAGATGAAAGGTTGACAGTTCATCTTGATAAATTTTGAACACACACACACACAAAGCTCATATGCACTCTAGCTATGGAATTAAGGATGGTAATTTCATATGACGATAAAGCACTATCTAGCTGTTCCTTAGCAAGCCAGAAATATCACAGTAGCTATTTTTCATTTCAAAAAATAAAATTACAAAACCCCCACACTAATTTTACTGATATTATAGAATTTCTGACCAGTGAATTCTTTCCTTTTCTGTTCAATATTATAATTTTTATGGGTCATATTTGCAAATTAATTTTAACAATTTAAGATATCCTATAAATAAGTACTGAGTCCAAATATCACAGACGTATGCACTGCCTAGGGTTCATTCCTTCTGCAGCAAGCATAGAATCGTCTCATCACTGAATGATTTGAGTTGGAAGGGACCTTAAAGATCATCTAGTTTGAATCCCCTTGCCATGGGCAGGGAAATCTCCCGCTAGACCAGGCTGCTTAAGGCCCCATCCAATCTGGCCTTGAAAACTTCCAGGGAGGGGGCATCCACAGCTTCCATGGGCAACCTGTTCCAGTAGCTCACCATCTCCATTATGAATAATTTCTTCCCAATGTTTAATCTAAATCTTCTTCCTTCCAACTTAAAATCCTTTCCCCTCATCTTGTCACTACATGTCCCTGTAAGAAGTCCTTCCCCAGCTTTCTTGTTGGCCCACCTTCAGGTACTGAAAGACTGCTATAAGGTCTTCCCAGAGCCTTCTCATCTCCAGACCAAGCAACCCTAACTCTCTCAGACTGTCCTCATAGTAGATTATCTGATCATCTTCATGGCCCTCTTTTGGACCAATTCCAATAGTTCTTATGTTGGGGATTCCAGAACTGGACACAGTATGCCAGGTGGGGTCTCATGAGAATGGAAGAGAGGGACTGAATAATCTCCTTTGACCTGTTGTCCATGTTTATTTTGACGCAGCCCAGGATATGGTTGGCCTTCTGGGCTGTGAGCATGCAGTGTCGGCTCATGTAGAGCTTCTCATCAATGAGCACCCCGAAGTCCTTCTTTGCAGAGCTGCTCTCAATCACATCACCCCCCATCCTGTACCGAAACCGTGGATTTCCCCAACCCAGGTGTAGGATCTTGCACTTGGTCTTGTTGAATCTCAAGGGTTTCACACAGGCCCACATCTCCAGCTCATCCAGGTTCCCCTGCATGGCATCCTATGCTTCTGGCATGACAATGGCACCTCTCAGCTTTGTGTCATCTGCAAATTTGCTGAGGGTGCACTTGATCTTGCTGTCTGTGTTACTGATGAAGATATTAAACAGCACCAGTCCTAGTACAAACCTGTGAGGGACACCACTTCCATCCAACCAATTCCAGGCAGGTGGCATTCATACCGCAGAGCACTTTGATTGTGCCTCTTCTGAACCAGAATGACTGTCATTGTTGCACTGAAACAATTAGGTACATAGATAGGTATACTACCTATGGTAGGTAGCTTGTGTGTGTGTGTGTGTGTGTGTGTGTGTGTACACATACATGAATGAGGATGGAAGCAGTTTCAGATCAATGTTCCAGACCAAAGATGAGGGATTTGCTATGGCACATCAGTATGATGTTTCTACAACATGAAAGTGAAGGTGGGTGAATGACTGTCCTTGGGAGTAGTATAGTTTCTAAAAAGAATTACATGGTTTCTTTATATACTCACTTTCTCTAGAAGATACTGAAAAGCCATTGTAGATATGGTCTTCTGTACTATAAGAAGCGCATGTTAGGGTGCACCCTGTGCTGATACGTATGCTTTGTTGGGTTGATCAGGAATTTTGAATATTTTTATTAATATTTAAGGAGCCTTATTTTCTTAATGTTTAGAGGTAAGGATGATGGTGTTTTGAGTAGAAAGTAGATTCAGGATATCAAAACCAAATTATTGCCTTCACTTTACTTCCTGTATTAAAAGAATGTTTAACTTCACTATTTCATCCCTGCAGCTGAAGATAATTTTTCACAAGTACATCTTATAAAAGTGTATTGCTGTATCAATTAATTGTATTATAACCGTTGAGAGGTCAAAAAATTTTCCATTCAATGTAATTTTTCAAATTTCTGAGAAATAAGAAGTCCTATCCATAAGCGAAACAGTTTCAAAATATTTTGCAGACAATCAAAACAATACATTTAAATAACTTTGAAATGTTTTATTTCATGCAGGAATCTTAAGTCCACAATTTTCTCCCCAAAGAACTGATAAAGGAAATAAAGAAGCAACTAATAATCGACAATACTTGCAGCAAATCAGTATTTCCAAGAAAAAATTCCATGTTAATGATTGTGACCAAGTCTAATTATACATGTAAAAATTGTTTACATGAGACTGAAATCTAAAGTGCTATGTAATTCAGTTTATAAGAGACTTACGAGTTGAAACTCAGCCTGGCACTTACACTTCCATGTACATGACTTTATCTTCACTTTCTCTTCATTTATTGGTATCTTCCATCCAATAATTGTTGCTTCTACTTAAGCATACTGCACTTTATTTTATGTATGCAATAAATCACGCTTCTATGATCATTGTAATAAAGTGAATGAAAAGTACAATATTTTAAGTTTTACACATGGTTATATTGGCTTCTATGCACTTACAAAATATTCACTCGTTTTGATCTGATTAAATGCTTAAAAACATTAGAGCCTTACTGCTGTAAAATCTGGCCTGATGTTATAAAATTTCAGTTCATCAAAACCTAACCTAGATTTGTCTTATTTTAATATTTTAAAGCAGTATATCTGCAGACCAAGGAAAGAAAGATAGAAGGATCAATACCACTGAATTATGGATGACAAAAAATTAATTCAAAATAAATTCATAAATTAGAAATCTCCAGGGATTTCTAAAAATATTTTTTTACCTGTTTAACCTATGAAATCACATTAATTTAATATTAATTTTGAATCTTGGCATACTGACATAAACAAACTTTCTCATATAAATGAAGAAGATGTGCTTGCAGGTAAACGTGTGTATTTCTGTGTAAACAAATCCAATCATCTTGTGCCAACTATCTAAAAAAAAAATTACTAGTTTTTTATCAAGCTCAGAAAAATTCAGATTTAGGGATTTAATTTACTGTAAAGTGCTGCAAACAGAATATATTGATTAAGCTATGAAATTGATTATTGCAGATATTCTTACCTACAGGTTTTACTACTGTATTTCTCAAAAGAGAAACACAAATAATTCTGGAGACAAAATTATCCTAATCCAGTGGTCTGTGTGACACAGGGTTACCTTATATATGTATTTTAACTTTGCTTTGTTTTAAACAACTCAGTTATCAGTATCTAATTGTTCTTACCAGGTTTTGGTCCTGTTGCATGTTCTTCCCCTCTCCCATACACATATCTTTCTTTCATGTCTTTTTTGGGAACTTGGAGCCATATAAAGGAAAGTAATTCTGCTTCTGACAAGAAAAACAGGCTGTTCATTGCATGCATAATTATACCAAAGGAAGAGGTTGAAAAGTGGGAAAAGAGCAGAAGACTTCTTATTCTTTCTCTTATGCCCTATCCTGTGTATATCAAAGAGGGGCAGCCGAAAGCTGGTGCTTGTCAGGTCTGATTTAATAATGTTCTGACAATCTTTCAAAGTCATACACTTATCAGATTCTTTAACAAATGGATCACTTAAAGTCTTTCACAGGAATAGAGAAGAAAACAATGAGGAAATCTGGAAAAAAAGCTAATAGCATCCTTTTCAAATGATTGACTAAATGGAAATATAAATGTGTTTAGAATTACTTTTTCAACTGGTGGTCGTTATTTGATCCAGTTTCTTTACATTTCAGAATTTTAAAGGCTTCAGTGAAAATAAACAGAGCTGAAGTTAGCTCTGTTAGCTTTATTCTTGCGACTCTTAGGAAGATTTTCTTATTTATGTGTTTCTTGATTGTACCGTTCTGTACATCTCTGTTCTTTTTTTGGCATCACACACAGTCTCTAATTTGGGAAAGATTAAATACATATTTAACATTTCTGAAAATGATAAAAACTCATAAAAGTGGCATATTGAAGGTAAGTTGTTACCACTAAACCCCAGATCAGTTTTTCCCTACAAACCCTAGGAAATGTGTGGGAACAGAGATTTGTGAGAATTCAGTCTTGCCTTGGCTTATCAGAAGAATGGGAAGAAATTGCATGAAATATCAAAGTCCCACTAGCAGATTTCTGGGCATCATCTGCTGACTGGATAGGTAGAAAAAACTAAGAATAAATATAAATTACTCTGTCCTCTTCTGATGTTTCATTTGCATATAGTTTTGCCTAAACAAGTTAAGTGTAAACATGTCAGGAAAAGAAAAAATAATGGCAAACAGTGATTCAACTCAGAATGATTTAACATGGCAACCAGCCCATCTTTGTGCACTGCTGATTGTTTGTAGCCTCTGTGAATGAAGAATAGTTCAGAATTTCAATGAAGATTTGGTATGTAATCACAGCTTTCTTGGGTAGCAGACAAATCTTTATGAAGGTAAAGAAAGGAAGATGAGAAGGGGTCAAAAGAGCAGAGACCCGATTCCAAAAAAGACCTCATAAAAGGTAAAACTGAAGTATAGCTTGTATTGCAATTTAAAAAGAAAAAAAAATCCTGCTTTACACTTTTGGTGTACCTTTTGCTTTTCCATATCTGCATCTACTACCATTACATTTCAGGAGGAGTGTTTTGTTTTCCTCCCCTGTATGGAGTAGCCTTCTGTATTAGAGCACAGCCTCGGATTTCCACTCATCTCTTCATATTTGCTGTCACACCTACACATTTTCATTTTTGGCCTACTTTTGATGTATATTGCAAAAGCTTTTACCCCCATTACACAACATTGTTTGCATTAGAAGTGCCTCTTGTTTGTGAAAATATAGTACATAACTTCAATTTTTTTCTCTTTTAGTAGTTACTGTGCCATATTTATAACACCGTGAAAAATACATGTGAGAGAGTAGGCATTCCACTGTCTAATATAAATAATGTTGCTTATTTTACTACAAACTTGTAAATGGCATAAACAGAAATTGAGCCATTCCTATTGATTTGAGTGCCCTATGCCTCTTATCTATGCCTGCCTTTAAAGCAGAGGCCAGTTCCTCAGCCGCCACATAGTAGTGCTTTCTAAAGCTCAAGGAGATATTGTGCAAAGATGCTTTGTACACGTCTCCAGTTTCAGGGATTCCTCTGTAACTGGATGGTCTCCTAATATTGATTAGAGTCCCAAAGAGCAGCCAAAAGGGTGAAAAAATGTCAATGCAGTAAAAAATGTAGAGCAATTACTCATGCCTTTTTATCACTGAGATAGCTTCCTATTAAGAAAATATCTTTTAGGATCCCCAAGATTTAAGGCTGGGATTAGAGGGTGTCACACTAGTCAGTACTTTTCATTTTGCTCTACCATATAATTACTGAGACAAAAATTATACTAATTGTTTTTATGATGAAAATAATAATTAAAACTTTGCTTTATGCATTTTAGCTGAGGTACAGTAATGGATTTTTTTTCTGGGTCTGGATTTTGCCTTTTGATTTTCAAAATATTAGACTAAATCCAGTACTCTGTTACATATATGCAAATATTGTTTTAATGGGTGTGTAGTATTCTCAGAGAAGACTTAGTTCATTCAGGGCCTAATTTAACTGCCACTGAAATCAGTGGAAAGGCTCTGACTGTTGCCTGTATGGATAGCATCAATGTCTTAATTGTTTCAAATGGGATCTAATGGTGAAATAGTTGTCATTAGAAAAAATGTACCATGACTATGAGCCTGATAAACTCATGAATAGTAGTATTAAAACAATAATAATAGCATAAGAAAAAAGGAATAATCATAGAATCACCAGGTTGGAAAAGACCCATTGGATTGAGTCCAACCATTCCTATCAAATACTAATTTACTCAGGTTTCTCTATTAGCTGTTTGATGTAAACATTCTTTTTGTTATAGTAAATTTTCTCTGTCAGAATAAACAGATTGCTTCTTTCTCCCCAATTACTAAACCCATAACCCTAACAGTATTTCATAATCAGAGACTAGCCTCATGATCCATATTTATAGGATATTGATACTAAATGAAGTATGCTACAAACGCATAGAATTACACTTTATACCACTTCATGTTATTCTATTGGTGCTTGCAACAGGCGTCTAATGAAAGCTATCTTCAGAGTTTGCTGGTATGGAAAGGGATTGCAACATACCAGTTCGTAGAAGTCCCACTGCAAGTGTTCATCTTTTCACAGTGGCTGAAAGAGTCATTAGTCCCCTGAAACCCACAAAAATGTGCAAATAGCAGATCCAGACCAAGAACTTCACAATACTCCAGTTCTCCTATTTTAATAGGTAACATCTTATGCTTTAGTTGAAGGTGCTGATTCAAAGAAACCACAATATTCTGTACTATTCAACATTTGGTGACTTAGCAAGGAGCAGCGATTACTTCTACCCAAACAGGCTGCACCAGTAAACTGGAAATTCATTACTGTTCAGGCAAAACCAGCTATTTCTGTGACTGACCTGAAAATCATTAGCCACAGTTCTCAAAATATCCTTTGCAACTTTGCATTATGTCCACTTTCAGGTGCAGTGACAACTACAATTAACAATAACTGTGACAGTAATGCTGTAAACCTATTGAGTACAGGGGGAAATCTCCTACATCTCGCATTCTTCAGGAGTATGTGCACACAAATGGGACTGTATTGCTGGTGTAAATAATTACAGTAAATTTTTTTCTTCACATAATTCACGGGTTATGGGCATGTCTTTATTATTACAACTGAAAACAGATCAAACTGAGCTGCTAGCATGACTCTCAGTATTTAAGCCTCAGTTAATAAGAGGGTCCTTAACAAAGCCCTCCTCTCTGAACCCTCCCTCTGCATTCACTTGCAAATCGCTGTACGGCTGGCAAAGCCGTAGTCCTTTCCCCCCCCAACCCCAAACCTTCTCATGTTTTGCACTGCGGCTCTATCAGCAGCAACATCTTTCTCTGTGACGGACGTTTCTTATTAATCAGAAGCACTGAATGGAAACCAATCAGATAGAGAGTCCCTTTGGCTTCAGCTCCCTGCCTGCCTGACTTAAAAGTGATGCTGGGAGAGAGGAAGCCCTAGTTAGATGCAAGCACATACAGCGCTGGAGATACGGTAACAGGCAGAAGGGAGAAAGCAGGTAGAGAAGCAGCACTGGACGGGCAGAGCTAGGCTCACGCTGACAAATACGGTGAGTAAATTAACTTTATCACTGAAATTGCTAACAGAAGAAGAGCAGCTGCTTTCTTAAAAAGTGTCTGAAATGTTAAAGACGCTTTACAGACACTTTTTAGGGAGGAGGGATGGGGGCGGGAGTCGACAGAGCACTTTGGGGAGATTTCTTTTATACACTTCAGAAAGAAATACAATGATACTAAATTGCTGAAATCTAAACTTCTTTTGCTGTATATAAGACAACTGCTTGTGCATATTGGAAGGACAGCAATATGTATGCTGTTTGGCAATACTATTAGACATTATTTGGCTTTTACTGCAATATAGGGTAACAATTTTGCCTAACTTTTGTGAAGGGCGCTTTTCCATTTGTCTAGATAGAAGCTATCTTTCTTTTCTTTCTTTCACAGTTGTTTTGATCCAAAATATCTAGTCAAAACAAATCCAATTAAGGAAGATGAAAAAGGAGAAGGTCTTTACTACTAATAAGTATGATATACTGATGTTTGTTTTTCTTTAGTAGAAGTAGCAAAATTAGTATTTTTGTATGTGTGTTACAGGGGAAAGTGGTAGCTCAGGGTTCAGAAAGAATGAGAGCTGAGGGATATGCCCCTTTGGATATCCATAACAGTAAGTCAAAGTCAACAGGCTAAAGTATAAGGCTGTTTTCCAGAAGTGCTACCAAACCTTATCAGCCTACTATGTGTAATCGGAGATTAGCATAGAAAGCAAGGCAGAAAGCATAAAAGGTCTAACTGACTACTTGATTTTGAAGTAATCAGCAGAAACTGATTACTCAATGAATGACATTTTGCTTTTTCTTTTCACATGCAAGAAATGTGCAGTCATATCCATTCAATTTCACTATATGAGCCTCAAACGATGCGTATGAACTATAAAGAAATTGATATTCCCTACAATAGCTACTCCTCTTCTCACAAATTTAAGTAGTAGGTCAGAAAATAGAATGGTATTTTCCTAAGTTCATTTCCATTTTCAGTAGATAAAATTACAACCAATTTATCAGTCTTGCTCTCATTAAAGTTAGAGACAAAATTTCTACTTAAATCACAGCAGGATTATGCTTCATTGCTGAGTACTGCACTAGTTGCTCATAGTATGGACAAATAAAAAGGGAAATGTAATACTGGCAATTGTTTCGCTAATGGGATCAAAATCTTTGTTTAATAAATAATAGTGGAACTAATTATATGAATTGCTAAAGACAAATCTTTAAAAATTATTGTTTAAAACTCAATCTCCATGTCTAAGATGTTAATTTGTATTCCAAAATGCGAGAATGCACTAATTAAATATTTAGAAGCAATATTATTCCTACTATTATTAAGAACTCTGTAGAAGAATGATGTTAGTTTAATAGAAGGTGTATTTTTATCTATGTCAATTTGATAGGTAAAACACATTACCCTATCATTTGTCCTACATGATGTAATAATATAAATTCAAGATAGAGTTAGATATGTTTACAGCTAATGTGACTTTTCTTTTAGGAAAAATATTAAACTTTCACAAGGTCATATTATACAATCAAATGTCTATCTAAGAAATAATATTTAGTTTGTTTTTTTCAAGTTAGATAAACAAGATCAATTTTATATGGGGAAATATAATTGTATCAGTGCTACATACTAAATGTGTACCTAAAATACTTGTCAAGTCTTTTAAACTTGATGGGGTGGTTTCAAAAATCAAAGTTTCCTGTATTTTTATTTGTATGAAAAAAAAACAGTATTTCACTTCAGAGGCTGTACTGCGGCTGTTAGAGTGAAGAATTATGTTGCATAAATAACCAGTACATCTCACCTAAACAGAAAAAGCAATCTGGAGATGCAATTTGGAGAGAAAATGCTGAGAGAAACAGCTCTGCCATGTACTTTGTACATCTCCATGGTAAAAGTGCTCCAGGCTTTCAGATTTTTCACTCTTGTCTGCAGAGGAGACCATTCCAAAAATGTTGTCCTCCCCTCTGGACAGCAGCCCATTCACAGGGATCTGTGCTCTCCCCTTACCTTGCTGCTGCTCCTCAGAGATGCTGATCTCAGCAATGCGTGGCATTGGCAGAGACACCCTCTCATCATGGAATCAGCCAATGAAAATTAATTCATTCCTCGATTTATCAGCCAAACAAAATGTAATAATTGAAGTCCACTAGTTTAGAAGTTATCTCCCACAATACTGCAGAAAGAACTGTACAACTTAATTCTGACATCTGCTTATGCCCTGGCATCAGGACAGGGTTTCTAGAACTGTGCAACATTGGTTGCAGGGAATCTACTGGCAGAAGAACTGAGAAATAGAGCTAGAAAGTAACAGGACTGACCATTTCCTCTGAGCTTGTTCAGGAGAAAAAACAAGGTAGACTGATGTGTCCTGTTAGCTGTCCAAAGCTTAATGATTACAGGACACATGAAGGAATTTTCATCTATTATACAGTAACACACACAGAGAGAATCTTGCAACCATTTTCAGAGATAAACAGAAACACAGAACTGTTCTGTTCTTCCTCCTCCCCGTTGTCTTTCCAATTTTGCAAACAGTTTTGGAGATACAATTAGACCTTACTGGAACTCAAAACTCAGTAATAACTGCTGTTTAAAAATTTTCTCAATTCCTGCACAAATCTTGTGCATATAAGATAACTAGGCTATACAGACATGGATATAAAACAATATAGATTCACAATTTTATAAGCTATTTTCATTCAGGCAGTACTATTTAACTGTAGAAGGCAACAGGAGCAAAAGACTAGACAAAAATGTATCTCCCACTCATATCAGAATGCCTTCTGAATTTCTAAGGCTTGCAGCAGGTGTTACATGCAAATGTTGTCTGCAGAAGCACAAATATTTGAACATGAATAGGGATGTCTGAGTGAAAGCTAACTACATTCTGCATGTGCGAAAGAGAGTTTATGAAAAGTCATTTGTAGGAATAAATCCAAAATTTGCTAAAAGGGAGTGGGAGGAGAAGGAAAATAAAGCAACAGGAAATGAACAAAAAGAATCTTTATATAAGCAGTCAAGCATTATTTTAATAACTTTCTCCTTTTGCCTTTTAAACAAATAGGAAATGTCTGAATTGCAAAAGGCACATTATCATCCTGACTTTCAGCAACTAATCATAATAAAAAAATACCTGTGGCATCGAGGCCTACTTGCTGACCATGACTGAACAGGAGAAACATACCTAGATCAGATCACACTAAGTGTTTGCAATGCAAAATCCTAGCAAAACTAGGCTTCAATAACTTCAAGGAAAATGTTGTTACTAACTTCAGGGAGAAAGGGAAAATACTGGATGTATATTGCAGCTTACGAGAAAGCTCTAAAAGTATTATGTTTTAGAAAGAAATTGTTTTTAATGTGTAGTATGTAAAGTAATTACAGAAAAGATAGGAAGTGAAATGTTATTTATAATTTCTATTCTGCAGTCTTGTAAAGATTACAAAAGGACAAGGGTGGCATTATCTCCATACCATACACAGAGATTATTGCATGAAGAGTTGGTCTCTGTTACACAGCAGCTGAGTGTCAGAGCCAGAGGTAGAAAGAGGCCTCTGCTTTACCTGTCCTCCAGTTTCTCTGTATGAATGTACCAATGTTCATAAAAATTAATGTGCATTGAATGCTTAAATAACACCATAAACAGCCACAAATATTTCTCTGAACTTATATTTCTGAAACTGCAAAATGGAATGCCTCAAGTGGTGGCCACTGTATTTCCTTGCCAGTTAAGTGCAAATGTAAATATTTAAATATCACATCTTTTAGTGCTAAGGGTAATAGCAACATCGAGATGTGACATTAGGTTCAGCTTTCCCTGTCTCATACAAACACAGCTGTCTTATTAGAATCTCTTGCTATGAAAATGCAAATGTTGGAGAGGTTTATGTAAGTACAAATTTTCTAGGTGCTAAATGATGTTCAAGTTGCTTCATCTTCACAAACCCTATTCAAGGAAACTAACAACCATCTTAATTGAAATTTTGCCTGGAAAAATATTAATGTTGAGCCATGAATGTCATTGCTTAGAGACTCCAACTTCCAAAAAGTACTGGAAGTGTTTTTCCATTGTATATAAGTATGTTGAGAAAGAACTTCTAAATTACAAATTCAAAATTTCATATTCTAGGAAATAAAGAAAATTGTGGATACTTCTTTTATATTTGGGGAATGAAACAGCAGGCCTTTCCATCATTTTAGGCAAACTAAGCAACTCTCATAAGGAGATTATCTCAATTTACGTATGTTTAAGTGTTGAACAGAATTAACAAATTATACAAACCTATCTTGCAATACATACAGACACTACTGGATTTAGCCATTACTTTCAGAAAACAATGGTCAATTACACTTCTTAAAAAATAATTCAATAAAACATCATGTTGTGTATGAGTGTTCAATAAAGGAAATTTAGAAACTATAATTATCTGATACACTTAGTATAAGATCTTACCAAAGGAACTGTTATTTATTTCCTCTGTAATCCATTATTCAATATTTGCTCCTGAGGAGATGACAAAGAGGTAAATTGAAAAAGGTTTGAGTTGGGGATAAGGGTAGAGTCTTATGCTTAGAAATAAAAATAGGCATATTACAAATAAAAATTAACATTTTAAAATCTAGCAGTTAAAGGTTATATATGATTAAAAAAAATGAATAAACCACTTATATCTGAATTTAACAAATCAATACAGCCCCAGTTCATGAACAGAATTCTTATACATACATAAATGTACATATATAAATATATATATAATATGTACACAGACATAAACCCTACTTTTTGGCTGAATTTGTTTGCCTGCTTACTTTTTTGTTTATCACAATGTTTTTACATGATTTGTAATATTCTCTATCATAATACTTTATAATATTGGATTGCAACATCAGTTTCATAATAGAAAACAATTGTAAACAAGTTCTGACCCTCTATTCCTCTCTTGTAAGACCTCATCTGGAGTATTGGTCCTGTTCTGGAATCTTCAACATAAGTGGGATATGGAACTGTTGGAATGGGTCCAGAGGCGGGCTGCAAAGGTGATCTGAGGGCTGGAGAACCTTCCCTATGAGGACAGGCTGAGAGAGTTGGGCTTGTTTAGCCTGGAGAAGAGAAGGCTCCGAGGAGATCTTATAGTGGCCTTCCAGTGGCTTAAAGGGGCCTACAGGAAAGCTGGAGAGGGGCTATTCATAAAGGCTTGTGACGACAGGACAAGGGGGAACACTTATAAACTGGAGAGGGGCAGATTTAGACTTGATGTAAGGAAGAATTTCTTCACCATTTCTAAGGCCAGGTTGGATGGGGCCTTGGGCAGCCTGATCTAGTGGGATGTCTCTGCCTGTGGCAGGGGGTTTGGAACTAGATGATCTTTAAGGTCCCTTCCAGCCCAAACTATTCTATCATTCTATGATTCTTCTGAATTTTTAAGGCATAGGTTCTTGTTTGGGGATATCTCATGGAAATAGTTCTGCCTGTGTAGCAACAGAAAAATAAATCAGGAAAATGTTGTTATTGCAAAAGAAAACTCTTGCAGATGTTTAAATAATTTGTCAGGAGTGCTGTTTGTGCCCTTACCACAGTCTGGAAACCCTATGCAGAATGACTAAGCTTTTACAGTAAGACTAGTCACACTGAAGCCACTGAAATTGTTTTTGCGCATTTCTGTTACCCAGAGTAAAAATGGGTGCTGAATCCGTGTTTTCATAATGATCCTTTATGATAAAAATATTTCTTTTCCTCAGAGTGAAAATAAAAATATTACGTTACAGAAAGTATTACTCATTTTCCTGCAAAATTTGCAAAAATCTTTGCAATTGCTTCCCAGATGTAAGAGGAAATTACATCTCTAACAAGAATTCAGACTTGTTGAAAATGAGAAATATAATTAAAAGTTTCTGTAGTCTTTTTATTCCCTGCTGTTATTTCCATACCATGGATTAACAGCAATTGAGCCAGATCTTGCTCCCAATGTTTTTACCTACATGCTTCCTTACGTAATCAAAACTCATTTCTATATTGCATTTATATCTTTTCTAGAGGTTAGGTACTAAGTAAAACCCTTTGTTTTCTAAAGAGAATTCATTAGTCTCTTCTTTTTCCTTTATCGAGAAAGAACTTCTTTACCTACAATAATGGAGATACTATTCTTTGCTTAGTTGCAGCAACAGTAGCAGTAGTAACATCAAGGCTGAGAACTCCCATATCATTTCAAGTAAGGGTTTTGTAAACCAGAACTTTGAAAACAGAAAAGTATGTCATGCATTTAATTACTTTTTAAGGCAATTAAAGGGAAGAAACTCTCCAAAAAGTTGGTACAGTTGTTCTTAGCTACAAGTGGCCAAAAATTCTACTGATTGAGGACATACACTTGACACTTTCGTTCAGAGAAGGGGAAAACAGCACTAGGGAAGTCAAAAGGGGAGTAAATTAGGAAGTGGCTAGACTTCACCACAGACTGATACTTTTGGGAAAAAAAAAATTAAACAAAAGAAAATGTAAAAAAGCCATTCTCCATTATCTTTGAAAGATCATGGAAAACAGGAGAGGTGCCTGAGGACTGGAGAAAAAGCAATGCACAGCAGTCTTCAAAAAGGGCAAAAAGGATGAACCAGGAATTGCAGGCCAGTAAGACTCATATCCATCCCTATAAAGGTGATGGACCAGCCCATTCTGGATGTCATTTCCAAGCATCTAAAAGAAAAGAAGGTTATCATAGAATTACAGAATAACCAGGTTGGAAGAGACCCACCGGATCATCGAGTCCAACCATTCCTATCAAACACTAAACCATGCCCCTTAGCACCTCGTCCACCCGTGCCTTAAACACCTCCAGGAAAGGTGAATCAACCACCTCCCTGGGCAGCCTGTTCCAGTGCCCAATGACCCTTTCTGTGAAGAATTTTTTCCTAATGTCCAGCCTAAATCTCCCCTGGCGGAGCTTGAGGCCATTCCCTCTTGTCCTGTCCCCTGTCACTTGGGAGAAGAGGCCAGCACCCTCCTCTCTACAACCTCCTTTCAGGTAGTTATAGAGAGCAATGAGGTCTCCCCTCAGCCTCCTCTTCTCCAGGCTAAACAACCCCAGCTCTCTCAGCTGTTCCTCATAAGGCCTGTTCTCCAGCCCCTTCACCAGCTTGGTTGCTCTTCTCTGGACTCGCTCCAGAGCCTCAACATCCTTCTTGTGGTGAGGGGCCCGGAACTGAACACAGGATTCGAGGTGCAGTCTCACCAGTGCTGAGTACAGAGGGAGAATAACCTCCCTGGTCCTGCTGGTCACGCCGTTTCTGATACAAGCCAAGATGCCATTGGCCTTCTTGGCCACCTGGGCACACTGCTGGCTCATGTTCAGTCGGCTGTCAACCAACACCCCCAGGTCCCTCTCCTCCAGGCAGCTTTCTAGACAGACTTCTCCTAGTCTGTAGCACTGCATAGGGTTGTTGTGCCCCAAGTGCAGGACCCGGCATTTGGCCTTGTTGAACCTCATCCCATTGGACTAAGCCCAGTGGTCCAGCCTGTTCAGATCCCTTTGCAGAGCCTCCCTACCCTCCAGCAGATTAACACTTCCACTCAGCTTAGTGTCATCTGCAAACTAGCTAAGGGTGCACTCAATGCCCTCATCCAGGTCATTGATAAAGACATTGAACAGGGCTGGACCCAGCACTGAGCCCTGGGGAACCCCACTTGTCACTGGCCTCCAGCTGGATTTTGCACCATTTACCACCACTCTCTGGGCCCAGCCATCCAACCAGTTTTCCACCCAGGAGA
This sequence comes from Phaenicophaeus curvirostris, assembly GCF_032191515.1. Taxonomy (NCBI): domain Eukaryota; kingdom Metazoa; phylum Chordata; class Aves; order Cuculiformes; family Cuculidae; genus Phaenicophaeus; species Phaenicophaeus curvirostris. The sequence goes on along the minus strand of NC_091394.1, from coordinate 26,683,124 downwards.
GTGTGCGCCTGTCCAGGCCAGAGGCTGACAGTTTCTGAAGCAGAATGCTGTGAGAAACTCTGTCAAAGGCTTTACTGAAGTCCAGGAAGACCACATCCACAGCCTTTCCCTCATCCAGCAGCCGAGTCACTTTATCATAGAAGGCAATCAGGTTTGGCAAGACCTGCCTTTTGTGAACCCATGTTGACTGGGCCTGATCACCCGGTTCTCTTGCATGTGCTTCATGATAGCACTCAAGATCACCTGCTCCATGACTTTCCCTGGCACTGAGGTCAGACTGACAGGCCTGTAGTTTCCTGGGTCCTCCCTGCGACCCTTCTTGTAGATGGGCACAACATCAGCCAGCCTCCAGTCCAGTGGAACTTCCCCGGAACTTCCCCAGTCTTCCAGGACTGTTGGAAGATGATGGAAAGGGGTTTGGCCAGCACATCTGCCAGCTCCTTCAATACACTTGGATGAATCCCATTCAGCCCCATAGACTTGTGGGTGTCTAGTTGGGCTAGCAAGGCTCTGACCACCTCCTCTTGGATCATGGGAGCCTCATTTTTCTCCTCTAGCTCCTGGGTTTGTACACAGATGGAACGACTTTCTTTACAATTAAAGACTGAGGCAAAGAAGGCATTAAGTACCTCAGCCTTTTCCTCATCCCCTGTCACTGTTGTTCCTTCCGCGTCCAGTAGGGACTGTATGGTCTCCCTAGTCCACTTTTTATTATTTATATATTTGTAGAAAGATTTTTTGTTATCTTTCACATACTTTGCCAATCTGATTTCTAGCTGAGCCTTAGCCCTTCTGATTTTTTCTCTACACAATCTCACTTCCCTCCTATAGTCCACCCAAGAGGCCTGTCCCCTCTTCCAGAGCCCATAAACGTTTTTCTTCTTCTTGATATCACTCAAGATCTCTCTGTTCAAACAAGCTGGTTTTCTCCCCTGCTGGCTTTTTTCTGGAACATGGTTATGTCTTTCTCCTGAGCTGCTAGCATTTCCTTTTTGAGGAGCTCCCAGCCCTCATGGGCTCCCTTGCCCTTAAGTACTCTCTCCCATGAGACTTTGCCAACCAGCCTTCTGAAGAGTTCAAAGTCTGCCCTCTGGAAATTTAATGCTACTATCCTACTAACCACCCTCATCACTTCACCTAGAACAGAAAACCCTATCATCTCATGATCACTTTGTCCTAGGCGTCCACCTACTGCCACATCCCCCACAAGGCCTTCTCTGTTCTCAAACAGCAGGTCCAGGAGGGCACCCTCCCTTGTTGGTTCATTCACCAGCTGTGCAAGGAAGTTGTCTTCCACACACTCCAGGAACCTCCTAGACTGCTTCCTTTCTGCTCTATTGTACTTCCAGCAGATATCAGGCAGATTGAAGTCTCCCACAAGAATGAGAGGCATTGATCTAGAGATTAACCCCAGCTGTTTATTGAAGAGCTCATCAGCTGCTCCTCCTTGGCTGGGAGGTCTGTAACAGACTCCCATCACAAAATCTACCTTCTGGTGGGCTCCTCTGATTTTAACCCACAGGCACTCAATCTCCTCATCGCCACAATCCATCTCAATGGAGTCCAAGTCCTCCCTTACAAAGAGGGCTACCCCGCCTCCTCTCCTACCCTTCCTATCCCGCCTGAAAAGTTTGTACCCCACCATAGCTGCACTCCAGTTATATGAGTCATCCCACCAAGTCTCTGTGATGGCAATGACATCATAGGCTCCTTGCCCTATGACAGCTTCCAGCTCTTCCTTCTTATTCCCCATGCTGTGTGCATTGGTGTAAATGCACTTCAGCTGAGCTGCTGAGCCTTCAGCCCTCTTAGAGAGAACAGAGTTCATTCCCAATTGCCTGGTAACTGGAGTAGCTAGCTCCAGAGTGCCCCTATCTCCCTTAGCACCCCGAGGTGTGTTCTCCCCCACTTTTTGTATGGTGATGTACTGGTGGTCCTCACCAGCACACCCTCTCACCATTGCCCCACGTCCAGGCTCGTTCCTGTCTGGCCTGAGCTCAACCCCCTCCCCCTTCACATCTAGTTTAAAGCTCGATTTATGAGCTTAGCTAGGTTTTTAGCATGGGCTTCAGCCCCCCTAGGAGACACACGTGTCGCATCCTTAGCAACAAAGCCTGGGGGTGCGTGAGCCACTCCATGATCAAAGAAGCCAAAGCCCCTCTCCTCACACCAGGCTCAGAGCCAGGCATGAATCAAATTCTTCATCCTGACTTCCCGCTCCTCTCTATTTAGACTTGGGATGGAGCAGAATACTATTTGTGCCCCAGAGTCCTCCATCATTTTCCCAATGGCCCTGAAGTCAGTCTTGATGGTTTTGGTCTTTCTGTTTACTAGATCATCCTTACCAGTTTGGACTACTATCAGAGGATAGTAGTCTGTCTCGTGGACCAGGGAAGGAAGTTTTCTAGCTACCTCCTTCACTGATGCCCCCGGTAAGCAGCAGACCTCTCTGTGGAGCGGGTCTGGTCTGGAAATGGGTCCCTCCGTTCCTTTTAGGAGGGAGTTCCCTACAACAATCACCCTCCTCTTCTTCTTAATGGAGGATGTTTTTATCTTTTTCTGAGGATGGTGCGGCCTAGGGAAAGATTCTAGGCTGTGGGAGCCATCATCCTCATCCTCAGGGTTGGATTCCACCTGCAGCTCCTGGTACTTGTTCACCAGGGGGATCTGGGGTTTTGCTGTCTGGTTGAGGGGAGCAGGTTTCCTTCATCTGGCAGGAACTTGCTGCCATTCCCCATCTCTTGTAACCCCAACCTTGCAGTTTGCAGGTGGATGGTGTTTGGACACACCAGCTCGAGCAGGCTGCTGAGTTAGTGAGAGGGCACTACTCCACTGGTCTATCTCCCTCTCACACTCCCTGATGGTCCTCAGCCTCTTTACCTCCTCCCTTAGCTCCTCCACCATGTGAAGGAGTTCCCCCACTCGAGTGCAGCTTTCACAACTGGAGCCAGTAACAGAGGCACGAGCTGGTGTGGGAGGGGGGCACTGCCTGCAGCCCAGGGTCTGGGTAGCTGCATGCACCCCCTGTGGCTCTGGCTGGGCAGCAGCATCCACCCTGCCTGCTGCAGCACACGGGGCAGCTTTAATCTTCTGCCGGGTGGCCACCATGGCCTTTGTTGTCTTCTGTCTAGTCTCTAGGTCCTCTCTGCACCCTGCCACACTCCTCTTTGCGGTGCTCCCAGGGGAACTGTTTAAATCTCCCGCGGTGGCCGCCGGGACCGCCCCCTCCCAGGAACCGCGTGGGACCAGCGTGTGGGGCTGTCAGGACCCCCGCCCCCGCCTGGGTTTTTCTGGGATTTTCCCGGCTCAGGGAAGCTCCCACCGCCTCAAAATGTCCACCCCACCACAGAACTCACCGTCCTGCTGCCGGGTGCCGCCGATCAGGAGTGATCAACATGTATTCACCAAGGGGAAATCATGCTTGACGAACCTGATAGCCTTCTATGATGGCAGAACTGTCTGGGTGGATGAGGGGAGAGCAGTGGATTTTATCTTCTTCAACTTCAGCAAGGCTTTTGACACTGTCTCCCATAATATCCTGATAGGTAAGCTGAGGAGATGTAGGTTAGAGGAAGGGACAGTGAGATAGGTTGAGAACTGGGTGGATGGCAGAGCTTAGAGTGTTGTGATTGGCAATGCAGAGTCTAGCTGGAAATCTGTAACTAGCAGTGTTCTCCAGGGGTCAGTACTGCGTCCAGTTTTATTCAACATACTCTTCAATCACTTGGATGAAGGGATAGAGTGTATCCTCAGCAAGTCTGATGATGATACAAAACTAGGGGGAGTGGCTAATACTCCAGAAGGCTGTGCTGCCATTCAACAATACCAGGACAGGCTGGAGAGCTGGATGGAGAGCAACCTAATGAAGTTCAACAAAGGCAAGTGCAGAGCCCTGCACCTAGGGAGGAATAACCTCGTATACCAGTAAAGATTAGGATCTGACCTGCTGGAAAGCAGCTCTGTGGAGAAGGACCCGGAAGTCCTGGTGGACAAGTTGATAATAAGCCAACAATGTGCCCTGGCGGCCAAGAATGGTATCCTGGGGTACATTAAAACATGTGTGGCTAGGAGGTTGAGGGAGATTATCTGAGCCCTCTACTCTGCCCTACTGAGCATTATGTCTAGTTCTGGGCTCCCAAGCTCAAGAAAAACAATCGGCTACTGAAGAGAGTCCAGCAGAGGGCCACAAAGATGATTAGGGGGCTGAAGCATCTCTTATGAGGAAAGTCTGAGAGACCTGGGACTGTTCATCTGGAGAAGACTGAGCTGGAGTTCTTATCAATGCTTATAAATATCTAAAGGATGGTGTCAAAACAATGCAGTCAGACTCTTTTTAGTGGTGCCTAGCAACAGGACAAGGGGCAACAGGCACAAACTGGAACACATGAAGTTCCACCTGAACAATTCTTAACTGTGAGGGTGACAGAGTACTTTAACAGGATGCCAGAGAGGTTGTAGTCTCCTTCTCTGGAGACATTCAAAATCTACCTGGATATGATGCTGTGCAACCTGGATATGATGCTGGAGCAGGTGGAATTGGACTAAGTGCTCTCCAGAAATCCCTTCCAACCCCTGTCATTCTGCAATTCTGTGATTCCTGGTCTCATGACATAAAGAGGATATCAACTTCTGTTCCAAAAAAATGTCACTGGCATTAAATTTTATAAACTTAGGATAACTATTGAAGTGATATTTTTCTGAAAGTGCAGATAGTTTCAAACAGTGGCTATGTGCTGTGGATGTCTCTGAGAACTTCCCTAAGACCTACAAGTAGAGGTCCCAAAGAATTCAAAACCAAAGCAGAAACAAATATTGAGTAAACCGATGTAAATGTTAAAGGACATGCCTAGAACCACTAGAAGAAACCATGGCAACTCAGTAGAGGTTTCTGAGTGGTCCTCATTCTGAGGGAAGAAAAACAAGAGAGGGTGTCACTCTCCCCCATCGGATGATGTATCAGTGAAAAAGTCCTTTGCCTTTGTTCTGGAGTTTTGACATTGAAACAATGAAAAATTTAGTTGGTCTTAGCAATCTCTAATGTCTCTCTTCCACCATTATAAGACCTCCAGGAAAGGCCAGGGAACTGGGCTAAAGTATAGTATCCAATCTGGCCTAAATACATGCACTCATGCACCCACATTGCAGGACATGTCATAGAATCATAGAATCATAGAATAACCAGGTTGGAAGAGACCCACCGGATCATCGAGTCCAACCATTCCTATCAAACACTAAACCATGCCCCTTAGCACCTCGTCCACCCGTCCCTTAAACACCTCCAGGGAAGGGGACTCATATGTAGCTTTTCATCCTTCTAGGGTGGTCATTGATCAGGCAGCATGTGAGTTACATACTCCTTTATCATGTTTATGTCCATTGATAGTGATTCCTTGGAAAAATAGTAATACTTAATGGAAATATTAATAATATTTCTACATTCCCTCTACATGGAAAATATTGTCTATCATTTAAGTTAAATTCAATTTATCATTTATAAATTACAGACATTTAACCCAGTTCTCATAGAACAGAACAATACTGCTTAGTTCAGCTCACTAGGGATACACAAGTTTAAGTGAGTGGTTTTTCCTCTGTGAGTCTGCAGACTTTTACAGAGCCTTTTTCTAAGACACCCATACAAAAATATATATACCAATTACAAGCAGGTTTAAATTTGTCATACAGAATCCTACTTTCCTGATGGAAGATATTTGTAGTGTCTCTAAACCACTGTAACAAAAAAGAAACAACTTACAGCAATATTTTTCTACTGCGTTCTCAACAGATTTGAGGCTTATAAAAAAAGTACTTGGTCTAAGTAACTTTGTTTTCATAGACTGAATATACTGGAAGCACAGAAAGGGTGAGGTTCTGAAAGTACTTGAGAGTGGAGAAGTTTTTATTCAGACCTTGTTGCGATTGTGATATCACTAATAAATCTGAAGAATACAACAATAGACAGGAAGGCACAGACAGTGCAGCTTTGAAAATGAGTTTTAAGCATTCTAGTTTTAATGTGAAGGTATTGACCACTTCAGAGACCTGAATGGATATAAGTCGGTGTTGCATTAGTCCACATTTTTGGTTTTCACTTCATCTGAGAAAGATTTTACTACTGAATTAGATGTCCTGTTAAAATACTAGTACAACAGGAGAGTATAAACAATGTCGTAGCTTATTGTTCAGTAAAAAAAAATATACTAACTTGAAAAACAGGTTTTCTTGTTGAGCACAGAACAAAACATTGAAATTAAATCTTGAAGAAGATATACTAGAACCAGAGAAAATTATACAAATAATAGTAGCACATCTTATATAATCTTTTTCAATCATGGTTCTATCTCACTGTCAGTGAATCAAAAGATGTGTTGTATTAAAGACCAAGAAAACTGGTATTCATGTCATGCCACACAGAAATTGCCAATTACCAGTCAGTAATTGTTATAATTTCAAAGTGTTCAACAAAAGAAGCTAAGTATAAGCTTCAGGTAAACAACAGGAGTACACATACTCAGTATGGTCTAGCTGAATATTCCCATGGACTTTGGTAACATTTAGAATCAGTTTTTATAAGAGGAAGAAATACTGCCGTGGTCATTAATAAGCAGAGCAGAGGATCTGAGAGCTGCAAAGGAACAGAAAGGGTAGAGTTTGCTACGTAGCTGAACACCAGCTTGTCCAGGAACATCTGGAGTGCCTGACCTACACCAGATCCCACAGGCTGGGAAGTAGCAATCAAACTGTGGGGAAATGGTCAATTATCATGTAATCAAGACTAATGTTAAATGATGAGAATTTTTTTATTTCCAGCCCATTCAAACCCTTTCTCCTGCACAAGAGCTGGTATGGCTAAAGAATCCACATTAATTTGTATAACGTGCTTGTGAATATAATGTAAGTAGATAGATCATATTACATGACAAATGCAATTTTTATATAAGGTAGGAAAAATTATTTAGATAATTATTTTTTAAAAATGCATCATATAGGTAATCAGTATTCAAATAAATAAGTTAAATAGCTCCATATTCCTTGCATGGTACACATCAGAAGAAACAGTATTGTGAAATGCCAATAAACACTGATTTCTAATATATCAGAGTATAAAGTTAGAAGAAAATCTGGATAGTTTAAAGACCATTCTTCACAGGCTGGCAGAGAAAGGGAGATTATACCTTGTTCACGTATCAAAATGAGATTGAAATATAATCTCCATGTACTTAAAAATGGTATAAATAGAATATATATTGCTTATAAAAGTAATAAACCCTTTTGTTGTATAGTATAAATGGTTATACTTGTGTACTGGAAAATTGGGACAACAGGTAAACACAGAGTAGAGATTTTAAAATTATGCACAGGGCTAAGAAATCTTCGGTTCAGAAAATCAAGATCAAATGCATATACTAGTAATAAAAGTTGAAGAATCCATTGTTTTAGAAGGCATTGAAAGGTATGTATCAGTATAGAAAATTTCATTCAAAGCGAGAGACACAGGGCGAGTAATGCCAGATGAAAAGAAAAAAATCTGCAGAAAGGCAGCACAAACTTAACTGTAAGCCACTGAAGTTAGCAGAATCTTTTTACTGACTCATCTGACTTGTAAGAAAGCTTTCAAATTTCCTGAAAAGACTAGAACAGCAAAAGACGTGACAAATATTATGCCTATCTGAGTAAAGGAAATACAATGCATGTAGGAAAGAGAAAACAATCCACTGCCCCTACAAAGATGAATTGTTTATTGAAATAATGTAAGGGATGGAGGAAAGATGAATGGAAATAATAACTGCCTTATCTCACTTAAGATTATAATGTATGCCAAAATAAAGCTGATCCTGTGTGATAAACACATCAGAAAAGTCTGGAATTCCTTGTCTTTGAGAAAGAAAAAGTAAAATTTTAATTGTAAATGTCATAGAGAAATCACCAGAAATTGGGAATTACAACTAGGAAGTAACTACTAAAGTCCTTACTAAGACCACCTTTTTTGGCATAGGTGCAGATACAATGTGCATTAAAAGAAAACAAAACAAAATTAAATATTAGTTGCAATTCACTGTATGTCAGAAGACTTACATGATTAATATAAACCAATAAATTGAACATATGAATGTTTTTATACTTGGTAATAGAGTATTCAAAGGAAGCCTGACAGCACATAAAAGAACTTCATGGAATGTAAGTGCAGAAAACTTGAACATGTATTCAAATGCCAATAGGGGAAACAGAAATAAAAGTTTTGGGTTTTTTTAATTATATTCACCCACATCAAAATGAGGAAAGTTTCACATGTAATATATTTTTCAATGCATTTTATGTAATAATTCTAATAAAAGATGGTGTTCACAAATGTATTTTCTTATGTATTCATCAAGATCAAAATGGAAAGGTAAAGATCAATGAATAGGTTTAACCTCAAGATTATAATTTCTTTTTTGATGACTTAGTAACAGCAGATAACATTTTTATTTCTTTTATGGAATTGACTTCTGTGCAAAATTGCTCACTTTCATTATAACACAAGTGGGAGGGAAATGAAATCTGGAAATTAAGATAAAGTATTTCACTCTGCATTAGATAACAAGGTCTTTAATAATTAAAGTTGTTTTATTATTTAATATTAACTACTGAAGCATACCCTGTCACAACGGAAGTGGTGAAGTGGAAAGCTGTTTACATGTTGTGAGACCATGTAATAAAACCTCAGGAAATATTGGTACGAAGACTGAAAAGCAGAAACATGCCAACAAAAGAAGTTCTCTATAAAAAAAAAAAAAAGAGAAAGATATAGTGGTTTAGATTATATAGTGCATATAGACTATGTTTAATCTTGTTTAGGAATTAAAAAGAAGAGAACTACAATCAATTAAAAAATAGGTCCATAATAGCACCATTAACATAATTTTCTGTTAATTACTTCACTAGCAACTGATGAGATATTGTCATAGCTAAACCAAATAAGAGCTTTTTGTAAAGCAACAGGCAAATCAAACCTATACTTTAGTTCAAAAATACTAGAAAGGGATTAAACAGCTATCAGTAGTTCTCTAGTGCTACAATACTAAAAGTACTTCCTCACATAAGCTTACTAGGGTGTGCTGGGACTTCCCATATGATACACAACTACCAGGAGGAGGCTGTACAGAAATTATGAAAGTAAAGCAAGTGTTATTGATCGCTGTGCTTTTCTAGTCTACTTTTTCAGGTACATCCTAGTCCGCAGACCTTTCAGACATGAAGGCAATCCAGTCCATATTTTCCAAAATGCAGGTAGTGCCTTTACGATTACTGTGTTCATCCAAGCAAAGGTTTCATTAAACTGGACAATTCATCAGTTATTAAGAGTAAAATTTTATGTCAATCTCATTTTTTACCAAAACAATCAATCAAAGTATGTTTAGCAAATCCCTCAGACACTTTTCTTTGATAGTTATATATAGATATCTTTTCTACTTAATAAGGTAAGAAATTAGTATAGGGAGATTAAACTCTTATCTCAAAACTGGTGAAAAAACATGTAGTGAAATCAAGAGCAAGAGAAATTAATCCAACTTTTTTTTTTTTAATTACAGGATGTTTTTCTCTTATTTAAGCATATTTGACTTTAGGACAAACATTTCATTCATCTCCAATATGATTATTAGAATGTATTATCTAGTTCTGAACTACATTGCTTATTCATATGGAAACAAACAAATAAAAACCTCAGAGCAAACATCATCTTTAAGAACAAATAGGAAAAAAAGAATAAAAGAATTTATGCAGTTTCACTGTCTTATAAAGTGAAAAAATATAGCATAATGTTATGGCTCCCTCTTTTGGATAGCACATATCTTGTATTCAATACTAAGAAAAATCATCATGTCCTCGGCACCAAAAAAAAACCCCCACAATCCTCTCTGGTTTCCCCCAGATCCTGCTTAACAGTGATAAATGCAGCCAGTAAAACAAGATTTTATAAGTTTCTTGCCAAATGCAATTATAGTGCAGATCTCTATATTCTATAAATATAGACATGCATTTCCCTTCTAGGACTGAAGCTAGAATATTTTTTAAATACATTAACATTATTCTATCAAGTACCTATAAAAACTGGAACATAAAATCCTGTCATGGATTGTTCCTTATTTTAGAAGTGCTGTTAATACAAAATGAAGGAGAACTGTAGACAGAGGATGGATGGAGAGCACTTAAGTTAACTTCTCTGGACAAGTGACCAGAAAGGAACAAATTTTGTTGTTATTGGGAACACTGAGTAAAAAATAAAAGAAACGGTTATTTGAGTTGCACATTTAAAATCTTCAGCATAATAGTGACCTAGTTGAAAGTCCACAGACTTATATGCATTGGCTTCAGGAAATTTTTGAACATAACCTCGAAGAATTAAATAATATATATAATATTAAATAAATAATAATATAAAATAAAATAAGAAATAAAATAATTTCTGTGAAATAAAAGGTGTTTTATTAGATGGGAAAGGTGAGGAAAGAATAAAGCTATTAAAAGGTGTCAATCAACACAAAACAGTGAATCCTGACAGCCTAAACTGCTATGGTTTAAAATTATTTCATAACATAAGACTAGTAATCAAACAATGTTTGCTTTATAGATATATTTAATTCTGAATTTGACTTTGCTTTCCCAAGTATCAGAGGCACACCATAATTCCTCTACATTAATATCTAGGCATCATTCCACATTACACAACGGGGTCAATTTTCTCCATGTCTCCATGAATGCTGCTGTGAGAAAACTAGAAATATTTTTTTTGGCAAAAAATATGCATGAAAAATTCAGTAAAACTATTCAATTACTTCAGCTGTGTCAGCTAGGAGACAGACTTTATTTCACTCAAAAATCCTTCCTTTTGCTTTCTTACTACCTTTTTATAAAATATTTACATTAGGTAAGTATACACAAATTAATTATTCTACAGGCTTTGTTTAGCACTTTCTATTACTAAAATGGCCATTCCTCAATGTTCATTAAGATACTGGACCATAGAATTAAAATATTAGCTGGATTTATATCAACTAACTTAGAACTTTTATTATAGTATGTCTATCTAAATTATACCATTGCAGCATGTTTTCCCTTCACAGCATCCAGAACTGCAATAGGACAATTGCATTTGACTATGCTTATTATTCACTATATTAGTAGCTGTTACTATAAAATGCTTTTAAATTCAACACTATAGTAATGAGATTTAGATGGAGGTACATTCTTTTCCATAAAGAACTGCTTGTGGATAGTGCATATAATGACAGTTCTTCAAAGTTAGGACAAAAAGGGCAATTTAGAATGTTTTACTGACAGTAGTAATGAAACTGTTTCACTAACTGGCACTGTTTACCACAGTCTTACTACTAAAAAGTAACATCTAAATTTATCTGTAGTAATGACTGCAGATTCACAAAGATAAAAAGAGAGAGGAAATTCACTTGTACAAACATAAACTTTGATTCATGTAACATATATAGACCTACATAAATCAAGAAAAGATAAAAAGTGACTGACATGTACATCCCTGTGTACAGATTAACTAGGCACTTTCTTTTTTCCTGTTATGTGGTTAAGGTGACTTGTTTTCTATGAATCCAGATATTTCGTGACTTGTCTTAGCAGTATGGAGCCCAAACAGAGCTATGGTTCCTCGTATACCTTTTATTATAGGACATAATTCTGGAATGCTATCTGAAAGGCACTGTATGTGTTTTGAATTAATCCACATAAATCACATGCAAATCTGCATGATAGGGGAATATATACTGAGATACAGACTATTGTCCTCTCAAGACTCTTTTGGATTTTACTGAATGAACTATATGGCATGTCATGTGAAAGCTAACTGGTGTCTTAAGAAAAAAAAAAAGTTATTTCTTTCTTTAGTTACTAGAAACAAAAGAACCAAATATCACAACAGTTAGTATCAGCAACCACAACTGCAGTCCCATCAGAGCACAATTAAATGATTAAATGCAGATGCAGATGGCATATTTCCCCATTTTTAGACTCAGTTCCAGATGGTTCTGAAGATTTCCAAAGTTGCCTGTCATTGTAGCACCAATAAGCCACATATGAAGTCTGCACTAATGGTAGAAATTTGAGGAGGGTAAATTCAGGAGAACTTTAAAACTTGAACTAATCAAATTTCAATATATATTTGAGCATGGAAGACTCTGAGCTGTTGATCAGAGTTCTTGATGGGCTTCTCTGCAGGACTGTCAAGCACCAAAATGAATTTGACTGACCATAGGCCACTAGCTCTTGGCAGAGAGCACAAACCAGTAGGAAACAAAAGGCAGAAATGAGCTTCACTAGAACAGCATACACACTCAATATCTAGTGCCACATACCTGTGTGATAACTTTTCTGTTACTTCATCAGAGGCTGGGGAAATATTTTGCTTTCAATAAAATGGAATAATTAGAAAATGAAAACTCGTTTAGGAAATTCCAATAAAACCTTCACCATCAGTGCTATGCTTGTGGCTTCCCAGTGTTCTATGGTTCATTTGTCACAGTTTTCAGGAGAAAACAGAAAGGTTTATAAAACCTTAAGGATTAAATACCAGATTGTTCAGGGGCTTTTATTATTTATTTAACTGAAAACTCATCAGATAAATCTAATTTCAGTGCAATGGGACTTCAAGTCATAGTGAATGTCAGTGATTTCACACATACTATCAGGAACCTTAAAAATCTCAGTGATTAAATCGATGAAATATTCATTATTTCCTTTAACATTTCACTTCAACTTCTTTAATACTTGATGATTTCAAGGTATCAAATGTGATGCCAACTTTTAGAAAACAGCTTCAGTTCTACTAGAGACAAGTGGCAGGGACAACATTTGAGGCCAAAATCAGTGAAGCTGTTAGCAACTCATAAAGTATGCAATTGTTGGACGTGTGACATGCTAAGGAAAAGCTGGTATAGGTTTTGAAAAGGGAGTTCTGCCTCACAGACTTGCTCAAGTTCTCTGAAGGAGTTACCAAGCACATGGATAGATTTGACCTCTTTGATAGGATCTAGTTGTGCTTCTAGAAGGCTCTTGACAGGTTCACTCACGAAAGGCTTTTCACAGAATCACAGAATAACCAGGTTGGAAGAGACCCACCGGATCATCGAGTCCAACCGTTCCTATCAAACACTAAACCATATCCCTCAGCACCTCGTCCACCCATGCCTTAAACACCTCCAGGGAAGGTGAATCAACCACCTCCCTGGGAAGCCTGTTCCAGTGCCCAATGACCCTTTCTGTAAAGAATTTTTTCCTAACGTCTAGCCTAAACCTCCCCTGGCGGAGCTTGAGGCCATTCCCTCTTGTCCTGTCCCCTGTCACTTGGGAGAAGAGGCCAGCACCCTCCTCTCTACAACCTCCTTTCAGGTAGTTGTAGAGAGCAATGAGGTCTCCCCTCAGCCTCCTCTTCTCCAGGCTAAACAACCCCAGCTCTCTCAGCCGCTCCTCATAAGGCCTGTTCTCCAGCCCTTTCACCAGCTTTGTTGCTCTTCTCTGGACTCTCTCCAGAGCCTCAACATCCTTCTTATGGTGAGGGGCCCAGAACTGAACACAGGATTCGAGGAGCGGTCTCACCAGTGCGGAGTACAGAGGGAGGATAACCTCCCTGGACCTGCTGGTCACGCCGTTTCTGATCCAAGCCAAGATGCCATTGGCCTTCTTGGCCACCTGGGCACACTGCTGGCTCATATTCAGTCGGCTGTCAACCAACAACCCCAGGTCCCTCTCCTCCAGGCAGCTTTCTAGACAGACTTCTCCCAGTCTGTAGCACTGCATAGGGTTGTTGTGCCCCAAGTGCAGGACCCATCATTTGGCCTTGTTAAACCTCATGCCATTGGACTCTGCCCAGCGGTCCAGCCTGTTCAGATCCCTTTGCAGAGCCTCCCTACCCTCCAGCAGATTGACACTTCCACTCAGCTTAGTGTCGTCCGCAAACTAGCTAAGGGTGCACTCGATGCCTTCATCCAGGTCATTGATAAAGACATTGAACAGGGCTGGACCCAGCACTGAGCCCTGGGGAACCCCACTTGTCACTGGCCTCCAGCTGGATTTCACACCATTTCCCACCACTCTCTGGGCCCGGCCATCCAACCAGTTTTCCACCCAGGAGAGTGTGCGCCTGTCCAGGCCAGAGGCTGACAGTTTCTGAAGCAGAACGCTGTGAGAAACTGTGTCAAAGGCTTTGCTGAAGTCCAGGAAGACCACATCCACAGCCTTTCCCTCATCCAGTAGCCGGGTCACTTTGTCATAGAAGGCGATCAGGTTAGTCTGGCAAGACCTGCCTTTTGTGAACCCATGTTGACTGGGCCTGATCACCTGGTTCTCTTGCATGTGCTTCATGATAGCACTCAAGATCACCTGTTCCATGACTTTCCCTGGCACTGAGGTCAGACTGACAGGCCTGTAGTTTCCTGGGTCCTCCCTGCGGCCCTTTTTGTAGATGGCAGCCATGAGCAAGAATTGAAGATCCCGGCATGTATCAGTAATTGATTAAATGACAGGAACCAGCAGGAAGAAGTAAATAACAAGTTTTCATAATGAAATAAGGTCTGTTGCAGTGTTTCACTCAAATCTTTACTAAGGCCAGCGCTGTTCAACATAACGTAAACTAAAATAGGGTTTGAATATCAAAGTGAAAAACTTTGCAAGTGACATTCAGGATAATAAAACTAAAGGATGTTTGCAAAAGGATCTTAACAGCTATAATTATACTAATACACCTAGCAAGGAAATTGCCTTTTGCAAAGTAATTGTCCATGCCACTGTCGTTACAGCATACCCCTAACATCAGATGAGCCTGTACCAACTGGCACTCTCCTATAAAATTCTTGTCGGAGTTTGAGGACCAAGCCTGGAGTGATTTCTGGTAGATTATTTGGACATAGTAAAAAGAATATGGAGCTGTTAGAACAGGTCCAGAGGAGGGCTACAAAGATGATCCGAGGGCTGGAGCACCTCCCCTGTGAAGACAGGCTGAGAGAGTTGGGCTTGTTCAGCCTGAAGAAGAGAAGGCTCAGAGGAGATCTTATAGCAGCCTTCCAGTACCTGAAAGGAGCCTACAGGAAAGCTGGAGAGGGACTGTTCATAAAGGCTTGTGATGACAGGACAAGGGGGAATGCTTATAAACTGGAGAGGGGCAGATTTAGGCTTGATGTAAGGAGGAATTTCTTCACAATGATAGTGGTGAGACATTGAAACAAGTTGCCAAGGGAAGTTGTGGATGGCCCATCCCTGGAGGTGTTCAAGGCCAGGTTGGATGGTGCCTTGGGTAACCTGATCTAGTGGGAGTTGTCCCTGCCCATGGCAGGGGAGTTGGAACAAGATGATCTTTAAGGTCCATCCCAACCCAAACTATTCTATGATTCTATGATAGTAACTCTGCTTTGGAGAGAGGCAGAGGAGAGAAGACTTTAGCCATGTGGACTTGAGCTTGCCATGCCAGCCACTGTCTGCTTTGTAATGTTTTAATAACTGTATTAGTTTTATATATATACATTTTTTTCTCTATGTAATACAGTGTGTGGACACCAAAATGATGGATGGTGAAATTGTTAGGAAATTATGTAAAACCACACAGATGGTAAAACCCAGATTTTATGTTCAAAGTAATAAAGTCTGACTACTGCCACTGGGGAATAATGCCATAATGTAACAATAGAAAATAACAGGAACACATTAGCCCAGAGGCCCAAGTAATATCATGTATCATGCTGAAAATAAGTAGAGAATATGATTTAGCTGCTGTCAATATATGCACGAAGCTCCAGCAAGCTCCAGAATGATTAAGCAAGACGTCCCAGAACTTTTCATTTGGAAAAGAGACAACTGAAGGAGAAGTTGATTTAAGTCTATACATTCATCAGTTGCGAAGAGAGTGAAGAGTTAATGAATGACTTTTTACAGTTGTTTCCAATGACAGTCCAAGTCAGTACATTCTACTGAAACTGTTAGTTGCAGTGTTCAAAAACAAACAGAAAGAGTTGATTCTTTTGACAAGACTGTAATTCTATGTGTGTCTATGCAGAATGTTGTAGCTCCTAGAAGCTTATAGGGTTTCAGAGTGAAAGTGGAGAAAGCCATGTGAAGAATTGTGGATTACTAAATACATAATACTTGGAGACTGAGAAAACCTACAGGACAAAAATCACTGTACGCTTCTCCATGCTTACACACCATCGTTGATGTCTTCCATTAATGAAGTTAACTGAGATGCAAGTGAAAGGTAGTTTAAGTTTCTTGCAGGGGGAGTGTGGTGTTTTTTGTTTTTAAGGAAAAGATTTAGACCTAGAAAATAAGAACAAGGAAAGAAATTGTACTTTATGTTTCTGCAAACTATATTATACCTGTAAGTGGTAAAATTGTCACTTATAGGTATTTTAGGTTGTTTATTATGGAAAAATAGGCTGAGGCCTCAGTTGCATTAGATTCCTTTCAGATTAGATAACAAATAGCAAAAAAAATAATGTTAAACCTATGCACTATTTCTGGGCATAAATTCCTATGCTTGCAAAGGGCCTGCTCAGCTCTCGGGCCGAGACTTTCCTTGATTTGATGATCCCCCTGAAGACATCAGAGGGGTATGAATGAGGTTGAGCTCAGATGAATGACAGCATCTGGCAGCTGCTCAGCTCCTTCAGGAAGGAAGTAGCAACAATGAGCTCCAGTTACCTAACTGCTAACTACCTTTAATTGGTCACCAAGTTTTCCCCTACAGAGATGCAAATGCATATTCCCTTGCACGCAGTAAAGTCTGATTTACACAATCGTTCTCTATAGCAACAAGATTTTGACCACTCAGACGTACATAAGAAAAAAAGTGGGGGTCGGCAAAGATGAATGCTCTTTAAAATTCTGGGAAATACTAGTTTAAAGGTATCTTTAATCTGTGAAATTCTGGCATGCACCAGCCTTGGGCCATTATACAAGGTGTAGACTCAGAAAATTTAGCAAGCTCTCACCCTAGTACATGCAATGCTCAGGAGACATGCAGAGGTAAGAGGCACCTGACGTGTAAACTCAGGCTGCTTCGTTAGGACCTCTTTGTGTGACCAGACTGGACCGTGGTATAAAAAGCAGAAAAAAAAGAGGTATTTGGTGAAAACACTTAATCCCAGTTTTCAGGAGAACTGGCAAGCATGCCCTGTCATTAAGAGCATGGCCACAGATGAATCTCATCTGCTTCATGCAGAGAGACAGATGAGAATTAACATGTTTGGAAAACAGGGAACTGCACTTGAAGATACTGCTATGATTTTTATTAGGCAGATAGAGGGCTTTATTGTTTGGGGTCTGGGAGTGGGGGAGTGGCTGAGAAGCCAAAACCTGCCTTAAATCTTGCCGTATATCGATATCAAAGTACAGCCAACAGTTTATGAGTGACAGAAGTTGAGACAATCTTAAGGGGGAAGCAAAAAGAAAAATTTTGTTTTGATGACAGCGTTTATTTTAACTCTTGTCTCTGAGGGCTATTCTTTTAACACTATAATTGTGATGAATGTATTTTATTTGTAAATAAGATGTGGTATAAAAGCATATAATGCAGCTTCATTATATGATAAGGCTGAAATATGTTCCCTGTGGAGAAAAATCGATACTAAAGATCAAAGGAATGTCTTCAAAAGGCATTGCGTTAAGGGTTTACAACTGTTATACTTCCTAGTTCCCCTCGTGTTGATGAAAAGCAGATCTTGTAAAAAGGTTTGTTATTGGAGAAAAAGGGGTTTCTGTTTTTTTTAATGTGAAAATACATTTCACTTTTGTAATCCAGGCTGCTGGTGCCTCAAGGGCAGACATTTTAAAAGTCTCTTTTTAGCCTTTGACTACCATTGCTAACAAGTGAGAGAGCCTTACACAGGATGGACTGGAACTGCTGCAGGCTTAATTCACTAGCTGGTGGAAGGATGGTGGGGGGAGGAAGAGCCTAGGAACAATTTCATCTGCACCTCGAAAGAGACTTGCTCCACAAAAGCGCAAGATGGGATTTCTACAGGCCAGAGATAGTTGCTTTAAATCATAGCTTTGTCTCTGCACAAGTCTTTGTCAATGGGGATTGTCCAAACTTGAATAAATGCACTGATGTAACTGGTGTTACTCATTGTGAATGCTATGGAGAAGGTGACTCAAGCCATATTGAGTTGAATTCAGACCAGTTTCTCTGATGTATGTGCCCAAGCGGCTGGCAAAACTCTAAAAAAAAATGCTAACTCCCTTGTCATAGCAAGATAAATGTTCCTTATAATGCACCCACAAGCCATAAATTCAGTTGCCTAAAGACATTAATTCAACAGACATTCTAATACAGGTTGTTATTAGTTCACATCCTCCAAAACTTTATTTATATTCGTGTGACTCCTTGACTCATGTAGCTAAGGGGTTCTGCAATGATGTCCCAGACATAAACAACTGCCTTCAGCTGCTCCCTGGCAAAGTTTTCAACTGAGCTTATCACCACTGTATATGCTACTGAACAGATCAGCAAACTAGTGAGCAAAAAATTAGTTGTAAAATACATTCTAAAAGGTTTGCAGCAGGAACGGCTGACTGAGGAATTGTTTCTTTTTCAGTGTGGCCTAAGTTTCTTTGTGTGAGTACTTATACTCAAAGAATGGGTGTTCATCAGTCAAAAATCTGTCCCTAAAGTTTGGAGGCTCCCTCAAAAGCTACTTCAGCTCTCATAGAAACAAATGAAAGCATCTTTCTTGATTCTCCCAGGTTCAGCATGGAAAGTCTGTCAAGGTGCCTATTGGCTCTTTGCATCCTTTCAATGTTATTTCCAACCTCCTGTTTACCTATAAAGAAGGGAGAGGGAAGGAACAAACCAGGAAGATAAAAACAAAAGGAGCTTGTCTTTTGAAAGTCAGCTGTCAATGATACATTCACAGTCTATATTCATGTTTGTAAAATGACTGCACTCAGAGAATATCTGAGCGCTGCAGTCAGAGGGAAGCATGTACATGCATATGTACACTATCTTTAATTAGTTAGGTGAGTAATAATGAACCTACAGTGGCACAGATCTGGTTTCTAGACAAGCCTTAGTATTATTAATGGCAGCGTTCAGCTTATAGCACAGCCTTTTCTTGCTACAACTTCTCTGTTCTTAGTATTCAGGCTAGGAAGACTAAAGCTACGTTCAGTATTTTGTTTTCAAAAGAAATGCAGCCAAAGTCAATGAGATCAGTCCCATGCATTCAGGATACACAAGATTTATACTTGCTATATACTGTTGAAATATATGTTTTAGTTTTACAGATTTTTTTTTATCATTCTGAATGTCAGTTGCATCTTTTCTGTTTAAAGATTAGTGAGCACAATAGGAAGAACTGCTGCTGCAGTTAACTCTGCTATTTTTAGCTATGCACCAGCACTCTGGCCTTTTCTTTGAGAACACAATTTTACTTCTCTATTAACGAATGAAACAAACTAATGTGGATATGTTATCAAGTTGGCGAAGGTTAGCTTTTCTTCATGTCGTGCTTGTGAGAGACTGTCCTGCACTAATTAAAAACATTGCCATGGCAATTGCTATAGAAACATTTAAATTGGCATCATTGCTAACAAATCCCTGCCACTGATCCCAGCAGAGCTTATTTCACACTACACATGAAGAATCTAAATAGAATATTTTACATTCAAAAGGCCTTTAACAGATACATTTTTCCAGTTGTTGATGTGCTCAGGAGAGTAATATCTGTCATACAGAGATAATACATATACCTGGAACTGTTGCAGGATTCTGATATCAGAGTCCTCACTGCAAAGAGAGGCTGTAGTAATTCTAGGCTTCCACCAAAGGTCTCTCAAAACATAAATGCCTTTATTGCCTCCACTCAGATCATCAGATTTGCAAAGGCAGGAAAAAATGCAGGTTCTTCACAATATGGGGCATTAGCATGCTTAATATATTAATATCTCATCTTAATAGAAGCTTCCTATGTAAGTAGAAGGAAACCATTTGCCATTGTTTAACAAGAAAAATAAGTTGACCACTATACTGAGTAAATGATGGAAGCAGAAATAAAGTCAGAGAGATTGCTTTTATAATTTTGATCAATTACTTAGGACAACAGCCATTAATATTCTTCTTTCTGGTTTCAGACTTAAGATCTTTGCATTGTTTAGGAGAAATCAAATTAGATGTTTACCATAATGTTTGGTAGACCCAGACTGATCCAGACTGATAACTCTCTAAAATTAATACTCCCACCTATTATAAAAATCAAAAGTGGGAAATAATGGACTATGTCTTTCTTTTCTCTTTTCTCTTCTTTTCTCTTCTTTTCTCTTCTTTTCTCTTCTTTTCTCTTCTTTTCTCTTCTTTTCTCCTCTCCTCCCCTCCCCTCCCCTCCCCTCCCCTCCCCTCTCCTCTCCTCTCCTCTCCTCTCCTCCCCTCCCCTCCCCTCCCCTCCCCTCCCCTCCCCTCCCACTCCTGTCGTTTAAAAAACTGAGTCTTATCCTTCTTGACATGAAGGATAGATATTGCTTTTAATCTCACTAGTAGTAAAGTCCTTCCTTTAATTAGCAAGGAAATCAGCAGAGGGCAGCACTACACAGAAACCCACACATTTTAAGCAGTCTTAGATTAAGTTTTGTGCTACCTGGGACTAAATACAGGAATCTAGTTTTGTCTGAGAAAAAACCTCTGTTTAAAAAAAAAAATGGTGTTTGCAGCAAAATAATTTCTTACAAAAGCCTAAGATTATCTGTGCACAGTGCATTTTGGTGCCTTGAACAGATGCTCTTACTTTTCCAGTATACACCAGAATCCTTTGTTTCAGCATTAAAATAAGTCTTCTGAGTCTAGCATCTGCAACTCTTGATCCACTTTAACAGCTGCTATGAGACAAGATGCATAAGCCAATGGCCACTTCAAAGTATCTGAGTACAAAAAAAAGAGTAGTGTAAATATCTTATGCATTTGGATGAATATGGTAAATAGTGTTTGGACAGAAAAGAATGAAGGCAATTTCAGGAAATTAAAAATATGTTGTTTTGAAAAAGTAAGAGTAAAGCATTTGAAACTAGGAATTTTGAATTTCATTTCCACTTGAAATTATAACAAAATTTAACATGCAATTACAAACCTCCAAGTGGCCAAATGAAAATATCCCCTATCGTTCCCTCTGTTTTTAAAAAGAGTAAAGAGTATACCAGACTAAATAATCTGAGTGTTAGATTTGCCTGTGTTTTCAAATAATGACATTTTAAGGATGAAATTTAACTGTTGGCATTTTTTGATAACTTATTTTTCACACCAGTCTTCCAGAGCTTAAAGGTTTTGTAAAATATGTTTTTACAATTTTTAGAAGTTTCATAGATCCGTTATGTGTTAAAATTTTGCCAAATACATGTGTAGTTTTCAGGGCTTTTTTTTTGTTATTGTTTGTTTTGTGGTTTGGTTTGTTTTAATGCAGGAAAGACTGTATGCTCCAAGAAATTAGAGAAATGAATCAGTCATAACCTTATATATACAGAAACATAAAATTTGTCAAAATAGTTAGGTAGCAACATATCACTCATAAAAGCAAAAGCAATCAAATTCAGAATTTAATCAATATGACTATTTAAATGTGTTACCATTCAGAATGTATATAAGATAGATTCTTGAACTATAGTCCAACAAGAGGTGGTGTAATGCAGCTGTGAAATAGTACTATTTCAAGATGCATCAAGCAAGAGTATGTCAAAAAATGAGTGTCTTTAGAGGCACTGGATAAACTTGATTATCTTGCCTTTTGAGTACAGCATTTTCAACAGGAGTTCCTGTTGTTGTTTGCTTTTATTCTACAATATCTTAACCAGGATTTAATTTATAAAGTCTGAAGAGACCCTGTAATCTGCCTCAGATGGCAGAATGAGCTGGATTTGAGGATCTGGGTGATTAAGTCTTTTGCTCTACAGTGATAAAAGTTTTATTCAGTGATAAAATCTACTTTAGTCTATATTATACAGGGAATTAGAATCATCAAATGTAGACATGGATAAAAGACTGGCTAAGGCTGCTTTTCTCTTCTGATCTGATTCAGTAAGTTTCAATCAACAAGGCAAGATCATCATGTACATAACATGTTTTCCAGCCAACGTCAAAATTTACTATTGTTAAATTAGTTCCCCTTTGCCCCTCTGCATGTACCAGGAACTTATTGAGCATTACAAGGGAGAAAACAAGATTTTGAGTATACCTACAGAATTCAGAGAAAATACAGCCATTAATGTATGCCAAGGTCTATGTACATGCATGCTTTTATGCAAATAGAGTTAGTTTACTTTGTTCTTTGTTTCTTCAAATAAAATAAAGAAGTGAAAGAAGAGTTTTCCTGCATTATATCCATAATCTTCTGCATATATTTGACACCTATTGAATTGTTTTATTTTTTATTTTGAACATGATGCTAGAAAGTGATAAATATTCTAGACCTTCAATTCTTGCTCAGCTAAAACTCTGTTTGAACTAAAATGCTAAGACTTTGATCCTTCTTCAGGATTGCTAGCTAAGATTCTGAGACCATACAAAATATAATTTCAAGGAAAACTTCACATAAGGGCACAATTCTATTAATTTAATCATTAAGGCCTTTAAAGTGCAATTCACTGGAAGTTTTCATTTAAACAGTTTTGCTTCTCAACTGACTAATAATTTTTGCAAAAAAAGCATCTTATTTGCAAGAATTTCTATCTTTTTACACAGAAAAAGACTCCCTTTCCCTCCCCACAAAAACCAAAGTGAAAGTAGCTGCTGGTAATTTGGGGTTTTGGGAAAAAGGAAGGTGGGTTTCTATGTTGTTATCTTTTTTTTAATTTCAAAATTTCAGTTGTTATTTTTTTTTTAATTTCAAAATTTCAGTGTTCTGAGATTTTGGGGTATTGTGGTTTGATGCTGCTATCACTGTTCATGGACGAAGTTTTCCAAAGGAAAAGATACTTCCGTTGCTGAACTGTTCTATGCTTTCTGTAATATACAATGATAGCTCAGCTAGTGATATCCTAAAGTAAAAGTGGGATTGACAGGAAATACAGGTTATGGAAAAGAAAGAGGCATCAGGCACCTCAGTTGTACTGTCAAAGAAAGAGTATCTGAAGTCTTTGGAATTTTGTGAATTGCAGAGGGATTCCTGTGAACCAAAACTTACGTAACAAGTACTTCTTTCCTGAATAAGGAATCTGTTGAAGGCAGCAATGATACATTAAATTTCATCTTATATTATGAGTTCCTTTGAAACAGAAACAGTTCCTGTGGACATCTGACGGCTAGCAAAGGGAAAAGTAAAGATCAGTTGTACTAATAAGTAACAGAAAATTCAGATTTGCAAACAATTCTGAACAGATAGTAAGCGAGTAATCAGACAGAACTGAGAGTGATTAGGTTAGAAGGTTTCTTATGATTCGGTCTGTTTCTTTGTGTCAGAATGCTGCTGGTTGCTAAAATTTTCAGAGGAAGAAATATTTTATTAAGATTGTGTTTCAAATTAATGTCTATATACAGTGTGAGAGAGTGTTTCCCATAAGGCCATGTCCTTAGGGAAAAAAGAATTATTGCAACTTACTGAAGTACTTTTCTCCATCCCCTAGGTCCTACTTACAAGAAGATTAAAACATTTTAAAAATTTATTCTGGTGAATTGTTAAAGGAGTGGAGGCTAACTATACCTCTGTAAATGATGAGGACTTACTCCTTGACAGTTTTGCTTTGGAGCTGTATGTTTCATGCGATTCATATGATGCCATCCCCAAAAAGGACTAGCAAGCACTCACACAGTGAAAGGATAACAGGATTGTCAGAGAATGGTGGAAAAACACTACACCGCACCAAGCGTGGTTGGATGTGGAATCAATTTTTCTTGCTGGAGGAGTACACAGGTCCTGATACTCAATACGTGGGCAAGGTAAGCCATATGTTTAAAGGATTCTTTAGAGGTGATGCATCTGACACTCTTGCTATCTTCCCTCCTTCTCCACACTTATTTTGCCTTTTATACAGCAATGGTTCCAATTTCTCATCTAAGTCAAACAGAAATCATCATGGACCAAGTGAAGCTTCCATGATTGTTCACATTTATGGGAAAAATCAAGTAGTTCAGTGAAAAAAGTAGGAAACTGTTAGACTAAAATGTTCTGGTTCCTTATTACGTATGTCCATGCAAGTTTTATCACTGAATCATTTTCGGTTTTGAACTGTACAACATAAATATTATATAAGGGACTAGAGAAGTTATGCCTTCATTCACCTACCTCATGCCATTTGCCATTGCAGTGGGATGTGTACTTCCTCAAGTTAAATACTGAATTCTATTAATTAATAATAAAATTGCTGTTTATACACTATTCTAAGCATAGATGAGATGTTCAAGGAGAAGAAAGTCTCATTTTCATCATTTCTGCAATAAACAGAGATCTTTATTTGATGGCTTGAGAGACTTTCCATTCCTTGAGACCTATCTACATCAGCTATTGCAGACAATTACAACAGTCCTACTTTTTCTGATAACATGTAACTCAAAGATTTCGAAATTTTTGCCCTTTGTGGTAACTCACTGTCCACAAATCTGCCCTGTAGTCTGGTTTAACTGAATGATTTTGGTAGAGACCTAGGATACACACAGAGAATTACTTACAAATTAAGGAAATGTTATCTTAAAATCTTAAGTAAATAAATGTGCATTACAGATTCTGTTATTCATCCACAGTGCTGTCACTAGCTTGGATTGTCAGGTAGCACTCTCAATTTCTGGTGCCTTACTACAAAATGTATTGAGACATTTTTAGCTCAAGGACACAAAAATGTTCTTGCATATTTGCTAATACCTGTGGTCATGGGAAGCATGATCATCTGGAAAATTTGGAAATAATCTCTATTAAGACACAAGTGTCAAAGAAGCCAATCATGATAACTGTGAGCGTGATTGTGACCTCCTTTATACCTACACTACACCCAAACAATTCTGTTTTCAGTCAAATTGATTATGACTTGCAGTGGCAGAAATAAAATGAGAGCCCATAATCCTATTGCTCGATCTGTTTATCAATGTATAAAATAGAAAGGTTAGTTCTAGGCAAAGGGACCTTCAATAAAGAGTGAACAAACTGCATGCAGAGATTTCTAAACAAAATTTGGTTGGAAGTATCTTTAGTACTGAGTAAATTTGCAAAGAAAACATACAATAAAGTACACAATAATATAGAACTCCATAAATGTAAGTTCTATGTAGACTCACAGAAATATTCATTTGTAATAACAGAGAGAGAAGTACCAAACATAAGAGTTGTTTTGAGTTTCAGTCCTGCTTCTGTAGATGGATGGACTCCAAAGCTTCTATACCATTCTAAGCCACAAATCAATTAATCTTCCATCAAGACTGTGATCACCATCTCTGTTTCACACAAGAAATGCCTACACAATATATTGCAATAGATGCAAAGTTACTCTGCACTTCTTCCATGTTAAATAAAGGCCATTGGACCCCACTGCCGTAGAGCTGAGTCCAGGAAGGAAAACAAATGTCTGTGCAGCAGTTATATCTGAGATGATTCATTTTTTAAAACTCAGATAATATGTTGATATTTTTCACATTTCATTGCAAAATTTTTGTACAGTGGCTCTGAAGGTGGGGGTTAGCATTATTGATTCTCTAAACCACATGGAAATCACCACAAATATTAGCTCATGTTCCAAAGAGATGGAGTTGAATTGAAGTGATAAACTCAGTATGGTAGCATTATCTTTAGAGCTGTTTATAACGTGACAAAATGATCATAGATCTGTCCTGAGTGGTATAAAACCATTGTAAATCCATTTGAGTTAGTAGAATCAGCCTGGATACACGTGACATACAGAACGAATAGGAAGCTGCTACAAGAAGTCTAATAAGGAATTTCTTATTTAAAAAAAAAAAAAGTAACAACTTCTTTTGAATGACATTATTTTGAGAAAGGCTTAAATCTCGGGTTTAGTATTTAGTACTCAGTGATGGTAATTAACAAAGTGGTATGTGTGAAGAAAGAGCACTTTCCAACCCACCGGGACTAGTTCACAGCAAGTATTCTTATCCAGTCCCTCTTTAATATGGATATGCACAGGCAGATGGATTACTGGGTTAGAATAATAAACATTGTACTAAAACCTAAATAAACTGAATTATCAGGAAATATCTATCAGGATATAAAGTCTATCAGGAAACAAAATTCCAAGGGATCATAGCCATAACACTAAAAAATTAGTTTTCCCTCTCTAGTACGATTTTCAAACCATTTTAATCTGTTAGATCATTGCTTATGTTTTGTTAGTCATGCTACTTTGCTGATGTTTTATTTTGTTACAAGTGCATTCTGTTATTAGCAGTGGGTTAGGATCACTCGCTATGACATAAATTGATAAAATTTAAATACTAAGAAGGATGGATGGGTGCATGGGATAAAGAGCTATTCTGTGACATCCACACATTTCTCACTCCCACCACTCAGCCCCCCAGCCCAGTTTAGACCAGCAGCAGGGACCCAGGGGAACTAAACACTTGATTTGACTGCTGGACTGTCCAAGTTCTGCCTGGCAGTACGGCCCCTACAAGGGCACTTCTGCCTTGATCTCAAGCCTCACTTGGTGTCAGAGCTCCCTGGAGGGAGAAGTTTCTCCCCTGCATCTGAAGAATTGTCATCTTAAGCAGTACTTTTTAAAATTAGGTTGTTGGCAGCCAATGGCCTTGCTAGCCAAGTAGCCCTAGGGCGATCTTTTTTCCCCATCTCTGAGGCTAAACAGCAGTTGTTACTGGGGTTGCTCTCACAGTGTGGTCAGTTTCCCAGATACCCCTACAGAGTGGAAAGTCGTTCACAGTGCCATCATCCCTGATTTTTTGTTTGTTTGTTTCAGTTTGGTTTGGGTTTTTTTTTCCTGCACATACCAGACTAATTTAAGCAGTTAGAGCTGGCAGATGCAATCATGATCTCGTTGATTTAGTGGGGCTTGTGGGTAGGCTTCACCCTGTGGCAAGAATTAACTGAAGAAGAGGTGTGATGTACTTGTAAGGGAGATGAAAACCTCAGCTCCACACAAGCCTTGCACATGGATCCCAGACTGGTAACAGGGTTAACACGGTGTTAATGGACTCTGAGCAGCTAGAACAGAGATTACCTTCCCAATTATACTTAGATGTTAGACAAAGCAATGGTAGTGATGATGGGTGACATAAAACCAGAACAGCAAGTGCATGAAGTGCACTTAGCAGAAGTAGAAAAAAATTGTTTGATAAGCAAAGGAAGTTTTGATGGCTTAAACAATTGTTGTAAGGAAATTACTCAGAGAACAGATCTAAATCACAATCCACCTTTTGGGGACATGGCATGTATGCAGAACAAGCACCTTCTGAATGTGATAGGAGTCAAGTTAAACCCAGACAACCTACAGTATAGCCATAACACATCTTTCTTTCCTTCTTCCAACTCAGATGGCCCATCTGCACAGGAAATCTTCGAGTGTGTTAGGTCCTATTACTCATAGCTGCAACAATGCAAGAACTGCTTATGACATCCTTCGATTTCGTGTCCTTTTACATTATTTTCAGGAAATGCTTTGAGAAACCAGTGCCTCCATCGTTCCAAGTGTTCTATAAAAAAGTGCATAGGGAGATAAACTTTGCTCTGGAGAGTTTGCAACTGAAATGTTCAGTCAGAAACAGGTAAGATAAACAGTATCACAGTATCCTGTTTAAAATTCACCCCTCAAAAAACTGAAACATTTCTAAATCATAAAAATGACTAGTCTTTCAAGATACTTGTAGCTTAGCATGAATCTTGAATATCTCAATGAAATCATTGGTGTGAGGAATTTTCATTTTAGGGAAATGTAAAAGTCAGTCTACCAACTAAGAATTCAGAAAAAAAGAAAATCTATTACAATATAATATTCAGAGTTGAATGCATGAGAGGAGGTTTGGGTTTTTTAAGGTAAAGAGGCAGCTGGCAATTATTTTTATGAAATATGAAGAGGATGAGAAAATAAAACACCTAACTGTATATTATACTGCGTCATTCCTTGGTTTCTGTGATCTTCATTTCCTTCACTAAGGAGGGGCCATACATCCACTTCCTCATCTGCAAATATCTTTAAGCTCCATGCAGCACCTAAGAAATGGACTCTTAACTGCTGGAATGCTATGAGAAAGAAGCCCACCAGATTTACTCACTTCCTAAACAAACACTCTGAAGAGAGATTAATCCAAAAAAAAAGGATATGCAGTTTAGGAAGTATTAAAATATTGATGGGGATGATGTTCATTAATTAAAGCAAAAGCTTATAAAATGCACAGAAGATTCTAACCAAGTAGCCCTTTAGGGATAATTAGTTTTACTTTCCAAAGCTAATACTGATTTTATGTTCCTGGGTTTCTAAATAACTTACTCGATATCCAGTTCAGTTGTGCAAAATGCCAGATATTCCACTTCTCTAAATGCAGTCCTTATGAAGTATCCCTTGGTGGCAATAAATAGGCCTAATCAAAATAATTAGCCATTTTGGAAAATGCAGTCCTTTAAGCTTTGCAACAATATACTTAAGTGATTTAAAGAGACAAGATTTTCACTTTGAAGTCACTCTACTAAACCAAACAGGCACTCCACTGATCAAAAGCTGCTGTACATCTTGATGGACTGATATGTTGGGTGGGGTTTGTGCAGCAAATGGTTTATGGCTTTTTTGGGGGGGGTAGGAGGGACACTACAGGGGTTGCCTTCTGCTGGAGGCTGATGAAGCCGAGGCTAGCTGGCTCCAATGCAGATCTGCCAATGAGTGACAGTGGTAACACCTCTGTGATAACATATTTAAGGAGGCGGAAAAAAATGGTAAGGGCACAGCAGCAGCAGCCAGAGGGAGGGGGCAAGGGGGAAGGTGCTGGCCTCCCCCACTGCCTCCAGCTGGCCTGCCAGTGCTCATTCAACCAGTTGTACCAGGCCAGCCTAAATTGGCAGCTGAGAAAGAGAGATGTGGGAGATGGCCCTGTAGACATCAACTGCAAGAGAAGCAATGATGTAAACACAAGATGTGAGAGAAACAAGTATGCAGATAATACCAAGGTCACTGAAGAAGGAGGGGGAGGTGGTACTGCAGACATCTGAGCAGGCTGTCCCCCCTGCAGCCCATGGGAGTCTGTGTGGGTGTCCACCCACAGCCTGTGGAGGACCCCATGCCAGAACACATGAAAATGCCTAAAGAAGGCCATGGACCCCATAGAAACATGTGTGCTAGCACGTCAGCTCGTGGGAAGGACTCATGCTGGAGAACTTCATGGACTGTCTCCTGTGGGAGGGACCCTACGCTGGAGCAGGGGAAGAGGACAAGGAGTTCTTCCTCCAGCAAGGAAGTTGCAGCAAAGATGTGTGACAAATTGACTGCAACCCCCATTCCCCATCCCCCTGCACTGTTACGGGGGAAGGAGGTCGAGAATATTGGGCATAAAAATTATGACAGGGAAGAATGGAGGGGTAAAGGAAAGGTCTGCTTTTAGGCACTTGTTTGGGTTTTTTTCTCAGTATCTTGATCTAGTCTGATTTGTAATAAATTGACTGACTTTTTTTTCCCAAGTCCAGTCTGGTTTGCCCATGACAGTAATTGGTGAATGAAACCTCCCTGTCCTTACCTCAAACTATAAGTTTTGACTTTGTTTCTTTTGATTCTGCCCCCCAAGTGGAACTCAGAAGAGGAAGGAATGAGCAAACAGCTATGTGGTTCTTTGTTCCCTGCTGGACTAGTGGCCATGTGGCTCTCTGTTGCCAGCTAGGGACTCAAAAATCATGACATGTGAATTTCCATGCAATGTATGTTAGAGCAATCATAAACCATGCAATCAAATACCTGTCATATCCCAGAATCTAAAAACAATAAATAAGCAAAACCAACAAAACCATTTTTGTACACCAGCTGACACCTTTCTTTTTCATATTAAGAAGTGAAATTCAAAATAAAATAAAAAGAAATGACACTGCTCAAAATTAGATGTTCTGTGAATAACTTCCTGTGTAATAACTTCCATAAAAATAAATGAACTGGGCTTCGCATGTCATAAGCATCATTTAAATTGGATGCAAACTGAAGAAAAATTTCTGTCCTACCTCTTGTTAATCAGTGAGATTAATCCATGACATCTGTCTGTATGTCTTATTAAAAAGTATAACCTGAAAAGAAAACTATTCAGAGGGTGGGGTTTTATTGTGAGGGACGTGAGGGGGGTATTGGGGTGTTTTGTTTTATTTTGTTTTGGGAGAGGGTGGGCTGCAAGTTATATTCAAATGCGATCATGTATTTCTTGTAGTCTGCACTTAGAAATGTTCAGACATCTATAAGTGAGGTTGCTTGCTACAGCAGTCTGCCTTATAAGAAAAGAGAAGATGAAAAGAACTTAAGGTATCAATTCAAGAAGTCTCACTGAATTACTGACCTCACTAGGCTTGCTTTTATTTAATACAAAACTTCACTCAAATATCCTATTATACTGTATTGTTTGGCTTTATTAAATGGAATGGAATGGAATTGAATTGGATTATATTTCCTTGTAAATATAGTCCAAAAATGTACAAAGGCCTAGAAGTATTCTTTCACATTACTTTTATGGCTGCCTTTGATAGGTCACCAAAGTCCAGAATAGACTTTCTCTTAAAATGCAAAGTAACAAAGAAGTCAGACGATAGGATCCATGAAGCCCCTACTCCACTACTTTTATCCCAGATCATCCATGTCCTCTCAGCAATGTTGCAAAAGCCTTGGCCATTCTCAGCCTCTGCTCTGAGCAGTTTGGGAGGAAGAAGCCTATGGCTCAAATTGGTGACCCACTGAGCTGGCTCTTGACACCATTGCAGTGCCAATCTCTGCAGTAACACTAGTTTCTTCACCCTGAAGCATAATATACTCATCCACAACAAAAAGACTTTTTATTAATAACCTAATGCCATTTTCTTTATGTATTGAATTTTTTAAAGTATGAAAGAACTGATTTTTGAGTTATGCCTTTAACTTACGTAGTTAATCCATAAAATTTTCTTTATGGTATTTGCTATTTTCCCTCCACAGTGTTAGTTAAAGAACCGCCCATTCTTATGATGATAAAACATACCGGAGCATTCTCCTTTCAGTGTTTCAAGTGTGTCCACCTTCCACTTGTTAAAAGATGCATCCCACTTGTCTCTTTTGAAAAACTGTTCAATTGAGTACAACACCTAAATGCTACCAAATCCAACACGTTTCTTTGCCATCTTTTGACTTAGCAGAATAAGTTTCAAATACACAACAGAGTCATAAACAATCACATGTTGCTGACATATAATCATTAAAAAGTGTAATTCAATAGCAGGAAGATTTCATCACATTCTTAACGTGTTCCATCTAGCATGCGCTATAATGAAACAATCTTTTTAAAACACAGCTTTTGAAGATGATTTAGTAATGTTTTTCCATTACAAGCTCTGCTATTAAAGTAAAATTAATATTTTAAGATTAAATAAAAGAAGAAAAATTAGTGAGAACTGAATGGCCTCCTAATTTTGTCTGTATGTTCCTCTCTATGACCCTAAGTTTTTACTTATCTTTGAAAAGATACCACAGAAAAAATGATGTATTAAAAAAGAAAGGAAAAAAGGTCACAAAGACAGAAGAAAATCAAAGAAATAAGAAAAAGAGTCTCATCAGTATTTTAGAAAATAAGAAATGAAAACTCTTTGATTCCTAAATTAATAAATTATCTCCACTTGCACTGCATACTTCAGCAGATTTTTTCAACAAACATTTGATCTAGTTTCAAGCAGCTATATCTCTAGGGAGATGAACCCCCAAAATAAAACTAAAGTGGAAGCAGGCAAACTAAGAAAAAAAAAAAGTTAAATGCTGCAAGTCCCTGTCTCAGATACGTGCACAAATTAGCTACAAATGCCAGTGAAGAGCCACAGCCTTATTTATTTAAAAATAACATATTTTCTGAAGGTTTCTAACGTAAACTTTACTGAAAAAATGCCAGAAATAAAAATTATTTTTGCCAAAAAAAAGTAAAAAGCCAAGTTTTCAATAAAATTTGATTGCTACATTTAAAGAGAATGCTGAAGGGCCAGGAAAGAAAATAGTGAGGCACAAATTCTACATTTCTCATAACCAGTAGGGCTGTTTTCTTTTGGAGAAAAGACATCTGCTCATTTCTAACAACTAAATACATTTTTCATTGAAATGTTAAAAATAGTGAAGAAATCTAATCACACCATGCATAACTCAAGCATAAACAGTTTAAATATAAAATACGTGAAATGTTACATGACCTGATAGGTCTCATCTGGAATTTTGCAATCAAATTTGGATATCATATTTCACAAAATAAAGAATCAGTTCTGAAAATAACTGCAATGATCAGAGACTTCAAATACATGAATAATGAGTAAGTTGGCATTGTTTTGGTACAGATAGATAGCTGTCATGAGATCTGACAGCTTCTGTTTCTTCAAGTACATAAAAGACTGCTAAAAATATAATATCAAGTTCTTGTCATGTTCAGGGCAATAAGTTTGGTTCATATTTTCCTAAGATTGATTTACATTAAACATCAGGAAAAAAAAATTGATGTTGTATACGGTGAATACAGTGAAGTACTAGGTAAAGATCACTCAGAGAGACAGGATTATCTTTATACTGGAGGTTTTCATGACTAACTGAAAGAATATGTGCCAGAGAGTCCACACTGACCCTGCCTGGAGGCACAGATTATTTCTTTAGGTCCTTGTCTGTCTGTTCTCCATTCATGTTTTTCATTTCAAATGCTAAATCAGCTAAAATGGTTGTGAAAAACAAAACTAAACCAGAAATAAACTCAAAGACATAAGAAATTAGGAAATCCTCAAACTCTTTATTCCAAACTGCTCCCTTTCCCTTTTTCTCCCCTTTTCCCTTCCCCTTCTTGTCCCCCTCCTCTTCCAAGAGGGAACATCCATTGTGCAATGATTTTCAAGTTAAAAATACAGGCAGAAAGCCAACACGTGCCTTTATAGAGCCTTTGTGCATGATGGAAAAAAGAAAATTTGCAAAATAATTTTTGAGAATAAAGCAAGGCTAAGTGGCAACTTAATCCATAGCATGAATACAGGCATCTGAAAAATTAGCTAGCTACTTTTAAAGCCAAGTCCATTATAAAGCAGTTGAATAGGGGTAAAATAAAAATAAGTCCCCCAATTCTTTTTCCTTTTCTCTCCTTCCTTCCATGCTCCTCATCTCAGGTTTGGAAAAATTATACTCACCTGATACCCAACATAGCAGCAAAGGCTACTATGTGTAGTCTTTTTTATTGTTCACTACATTGGTTGATCTTTGCTTAGTCACAGCTCCCTTTTCCTGTGGATTTCCCGAGTTTGATCAGATCACTGATGAAGTGGGCCAGGACAACAGTAATGGGGGTCTGAGGCCCTTCTGTGGAGGTCCCACTTATGGAGTTTGCTGGGATTCAGGATGTTGACAAGCTAACAAAAAACAATGCTTAAAGTGAAAAAAAAATAAAAAAACCAACCTGATTTAAAGACAAAGTTGGTATGAAAAAATAGAGTTCTTTTCTTTGTCTTGGCGAGTACCTTATGATAAAAGGTCTAAATAGGTCTGCCTCAAAGACCTGGCTGGTTCAGGAGCCTGTCACAATAGTTAACAATGATTCATGTAATAGTCCTGGGTTCTTATTGCAACTTCATAGGCTGGTATTTCTCTGCCTTGCAGCTTTAAGCCTGTGGGACAGAAGATTAGACTAGAGGCAATCTGCAGACCTATAATTATCTGTTATCAGGTAATCATTTATTGTTCATGGAAAGGTGGGAGAGAGAGGAAAACGAATTTCGTAAGATATTTTTCATGATGCTGTATATTTATTACATTGATGACTTTATGGGAGTGATTCTGAAAAGTGGAAGTGTGTTCCACCATATTGTGGCTTACTGGTGCCTGCCAGAATGGTGATAAAAAGAGTGCAAAACCCATCACAGCAAATCAGTATGGGAGTACTTAGAAATGGCAATTTGACTACAAAGGATGATATTCTGCAACATCTTGTCTATTGGAGAAAGATTTTTGAATAGTAATCTTGAAGACAAGTAATCAATCAATTTAACATCATACTGGATATCAGTCAAAAGATAAATCCGTGATCTCTAATCAGTTACAGAAGTATATAACAACAGTTGAATCCTTGCTGTATGTATTGCTGTAGCAACACAAACTCGCTGGGCTAACGTCTGCTCTCTCATATCAGTCTATGGTCAAGGAACTCTACTGAAACCTCTCTTTTCTGTTTCTACAAAGCAGAGTCTAATAAAAAGAGTAAGAAAACATTCCAGCCTCTATAAATGTTTCATAAACTACAAATTCATCCATATCTTGCTTCACATTTCAGAGACAAGCATGCAGATTTCAGATTGAAGACATGTCATTTTTGTCAAATTGGGAGTATGACAAAATGACAATCAGGCTGATAATATTTAATGAGTTTTGGCCTTAAGTGAAGAGAACTTATTTTTTTAAGTATTCTCCATTTCCATAGAGGGAACCTACTGAGAAAGGTCATCAATTCCCCTCTGTGTAAGTTGTAGAATTCTTAATAAAGAATTGTATTCCCACACAATATTACAAAAAAAGGCTGTGGAACATCATGAAAAAAAGCCATGAATCAGTCATTTGATTGAAAGCAGGTGTTGGAAATATTAGGTTGAATAAAATAACAGTGCACACTATGAAAAGAGGAAAGAACAAAACTAAAGATTTAATAGCTACATACCTGGTGAACGTGTCTTGAATTTGTGATATAAATAATTGCTTAAACTTTTTCAAATGCATAAAAATGACAAACAAAGTTCTACTCAAGCCTTCATAAAATGCATTAACCTAACTTCAATATTGTGATTGCTGTCACCACCTGTAGCCTTTTTTGCTTCTTGAACTTTTAGCTGTTACTACATATTTCTGATTAAGAGTTGAAATAGATTTAGTTTCTAAATACTGACAACAAATCTAGTTCTTAAAAAGTTCTGGTGTAAAACTTCTCTGCAGCTTAAGCAGACTTAACACTACTATATCGCTCTTTAAACTGTTGCAGTTACTGATGCAAGTGTTAAAAATGGTGCTTTTCTCATAGTTCAATCTTACAGGGATTGTGGAAGTAAGCATATTTTTCTTTTTAAAATGCATTTGTGATGAATAAACACTGTCAAATACCAGGAGGTAACAGAGTATCAAGTCTTCAAATACTGCTGTGTCAGGTAGCTGACTGATAGGGCTGAATTAACTAATGAAAAATAAAATATAGAAAGTATTTCTCACCTTGTCTTTTTACCACTGCATCATTTGAATTTAAAATCCTGAGATTAAAGATCCTTTAAATCAATAACCAAAAAAAAAAAGGAAAAGGTCCCATATGTTCTGTGTAACACAAGTGGTTAAAAGAAATAACCACGTATATTTATCTTTAATTTTAAAATTATATTACTTAGATATAAACAAATTTTGAGGACAATGAAATTAATGTAAAGAGGTATTTAGCATGTGAGTAAATATTTCTGTATATGTTGTCGCTGAAGTAAATGGAAGTGGGGTTGTTGCAAGAAAACAAAATAAATCAGTAAAGTTCATTTGAACTGTCTCTCTAAGTTTCATAGAATGTGAAACATTCATCTCTATACAGGCTAGTAATTGTGAAGTGGAAGAGGTCACAATCTGATTCCTACGAGTTCCATATGAAAGATTTAGAACCACATGTATAAAGGCATGAAGTGAAGGGCAAAATATGAATCTATCTCAGAAGAAAATTTTTAGTCTTCAAAAATACTGTTAGTGTAGGGAAACAGGAATGACCCATTCTGTTTTCATTCTATTAGAGGTACTGCAATTAATTGTCTTTATACTTCAGGTGGTTAAATTTGTTCTAACTTCAAAGTGTGTAAATGACAAAGAAATAAAAATTTTAAATAATTTTATCCTTCTTAAAAGATATAAGAGTATATTTATATGCATGTAGATATAACATTATTTTCTCTTCAGGGTAAAGAAAATATTTATTTTGGTCTCTTTGATGAAGATAAAAGAGAAAAAATTGTGATGCCGTGATTACTAATAATAATTTCCACTTTCGAATGTATCAGTCAATTAAATATATTAAATTATTTTATATTAAATCAACAGTACCTATGGTGAGGCAGGCAGTGTTGTAGTATCTGAGGAGAAAACTGCAGGAGAGTTGCTGAAACAGTAATTTGAAGTCACAGAGCCTGTCAATAGCAACAGTTAGATGCAGAATTGAAGAGCCACAGCATGGGGACAAATTCAGCATAATGACAAGACTTATTAGCTCTTTGAAGAGAAGACATAGGCAGAAAAGATAACACACATCAAGACTGAAAATCATTTGAAAAACATGCCCTCTTGATCCCTCATTTTGAATATTAGTAAAATCTCAAGTTCTGTCTTGAAACCTGTCTCCAAATGGTCAACAAGACCATGGTCAGTATTTTACTCCAGATGAAGACATAGATTAATCAGTCACGTATAATCAGCCTACATTTTCTCCAGAACCTGAACCAGAACCATCTCAGCACCCCTCCTCCCCCCAGGTGGCATTACACTTATCAAGTTCTGTTGTGACAGGAAAATAATTAAGTTTTTTTGATAATTATTCCAGCCACTGCTTTGTCTTTTCTGTCATTACAGTGATGACCTTCTAAAGATGGTATTTTCAATCAAGATTTATAAGAGCAATACATGTAGGTAATGAAGATTTCAATAAATATAAGGTCAGTGAAAACTGAGAAAAAGAAAAAAAATACCCTAATAGTCTAATAGTTCTTTCATAACTACTGGTATTCAGCTTACTCCTCTTGTAACAATAGTTTCACTTAGGAAGCTACATTATCACAAAACAGATTCAAGGCTTGGTGCTTATTATGCCCCATCCTGATTTCAAACCTTATGTTTTGATCTACCTAACTTTGAGGATCTGCTTCTCAGGTGGGAATGCACTTACGTGTCTTGGAGCAGGCAAGGGGCAGGGGAATTGCACTCAGACTGGGGAAGGCACAAGATGGGTGACTACAGTATACTTTGACTGAGTATCCTTCAGTTGGTATGAGAGTTTACATTTCCAGTCTAGTCTGCAGAACACAGAAGCAGTATAATAGTTTAAATTTCAGCCTGTGTTTCTCTTTTTTGTTTTGTTAATTTTGCCAGTTAATAAGTAGTAGCAAAGACTTTAGTGATGCTTTGAGTCAAGCAATGACTTTACTTACCGTCCACTATTGTTCATTTAAAGTTTACTTTTAGATGAACATTTAAGGCATTTAAAGTGTCACCATTTAGCAATCACATTCTGAAATGAGAACTGAGGAATGAACAGATTTCTTCTTGCAAGGAGTGTGTAGTGTCCATAAAATATTTAGCTTATCAATTTGCAAAGAAGGACCTTAGGAAAAAAATATCTTTTAAAACTGCAGTTTGAATCTGTGAGCCAAGTAGGATCTTGCTACATACAGTTTGCAAAGTAGGATCTTTTCAGTTATCAGTTTGGAAAGTAGGATCCTAGGAAAATGTATCTTTTAAAATTGCAATTTCAGTCTTTGTGGTACAGATCTTTGTGAATCAATAAGCATGGAACTCAAAAGCAGCACTTTTTGTTTTTTAAATGCATCATGTAAAAGAAAATACATTTTAATTGTAGTAAATAAATTAAAATATTTTGAATATTCCTGGAAACAACATATTGAACGTCTTAGGAAAAATGCACATTTTTGGTATTTGCTTCCTCTAAGTCAGCAGACTTACAGTCTGTTTTTCCTGTTTGGTGCTGCAAACTTGGAAGCTTGTTTACATATTTTGGACCAAAAAAGATGCTTCAATCATATTGCTTTACATGCCAACATCTTACTGTTTAACTCTTGCATCATGCTGCATAGCTTTCTGAAAAACATTCGGCCTTGATCTGTGGACATATCTACAAGTTTAAATATATACATACACACACACATAAAAATTGTGATTAAAAGTAATAAAATACTCCTGTTATTGATGTATTCTTCAGATCATTCTGGATTGCCCACAACTGGTAATGGCATAACATCAGTAATTTCAAAATAACTTCAGTCAATGCAGTACTTTTCCAAAGTTAGGGCAAAGGGCAACTAGACAAGATCAAGGACATCAGTTTCATAAAACAAAGCAAAACAAAAAGATATGCCCCCCACCCCAGATCTCTCTAACATCCTTATTCTAACCTGACAGTTGCAGATGCTGGGACCAAGGGGGGTGGGGAGTACAAAAGAATTAAAAAATTACAGTGGCCATGGTTGCATGCTCTCTGGAACCAGTATTTCCTGTTGACATGGAGATAAAGCACTTGGCTAGGCAAATCATTGTTCTACCCTACTAGAATATTTCTTATTCCAGTCTCGTGCTGAGCTCAGATTAATTAGTTCCATGGAGGGTAAGGGATAATCCATCTATATGACAAACACATGTTGCTTCCAGGGCCAAAGCATTTATTTCTGCCTATCTCTGTGCACAACCTTTGGAACAAGCACATTTTGAGTGCCTCTAAAACAGCAAGAGATATCACACACAGAGACAGATTTCACTCAGAAGTTTCTGGTGAAAGAAAAATCTATGAGAAATATACCCTTTCTTATTTGGAAGATAATGATGGATTTACCATCTATTCCAGGGATTGATTAAAATGACGGTGCTTGATGTTGCGATGTCATAATTTCTGACTTGTGGATATAACTGATGACTATAGTCACTTACTGTAAACCTGTATCTCATGTTATGGAACAGCCAAGTGACAGGGTATGGCAAACTGTAAAAAAACACTCTGATTTTTTTAATCAGGCTGAAAACCTGCAACCTGGCTGTTGATTTGTAGAACAGAGAGAGGAAAACAAGCAAACAAATCCTATGTGCTCTGAAATCCCATTCTTTGTGCAAAAGAATGCAACCACTTTTCCAGATTTGACTACAACCCAGAATATAGGGCACAGGAGACAGGGAAGATGTGCAGGGGAAGGAGGCACTTCAGAAAATATCTCTAGCTTCCAGGACCCCTCCTAGGTATGGGGAGATATGAATTTGTATCAGCAGAACTGAAAGACTAGTAAGAATGCCAGTGAACCCCTCCTGAATGAAAACCAGATTTATCCTTACTTACTAAGTCAAAATCAGCACCTGCAGCTGATACAAGCAGTGTTTTTTAGAATATCACTCTCTAGAGAATTTGTAACAATAGACAGCTGAACACAAGAACCAGATGCTGGAAAACAGAAGATAAGGAGAGTAAATTTCATTTGCCTTGTTTAATATACAGTCACTTAGGTTACCATCACACACAGAGTTAGGTTGTTTAATTAAGAAGTTTTTGCTGATGTCACAAATTCAAGTCAGGTAAATACCTTGCAATTTAGCATATACATAAAACTTTTGATTAAATGCACATAAATAGAAAATTAAAGCAATGCAGATACTGCTACTGCAATCCAAACTGAAGAACTACTGCAGTTATTAAGATATCTTTAGAATTTTTAATTAGTTAAAGTGCTAATGAAGGAGAATATTGCCTGAGCTGCTGTTGGTGGTGGATCCTCACTGCAGTAAATCTCACAAAGCTCTGATCTTATACAGTGGGGGCTCTGGTTAACGTTCTACCTGTCAGTAGCACTCAACATGTTTTCTGTGAGATTTTAGTGTTGGCAGGGATACTACAAGCTCTTATTTCAACTAAGCATATTGCATTTTTGTACAAATTTTAATTTATTTTGATTTAGGCAATGCTTATCCATCCTCCTTCATAAATGCTGTCTTATTTCCCATCTCTGTATGCGTAACCTTCTTTACTTGGAGTAAGCTTAGAGTGATAATTACAGTCAAGATTCCTGGGGTCAAATCAATTTGTGCTTTAATAGATATTGGACAGGCTTAGAATACTCAATCTTTTTCTGTGCCACAGCTTCAGAATAAATACCATAGTACAATCACCATATATAAATAGAAATGTTATGTAAATTAGCATATAGCTTTGTAAAATTAACATATACATAAGCTTGTGTTTTCCTGTATTTTGCAGGTTTCTTCCCTTGGCCTAGGAGCTTTAGCTAGAAACTGTGATTAAAAGATGTTTGAGGAATCCTAAAAGTACAGAAACTTTTTTTCCTGACATTTATGAAGGGGTCACTTTGGGCAGTACATCTGAATAGATTATGCTTCCTTCTTCCTTCTCACTGCTTACTATTTATGCTTACTGTTTTCATATTTAAGACACAAGCATATTTCAAGGAATTGTACTAAATCTGACAGATAATGACACTTTGCCAAGTTATCATTTATGTCATGTACAGTCTATTATTGTTTTCCTGTACATTTTCCAGAGTCAATAGGTCTGGATATATTACATATAGGTCTGGATATATTACAACATTTTCTATCTGTCAAACCATTATGCTTAATTATGTTAATTTTATTGTAAAGTTTTTCAATCTGAAGTTATACATAGCTTGAATTTCTTGCCTTAAGCCATGAAGAAAGAAATGTTATGAAAAGTAAACTTGAGGAAAAGACTTATAGCAAAGGCAAAGTTGTGACTGGCATGTGGAAAGCACTTTAACTGTAATAGAAACTCAGAGGCTGAATATACAGCTTTTGGGGAGAGAGGGGATATTTTCCATATGAAGTATCAATTGCACATGAAATATAAAAAGAACAGAGATGTGTTTGGACAGCTGTGTTATGGTTTAACAAAATTTTAAACAGAAATACATTTATTATAAAAAAACAATACAAATATAATTCTTGATTCAACTTTCATTTTCACAGCGGGGAGGGAATCTTTGTTTTTATAGCTTCCAAATTTCCCCTCAAAAGTCACATCAGGTGTCTGAGGGTGTTGTCCAAATGCTTCTTGAATATTATCAGGCTTGGCACCATTACTGCTTCCCTGGGAAGACAGTTCCAATGCCCCACTATTATCTGTGTGAAGAAGTTTGTCTTAATATTCAATCTAAACCTCCCCTAGCATGTCTTCCTGCCATTCCCTTGGGTCCTACCAGCAGTCACTGGAGAGAAGAGATCAGTGCCTGTTCCTCCTCCTTCTCTTGTGGGGAAGCAATAAACTGCAATGAGGTCTCTCCTCACTCTCCTTTTCTCCAGGCTGAACAGACAAAGTGACCTTAGCTACTCCTCATATATCTTCCCCTCTCAACCCTTCACAAAAGTTGTGGACCTCCTCTGAGCACTCTCCAGTAGCTTGACATCCTTTTTATACTGCGGTGCCTGAAACTGTGCGCAGTACTCAACGCGAGGCTGCACCAGTGTGGAGCAGAGTGGGACAATCACATCCCTCAACTGGCTAGCAATATCGTGCTTGATTGTGATTCAGTGAGGGTGTGCTGGGGTGGACCATCAGTACATCACCACACAGAAAGTGGGGAAGAACACACCTTGGGGTGCTAAGGGAGATACGGGCACTCTGGAGCTAGCTACTCCAGTTACCAGGCAATTGGGAACGAACTCTGTTCCCTCTAAGAGGGCTGAAGGCTCAGCAGCTCAGCTGAAGTGCATTTACACCAATGCATGCAGCATGGGGAATAAGAAGGAAGAGCTGGAAGCTGTCGTAGGGCAAGGAGCCTGTGATGTCATTGCCATCACAGAGACGTGGTGGGACGACTCATATAACTGGAGTGCAGCTATGGTGGGGTACAAACTCTTCAGGCGGGATAGGAAGGGTAGGAGAGGAGGCGGGGTAGCCCTCTTTGTAAGGGAGGACTTGGACACTGTTGAGATGGATTGTGGCAATGAGGAGATTGAGTGCCTGTGGGTTAAAATCAGAGGAGCCCACCAGAAGGTAGATTTTGTGATGGGAGTCTGTTACAGACCACCCAGCCAAGGAGGAGCAGCTGATGAGCTCTTCTATAAACAGCTGGGGTTAATCTCTAGGTCAATGCCTCTCATTCTTGTGGGAGACTTCAATCTTCCTGATATCTGCTGGAAGTACAATAGAGCAGAAAGGAAGCAGTCTAGGAGGTTCCTGGAGTGCGTGGAAGACAACTTCCTTGCACAGCTGGTGAATGAACCAACAAGGGAGGGTGCCCTCCTGGACCTGCTGTTTGTGAACAGAGAAGGCCTTGTGGGGGATGTGGCAGTAGGTGGACGCCTAGGACAAAGCGATCATGAGATGATAGGGTTTTCTGTTCTAGGTGAAGTGAAGAAGGTGGTTAGTAGGACAGTAGCATTAAATTTCCAGAGGGCAGACTTTGAACTCTTCAGAAGGCTGGTTGGCAAAGTCTCATGGGAGACAGTACTTAAGGGCAAGGGAGCCCATGAGGGCTGGGAGCTCTTCAAAAAGGAAATCCTAGCAGCTCAGGAGAAAGCCATCCCCATGTTCCAGAAAAAAAGCCAGCAGGGGAGAAAACCAGCTTGGTTGAACAGAGAGATCTTGAGCGATATCAAGAAGAAGAGAAACGTTTATGGGCTCTGGAAGAGGGGACAGGCCTCTTGGGTGGACTACAGGAGGGAAGTGAGACTGTGTAGAGAAAAAATCAGAAGGGCTAAGGCTCAACTAGAAATCAGATTGGCAAAGTCTGTGAAAGATAACAGAAAATCCTTCTATAAATATATAAATAATAAAAGGAGACCATACAGTCCCTTTTGGACGCAGAAGGAACAACAGTGACAGGGGATGAGGAAAAGGCTGAGGTACTTAATGCCTTCTTTGCCTCAGTCTTTAATTGTAAAGAAAGTCGTTCCATCTGTGTACAAACCCAGGAGCTAGAGGAGCAAAATGAGGCTCCCATGATCCAAGAGGAGGTGGTCAGAGCCTTGCTAGGCTGACTAGACACCCACAAGACTATGGGGCTGGATGGGATTCATCCAAGGGTATTGAAGGAGCTGGTGAATGTGCTGGCCAAACCCCTTTCCATCATCTTCCAACAGTCCTGGAAGACTGGGGAAGTTCCGGGGAAGTTCCACTGGACTGGAGGCTGGCTGATGTTGTGCCCATCTACAAGAAGGGTTGCAGGGAGGACCCAGTAAACTACAGGCCTGTCAGTCTGACCTCAGTCCCAGGGAAAGTCATGGAGCAGGTGATCTTGAGTGCTATCATGAAGCACATGCAAGAGAACCGGGTGATCAGGCCCAGTCAACATGGGTTCACAAAAGGCAGGTCTTGCCAAACTAACCTGATTGCCTTCTATGACAAAGTGACTCAGCTGCTGGATGAGGGAAAGGCTGTGGATGTGGTCTTCCTGGACTTCAGTAAGGCCTTTGACAGAGTTTCTCACAGCATTCTGCTTGAGAAACTGTCAGCCTCTGGCCTGGACAGGCACACAGTCTCCTGGGTGGAAAACTGCTTGGATGGCTGGGCCCAGAGAGTGGTGGGAAATGGTGTTAAATCCAGCTGGAGGCCAGTGACAAGTGGGGTTCCCCAGGGCTCAGTGCTGGGTCCAGCCCTGTTCAATGTCTTTATCAATGACCTGGATGAAGGCATTGAGTGCACCCTTAGCAAGTTTGCAGATGACACTAAGCTGGGTGGAAGTGTTGATCTGCTGGAGGGTAGGGAGGCTCTGCAAAGGGATCTGAACAGGCTGGACTGCTGGGCAGAGTCCAATGGGATGAGGTTTAACAAGGCCAAATGCCGGGTCCTGCACTAGGGGCACAACAACCCTATGCAGTGCTACAGACTAGGAGAGGTCTGTCTAGAAAGCTGCCTGGAGGAGATGGACCTGGGGGTGTTGGTTGACAGCCGACTGAATATGAGCCAGCAGTGTGCCCAGGTGGCCAAGAAGGCCAATGGCATCTTGGCTTGTATCAGAAACGGTGTGACCAGCAGGTCCAGGGAGCTTATTCTCCCTCTGTACTCGGCACTGGTGAGACTGCTCCTCGAATCCTGTGTTCAGTTCTGGGCCCCTCACCACAAGAAGGATGTTGAGGCTCTGGAGCGAGTCCAGAGAAGAGCAACAAAGCTGGTGAGGGGGCTGGAGAACAGGTCTTACGAGGAGTGGCTGAGAGAGCTGGGGTTGTTTAGCCTGGAGAAGAGGAGGCTGAGGGGAGACCTCATTGCTCTCTATAACTACCTGAAAGGAGGTTGTAGAGAGGAGGGTGCTGGCCTCTTCTCCCAAGTGACAGGGGACAGGACAAGAGGGAATGGCCTGAAGCTCCGCCAGGGGAGGTTTAGGCTGGACATTAAAAAAATATTCTTCACAGAAAGGGTCATTGGGCACTGGAACAGGCTTCCCAGGGAGGTGGTTGATTCACCTTCCCTGGAGGTGTTTAAGACACAGGTGGATGAGGTGCTGAGGGGCATGGTTTAGTGTTTGA
This sequence comes from Phaenicophaeus curvirostris, assembly GCF_032191515.1. Lineage (NCBI taxonomy): Eukaryota > Metazoa > Chordata > Aves > Cuculiformes > Cuculidae > Phaenicophaeus > Phaenicophaeus curvirostris. The sequence continues at coordinate 26,638,766 of NC_091394.1, read as the reverse complement.
TAGGAATGGTTGGACTCGATGATCCGGTGGGTCTCTTCCAACCTGGTTATTCTATGATTCTATGATTTACCACAGGACATAGTTGACCCTCTTTGTTGTCAGGGCACACTGTTGACTCATGTTAAACTCTCCACCTACCAGAACCCACAGATCCTTTCCTTCATCCTCTCACTCCTCAGTCTGTATATGTCTCCAGAGTTGCTGTGTCCCAGGTGCAAAATCCAGTACTTACCCTTTCTAAACTCATGTGACTGACAATTGCTCAGCTCTCCAGTTTGTCTAGATTCCTTTACAGGGCCTTGTTGCCCTCAAAAGTGTCAACAGGTCCCTTCCATTTTCACGTAATCGGCAAACTTTCAAGTCCTGCATCAGGTCATTTGTGAAGATAGTAAAAAGTACTGGCCCTAAGACTGATCCCTGCAGAACCTCACTAGTGACTGGTCGCCAGCCCGATGTAACCCCCTTTGTTTTGACCCTTCGTGCCTGATCCATCAGCTGATTGTTCACACATTGCATTATATGTTTATCCAGTTGTACGCTGGACATTTTTTTTAGGAGGATACTGTGAAAGAAGATATCAAAGGCCTTACTGAAATCCAAAAAGATTACATCAACTGGTTTCCCTTGGTCAACTAGGTGGATAACATTGTCATAGAAAGAAATTAAGTTTGTCAGGCAGGACCTTCCCCTTATAAACCAGTGCTGGCTGGGACCAATGACTGTGTTGTCTTTTAGGTGTTTTTCAATAGCTCCCAGCATAGTCTTCGCTATATTTCCTAGGCACTGAAGTGAGACTAAGAGGCCTGTAGTTACTGGGATCAAACCTGCTGTCCTTCTTGAAGATTGGGACAACATTTGCTAGCTTCCAGTCAATTGTTACCTCTTCAGATTCCCAAGAGCATTGAAAAATCATTGAGAGAGGTCTTGCTATGACATCAGCAAACACTTTAAGTACCCCTGGATGAATCTCATCAGGCTGCATTGACTTATAGGGATTCAGCTGGAGCAGCAAATCCTGCAAAAATTTGGGGTTAATTGGCAGTTTATCATTTGCACAGTCATAGTCCTCTAGCCCAGGACCCTGGAGGTACCTAAGCCCATCATCAGTGTTGAAGACAAATGTGAAAAAAAAAACATTCAATGTTTCTGCTTTGTTTAAATCCCTGGTTTTGAGGTACCCATGTTCATCAAGTAATGGGTCAATGCTATTTCTGGACTGCCTTTTGTTATCAACATATTTTATAAAGCCTTTTTTATTATCCTTCAGAGTGATGGCCAGCTCCAGCTCTAACTAAGTTTTGGATGCAGTAATTTCTGCCCCACAGTGGTGAACTTCATCCTTGTGGTCCTCCCATGTCAACTGTCCTTGTTTCCACTGGCCATATACTTTCTTTTTATGCCTTCCAGTAGAAGATCACTTCCCAGCTAGACTGGCCTTCTGCCTTGCCTGCTTGATTTCTGGCATTTTGTAATTGCCTGGTCCTGTGCTCTTGGGAAGTGGTACTTAAAAAAAGTGACTATTATTGATAGACCCCAGCACCTTCAAAAGCTTTTTCCAAGAGGATATAACTAAGCAGTTCTCTGAGCAACCTGAAATCTTTTTTCCTCATACCCAGAGTGGAGGTCTTGCTGTCAGGTTTCCTCCTATTACCATAGAGGTTAAATTTGACGATTTCTTGGTTTCTATGGCCAAGATAGCCTCTAATCACCACTTCACCCATGAGACCATCTCTGTTAACAAGGAAGGAATCAAGGAAGGAATGTTTCCTGGTCAGTTCCCTCAGTACCTGTACCGTAAGGTTATTGTCCAGAGAGTTTAGGAATTTTTTGTATCTGTTTATACCAACTGTGTGGTACTGTCAGTTGATATCTGGCTAATTGAAGTTCCCTATGAGGACAAAGGCAGATGTCTTGAAGGCCCACCTTAGTTTCTTAAAGAATAACTGATCAGTGCTGTCGTCTTGGTTGGATGGCATGTAACAGACTCCCACAATGACATCCTTTTAAATTGTCTGTCCCTTAATCTCTACTCAGAGGCTCTGAACTATGCGATTGACAACTGCAAGCTCCATGCATTCCAGCCCTTCCACTACATATAATGCCAAATCCCTGCCTAGACTGCCCAGTCTTTTTCTCCTGAAGAGCACGTAACCACCCGTCATAACACACCAGTCACAGGACACATCCCACCAGATTTCATTTATGCCAATAATGTCATGTATTTGGGACCAGGCCAAGGCTTCTAGCTCCTCAGCTCCTCCTGCTTATTCCTCATGCTGTATGCATTTGTATAGACACACTTCAAATGTGGTTCATAGTGCCCATCTCCTCATGAAGCAGTCTGAATCTCACTAGCAAACAGCTCCTTGGACTTCGGCATGCCATCTATTGCTTGTCCTTGGCTAGCTCCTTTCTCCCTTCAGCTCTAGTTTAAAGCCCTATAAATAAGGTTTGCTAGTTCTAAGCAAGAAACCTTTTCCCCTTCTGTGAGAGGTGCATGACATCAGATGCCAGTAGATCTGATGATGAATAGACCATCTCATGGTTGAAAAATCTAAAGTTCTGCCAGTGACATCAACCTTGGAGCCACATGTTGACCAACTCGGTCCGCCTGCTTAATTCAATATTCTTCCCTGCTACTGAAAGAATTGAAGAAATTACTGCTTGTGCACCTTATCCTTTAACCAACTGTCTCAAGGCTCGGAAACACATTTTGCTTGCTTTAGGATTTCTCTTTGCTATCTCTTCACTGTCTACATGAAAAACCACTGGTGGGTAATACTCTGAGGACTAGGGAGTTTTCTGATTGTATCTTTTACCCTGACCGCAAGAAGGCAGCAGACTTCTTGCGGTCAGGGTAAAAGATACAATCAGAAAACTCCCTAGTCCTCAGAGTTGGTTCTGGTTGGCATATTGGACCCCTCATTCCCCTCAGAAGGGGGGAATTGTCTTCTATGACAATTACTTTTCTTATTGTCTTTTCATGAGTGGTGGTGATGTGGGGGGTTGACTGCCTAGATGACCTCTTCATCCCAGAAGGACCCACACATACATCATCAGCTGTTTGTCCACATCAAATTCCAGGGCCTCATACCTATTGTGCACATGCACTTGGAAAGTGCCATGAATTCACTTGTCATACAGGTCATATATCAATCACCTGCCTATCTACCTGGTAAGTCTATGGCATATTCAAAAAAAAAAGTTTTCTGATTTTAAAACTCTGTGTCTGCATCCTTTGTTCCTTCCCTGTGCATCTATATACTAGCCATGATCACAGCTCTTTGCAATCCTGTATCCTTTAGATTCCCTTGAAAAGGTTTGCTTGTTTTCTGGTAGCAGTTTCACCACGACAACATGGAAGTTAGCATAGGTTGTGTGTCCCACTAAAATATATAGATGCACAATTTTAGTGACACTAAAAAGAGTTCATTTGACCATGATAATCCCCTAATTTATATTCACTTAAAAAGCAAGGAAAGAACATTGTTCACACACAAAAAGGCATTTACAGGCAAACAGGTTCTGAAGCAAGAGACCATGGGGTATCAGAATTCCTCTGCTGGAGACAATTGTGTGGGTGGAGGCAGTGGATAAAAGAAATCTGTAGTAAGAGCACTTTTTCTATACCATGATACGGAGGCATACTGTAAAATATCTAAGTTTTAAGCATTCATATAGTACCTACCACAAGCTAAAGATGGATCTACTGTCTCCTTGACGTGTCTTCATCTTTCCTTTCCCTTTAACCCTCCCTAGAAAAGAGATCATATTTCTTTTCTGAATTGAGTTAACCAAATAAATGTTTTTATTTTATTTATTCAGAACAATCTTGTTAGTTATAAGTAGTTCATTTTGCTCTTTTCATCTGCAACAATAGTTGTACAAGCATAAACTGCAAGTTTAAATGATGTCTGGAAATTTCTTGCTTCTAAATGGGGAAAATTCATTCATATCACTATAAAATTTGTTAACTGTATCCATTGATTCTCCCCTCTTCCACTGATTATATGCCTGCCTAACTTGAAAAAAGTCTCTATTACAAAGAGCTGAGAACCAGATCAGCCGCACCGCTTACAGGAAATTCAGTAAAATATATTGAATGAAGAAGAAATAGTTAACGACTTAGAAACACGGATCTTTAAGGAACTCTTTTCTAAGGCAACATTTTTTCTTTTTCCTCTATGTTTTCTTTTGCTGTTTCTGACCTTGATAGTTTATGTGATATCTTTTCCCTCCCAAGAATGCATATACCTTATCTACTGTGTATAACAATAGCAGTTTTGAGAGAAGTCATGGGTTATCCTTGAACATACTATGAATGCGTAGTAAATAAAATACTTCCTGAAACCAGGGGGTTACATGAAACCAGGGATTTACTGATAAATATTTACTGATAAATATTGAATACATCTTCACATGACAGTGAAGTATAAACCAAAGGACCAAGTCTAGGGGAAACAGAATTATGCTACAGAACTCTGAGATAATCCATTGTTTGCCCACTCATTTACTTTTTGGAAATTACAGTAACAGGGAACCATGTAAATTTACGTCAAGATTTCTTTTGAGAACATCAAGATCTCAATTAACACTTCACATAAAAATACAGTTTCAGCTAATTTGAGATGCACATTTTTCCTATGTAAAGAAAAAGATTGAGAAAGCATTTATAAATATGCTCATATTTATGACTAATGTTAATACTATAAGCAGTTTAACAAATTACTGACTAGTCAGTGATGACCTGTTGTGTGGGAATCAAGAAATGCTTCCTTGTGTTCCATGTTGTGAAAGGATATTAGCTTAAGGGAGGGTCTAGCCTCCCTAACACCTTTTGTTAAGTGGTCTAACTTCTCCTGACCAATGGGATTCATCCCTCACTGAGCTCCCAGACACAACTTTTGCTCTGGTTGCTCCCTTGGCTGGCTGGCTTAGGATGTGAAGGAGGCACATAGCAAAGGACACTGGAACAGTAACTTTGGACTTTTTAAAGATTCATAGAGAAGTTGGCCTGTCTTCGTGAGAAAACTACATTCAGGTGCTAGTTATCAGTCCTGAGATTAGATTCTTATTTGGCATATTTTAAAAGAGCTTCTACTTCAAGAAAAAAGTAGAAAGCTGTATTTATATGACAAGGTGAGGAATATCACCACAAAAATGAATGTGAAGTGTTTTTTAGGTAAAGGAAATTATCCTGTGCGGCACAAGAAAAAATCATCTGACCAAAAGAAATACACTATATTGTGTAGTTAACATGCAAATAAGTCTGCTCTTTTTTTTTTTTTCCTGAAAATAACAATAAAATTTGAAAGTAAAATCAAACATGAAGAAAAGAATCAAATATTTTTAATGAACTGTGCTTAGTGATTACATAGTGCTCCACATTTGTTGTCAAGGTACCCATACAATGTTTATTTTCTTTCTATTACCTGTAGAGCTGGCAGGTTGACAAGGACTTATTTTGAGTGCTGCATGCATGTTGAATATAAGTCTTTCAACCCATTGTATGCAGTTCTTAATAATTTTAGCAGATATTTATTACAGGCATACACTGAATATATTAAGTACTAAAAACATTTGGCTATTCATCTCATCAATCTTCTTACCTTTCTAAGACCATAACAATACTCGGTTCACATTTGGTGACTACTGTTAGCTACACTGTTAAGTGAGAGGAAACAATCAAAGTGATGAAGTAAATCAAAATTCACCACACTTCATCCTCCGTACAGGTGGAGTAACGAAAGATGCAATGTCTCAGCTACAAAACATGAAAATAAACACTGGCAGGAATATAGAAGAAAGGAAAAAAAGGAAAAAGGAAAGAAGTGGCACAGAAAATAATTTACCTGACTCTAGTGACTATCTAGAGTAACACCTTTACTGATACTGAACAGTATTTTCTCATACTGATGATATATTTTTCGACTGAGAGAAAAAAAAATGCTGGGATAAGATTCTTTCTGTCCACATATAAAAAACAAGTAGGTCACTGACCTGTGACCAGATGTGACTGTAAACATGTATCTGAGGAAAATAAACTGCAGATGCTCATAAAAAGGAACTGTGGATCCCTGTAAATAAAATTAGGAGAACAGACTTCCAAAAAAAGTCTTATGTGAGAATTTCTAGTGCCTTGGTCAGCTTCAATTGCTTGCTTTGCCTTTGATTTAAGGCACTTTTTCATAATAGTGCTATATGTCAAACTAATCAGTGCTTGTATGTTCACAGGGATACAGTTTTGAACTCTCATGAAAAGTTATAGTAGGAAAAGGACTGTTAAACCCCACTCTGTTCTTTGAAAATTTACCTCCTAGTGTTCTTGAAAATTATTTCTCCTGTGTGTAGAGGACTAGAAGGAAGGAAGTAATTAAATAAGATGTTCCTAAGGAAAAAAAAAAAAGGGAATACAACTAGAAACACAAGTTGCTTAAATCAGAATATTTATAGCTGATATTGGGAAGCTCAGAAGCTGTAATCTTAAAACTGACTTCCTCTATATTGTTACAATTCAACCAGTTGCTTATCAGCAATCAATAAATGGCAAGGCCAGTGATATTTCGCAAATACAAAGTTAGGGGGTTTACACTACCTGACATCATCAAAAAGGAGACTTCTGCTGGTTTCTGGACAGACTGTTCAAACAAATTTTATATTTTGGTTAAAGTTGTTCATTTTAAATACTACTCCAATATCTTCTGCATCCCTCTATGTCCTTATAAGTTTGTTTAGAGCTATTTTTTGTGTCTGACCAAGTCTCAAATTTGCAATTTTTCAAACTGTGAAACAAAAAATAACCACTACTGGTCCTAATTACAGTCAGCATTGTACAGACTTATTCATATATGCTGAATTATTTCATCTGTAACAACAATGCATATATTTATAGAATTCTTCTTTTCTACCTCCCTGAAGCTACACACTGACCAAGATAAAGGAGATGGAAATTTAAAATACATATTAACAGGAGATGGGGCTGGCAGTCTGTTCATTATAGATGAAAATACAGGAGATATTCATGCTGCAAAGAAATTGGACAGAGAAGAAAAATCCCTGTATGTGCTACGTGCCAAGGCAATAGACAGAAAAACTGGAAGACAAGTGGAGCCAGAGTCTGAATTTATCATTAAAATCCATGATATCAATGACAATGAACCAAAGTTCGCCAAGGACATGTACACCGCCAGTATTCCAGAGATGTCTGGAGTTGGTAGGTAAAAACCTATGCTTATGTAAAATGCAAATGAGTTTGAGCTGCTTTGGGAATTATAAGTGATTTATTATTTGAGGCACCTAATACTAGCTTTTGTGGATACTCGTGGAACAATTTTTGTTGCCAGTAATATATCATAAATGATTGGTTCCTGCTTTATTTGTTTTATCTTCATCCACTTTTTAATATGTTTTCCACACTATAAGCTACTCATTACTCTTTTTAGCCTGCTAGAAACATCAAGGAATGTAGCGGATATGGTTATCTTATCATTTACTTTATAGGTTTGCCACAGCTAAGAATATCATTTGCATAAAATATATCCTCTTTGTATTTGTAAACTCTTATTTACCTAACCTTTTTGTACCTTTAGACATGAAGAGCTTTAACATGTAAGTATATAAATCAATTAATGTATCAAAATGACACCAACTATGTTTCTACAAATACCTAAAATTAGTTTGGGGGTGGGTTGTTCATGATTTGAGTATTTTAATTTTTTTTTTTTGTCTTTGATATCAATATTAGTAGTTGTCATTACTGGTTTCCTTTTTTTTAATATGGACTTGTCTTTTTTTGGTGTTTTTTAGGTTTGTTTGTTTGTTTGTTTGTTTGTTTGTTTTAATATGAAACATATTAACAACTTCCCCCCCAAAAAGTCCTTTGTTTACAAAATAGTCTTCTTCATGGATAAATACTTACAGCTATTCACAACTGCAGCACTGAAAAGTAAAAATGTGGAGTGACAGCGCATGATGGGTGAGAAATACAGCATCAGTGGTAAATAATTCTCAGGTTTGTTCAAATAATGTGAAGCAATAGATAATATTCACCAGCACACATTCATCAGAAGTTATTATGATTATGTAAGTGCTCCACTCTTTTACAGTAGTGGCAGTCTCTCTAATAAGATGAGTATGCATAAAGTACATAGGCTCTGGGAAACAACTGACAGATAAATTCTAAGAATTATTTACTTCTCATGAATTACTGTAATATTTTGCAAAATCAGCCCTGGATGATGGCATTGCTGAGAGAGACTATAAAACACCAGACAACATTTGTGACTAATATGTATCTTTGCAAAATAATTTACAGAAGCTAATGATTGTCTCTGAGAGAAGTAGCAGAAATATAACAGAACAAGACTCGATTTTATAACTCTTTTACAACAATGAGAAGGGAGTAACCACACAATTATGTATAACGTGAGGAGACCAATAACGGTTACATGGAAAATTGATAAATTCTTTTCATTCAGAATTTACTTTGCTGATAATTGGTGAAGGAAAAATGTTAGTAGGGCACATGTCACATTTAATTTGAAATATATTTTTAAGGAAGGAACTCCATAGGAAATAAATGGGATAAAAAGCATTATGTCCATGTTGAACCTTATTACTCAGTCCAGCATCATTAGGGTCAATAGAGAAGCATGAATAAAAGAGAAAAGAATAATATACAGTGCTTTGGCACTGCCTGTGAAAATTTAACTCTATGAATTGTCTATATTTGATGTGGATGATGATAGTATACGTACCCTTACATATTTTAAGCTGAGGTGTCTGTAGAGGACCCAAGTAAAGGTGAGTTTTACTGTGAAGAAAGAATTAGAAGAAAAGAGTTTGAACAATAAAAAAAAGCCCCTTAACTTCCAATAGGAAGGCAAAAAAGGGACCTAGGTTACTCTCTGCTCTGTTTGGTTGACATTTGCATTTGAGGATATAAAAACTACATTGGAGTAGCAATTTTTAGCTTTTGAATTTGAATAAGTAAGAGTACTTTTGAAATTTCTTAAATAGCAGCTATTAAGAACCCAAATCCAAGTCAGTCCATTAAAAAAGCAGAAATTCTCTATTTCTGAATTCAGTAATATAAGTGTTACCTCAGCATTACATATACGTAAATAAGGAATACATAAATTTATGCCTTCTTGGAGTCCCTTTCTCCTCATTCAGGTAAGGAAGTAGATGCCACAATGGAGAAAATTACTTGGGAGTGAAAAATTCAGATTCTTGCTCTAAGTAGAATGTAACTTACAGGTGAGCAAGTGATACTTTTGTAAATATTGCCTTAAAAAAAATTCTCCAATGCATTATGAAAATGACATATAAGCGGTTGTAATTATTCTTTATTCAATAGGTATGATTTAATTAGAAACTAACAGCTTTTCTGCTGTCTGGCTATCCAGTTAAAATAATTTTTTACTGGACATAGTGTTTTCTGCAAAGCATCAGAATTTATAGAATTGTCATTTATTCAAGTAGGTTCATTACTCCTCAACACCTTAATCATTCTTAATGATCTCAACACTCCTTAATCATTCAATGGTTTTCATATATGTTACTGTTATCAGATTAGATGGGTGTCATATAGAAATCAAAAAGCTTAATTTGGTAAGGAAGTAGGGCCTAACCTTTTAGTTGTTTCTGGACTGTAAAATTTAAAATGGAATTTAAAGTTTAAAGATCATGTAAAATGAGTCATGAAGGAAGAACAAACCGAGGAATTACTGTGTGAACAGTGCATGCTAGCATTGTTACTGCTGTGCAAATGTATTGAAAGAAAAGAACAGAAAATGTATTAAAAATGAAAGGCAGTAAAGAGACTGAGATCACAAAACTGAATTCCAGAAAACTCGAAGACCTCAGAATAAATTAAAAAAAAAATTGCCCCTTAATTCTATATGTTGTCTATAACAAATGGAAGAAAACAAGCATAATAAAATAAAAGCAAGAATCCCTGGAATAAAGTAATCAACTTTATTAAGACTATATCAAATTTAAAAGTCAATACAGTTCTGCATTACCTGCATAAATACTGAAGATAATGAAAGCTATTTTTTATGAATATATATATGTACAGGTTCTTGCATATCTAACCAAATAACTTTTCTGACTGGAAAGAGCTATATAATTACACTACACATTTTAAGAAACAGACATTATTGTGACGAGCAGGTCAAACATTTGTGGGAAAATCTCAGTTTCTTCACCTCCTCTACTTCCTCTCAATTTTGTGTCCTTGAGTAAAGTTTTTTTCTGAACTATTATGTTTATTATGTTTGCCAAGTTCAGCAAATATGGCAGTAATAGTTTATGAAAGCTCAGGAAAATGTCACTAAGATTGAGAAATTGTAGAGCAATCATCACTAGCAACGTTTCCAGCTGCATGTGTACTTGTTATTCAAATGACATATCATACTACATATTTTTCACTGTGTTACTGACTTTTTTGGAATAACTAGATCTAGAACACACAACAGAAAATGGTAAGTCAACACTTCTGACAGAATGTGTGATTTTCAGTACCAACAGGCGAATCTCACTCATCTTCAAGTAGTTTGACAGTAAGAACAGTGAAAGCATAACATGGATTTTCAGCACAACCTATCCAAACCTGGGGGAAAATATGAGTGCTTATTTGTGTGCTGGTCTGTGCTATTCCTATGTTGTAACAGCTACACTGCAGCCATCAAGCTATACATGAATTAGCCTTGCTATGCCTAAATGGAATATAGACATACCTCCAACAGAATTACGGTTATACCTGAAATGCTGTGTAGAGAAGTTAGTACTAGAAGCAATCAAAAGAACTGAAGTAAGCTGACTGCAGTGTCATTTTAGATAGCTTTTACAGAAGTGATCGTGCTGAATACTCACAGTGATATTAACTTAAACCATTAAATGAGGACATTAGTTTGACAGATTCTAAAACTCAATGACATGGAATTTCTCTTTAAAATCAGCTACTATACTGAAGAACTGGAGGCTAATAACTGCTGTGGCTACAGTTTTAAAGAGTGCTAGAGTTGACAGGAAGAATCCTGAGATTTATGTCAGACTACGTAAATTGATTCAATAAAAAATAGTCACAAAAATTGAGAAAAAGATGCTAAAGAGACCCATAAAATTTAATAAAAACATAATTTAGAAAGTGCAGGAGCAACAGTCATTCAACATTTTAAACAGATGAAATGTCAAAGCTGTACGCTACAGTCTTGGTCACAGTGAAAAACAGGTGGATTTGCAGCATAACCTGTTTGGCTGTGTTTTAGAAATACTGTCAGAGGAAAATTCAAGGAAACTAAATACATATATCTTTAAATATATTTAATTTCCTCTTCATGTAGAAGGAAAAGGACAGACCTGATCATACTTAAAATCTACCTATTTAATCTTCAAGGTTTTCACAAGTAGAAGCTATGATCCAAGTATTTTTCCAAGTAAAAAATGATTGCTAAAAACATCCGAAAACAAAATATAATCAAAACAAACCCTATATGTTATTGTGTAAACCATTTTTCTCAGGACATAAATAAAGTAATTAAGAAATTTTTAAAAAGGATGTTAACAATGAGATGTTCTGTGGAGTTCAGTACCTTCTGACTCATGCTTACCTACCACCTTCTAGGTTTTATGGATCTAACCAAAGGCACTTCCCCGTTCTTTTTATAATTTCTACATGGTAAGATTTGTATAATGTATTAATATAGAGTGCCATATTTTAAATAGTTAAATTTAAAACTATATTTTTTCTATTAAATTATCTTTATTGCAAATACAATCAGAAAAAGAGAGATTAATTTGCAGGAGAACACATGGGGCAATATGCATCATTACTACCATTTTCTTACCTTGCTGTTGTCTGTGAGTGCAGTAGTACATGCAGCAACATCAATTACACAATGATTGCGTTAGAAGGTCCATTGGCGTTGTTCACTGTTTCTACAGTATCTGTTGGGAATCTATAATTATCACAACTACTACTGGATTTAAGTAAAACTACACTCTGATTTTTAGATTTAGTTACATCACATTTTGAGCATCTCATAATCAAAACTACTTATTTCTCAAGAACTATTTGGATTTTGTATAGGAAACCCTTACAAAAAAAAAAGTAGGCCATACAGTAAAAAAGGAAAAAAAGAAAAAAAGAAACTGAAACAAATATAGTACAATCACATTTTCAATTTTTGAATTTCCTTATGTCAGTAAGCATTAATCTAATGACTAAATGGAGGCAGTTTTCATTTTCATATTTCAACAGGAAATAATTATATTTTCTCTTCTTCATATTTTTCCTGGTTTCAGATACTTATAAAAAAAAAGCCATGAATGACTGTCTTGATTTTCCTACAAGCTTATGAAAACTGCTTTGCTAACTTGTAACACTTCAGAATGCTAATTGTTAACATATACTCTGTTTTAAAATGAATTATTCAGTTAGCTTTACAAGAAAGATATATTTCAAAAAATATTTTATCAGCAAGTTCATATTTTACATTCTGCTGTTAAAATACAGAATTAAAATTTCTTTTAGTCAAACTAAGCACAAGGGTAGAAATCCTGTAGCTAGAACACTTCCTTGTATTTCTGTTTGCATTTACTACTATAACTAAAGAATTTCAAACCATCTGTAGCTGTAAAAATCTGTATTAGCTTCTCTCTTTTAAATGCAATATCTTGATGCTTTTTTAAAATTAATTGTTCTATTATTTTATATAGATTTTTATAATTAAAAAATCCCTTTCAACAAAATAATGATAAAATAAAATGAGAGTTCAATGCCTCATAATACTTTTTTAAAACAAACCTTCAAGGTAAAAAGGGCAAAAGAAACTTGTTAAGCACTTAAAAATAAAAATCTAATCTTCCCAGAAATTTGGGATATTTTGGGGTTTTGTCAGTTTTGGACATGCATTCTGTTAGGTACATGCATCACGTTTTCATTTACAATAGGCTTGCAGTACATTTTTATTAAGAAAGTATGTAGAATGCTTTACAACAATTTTTATTTGGTATGAGGCAGAACTTTCAGAAGAACATGAGGAGGTGCTTTAAGCCTTTGTATTTCCAGTTGAAAAAAAGAAAACTGCTGGAACACCAAAGGAATCTTATTTAGATTATGGTTGGCCTAAACTGTAGAGACTATGTTTTAAAGCGGCCACAAACTCATTGAAGTTTATATATCTGTATTTCCCATCAATTATTGGAAGACTTGAACAGCTCTACTCCATAGATATGTCAAAACGTCTTCAGCTACTGTAGCAACAGATGTCATAGAGCCCTTGGAGTGACAGTCATCTTGCAAAGAGGAATTTTCAGGCCAGGATTGCATTGAAAGTGACTCCCCTTAGGTGTTTCTGATCCAGTGCAATACTGTCTGCCTGGTGACTTTATTGTAAAATAATTATTATTTCCCAATGTCTGTGTATAGTGAGAGGAAAAAAAACTCAAATAAAACAAAACAAAACAAAAAGCCCAACAGAAGTCAATCTTTGTGGAGCAGAGCTTGAAATTAGCATTAAAAGTGCCTCTGTCATACTTACACTAAAAATTGTTTGATGTATCCATTTTCCTCCCTTTTATTTCAATCAGTTTTCAGCTGTACCACTATAATCTCTGAACAAAAGCATAATGGGACTGAATTCTTTTGTTCAGCACTTTTGCTCACACTGCAGTGCAATACAATGGGATACGTTCTGCATTGTTTGGGATGCAGACCTTCAGACAGGATGTTAAACCAAGGTCCTTGCATCATTCATGGCTTCACATCCAAAAGTAAAAATATCACTGACATTCTAAAAATATTAAGGAACAGTCATATGGCTTCAGCCAGTATATATAGCTCTTGATACAAACAAACACCCTTTATACAGGGTGTTTGTGTTACAATTCGCAGCCATGTACAACCCGTTTTCAGAGCCACAGTAAATGCATAAGGGCAGTTTATAGGCATCTAATTTATTCCTTTATGAGCTGTTGCAGCTACCAGCCACCCAACAATTTTGCTTCTTCTAAGACAGACTGCAGTGCAAGTGTGGTGAGCCCCTTCTCACCAAATTATGTGACCAAATTGAAGCCTGCAGCAATTGTTACAGCTAGTATTAAAGACAGGAATAGTTGAGACTAATAAATAATTACTAATATTAGGAACATTTGTGGCTTTATCAGAAGAAACTTGTCAAATAGTTGCATACACATGCTATATCCTTTATCAAAATTAAACTATGGCAGACATTAAAATAAGCAATCTAATAATGGGAAGGATGTAGTCTGTTGTCTAAGGACATATCTTGCTCTTTAAGTGCTAACATTAATGTCTCTATTTATATCATGCTAATGCACAGGTTTTTTTCCTGACACAGTGTAGCTCACTTGTGTAGTTTTAGGTGTCTGAAAAAAAAATATTTTCTTAATTTAAATGATTTTTGAAATTGGAATTTCTCGAATGTTGGATCTGTAGTAGTCTGGGAAAATTTGATATAAGTCAGGAATTGCAATTAATAAATTAGGAATTGTAATTAACTTCATATAAGTAAAATCTGTTTGAGAATTGGTTACGTGTAGCCATAAAAGAAATTTTTAAATTATATGGAGAAGAACTATTTCATTTTTTTATTCTGTTAAATCAAAGTACATTTAGGATGCCTTCTTAGTGTAATCTTCCTAACAGAGAAGATTTTCAGTTCATTTTGAAAACAAGGACAGCTTTCTGAATGCCTGAATATATATTTTACTTGTTAACTTAATACAGCTGAATATAAAATGCCAAGTTTATTTTTTTAAAGTAATGCATGCATGCATTTATTTTGAAAGTAATACAAGAAGGCAGGGTGGTTCATTTTGTTTGGGTTTTTTTTACCAGATTTCTCTATGGCTACTAAATATCTCAAAAATGTGTAAATAAGACACAGTGGATATTTGGGTGCAAGATAAAACAAAACCTTTTTTCTAAGATAAAATAAATTAAAGTAACCAAGTATCATACATGTAGAATGTATATAAAGATGTTTTGACATAAATTTCAGTCTTCCAAAAAGGTGGCCTTCTCATCAAACAAATCATCTGTCACAAAAAAAAGATCCAGACTCCTACATCTATTTATCCCATGTACCTCATTTTGTGAGCTACCCCCCCTCCACCCCTAGCCTTATGTTTTAAAATTGTTCCTGAGAAATGATCTCATATGGATCTGAATAATTAGGAATACTTCTATTATAAATTATTTAGCTGCAGCATACCACCAGCCTAAGAATAGCAAACTCAGGAAAATTACTCCCCCACAAAAGTTCACTTTTGTCCCTAAAAGACCCATCAAATGGCTCTCTATTGTGGTGGAAGGATTGTTAATATCTACCCATAATGTATATAGTATTGTTGAATAAGTAAATTTCTCACTTAAAAGGTATCCATGCATATATATGTATGCATATATATATATGTATGCATATACATATACATATTAATTATCTATGTTTAAATATGTTATAGAAATAAAACATGACATTTCTTTCAATTAAATCATAAAAATAGATATGAGAATTGATAATAAATTTCTAGTAACATAGATGATGAATTATAGAAATGACAGTTACTATACGTGTGTTTTCCTTTGTTCAGTTAGTTAACAATTCATCTTGAGTTCTGTTATACGTCACATTTTTTCCTTCATGCCAATCATATAGCTATTTTGGAAATTTTCTGTCACACACAGACTTCACAGAGTGAAGAAAATGAAGGTAAGAAAATGCTTATCCTGGACTATCTTATCTAACTCCTGTTTATTTGAAAACTACTCTGTATTATTCTCCCAGATACTCATCTTTTACTAAGTACATGGAACAATATAACTTACATCATTTCTCATGGCAATCACCATATTTTTCTTAATATCTAGTAAAATGCACATCTACAAGTTTTCACAATGACAGCAATTCTGATGCTCACATTTACCTCATTATCTGCTATCTAACTGGATGCTTCGAAGACTTTCCAGAATAGCTTTTTCCTGAAGCCCCATAGATATATGACACTGCGATATTAAGATCATTCATGATTAAGAGCTGTGCAAGTATAAATTCTATTCCTTATGGAGGTTGTTTGTATATTCCTATATAAAAAACATATTGCTCACACCTAACTGGTATTTTAGAAATAAAAAAACGACCCAACCAACATGACTAGTTGTCCACTGAAATATGCATATGTGTGTGAATACCCTACATTTAACAGAGTTGCTGCCAATAAACTGCAAATTCTCATCAAAGCATCCTGTCAGAAAGCCAGTTCAATAAGATACTTCACTCTGCTCCAAGGAAAATAATAATAACCTGTGATAAATAAGGCTATGTACACAGTATATTGGAAATGTAAACAAAAAATCAAAAGGTTTGTTTTCTCATGAAGTCACAATGTGTGAGTTATTAAAAAACACTACTTAAATAACACCTACCTCTTAAGCACAGTTAAGTGATTAAGAAAAGGAAGAGAAAAATGAAGATCTATATTTCGTGTTCCAGAAGTCTAATACTTATGAACGTTATCACTTAGATTTTAAAAGATATCTTGGCTATCTGGAATGTGTGTCTACCGAGGATGAAAAATTATTTATATGTCCAACTAATTTTCATTGAGACCTAGACACCCCAATGTCTATATCTTTGGAAATTAGCTCAGGCATTTTAAAGAATATTTCTTAAACAAGCACTTTGGAATCAATACCTTGAATCTGTTTTCAGCCAGAGGTCTGTTTTCAGCCAGAGATTTGCAAATCTATGAGAACTTTCCAAATGACATCATCCTCATGATGTGCATCATTTACTGTGACCATAATCTTACAATCTATAGCCAATGTAC
Source organism: Phaenicophaeus curvirostris (assembly GCF_032191515.1). NCBI lineage: Eukaryota > Metazoa > Chordata > Aves > Cuculiformes > Cuculidae > Phaenicophaeus > Phaenicophaeus curvirostris. The sequence continues at coordinate 26,621,909 of NC_091394.1, read as the reverse complement.
TTGCAATCAATTTGCAAATATAGTAAAAAACTCAACAATCTTCAGCACAGCACTTCTGCATCATAATTACTTGACATATTATACTCGAGACATTGAAACACTTTTAAAGGTAAATGAGATGCCTAGGAATAATAACTCTAAAGTCCCTAGAATGACCTTATTTAATATTCTAGGGGCTTTATCTACATGTACATACACACACAGGGATGTGTACAGACTTACATCTGTATTTACTTATATATACCTATGCAAGCTTTAAAAGCATTTTGCTTTTGTGTAAAAATAGTATTTGTAACTAATTTACTTTTTAAAAAAACCCACATAACTAAACTAATCCTGGAATTTCTTTCATTTTCTCTACTTTAGACTCCATTTCTTTTCCAAATTACAAGTCTTTGTCATCGTTTCCACATACAGCATCCACTCTATCTAACCACAACAGAATGAAGAGTCTTTCACAAATCACACAATGTAAATCTGAGTTCACCTAAATTATCTTCATTTACTCCATTTTCATAGAAAATTACTCTTCCACACCTATATTAATGTTCAAAGAGGCAGACTTTATTCCTACCAAAACAGGCTTCCTCACAGATGATGAAAATGCCCCCAAATAAAATAAATATGAGGCCAACTTGTTTCTTAATAACAATATACTACATTTTCATATTTGTAATAAAGGTTCACATATAGTTTCAAATTGCACCTGTTTGCAGAGCTAAAAGGTAGAAATTCTGTAAGGATTTCTATTTATTTTATTCAAAATTCTGAACATTGAAATGAGAGTAAGGTTCTAGCTCTCAGTCATAGATTGGAATCCATAGTAAAGAGCCTCTCCAAAAACTAAAAAGTGTTGTGTTTGAGCCAAACTTATAAAAAAAGAGCAAATGAAAAGCAGGTATGGAAAGCTAACTTGTTCCATAAACCCCCATAATCATAAAACTATCTGTGTTGCATTGTAAAATACAGAAATGTAGAGGCATGTACATCAGAAACTAAAAGTTTAGTCCTAAAACCTGGGAATTATTGAAAACTCTTTCTTTTAAGCAGGCTTTTTTTTTTTTTTCTTTTATGTGAAAATTTTAGATATTGTATAGAGGATCCCAGGTAACTTCTTTGGAGAAAAGAAAATGGCAAAGCAGAAAGCTTCTGAAAGCTGTACTACATGAACAAGTTGCCTTGAGGGTGGTGCAGAAATAACACCTCTATAATTACTTTGTGATTTTATAAATGAAAGATTAGAAATAGAAGTAAAAATATGGTTGGAACTGTTGGCTACGAATTGAAATTTTTAATCAATAGGTGAAGTTACAGCCTTTAGGAACTACTTCTTCCTTTAGTATAATCAACAGGGATAAGTTCTTCCTAAGCTTATTCTAAAAGTAGCTGAAAGTTTTTTCTTTCTTTTGGAGTATTCCAGAAATTAAGATGGGCCAAAGGATCAAGATTGCCATCTTTAGGAAGGAAATAAACCTTCAAAGATTTGTAAGTGGTGGAGTTCCTCTGACTGACCTGTCAGGGATGGCAGCTGTCAATACATAAAGCTGGCCTATTCCCCATACTCTGTAAAAGCACAGTGGTCACAGAAAGAGTGACTGAGATAATTAACTGTCATATTAGGCATTATTTGTTTCTCCTTCAATTTATTGGCTTTATTAGCAAGTAATTCTAGTTGGAACAACCTCACCATATGCTTAGCATGCCACTGGTGAGTTTCATCATTCTTTTGAATAGAAATGTTGAGAATAATTTTGTGATTCACTCTTAATTTTTTTTATTTCTTATGGAACATAAACTACAGATACTTGCTTTGCCTAAAAGGAGTGTGTTTTCTAAATTTAGGTATCCTTAGCATGTTGAACAAAATTAAAAACATCTTTAAGCTGCAGTTCATTCATTACGGATGGCAGATCACTTCATACTGTATCTCTTTAGTACAATGCAAGGTAAAAGCCAGTCAACATTAAAAACTGAAAAAGTCTGTCTACACTTTTATCTGTCTTATCACTGCCATTTGATGGTATCAATATTGCTGTTTCAGAAGTGAATTTTTTATGGTAAGAAGGGGAAAAAGAGCTTCCCTAATGAATAAACATATACAGTGTTGTTCACCCACCAGTACTCCAAAATACTTCTCATTTGTTGTACTGTTTCCCACTTGTTATTGCATCCATAATGCTTTTCAAATTCTCATGCAGGGCATCTGATGCACTTCACTTTTGCAATTACTGCCTAAGGAAAGCTGAAGTATTGAACAGCAGGAGGGCAAAGGCTAGAAGCTTTGTTCAGCTTTAGCCATTTTTTCCAGTTGAATTTTGGACATTATGTTACAATTGTGTGTGTATTGTATTCACTAGCAAAAGCCTCTACCCAGCATTTCAGGCAGACTAAAGACAGAATAGTTGGGTTACATTGCATCTTTCTATGTGCTGAAATGATCATTAGTACATACTCCTTTAATGCAAGTTCTGATAACACAATCTAAAATGTGACTTCATTTTCTCATAGAAAAGAAAACATTGAACAAAACCCCAAAACATCAAAACACAACACACACAAGAAATTATGGTAATTATTTCCCCATTATGTTTCCAAAATAGAAAGTACTGTTTCTAGAGTAAAGCTGCATAACAATAGCAACTCTTATTTCCAGAACTGGTGGTGAGTCCATCCATTTTTACTGGTATGGAGTGACATGGAGATGAAAAAGTAGTTCTGAAGGAAGAAGCAAGGCTGTACTGTACAGAATAACTTGGTATTCTTGCATATGTCATAAATTATTTTTAGTCACATTAGCAAGGACTGTTTATGTACAACACAGAGGTGCAAAGTTTGTGATTCCTGGATGGGAGATCAGTGGCAGCCAAAACAAAGGTACAGTACCCATCTACAGGAGCTAGCACACCAACTAACTTCTCAATCAGCCATTATGTGAGACTATATACACAAAAACAAGAGACAAATTAGGTGAATTAGGTTTCACCCCATACCTGTATGGTGGACTATTAAAAATAGTGCATTTGGTAAAATGTAAGTTATGAAATATTGCATCTCCTGTTTTATGCCACCTATTGCTTCCTCTCTTTTATTCTTTTTTATACATTTCTGCTCATATGTATGGCTGAACTAAATTTTGAATTCCTTTTAATATTTCAGTGTCATGTTATTGCTTAATCGAGTCTAGATCCTTAGGTTCCTTATTTGTTCTTTTTTTTTTTTTTTGCTTTTCTTGGATCATTCATCTGTTTACTTGTTGACACTTCTTCTATTCTGTTTTTATTCTTCATTTTCCTTTGCTTTTACAAACCTTTCATACTGTCAACCTACTGGCCTTTTCTGGATCAAAGGAAAAGCAGTCTAGTGAAATATATGCTAAATTGTGGTCATGTACAAAAGAGCAAAGTTCACTTTGCAGTTCCCTATTCCTTCAGCTTTCTAAGTAGAATTGTCTACCAGTCAAAACATGAGTTGTATCTCAATATATTTAGCCCTGGCCTTTGTACAGCAAGCAGTCTAAACTGATGTAATCCAATTGATGTGGTAATAACATCCTTGGTGGTGAATTCTATATTTCACTAAACTTTTTAGGCTTGGGTTGTGCCATATGACTGCACCAAGTTCATTACATAAGCACAAAGTCCCATCCAGAGAGAACAAACTGCTCTCAAAACCGAAAGTGGTTTAACATCTCTCAGTATTTCCACAACTCATGTAAAATTTAACTCATGTCTTCAGCAGGGGCATCTCCATTTTATGTCCACATGAAAGGAATCCTTGGAGACTTGCTATCTGACCAAACTATCTGTCCACACTATCTGTCTACTTCCCTTCATTAGGCTTTTAGCCAAACAAGATTCTTAATTTTGCCTCCAGAAGTTTTCCTGAGCTCTCCCAAAACTTTTCATCTTGTAAAACTAATCAACTTCTAAAATCTTCCCTCCAGGAATAAACTTGATGAACAGCAGATTGTCATTGTGCTTGAAAACAGGAAGCAAGCACAAGAGCTTCTCCTTTAGGGAGACAAAGTCCTTCCTGCATCTCCACTTGCCCCAGATGGTCTTCTATTTCTGAAAATGAAGCAGCCTTTCTGCTTTGAGTGGAGCTCTCTCTTCAACACACACACACACACACTTTTCAATAAGTGCCAGAAGTTTCACAGAAGTTGAGTTGAGAAAAAATACAAAGGAAGCTGTCTAGTAATGTAAAAGGCATCCTGGTTTAGCATTTTCAGATTTTTTTTTATTTCCAACTTACTTTTTGGAAACTTTACATTAGAAAGTCACAGTCTAAATCAAACGTCTTATTTTTTCTTAAAATCAAAAGCTGGTATTGATCCAAAATCCTACTTTTATAAGTAATGTCAGAATCAAACTCAAAATTTTTAAGCCACAGAATATTCTTAGGAAAAGAAATGTTATGATTCTGAATGATATTTAAATCATTGCCATTTTTTTCATGGTGGAATATTGAAACACGCTATGCTAACAATGTAGTCTGTTCATTTTCTTCACCTGAGATGGAGACCTTTGTTTAAAATGAAGGTTACAGAAAAAGCTATCCGTGAAAATAGCATTTTCAAATAGACCGGTTATGTTCTTCTGTCTGGCAGAAGCTGTTTTAATTTGTGTCAACCAAAGAAGCCAAGTAGGAACAAGAGCTGCATGCTGGAGACTATAACTTTATATGAAAAGGGAGCAAAATATATTCCTGTTTCATCTAGCGGAAGACCCTTTCTGGACTACACCAGTCTTCTACAGACTACTTACTTCAGCTTTGCCATGCACTGTGGTAGGAGTGCTAGGAGACCTAATTATACCAGAGGGACACTTTGAAAGTCTGAATACCATAAAAAAAATAGAGGGCATTTAAAAATATTACATAAAAGGACCCTAATTTCAAATGTTTTTCAAATTTTTGTCTCACTCCATGAGTTCTGGAAATTTGTGTCTGTGGGACTTAATGTCTAACACTGAGTTATACTGTTCTAGATATGGAGTGATGCCCTCTCATTATTATAAAAGAAAATCATGTTTTCTTTTTTAGACTCTATATTCCTACTCTGGAGATATTAAAAATCCACCTGCACATGCTTCTATGAACCCTGCTGTAGGTCAACCTCCTAGCAGGAGGGTTGGACTAGAGGATCTCCAAAGGTCCCTTCCAGCCCCAACAATTCTGTGATTCTGAGATCCTGTGATTCTTGCTTACACATACCAGTATACAAGCACACAGACATACACACGCCAAAGACACTCTTTACACAGGTTTAGTCTATATATTTCTTTTTTCAGGTTATCTTCACAATTTTCCTCCAGCATTTCTCCACCCTTAAGTTAGGACACCATCCATAACAGCTGTGTTGTCAAAATGCTTAGGCTTCTAGACTCAAATGTATATCTAAGCAAAGAAGGAAAGAAAAAAAACATTACTGCCAATGCTACAGCACCTATAAAGCCTGGAAAATTCAACTGTAATTGAACTACTGTTTCTTGCTCAATGCATGCAGACATAGACAGAACCTTTGAGAGACAAAGTCAACAAAGCATTCTGCAAGCTATGTGAAAGTAGTATTAGCAATTCATCAAAACTGAACAAAATAAAACAAAACAAATAAGAAAAAAAGAAAGAAAGGAAAAGAAAACAAGACATACCTCTTGAGAACTATTTTAGTTCCCATGCTTAGATGGGAAAGGTTTGCTGCCTAGGATTGGGTTGAAGTTAAATTTGTTTTGTAGAAAAGTGACGTTATTGCTTCTTAGGCTGCTATTTTAGTCATTCTTGCAGTTTCTCCACCATCTTTCATAAAATTTGCTTGTGTGGTATGTTTGAACTTGGCTGGCTGCCAGAGGCCCACCTAGCTGCAATCTCACTACTCCTCCTCAACAGTAAAATAAAACAGAAAAGCTCATATATCTAAATAAAGACAAGGAGACCACTTAAGAGTAATCATCAGAGGCAAAACAGACCTGACTGGGGATAATAATTTAATTTATTGCCCATCAAAAATAAAGTTGGATGGTGATAAGCAAAGACAAAAACTAAAACACCTTCTCTTGTCCACCCTACCCCCCCCCCCCCAATTTTTTCCCAGGCTCTACTTAATTTCTTCATTCCTGTCCATTTGGGCAGCTGTGGATGTATCTCAGAAAGTTGCTAATTTCTAACATAGCAGCCTGATTGGTGTTTTAAATCATGCTGACTTTTGCTGACATATGTGGGCACAGGCTGCTTGTGAAGTAATCTAGATTATAAATAAAAAAAATAATAAGCACATCCAAATTATGCAGGTACCATTCAGGCTGAGGTGAGGATAGGGCCTAGTTGTCTTTAATTAAAAAGATCCAAACTAGTTATGCCTCATTACCAATTACTTTTTAATTAGTGCTGAGCTTCTGTATTTCACTGCCTTTCCTGGAGTAATTTTGGACACGAAAATCTAAGAGAAGTTTCTTTCCTTATTAAAAAAAAAAATCTCTACAAGCATTGTATATCGTCTGTGAGGATACTTCTTTACAACATAGAAGACTGTTGGCAAAGAAGAGAGTGAACTGCATGCTGACAATTTTTTTAAGGCTATAATTTCTTTAATCCTTTTCCACAATTATTCCATTAGTTTACTAAGAAGAAGCAGCTGTCAAGACAATACATTTTCACTACTCTGCGGAACTGGACAAATAAAAGAAAATATCAAGATTTGCAGACTATGATGAGATTTAAATCTATGTAAGAACCATTTGAATTATCTGGTAGTTACCTCCAAAGTTTCCCTGGGGTTACAACTTCAGTACTCTCCTTGGCAAGCATAATTATAATGGCACTAGAGCTTCAGGAAACAAAGACATACATTACAATGAGACAAAGACAGACATCTCCCAAAGACTGCCCAGAGCTATGAAATAACTTTCTTAAAAGAAAAGGAAAAAAAAAAAAAGAAAAGAAAACAATCATTCTCAGAACAGGCTTCAGCATTCTTTTTTTTCATGCAAACAGTAAAATAAGAGAAGAAAGTTAATGTGCCTTCAGTTGTTATGATCATACTCAAAATTTTGTGTTAGTCCCAAGACAATGTCTAGATCAGGAGACCACAGCAGTAAGTTTTCCTGATTAAGATAGGTTGGGTTTTTTTGAGGGAAGGATGGAATGGACACATTAACTTACCTGCTTTTTTGAAAGCAGACAGGACTCATGGAACTTTTCTCAAAAGACGTCTTCATTTTTTGTCCAGATGAGCAGTTCTGTTGGACATTCTTTATGATAAAATTGTCCTTAAATATTCACTTCTTCAGGGTTATCTTTATCTTAGCTTGGCACACAGATGACCTCTGACTGTTTAACCAGCCAAAAAATAATCTAGATTGCTGTTGGCAAAAATCCTTTTCAGAGTTTGATGAATTGTGACAAAGCATTTTACAGTTTTGTTCTGCTGGTTTGTTGCAGGGAATGAAGTATTCCCCCTTTCTTGTAATTCTGTTCAGATAACCTGAAACAATGGGAAAATACACTATCATGTAGGTAAAATTATTATGCATAAAGATGTGTTACATACTATGAAAAAGCAGATGCATCCAACAGGACCTAATAACAACATGTGCTCTCATAAATCTGTTTTGATAACTCTGGATTACTACTTTCCCCAATCTCTCATATACACTGAAAAATGACATTAGAAATGAGTCAGTTAATTCCATTGATCACAGGTAAACTAGTATCTTCTAGATTTACCGTCACGACAGATACATGACTATGAGTTATCTGGATAAACTTCAGTCTAGAGAAGTTGAGGGTGAAGAAAGAAAAAAGAATAAGGAATGATATAATTTAAATGGACAGTGCTTAGGAGACATAAAATACATAAACAGAGACAGAAATACATAAATAATACCTAGCCAAAATAGTATAAGGAGCTTCTTAGTAGCCTTCTGCCCTTGGCAAGGAGTTAAGGACCCTTACACTTCTGGATATTGGACTGCCTGCAGTTATCCAGATTTTTGTCAGCTCCTGATTGTCTTAGCAAAATGTATCCTGGCATCTTGAAAACGGCTTATAAAGAAAAGTTCCCTCAGTACTCTCAAGGGCAGGAGGATCTCATCCAGCCTTGTACACTTATGAGTGTCCAGGCAGCATAACAAGTCATTAACCACTTTCTCCCGGATTATGAGGGGTTTATTCTGCTCTTTGTCCCTGTCCTCCAGTTCAGGGGGCTGAATACCCTGGGATAACTGGTCCATATAATTAAGACTGAGACAAAGAAGGCATTAAGTACCTCAGCCTTTTCCTCATCTTTTATGGCAATTCTTCCCCTCTGCATCCAATAAAGGATGGACATCCTCTTTGGTTCTATTTTTGTTCTTAAAGTATTTGTAAAAACATTTTTTGTTATGTCTTGCAATAGTTGCCTGATTGAGTTCTAGCTGGATTTTTGCCTTTCTGATTCTATGATTCTATGGTTTGCAGTAAGTAGTTGCCTTCTTTAAATCTGCTGATTTGTTGTTTGGTACCTGTTTAGGTACATCTGTTATCCAAGTGACAGCCACAGATGCTGATGATGCCAACTATGGGAACAGTGCAAAAGTGGTGTACAGCATCCTTCAGGGACAACCATATTTCTCAGTGGATCCAGAAACAGGTTAGCAATTAATTCAGTCTTAGTTTTTGCAATGACTGAGACAGGATGCAGGGATCAAGAAACTTTTCACTTGCATTTAAATATTGAAACAGTCATGCAATATAATCTGACTTGACATAAAGCTAATAAACTTTTTCAAAATGGAAATTGTACTCACATTATACATATGCCTTTTTTTGTGTGTGTGTGAAAACAGTATTGTTGCAGAAGAATTGCTTTACTTAGTATTAACAAGACTTCTAGAACATGACTGTTAACTGCAAAAGTCAACAATACAAAAAGGGTGTAGAATGCTGTAAGGGGTCCAAATAAGATACTAAAGCTTATTCTACATCAAATTTAATCTGTTTATTTCTAAGAAAAGAAAAAAACTAACCTGGATAATTTCAGACTATAAGGTATTAAAAAATAATAATCACTAAAGATAAATTAATTCTATCTAAAATTTTGTGATAGATTCTTGACCATTGACAATTTTTACCTCAATATGCTTTTTGAAACTGTACTCTGATTCCAACAGCTATTAGAATTGAAGCAAGAAGTATTTTAAATTGTAAAACATGAATGGAAGCCCTTTTCACTGTTGCATATGTAGGAAATCAGATGAGACGCAAACATAAATAAGAAAAACTTGTGTGAACTCTGGATATCTATAATCCAATATTTGGCCTCAAAAGGAAACAAACAACAATACTCACCCTCCCTCCAGATATTTAATCCTAATACATGTAAAATTTGACACTGCATTAGCTTACTCTGGCATGTTATCAAAATAGTTCTTCTTTAAGTATCCAGAAGTTAAGTGCAGTTGTACTCAGAATCCCTTAAATTCCTAATCCACTGGGTGTATTCAGCTGATTGCTAATTTCCTTTTTAAAAAAATTCTTTTTAAAAATACATCAAGGACATTATACCAAAAAGGATAATGAGAACCACATGACTACAGTTTTAAACGGGCATATATCAATTTTACCTAGAAATAAAGAGTTAGGTTTTTTTTTCACCTTTTCCTATCTCCCTCTTTTTTATCTTTTCTCCGATTCCCTACTCAAAACATATTTACCAGGTATGAACGGAGAAACAGGACCAGTACCGCACAACAATTAACTGATGGCAGCAGGCAGTTATATAGTCCAATGGCTTGGGGGACATGTCAGCTCTCATCTTTGGCTCTGGGATTTTCCTCCATCTTTATCCAATTTGTTTTGTAGCATTATATTTATTAACAAGCCCAGGTACAGTAATCAGAACTCAGTAATCCTAGATCGGATGTAAATGCCATAACAAATGGAATACAAAGTTTTTTTTCTTTTTTTCACTCTGTTTCTAGGAGTAGCAGTTTTCCAGGGTTGCTTTTTTCTGCTTTTTTCTCTTTCAAAGATGAGGACAGCAATCCTATCAAGCCAAGCTTGTAATGAGAGCTGCCTTCTGTGAAAGGAAAGGCAGGGGTCCTCCAATCAAAAAAGGACACTCTATTTAAATTCTCACACTTCACAAAACAAAGCTCATATCACTTCAGCTTGGCAAATCCACCACCCTTCTAAAAAAAAAAGAAGAGCTCTACTTGGCTTTCTGAAAGAAAACTGGAACTTGTCTGTGTAATTCAATGAAAAAATCTTATGGGCTCTGGATCCCAGGAGGACTGAGGTCACATCTCTGTTCAGGTTATGGGATTTTTTTTTTTCCTTACCTGAGGTCCCTGCTCTATTTGTGTGCTGTACAAGAGTCTGAGACAGTTCAATTACATTTATAAAATTCTTGAGATCAGAAACCCAAGAAAGGTTTTCCAACACTAATTTTATAGTCTTGTCCAATTACTTTAGCAGCCGTTCTCCTACTTGACTTACAGTGGCCATCATTGGGCATTAAAATCTATGATCTATTACTGTACAAAAGAATAAATCCAGGACATGTTAGAGTTCAGCCTTGTGCTGTAATCTCAAAATGTCTTCAGTGCTGGAGATTACACAATGCATTAAAATAAAAGCTGGGTTAGTAGTGGAAAACATTTCATAAACTCAACAAATACATTTTTTTCATTGAAAGAAAAATTAAATTGGTTTAGCACATCACAACCAATTTCTCTTATTTCTTAAAATGCCATTAAATCAGCTGTAGTTCGAAAGACTTATCGCAGCATATCTTGTCTTGATTGCTATGGATTTACATCTGCACTGTACATCTTGCATGAATCCATTTAAAAACAATGAGGTTAAAGAAGGTGGTAGTGCTTCTCCTTCACCTCTGTGTCTCCTCTTTTTCCCTCTTCTCCAAGGAATAATCAAGACTGCTTTACCAGAGATGAGCAGAGAAAACAGGGAGCAGTATCAAGTGGTCATCCAAGCAAAGGACATGGGAGGCCAGATGGGAGGACTATCGGGAACAACCACCGTGAACATCACACTGACTGATGTCAACAACAATCCACCTCGTTTTCCCCAGAGTATGGAGCATCTAATAGCTCTGTTGTTTTCCGAAGAACTCTAAAATCACTGTCACCATCTGGGATCATCTTATTTCTTCTTTTTTTTTTTTTTTTTAGTATAAATACTGGCCTACCGCTGTGTCTGTTTATGTTGCAGCATTACTAAGGCAAATGGGAATCTCTGGCTTCATTTTTTTTTTTTAGTAGCAAAGTATTTATTGGAATGATAAAGTTACTTCCCATTCCTACACTATTTATAGGAATGTGAGCTGTAACAATAGGGCTAACTGCAGGTACATGAAAGCCTTTAGATAAATTTGATTACAAAATCTAGAGTTCAGTTTTTGGAGACGATTGTAGTTCCATATGTTTAGATAATCAAATAGGTAAGCATATTTTATAATGTACCATCTCGTACAGGCAGAGTTGGTCGGGTAGTATGCTCTACTGAAGGTCTAAGCATCTAGTTTAGGTACTTGCAATCTGTGTTCAATTCTTGATTTTGAATTATTTAATTGTTGATGTTGAATGATAATCTAGACCAGTGTGAAACAATTATTTTTTTTAAAAAAAAGTAGAATAATACATGTCAAACAGCAGAATGCTGAACAACACAGAAAGCGTCACAGCATACTACAGATCCTTTTATCCTGGACTACTGGTTTAAATCCAATCCCAAGTTGTTATAAACAGTGTCAGATAACTGTTTGATAGACTGCAGACAGGAGAAATTTACAGCCTCAGTTCAGCATCTGCTGGAAAAATGCCCACGTTATAAAATTTTAATATCTCATTGGCAGTGATTAGGGACCTGACAGATTCACCAAGGACTGAACAAACAGAGCTGATTTAGAAAACGCTCTCCTAGAGCTGAAGAAACTGGAAAAGCACTTAAGTACCATGGCAATAAATATACTTAGAATAGTATTAACAGGTCAACTTAGAACAGGCTTTTTAAGTATTAGAAAATTGACAGTGTGGGAGAAAGGATTCATGAAATTACATATGATTTTTTAAAAATCTCTATTTATGGTAACAGATTGCTTGTTAAAAAAGGAGAGGAAATATTGCCATCCTCATAAAGTAAAGATAATTTGAATTAATGCTTAGAGTTTACTTGCTGAGAATCATTGCTTCATATGGCAAACTCAAACATAAGTTTTTAACCAACCTTCTTGTTTGACTTCAGCAGGGAATGCTGCTTCAACATGTGTATCGTGATACAGCTAGTAATATTTTGGCAAATAGGACTTCTTGAACCTAAATTAGAAAGTGGTGTAGCATATTGCATTGTAAACATTGTTGCTGAATTAAATTAAATCAGATTAAATTAAATATAAAGAATAAAAATATAAAATATAAAGAAATAAATAATATAAAGAATGAAGAATGTATAGAACTGCAAAATGACTTAGGGTTTTCAGTCTCCTTAGCCTTTGTTCATTATGATGCTCTTTTTTCAAGATTAGCTGAAGCCTGAAATCTGTGAAAGTTCTTTTGATTACTTCAGTAAGCTTTCAGCTTGGTACTTAATTATAGAGAAATTTACACAATTTGATGCCTCATACAATGTTGTCTGTAGCCTTCTACTTTGAACATCACTGAAACACATTGGATAGGCTATAGAAGATCTATTGAGACATCTATTCAAATGGTGTAATATCTAGTTGGCTGATGACCTTTCCCTCTCATTTTCTTTCTCCTCAGCAAGGTGGTTTTCAATACTTCCTAGGAAATCAAACACAGAGAAACATCTAGGGGGTTTTATTTCTTCTCAGATAGTTATGAAGAGGGGCATATGTTCAGCTTCAAAGAGCTATCTAGTCCTGGAAGTCTGCTCCTTCCCAAAACAATTATCTTGCATTTTCTCTTACACGAGCAAACAATAAGTGAAAGTGTGGACCAAAGCAAAGGGTGAATTATAAATGGAAGCCACGGGAGTTAATATCTAGGTGTTGAAGAACTAAAGATTGATTTCTTAGAGGGACAGAAGAAAGGAAAATGGTAGAATGCACTGTAAAGTAGTGGTTGTGCAGACCATGTTAAGAAGAAACAGATTTTCTGTTTTCTTTTGTTTCCTGACAGGAATCCTGGACAGTTAAAAGTCAGCCTAACCTGAATTTAAACAGTATCATAATGAAAATCTTACACATTTTTAATCTGTGCTAATGGTACTCTAAACCAAATTAGCCAGCTTGCATGCCAAAAATGCATAGTACTCACACAGCATCACAAAAATAAGGAATGCTTTCAGGTGCAAAACACTCAAGGGAGTAATTTATTCTGGAAAAAGTCATAAGTAGCACTATTAAATCTGTTCATACAGTATTTCTGGCTCACCTACCAAACCCTTGAATTTAAGCAAACCTTCAAACTTACGGTTAGCTGGCAGGAATCCTAACTTTCATCCCATTTTCAGGCTAATTTAAGACAATAGCATGCATTTTAGCCTCTATGGATTGCAGTGACACGCTCTGCTGCAGAGTTTACGTATACGGTCTTGAATTTGTAAGAGGAAACACAATTTAGCGTCAAGCATTACCTTCCATTTTGTCACACATCTATATAAATAGGAGATGTTTGCAGTGACACTCCTTTTTACTTAGTGTGTGTAATTGTGGATAGAAACTCATTCAGCACTTAGACATTTGGTATAGTCCTTGTACCTAAAAGGATGCTTCAGGATCTTTTGAGTCTCTTAAAAGAAAGCAGAGGACGTGTAAATATATGAAGTAGGCTAGTTGTAAGAATGATACTTAGCCATATTGTATTACAATTTAATAAAATTTACAGTTTCTTGCTGAGCTATTCAAATAAGGATTGTACATTTTCTCAAGTGCTAAGTTTGTCAAGTCCAAACTCTTAAGGTATTTTTCCATTTCTACTACTTCTCTTAGTAAATTAATATTCATTTACATGAGAAACCAGAGCAAAAGAGATGTCAGATTCTGGAATATCAAAAATGTCAAATATAGCAGATTATTTTTTTACATATTTGCTTGGTACCAAATAACATCAAATACTGATTTAAAAACAGTTGTGTTTTGATAGTGATGAAAAGTCTTCATTGTCTAGTTCTGACTGGTCAAGAAAAGCATCTGATTAATACTTTTTCTGCAGTAATATGTCTTTATAATTAGATTTTTATTTCAAATGCTATCAGAAAATACATATAAATTGACTTTTCGTACACATAGACAGGATTAAAATGTCTGTATAATCAGAATTCTTTCTAGCAAACTCTGATTATAAAAACATTAAGTGAAACCAAAAATTGAAAGAGCACAAAAAATATGTGCAGAGTAAATTAAAGAAAGTCTGAATGTATCTGCATTTTAATTAACTATAGCAATTAATGTGAACATGTATCCAAATGCTCTTTACCATGACTCTTTAGTATGTATTACCAATAACAGATGAATAAATTACTTCCACACAGAATACCTACAAATCTTGAATATATTTTTCAAAAGAGTAATAAAAAAAGGTGTATTCTACTTTAAGTTCTCTTGAAAATACACAGTTTTCTACAGTCTTGTGCCTTAAGAAAACAAAAGAAAATCCCCTACTATTTCTAAATATATCATTTCTAGAAAACTGAGAGAAAAAATATATATATACACATATATGTAATTAATCAAGGTTAGAACTGGTGCCTTGTTATTGAGTTTCTCTCTTCCTTATAGCTGCACAATAAATTTTTTTTTGAAAGACATTAAAAGCACAATACTAAATGGCTTTGAAAAATCACTTGAAATTTCTGTGACAGTTTATCAATCAGTTCCAAACCTGATTTTAAAGTTTAGCATGATGACTAAGAGCATTTTTTCTTATACTTCTTCAAACTTCAAGTTACTTTAAAAATCCAGGTGAAATTGAAGATGTTTATTGCTCAGAAGGACACAATTTCTCAAAATAATAAATGTTTGATTTTGCTCTTCCAGGCACCTACCAGTTCAGCTCCCCTGAGTCTGCACCACCTGGGACTCCTCTTGGTAGAATTAAGGCCAATGACCCTGACGTGGGGGAAAATGCAGAGATTGAGTACAGCATCTCCAATGGGGATGGATCAGACATGTTTGATATCATCACTGACAAGGACACACAGGAAGGGATTATAACTGTCAAAAAGGTTTATTTTTTCTCCCTCTCTTTTATATGTACTTAGCTCTCCAGGTGTTATGGTTATTTTTCTTTTTTTCAGGGAAGGGAGGGTAGATCTCACAAGGGGTCAGGCTGCCAAGGAGTTGTTGGATTAGTTTTGTTCTTCTCTTTCTTCAGCAGATACCTGTTATGTTCAAGTCTCGAGGGAAATTTACTGGCATGTCACTTCACATAAAGCAATATTTCAGTGTCTGCTGTCTGTTCAATACATATACTCTCTCACACACACTTTTGAATTAGGGCTGTGAAAACCTGGAGGGGTTCAGTTCACAGTAGGGTTTGTCAGTGGAATGCTGCAGTATGGCTCACAATGGTGGGAGGCTTA
Source organism: Phaenicophaeus curvirostris (assembly GCF_032191515.1). Taxonomy (NCBI): domain Eukaryota; kingdom Metazoa; phylum Chordata; class Aves; order Cuculiformes; family Cuculidae; genus Phaenicophaeus; species Phaenicophaeus curvirostris. The sequence goes on along the minus strand of NC_091394.1, from coordinate 26,606,369 downwards.
CCTGAAGTTTGATGAACACCTCCAAGGCTAAACTGTCCCACTCTAAATCTGTCCGAAAATTAGGTATCTTGAGTACATAAAACTTGTCTTCATTTAGGACTAATCTAGGGAAAACCGAAGGTTTTATGTATTCCTTCAACTGAAGTCCAAAGAACAAAGTTATGGACAGAAACTTAATTCAAAATACCATCTCTGATAGATTTATTGGTTGCCTTTTAGTGTTTATGCTGTTAAAGTCTGAACATTACTTTCAGTTCTATTCTTACTGAACACATCAGTAACAATTAATTTATATATACATAAAAATAGATCTACACACCTGTATTAGGGAACATAGAATCATAGAATCACTAGGCTGGGAAGGACCCACTGGATCATCGAGTACAACCATTCCTATCAAACACTAAACCATGCCCCTCAGCACTTCATCCACCCATCCTTTAAACACCTCCAGGGAAGGTGACTCAACCACCTCCCTGGGCAGCCTGTCCCAGTGCCCAATGACCCTTTCTGTAAAGAATTTTTTCCTAACGTCTAGCCTAAACCTCCCCTGGTGGAGCTTGAGGCCATTCCCACTTGTCCTGTCCCCTGTCACTTGGGAGAAGAGGCCAGCACCCTCCTCTCTACAACCTCCTTTCAGGTAGTTGTAGAGAGCAATGAGGTCTCCCCTCAGCCTCCTCTTCTCCAGGCTAAACAACCCCAGCTCTCTCAGCCGCTCCTCATAAGACTTTTTCTCCAGCCCCTTCACCAGCTTTGTTGCTCTTCTCTGGACTCGCTCCAGAGCCTCAACATGTATATTTCTGTATGTGTATGTGCATGTATATGTGTACATATGAATACATATATGTATATGCATTACATAAATGTTACAAAAATTGGAAATCAGACTTCATAGTTTTTCTTTTCTCTCTGGAAAATTCAGGCCAGGGACAGGTCTGTGTTGACTCTCATACAAAATAAGCAAGGGCAGATGCAAAAGGAGGAGGAGTAAGGCTAAAAAAAAGAATAGGACAGAGAGTGTTTAAGAGCTGGGATAATTGTTCTCATTCCTACACATGAGATGAGACAAATAAGACCCTCAACAATTCCAACTTGTGGACTGATTCCATCTTCCTTGTTTCTTTCTCTCTTTTTCTGTAGATTGGCTCTTCTGGGTTTTCCAGGAATCTAAACAAGTAGTAGACAGAGGGATCATAATTGTCTTGCTGCCCTATAATACTTTCTATTTTTCTTATACCTACAACAAGCCCTAGTATACTCCTTCTTCAACATGCATTACTTTTAAGAACTTTTGCTCCTAAAAATGCCTACACTTCTAATTTATCATTATAGAACTGACCCACATTTCTTGTAAAGTGACTCAAGTTTCTTTACTATTATTATTTGCTCCCCAGCGTCTGGATTTTGAAAACAAAATGTTATACACCTTAAGAGTGGAAGCAATCAACATTCATCCCGATCCTCGTTTTCTTCAGCTGGGGCCATTCAAAGACACAGCTTTGGTCAAAATTTCTGTGGAAGACATAGACGAACCTCCAGTGTTCAGCAGACCCTGGTATTTAATAGAGGTAGATGAGGATGCCAAAGAAGGAAGCATTATTGGGCAGGTTATAGCACAAGATCCAGATACAACAATGAATGCAATAAAGTAAGCCATTACACAACGAAAATGCTTTAGATGTGGGTCAAGTTTCATGCACAAAGTCTGATAAGAGTGCAATGTAATAGAGAGTCACTTGAGTAATGAAGCCAGCAGGGGCAACTGAAAAGTGTCAAGCAGAGAAATGTCTATGGGAGCTCGTGAAGGCAAACACAATTAACAGGGCAGGATATGCTTCTGAAGGACAGCCTGTGGGTACCAAGTAAAAATAAAGAAAATGTCAGCATTTAACTGGCATCATGTTTCAGTACTTTCACTAAGCTGTTCATAAGATTATACTTTTACACCAAGCTTCCAATGGCAAACTTATGTAAAATAGTCAAAATGGTGTTTTTCTGTGCTCCCTGCTGGCTGGTAGCACTCAGCCTTCTGTACCTTCATAACCCCCTAGACAGAACACTGTCTACCATGTTCCCTTGTTCAACTACTTAATGATCACATTATATTAAATAAGAAATGACTACAGGAAAGACATAACAATTAGAAGGAAGTTTTTTGTGTTGTGAAACTGCTGTAATTGTTAGCCATCTGCTAATATTATTTGCAGTAACAAACACAGAACTGAAATTTGTGTGTTTACAATGTAACTGATAAAGAAAACTGATTTCTGCACTTCTGAACAATCCTGCTATGTCATGCAGCAGTACAGTTTGGGGTAGGAGGTGTGAGAGGAGAAAGAAAATATTTTTTTAAGTAATCTATGTATAAAATCTCTAACCTGATAGTGACCAGTAACTGATAGACTAATTTAAACAAACAGAACTGTAAAATAATTTTTTCCTTCCTAGGAGAGAACAAAACAAAACCAAGTGCGATAAAATAAGATTTTAATAACTTTCATCTTAAACAACAACTAATCTAAAAGATTTTCTGGTGATTTTGATGGTCCTTGTAAAATATCAAAAAGAAATATATTAATTGATATTTAATTAAATATATATTGTGTGTCCTTTGATGACTGAGTTCTCCAAGAAACAATTAGCTTGCAAAATTATTATCTAAGAATGTTCACTCTTAGTTGTTATTTCAGTATTCACTTTGTAAGCTAACATCTAATTTTAAATACCAGGCTAAGAAATTGCCCACATAGATAGTTTGATTTTCATCCCACTCTCTGGTCTTAAAAAGTTGTTTCTCAGTATTTATAACATGCTGCACTCCTGAGGCAGCTACAGGAAAGCTCAAGTTAATTGTAAAGAAAACATTCATGATTAACCACAGTTAAAATTAAAAAAGTTTTAGAGGTGGCTGTGAGCTAAACTAAAGACTGTAACAGGAGATAGTGATGCTCAGTTATACTGTATCTTGACAGATATTCTGTGGATCGACACACTGACCTTGACAGAATATTCAACATCTATTCAGGAAATGGATCACTATTCATCTCAAAGACACTTGACCGGGAAGAAACTCCATGGCACAACATCACTGTCATAGCAACAGAAATCAGTAAGTTCAAATCATTTATCTCAGAAGAGTGTTAGAACTAAGAAAAGACTGAAATTCTGCAGTATCTATGATTTATCTTGTTTCATTGGTTTTGTCCTTCTTTAGATATTATCAATAGATAGTATCCGTAAATACATAGCTAAAAGTTTGGTTTACTGCTTTAGGACTATCTTTGCCCATTTGTGGAAAGAAAATTTGGAATTCTCAGTCTCAGCAAAACCATGTACAGTATATTTTGGAAAAGTTAACTAGTTCCTTGAGAATACCCAGGAAATAATTTGATGCAGGTGTAAGGCACCGGCTTTACCCTAAGCTAATGGTTCAGGAAAATCCTTGGGAAAAAAAGGTGTTCCATGATGGACAAATAATGCTTTGTCAGAATGACCACTATAAACAGGGGAAGACATGCTAGGAAATAGCTTCATTTGAAGCCAAAACTAGAGGCCGTTCTTTCCCCTCCATGTCTGAAGCAAGCCTTGGCCCTGAGTCTTTCACCTGGATTCTTTCTATTCTTTTGTCCCCTTTTAGATCTGCATGACACTTGACTCCCTTTTCTTTCCAGTCAAACAATAGCAGTCATCAGAGAGGAAACAGAAACTATGATTTTAGGGAACACCTTTTCTCCATTCCTTCATTCTCCCCATAGATCATCCAGGAGCCTATTTGTTCACACATACTGGGAGTGGGGTAATATAGAGAGATAAATAATATCTTCATTTTCAGAAAGACTGATACCTTTTTAGTTGTTTGTTAAAATATGATCTCCAGTTTCAACACGTGTTCTGTGACATTCATCTCCAGTGATGGCTTGACCGTGGAGGTCAAGTTTGGGAAAACCGGTTGATGATAACATCTACACATATTTTTTTTTTTGGTTGGTTTTTGCATTTTGGGGAGAAAGGATATTTCTGGGTTGCGGGTTTTTTTGCATGTATAGTGGAGTTGTTGATTGACACTGTTTAACTGCTTTACTGCTTTGAACATGTAAATGTTCTTGACAGCTCAACCTCCAGAAAAAGAAAAGCTTTTGCAATGAGTCATTTACTGCACCGATATATGGAATACAAGTCAATAACAACTGAGTGGCCTGTTTTAAATGCAAATCAATTTAACTATAATTTGTGTTGTTTCGAAATACATAAACTATAACAGAACAATTTGTTTCAAGTATGAATAAGGCTTATCTGCATATGGAATATCTATCAGTAAAAAAAATTAAATATAATTGCTTTAATATAATGAAGATAAATGAACATTTCTAATGTGTTTTGGAAAAAAAATGGAAAATTACAGTTCTTTGTATACACTGTAAATCTTTGTATTGTGATATAAATATTTTTCTTGTTTCAGATAATCCTAAACAAAGTAGCCAGATACCTGTCTTCATCCGGATTTTAGACATAAATGATCATGCACCAGAATTTGCCAAATACTATGAAACATTTGTTTGTGAAAATGCAAAAGCAGGACAGGTAAACAAATACTTCTGTTACTGAAGAAGTTGTAACGAGACCTTCCTGGAATATAATCACAAAAACTTCAGTTTATCTTAAATTCAAATAATCAAACCAAATTGACCTATTTATTTCCTACCTTCTACAGAAACTCTCAGTTGATTCAAAAATGGTTAGGAGATAAAGGCTTTACCATAGTATAACAATACAGCATATAATTAAAAGTATATATTTTGATAGTGCTTTTTTCATTCCTAATATTAGGAAAAAAATTATACAACACTCAAAGCCTTTACAGGGTTGGGGAATATGGATACACATCAGGAAGCATGCCTATGTTTTACCTTGGTCACTGCCCAGTGTTGTATTGAGCAAGGCACAGTGGCTGCACTGAAAGCAATGTGGATGGCCAAGCCTAAAATTTCAGGTCCTGCAGAGAAGAGACCAAAAAAGGGAGTAAAAGAGAATGTAGGGATTACTGGAGATGGCAAACAATTTTACTTCTTTTTCATACTTTCCACATAATACTGGAATTAGATACGTAGGTTATATAGACAGAGGATACTTTGAATGAAATCACTTGGCTTTGAAGAGGTATTTGACTATTATTTTAATACATTTTTTAGGAAGTCTTACTATTTTTCATGGAAATATGCATATCAAAGGCAATGATGAAATAAATATAAACATTGGAAGGAATTGTATCAGAAAAATAAGCAAGGAGCACCTTTCAAACCAACTGAGGTTTATGAGAAGAACACTGTATCTTAATTAGTGACATAAATTGTCCATAAGAATACAGTTTAAGCCTTGCAGAATGAGCAGAACTTCCCTAAACTTGGGGTTATTGCAGCCTCATGTTTTGAGATTTATAATCCATTTTTCCAGGTGGAATGAATTCAATAAATTCTAGTCATTAATTACAAACAGTTGGCATATGACCCAAATTCTTTCTGTGCAAAAAATCTCTTTGCACAAGATGAAATTGAGGCAAATAAATCTTAAACTCTCAGTATGACTGATAACAAACTGAGTAATGTACTTAATTGCATAATACAAAGAAAAGTTCCAAAGCTTACAAAATGAAGACTGCATTGAAATTAATCGTGCAATTTTTTCAATCACCAAAACCAAGTTTTGTCATACACTTGTACCAATTTCAGTCCAGGTATATTGATTGTCAGTTTCCTTAACCCAGTTTCCATGTAGTCCAGCATACTTGATGAACTATCCATTAATGTCTAAAATTTCATTGACTTTTCTGGTAAATTCTATGTTTTTCTAACACAGAAATGACAAAGGCCTATTAGATAGCCATACTGTTAGTCAGACCTCCTTTCCATCTAGTGTAGCAATGTAATTCCAGGAATTATTTCCCTTTTAGTGGGAAAATCTACAAAAATACTGGAAAGACGGTGTGCATCAAGTATAGCTGAGAAGACAAGAGATCCAGACTGTACTTCTATTTGTTGATGACCAGTTTCCTCAAGACAGGAACCTAAGTTCATATATGAACATTTACATGTGCTTGACTCAGTATTGCAGAAAACAAATACCTTCATTACATAAGACTACATTTATTTTCATGCATAAAAATGGCAATGAAAATAGAGATACAAGCTTGAATATTTTGATCAAGAAAGTTCCAGAGAGCATGCATTGCTCGTGTTCAGTGATCCCCCTACAACACAATAAGGATATAGAGTCACACTGTGTTCATTTCATACTACTCCATCGTACGTTAGAGATCACTTAAAGAAGCTGCCCTATTAGAACCATTATTACTTCTTGACACATCACAGCAGCATTTCTGCTTCTGGTGCCCATAGCAGGAGAGTTGAACTAAGAAGATAAATTTATTTAGCTATTTTTAAAATTTATTTTTTTAGTTGGGCCCAGGTAATAGTCACACTGTTCTCTAAATCTCAGTTGCATGACGAAGGAGTAAGAGCGATCAAGTTTTGCTCTCTACCACCAAGTGACATCACTCATTCTCAACATCAGGAGATATTAGAGGCTGCATTCGTTGTGTTTTTCAGATAGCCTTATGATGGTCAGAAAAAAGAAAATCCTACAAAGTCTCTCCTCCTCCCCTGCCACTCTTTTGTCTCCTAACAACAATGGTACATCTAGGGAGAAATATTATCACTAGAGGTGAATAAACAACTATGTTCATTAGACTGGAACAGATTTATCACCATGTGAGTGCCACTCCACTGGCTAATACACAAGCTAAAGAAAAATACAACACAGCCTTCCTCTCACACAATTTAGAAATCTCTAATCCTTTGATGGTGTGCTACAGTCCCAGGGACTGTTGTGGGGAAGGCTTTGGTACAAGATCTTTCAGGCCCTTGTCACAGGAATTAATTGGGTCTTTTTAGCTGGATTAAAGGATGAGTCCTCTCCATGGAAACCAGGCAGATTTACTTGAAAACGAGAATGACTTAACTGAACAGTTTAGTAGTAACAATTTAGCTAATTTCAAAACCCTTCAATAATGATTTTTAAGAAAATAACCTGGGTCACTTTTTTCTGTGCTGATGCTATATTCTTTCTTGCCATTCAGGGGCTCTCAGACATCATAACAGAGAAAGAGTTTGATTCCTGTTTCAGAAAGCTGGCAGATTTTCCTTGTCGTTAGTCTCCATAGCTCCCTCCCTTTTTCAGATGGAGCAGATAGAGATCACATTTTTTTTATGTAGCCACTGCTAATTATCAGTCCTGAGTTGCTTCTACATTGTAGCTGCCTTCTCTAGGTAGACACCTATTGGCTTGATTTATTGTGAGACCCATACTAACAGTCTGTCGCTCTTTTAAAGTAAGAATTGGAGTTCAAGGGAGAGTTTTCCAATTTCTGATAAGCATTCAGTCCTACTGTAAAACTGCCAACACATTTGTGGAACACAGCCAAACTGGTTTGCATTACCAAACATAAAGCTTTGTTAAGTGGCAGGCATTTCAGAATATTCTCTAGACATAAAACATCAGGATCAAAAGACTATTCAAGCTTATGCACAAGAACTGAAAGTTTTTTTCTGCATCTGGCACCACACAAGTGTATAGGTTAGAATTGTACCTGAACATGTATGACCTCTTAAGTCACAAAATGAAAAGATACACATCCACTGACAGCTATATTGATTTTGAAACACTTCTTTATACGGACACGTGAACTATATTATTACTTCACTCCTAGAGAAATGAAGCCACTTTGAAATCTTCTATAAAATCTTCATCCCACCCATTTACATTATCCTGTTCTATTAATATATTCAAGATTAGTTATTTGCCCTACCGGATCAGAGAAGAAGGGAAAGGGGCAAGAGAAAGAAGGTACAGGAGGAACACAAGGTTGCTTTTCCATTGTTTCCCCATAACATCAGCACACTACCACATTCTGATAATTGTCAAAAACACATTTGCTTTCATAATACGCTTTTTAATAGCTTATTGCAGATAAAGTGGTGGGATCTTTCCAAATTTCTTGAGAAATATTTGCAGCACAATACAAGTTTAATAAATTTCAAGAATGGCAAAGCCAGAGCTTAAACATCAGGAATTGTTCTGTTCCCTCCTAAACCACTTCAGAAAAAACTGTCAGACAAAAACAAACAGCAAAATGTCCCAATCAGTCCTTTCTCAAGTGCCTAGTGATATTTTTTAAGTCTTATCTCAGAAGCAGCTGGAAGTAGATAAGTGACATTTGAGAAATTTCTCCTTGTATGATATCAAGGTTTAGTAAGAGCATAGCATAACAAGAAAGAAAGCCCAAATTATTTAAGTGAATTGAAATCTAATTCCTCTGCATATCTATAATCCCATACACAAAACAACAAAATTCATCAGCTGTTACTGTATATGTAGCTTAACAACATTTGTCTTCAGTGGTCTTACTTCTCTGATACTGGAAGTACAATTTTCATGCTACATGACAATTGCATTGTTTTAAAATTTCAGACAGCAGACCATCTTTAAATTCCTGTGAAAGTGACATTATTTTTCACAGTCTTATTTATTGTGAATTTTAAAAGAAGGAGTTTTGAAAAAAAATATTCAAAAATAAAATAGTGGCCACTGATTTGCTGCTGTTATAAAAAGAAGTGGACATTTTTGTCTCAAATTTTGTTTATTAGTAGAATTTTTTAACTTGAAAATATATTGTGTCTGTCCCCCCAGAGATGTTATCCTATTTAGCGTTCTTCAATTAGTCTTTCATGAACCTGTCTGAAGCATGTTGCATCATTTTTTGAGTATGTACCTTGGAGTCAATATGCAGCTGTAGTTTATTTGTATGACATGCCAAGCCAGCACAGGCTGAAAAGCCCATCTGGAAAGTGGCTAGCTGGTGTTGACCTCTATACCATTAAATATGCACTGTTAATTTAAAATTTGCTTTAATGGCTCCTACTTTCCTTTTAAAGGTAGTCCTAAATCTGAGACTACAACCCAAATCTCCTACTTGTGCAGCTCTCTGTGTCTATAAATGCAGCCTAAGGAATAGTAAGGGCACCCTCTGAAGTGCACAGACCCTTGTAGTTGCAGAATGCCCTCACCTAACTTTTCTATCCTTAAAAAAAATTGAAAGCTGGAGAGCTGACTCCGTCTCTGGAAGTACCAGAGATAGCCAGATGCCCAAGGAATCTGTTACTAGGCACCCTATTCATCTCCAATCACTTTTTAGAGATGAGTACAGATAGCTATTAAGTAGCCTGAACATAAACTACAAACACAGTTTTAACTGTGGTGTGAGTAAAGATCCAAACCCTTTAGCAGAATCTCTGGCTGCTTCTTCTTGAAGAAATTCTTCAAGAATTTTTTCCAGTCAATAATTTCTCCTTCACCTTCACCTTTATCTTATATTTTCAGGCTGCCACAACCTGAAGTTAGCATGTCCATGCCCATGCATATGTGCACACAACCTTCAAAATAATGACTAATAATACTGTATTTTGCAGGGGAAACTATGGAAGAAAGATAAAAAAATGGGAATAACTTTATCTTTTCTAAGCCTAACATGCCTGAAATATATTTGTGTAAATGACATTTTCTAGAAATAACTTTCCCTTCATAAATCTCGCAGTGTCAGAGATCTTTCTCTGATGTCCTGGTGAAGAGTGACCACAACTGCTTTAAAATGGAGGAATAAATTTCTAATACGAAATTGCAAAATTTACACAAAACAATACTAAATTTTTTTACGTAACTGTGATACTTAGAATAAAAGTAGCTACATCTCTTTCATTTCTGCAGTAATTATCATGAATATCATTCTCTTATTTACAGCTGTATAACTGGGAAAAACCTTTAATTAGATAACATTTCTAATTTTCTTTTACCTATTCAACTTTTGGAAAAATTCACCTGCAATCATTTTTTTTTCATTTTTCTTTTATTTCACACTCTTTGCTCATGGAAGACCAGCTGGTTCTCAATTTATTCAGACAGTAGTTATAGCAGATAATAAGTTGTTTGGGTTTTATTTTTCCCCTTCTTCATCCTTACCCTCAACAATAAGTTTTCAGTGTAATTAGGTTCCTCTATGCCTGGCAGAATTGTCCTCCTCCATATGATTTGCATATGAAGGGAATCAAATCCAGATCCTACAAACACCTCAATGATTACATCTAAGAAAGCTCCATTATGCTCAAGTGCAATTTCTGGAACCTATTACATCATGACATTTTCTCCTTGAGTTTTTCAGCAAGTATGTACAAATATTATCACTTATTCTAGTTCTATTACCCCTGATACTTTTACACTTTTTCTGTCTTTTCAAACTTGTAAAAATGTAAGATGGAAATTTTCTCTTTCAATTTGGTATTTTAGTCCTATCGGAAGGATGACTTTTTTTGTAGTAATATTGTATTTTTGCATTAAAAAATGCACCATCCTGGTCCTGCACTCTGTATTGCCACTCTGAGAGGCAGATTTTGGTAAAGAGAAAAGCAATGAGACATTGGAAAAATGTTTACATAATCACAGGCTCAGCAAAATAATGAACAAGCTGCTTTGCCATAAACAGGGATTTGGCTAATCTTGTGAAACAGCTAAAACTTAAAGAAAAATAGTATCTAAAGAGCAATGTTCATCAAATACATTAAAATTAGTGAGATTTTATTTTAATCACACTTAGAAAAACTCCATAATTCTGCCTCCAGTACAGTCATGTCCTCTTGTACATGGCTGATGTTCACAAATTACATTTCGAATTCCTCAGTAAGCCTCAAAACATTAAAAAGAAAATTTATTTTAAAACCCTAAAACAAAATATGTGGTAATTTTAGAAGGAGATGCTAGTAAGTGAATTAGCCAAATTCAGACTTTCCTTTTTTTTCGAAACAGCAATTTAATATTATTAGTTGTAATGGGAGCCTTTAATACAGCTCACTGGAATTATTATGGCTCATACAACCCTGTATGGAGTCAGATATTGTCAGTCATTTCACAAACCACAACCATTCCCAGACAGCTTTTCCTTCCTGGGTTCTGCAGCTATTTTCCTTAGCCTCTATTAGTGTAGCAGCACACAGATAGAAAGAGTCAAACTGCTAGTGTATTTGTGTGTCTGCACGTACATGAGCACGCATATTGGCATGTTTTGATGCACCAAGAAAACCTGTGCAATCCAGGGGCACTGCTGAAGCCTCTTGTTTTTAAGTCCACTCTATTCTGACCCTATGTTGCAACTACTATCACTTCTTCCCAGCTGGGTTTGGGTGGCCCTGTTATGGCAGCTATAAAACTCCACAGCCAGAGGTTTCAATTTAGGAGAGAGTAAGGCATCTTTTTTTTTTTTTTTTTTTTTTTTTTTTACCTCAGGAGGACCAAGCATCCTGCCAGTGGAGTACTCCAATTTATTGCCAGGAGCAGTTGAGGTGCCCTGGGAATTAAACCTGCTTAACAACTAGTTTGCAGGCCATTTTTTGTCATAGCTATGCGAAGCCACAAGAGGTTTATGGCTTATTGAGAAGGGCAATTGTTTTTGTACCATTGCAGGATACTGAGTACAAATCAAAGCACACAGCTGTCTTGCAGTGGGAACTGGCCCCTTTTTCATCCTTTGTTATGTGTTTAAACAATAAAACAACAATTTGCTTACTATAACCTCTCCTGTGTTTATGACAAGAACATTTGGGTTAGAAGAGTAGTTTCTGTCTTCAGATAGTCACTGGAGTTTTACTGGACATGAAAACAGAAATGTGATTTAAAACAAAATATTTTTAAAACAGCATGAAATACTTTTTTTCTTTATAGCTGATACAGACTGTGAGCGCAGTTGACAAAGATGACCCTCCTCGAGGACACAGATTTTTCTTTGAACTGGTGCCAGAATTTGCTGTCCATCCAAATTTCTCCATTGTAGACAACAAAGGTAACTGCTGACCAGTACCATTCTCCCCCTCCATATCACATCAAACTTTTTTCAGCCACATTTGTTCTGTTTTTCCATTCTAGATAACACAGCAGGAATTATGACTAGAAGAAATGGATACAGTCGTAGTAAGATGAGTACCTACCTCCTGCCCATCATAATATTTGACAATGACTACCCGATCCAGAGCAGCACTGGCACACTGACCATTCAAGTGTGTGCTTGTGACAGCCGAGGGAACATGCAGTCCTGCAACGCTGAGGCCTTGCTTCTCCCTGCTGGCCTCAGCACAGGGGCACTGGTTGCCATTCTCCTCTGCATCATTATCCTGCTAGGTAAGTAAGTACCTGTGATGAGATTGTTTAACTGCTTAGGCAAAGGTCTGGTCACTTCTAGATCTCTGATATAGTTCAATATTCATGTAACCCTGAAGAACAGTATTTCCTACTTGATGTGGTCTTTTGGTTTTGTAGTTTCTTCTTTCCATTGACTGTTTTTTAAGATGGAAAAGGAGCTGCAAGAATAGTAGAGAGAGTTACTATTCTCTGTTTGTTCTCTATTGAGAAGAATGTGTGAAAAGAATGAGGCTATCAATGTTATTTAGATTAAATAAATTTGAAAATCTAGGATCCACTTTAAATACCATGATCATTTGAGTAATGTTTTATGTTATAAACAATTCTTCATTCATATCAAAGACTTTCAAATTGTACTCCTGAAACTCAGGGATTAAAAAATTATCAGTTATACTAGCTATTTAATCATTAATTATTTGTAATACTTACACTCAGGAAACATTTAGCTCAAAAGCAGAGAAAAGAAATGTTCAATTGCTTGCAAGTGGTAGCAAGAGCAGCAGATTAAACAAAGCAGGAGCACAGAAGCCGGGCGACTGAGGAGCAGAAGTATTAGAAAGTTGAGATGACAGATTAAGAAACTAGAATAAATGCTAGCTCATAACCTGATGTTAAGAATATAAAAACTGCAGCTTGCCTGTTTTGCTTATAAAGGAAGTGCATCTTTGAAAATGCTATCTTCTCTACTTTCCAGTCAAACTCTGTGAAAGCCCTCTTTCCCTTTTCACCTGTCCTGGCAAAGAGTTTACTATGGGTGCAGTGAACAGCTTACAAGTGTCAGTTTATATAATTCTAAGGAGACTATGTTTTTTCAATTTTTAGACTGGATTCAAGCTACCTCTAGTAAGTATTCAGAGGATCACAAAGGTTGTTAGGAGAGGAGCAGTATCTAGGAACTACATCTGTACTGTTTGGCATAGGGAAGTGAGGGTACCTGAGCTCTGACAAACTGACTGTCCATGCTGCTTAGGTTCAAATGTCACCTCTGGCCTGGTTTCAGCTCGAGCCAGCCTGGATTTCCCAGGATGTTCCCCAGGTATAGTCTGAATCATAGACTAACAGAATCATTAGGTTGGAAAAGACCTTTGAGATCATCAGCTCCAACCATACCTATCAACTACTAAATTGTCCCCAAGCACCCCATCTATCCACCTTTGTAATACCTTCAGGGATGGTGACTCAACCATCTCCCTGGGCATCCTGCTCCAGTACTTGATAACCATTTCTGTGAAGAAATTTTTCCTAATGACAAATCTAAACCTCCCCTGATGCAGCTTAGCACCATTCTTTCTTGTCCTATCACCTATCACTTGGGAGAAGAGACCAACATCCACCTCTCTACCACCTAGTTTTAGGTGGCTGTAGAGACCAATAATGTCTCCCCTCAGCCTCATCATCTCCACACTGAACAACCACAGTTCCCTGAGTCACTCTTCATAAGACTTGTTTTCCAGCCACTTCACCAGCTTTGTCACTATTCACTGGACACACTCCAAGGCCTCAATGTCTTTCTAATAATGAGAGGCCCAAAACAGAACACAGTATTCAAGGTGCGGCCACAGCAGTGCAAAGGACAAGGGGAGAATCACTTCCCTGGTCCTGCTGGCCACTCTGTTTCTCATACAAGCCAAGATGTTATAGGCTTTCTTGGCTACCTGGGCACACTGCTGGCTCATGTTCAGTCAGCTGCCAACCAACTCCCCCAGGTCCTTCTCTGTCAGGCAACTTTCCAGCCACTCTTCCCCAAGCCTGCACAGGCTTGTTGTGTCTAAAGTGCAGGACTTGGCACTTGGCCTTGTTAAACCTCATCCCGTTGGTCTCAGCCCATCAATTCAGCCTGTTCAGATCCCTTTGCAGAGCCTCCAACAGATTGACACTTCCTCTAAGTTTAATGTCATCCACAAAATTGCTAAGGGTGCACTTGATCCCAACAGAAATCCAAGGCAGAGTTCATTGCTAAAGATATTGAACAGAACTGGACCCAGCACCGAGTACTATTTGTGCCCAGCCATCCAGCCAGTTTTTAACCCAGCAGAGGCTACACCTGCCCAGGCCAGTAGCAGCCAGTTTCTCAAATAGGATACTCTGAGAAACTGTGTCAAAGGCTTTATTAAATTCCAGGTACACTACATCCAGAGCCTTTACCTGATCTATCAAGCGTGTCACCTTGTCATGGAAGGCAATCAGTTTAGTTTGGCAGGACCTAACTTTCATAAACCCATGCTGAGTGGGTCTGATCAGCCAGTTGTCCTGTGTGTCCTGTGAGATGGCATCCAAGATGATCTGCTCCATGACCTTCCCAGGCACTGAGGTCAGACTCTCAGGCCTGCAGCTTTCTGGATCCTCCCTCGGGCTCTTCTTGTAAATAGGTGTAACATCTGCCAGCCTCCAGTCCAATGTATCTTCCCCCGTCAGCCAGGACTGCTGGCAGATGATGGAAAGAAGTTTGGCAAGCACTTCTGCTAGCTCCCTTAATATCCTTGGGTGGATAACATCCAGCCCTATAGACTTATAAATATCTAATTTGTCTAGCAGGTCTCTAACCATTTCCTCTTGGGGAAAAAAAAGGAACACTTCACGAATTTGCTTGTCATGTCTGAGCAGCAGATCTTGCAGGGTACCACTTTCAGCAGACAATTATGGCTCCAACTCTGCCAGACGTGGCTCTCAACCGTGCATAGTTCATCACATCAACAGGCCCTGTGTCTTCAAAGTCACCCTCTACACCCCAAAATAGAGCATGAAATAGTACCATGAAACGTATCTCCCTACTCACTCACTATAAAAACATCACTCTAATCAACTGCTATGCTTTAGTATAGAAAAAATGAACTAGAAACAAAAATCAAAGTGTGCCTTAAGACCACAATGATAACACGTGAGACTTAGAACAGGCTCAGGGATGAGTGGTGTACAAACCAAATGTGACTACTTTGTGTCTCTCGGCCCCAGGGTCAAGAGACCCTATGCTACAGATATAGCTGAAGCAAGAGCAGCATTAGTCTACAGAGCATCTAAATTGAATTTTTAGTTGTTGGTGTTGTTCTTGACAGCTCATTTAATTGTTCAAAAAGATGTAGTGTTTTAGGACAGTACACTGCTGTCATCATCCCCAAAACAGGAGACACGTTAAGTATCCAGCTGTGAAATACACTTCATAATAACCTTTTAGTGATGTGCCCTACACTTGTGCATGTAATTCTTAAACTTAAGTGAGCTATTACTTTCCTAAAATTACAAAAACTTGAAAAGAATTACTCTTGTATAGATACAAAAGTGCAAACAGAACAGAACAGGTTTCACATTCACAGCATTGTATCACTGTATGTGGAAGACCTTGTTTGCCCTCTCCCTACCTGCAGTGTGTGCAATCTTCCATTTTATTTGCCAGTACTCAACTAATTCAGAGTAAAAACTTTGCTCCTAGGACTCAACAAAAGTTCTTGGCACTGGTGCAATGTGTGGTTCAGCAACCACTGCTATACCTTATCGACTGATGATTTAACTGGCCTCTCCTATATACTCCAGCTACCTGATCTAGGATCAGATATTTTAAATACATTTAAGCATTGAATCCCTATTGAAATCAATACCATTTAGGCATTGGAATGTATGTATTGTATTTCATTTTTTCATCTGCCTCCGTTGAGGTTCATTTTTGTGTCAGTTCTTATCTCTTCAAAAGGAAGAGCTGTTGGACTAACATTCCTTGAACTAAGAGGATCATGTTTTTAAAAAGAAACATTTAGTAGCAAAGATTGGATTTCTATTCTTGCAGTCATTGATTCCAAAAACAGTCTTGTCAATAATGTGGATAGCTGAAGATTTTCAGGTTCTTATTTTCACAAGGATCTGTAGATCCCATTTTCAAGAGTGAATTAGGCAGTTAAGAATACCTAAATCGCTGTCTTTCAAGAGTGTGAATTACTTTTGCCAAGAAGATTCAACTACATTTGATGAAATCACTCTTAGTGACTGCCAGGAAGGTGGTTCTTCACAAAACTAAAATAAAAGTCAGACTCTAGTAGGATAGTATATTTTAAGACATTGTCTGCTTTTCAACCCCATTTAGCTGCATATGCATTTCAAATATATAATATTTTAATTTTTGCTCCTAGAGGTTTTAAAAAGCATGGTTTTGACTGCTATAATCATTAATACTGTTGCTTGTGAACTTCAAGTTGGAGATATTTTATCACTATTTTCATACTAAAAATCCCATATCAGCCTTCCAGTTCAACAGATGATGCAAAATATTTGCTCATTTATTTAATTTCTAACTACCTGTTTCTTCATTCATCTTTTGTTTCCTTTCAGTATTAGTTGTCTTGTTTATGGCTCTCAAGAGACAGAGGAAGAAAGAACCCTTGATCATCTCAAAAGATGATATTCGGGACAACATCGTGACCTACAATGATGAAGGAGGTGGGGAAGAAGACACACAGGCTTTTGACATTGGTGCACTGAGAAATCCAGAAGTGAGGGAGGAAAGTAAGATGAGAAGAGATGTTATCCCAGAAACTATATTTCAGATAAGACGAACTGCACCTATTTGGGAAAATATTGATATCCAAGATTTTATTCATAGAAGGTTAAAGGAAAATGATTTAGACCCATCTGCCCCTCCTTATGATTCTCTAGCAACATATGCTTATGAAGGAAATGATTCCATAGCAAATTCACTCAGCTCCCTGGAGTCACTTACCACAGAGGGCAACCAAGACTATGATTACCTCAGTGATTGGGGACCTCGGTTTAAAAAACTGGCAGATATGTATGGTGGAGAGGAAAGTGATTAAGACTGAGAAAGTAATCTGTGCCCTGGTCAATGTCAGTGGAATTTATGTCTCTGTTACTAGATAAAGTGGCCTACTCTCTCTTCGTTGGGAATAAAAAAATTACTAAAAATAGATGTTGTCTTAGTAAGGGTTTGGTTAATCAATAAGTCAACGTGAATGGATATGAATGATTTAGATTTTAAAAAAATTCATAATTCACCCTCTCGGCCTAGAAACCTTTGATGACAAGTTTTCATTGACAATGAAAAGATAATAAAAGGCTTTTTGTGCCTTTACTAATAAGATGAAAACAATTTTTTTAATTGCTTGGCATTGTCTTTCCTACTAGTTGGGACAGTGTGCACCCACGTTGTAACATAATCTCAAAAATATGCTTTAAAAAGATTACTATTACTGCCATATTTATTGAGTTAAAAATGTCTGTGTGTTGATTCATCATATTTTTATATATGTATATTTATATTTTTGTATTTTTATTAAATAAATTAGTATTTATAAAAACACTACTTAATCATGTACTTTGTTAATTATAAGGAACTGTCTAATCTTTCTGAACAAAGGAAACTGCGTATGTTAAATTCTTAATTTTTGAATGCATTTTCTTATATTGGATTAGAGGTTGAAATGTACTGTGCAAGAACAACATGGGGAGAGTGCTCTGTAATGAGAATGCAGTGTAGAAAAAAAAGAAAAAATGTTTTGAAAATTACTTATAAATAAATGGAGTCTGATTCCACTGTGTATTACTATACGGCATAATAATATAGTTTCATTGTGAAACTTGCCCCCACATACCTTCTTACATGAAAAGCTGACCAGTGAGCAGATTTAACAGATATATGCCTGGGGATTCTAGGAACCATGAATATTTATTCTGGTAGATATTAGAACAATTTTATAATATGAATTTTTAAAAATGGAATAATTAAGCAAACACAAATAATGGAAGGATGGGGGTTGTATTCTAATCTTAATTTTTGAATAAATTAGGTGAATGAAACATTACTAATTGGTTATTTTTAAATCAAAACAAGCCAAGCAATAAAACCAAAGTCCAGCTAATACTTTATTAAAAACGTTACTGTCCTCTTCCTTCAAAGAAGTGCATATATTTGTATATATTCTAAAATGTTAATTAAAATCTTTAAGTATAAATTTGTATTTAAAATCTATTTGCTGGCTCAGCTTTTATGCTAGGTACATTTTTTTTCCACAGCATAGGGTAGAAGGAATTTACCTGGATCACTTGTGATCAAACTGAGAGTTGCAAGGTTTATCCACAATTGTTTTAAAAAAAGAAAAATAAAAATTCTCAAATATATGCAAAAGAATCAAAGATGTCAACAATACAGGAGTTTACTATCCATAGTACTTCTGGTATCAATATTGACTTCAGGGAAAACTGAGTGCATATAGATGACCAAAATAATAATAATGTTTTAAAGTTTATGATGGCTCCCTGGGATGTATCCTCTTTCTGTTACTGTCACTTGTCTCTAGTGTTGTTGGGGACGCTTGGAGTCGTGGTAGCAGCCGCATGGGTGGCTGCTCAAAAAAGGAGATTGAAGAGACTTAAAATTGAGAGACAATATGAGGCGTTGAAAACAGTGATGGAGGCACTGGTTGGTAGGAAAAGATCAATGGAGATTTTGCGAGTTGAAATAGAGGCGGCTTGTGCACAAGAAAAGGGGCTGATATTACATTTGCTGGAGGACTGTTGGGCCGCTGGGGTAACCGGTTTTTCGAGTTTTACCGAGGAGGCTGCTGACCGGGCAGGGGAAGCGGCCATCTATTGTTGGGATGAGAGGGTGCTGCCTCATCTTGACCCCGAGCTCCGACCCCTGTTTAAAAGAGAGGTTGCTTACGGAGGAGAGGATAGGATTAGACTTTGTCAGCAAGAACTTGAGGGACTTTACAGACCAGGAATTCTTTTGCCGCTGGATGCAGCCCCAGAGTCCGAGCGGGTGGCTGGGCAGCAGGGTCCTGTTGGTGAAGCAGAAGGCATCAGGTCGCCACTGCTAAACAGCGATGGAGGGTGTTGTGAGACTGTTTTTTTTCCAGTTCGGAGCATGAGGCTCATTGTTTTTTGGGAAGAGGGAGTGGTGAAATCGGATCCTATTCCCGATTCTGATCCCGAACTCCAACCCCTGATGGTTATTAATGACGGGGTGGCAGAACCTAATCTTGCTCTTGATGCAGATCCCGATTTCAAACTCCAACCCCTAATTGTTATTGATAAGGGGGAGAAGTCTGAAGCCTCTGCTGTAGGGAAAGCAAATGCGTGTGCCCTACGGGAGCTGGCTGGATTGCAGGAGCTTGAGGGAGCACTGTGCTTTGTTTTTCAAGCAGTATTTTGCTGGGGTGGAGGAAATAGATTTTGGGAGCGGAATGATGCGACTGAAATCCGCATTCCTGGAATAGGAGAGGGGTTTCCCTGACATTTAATGCCTGGCCTGCCCCCAGAAAAAAAGCTGCCCCCCCCGCCCGAGGAAAGAAAATGCCTGCAGCCCCTTTGACAAAGGGAACAGTATCCGCTTCTATAGCTCCCGTTGGAAAGAGGACCAGCCCCCCCCAGGCTGAGAAAACTAGTGGAGCTGTCGTTAGCCGAGCCAAAAAGCAGCCACTGGGCTTACTTTGCACTGCTCACAAAAACCAAAAAAGGGGATTTATTGGCTACTTTCTCCCTCAGCAAATCAAGATACTGACCAGGACAGCCTGTCCTGGGGAGCCTCCCAAATTTAGAGAGGCATCCCTTACTTTAAAAAAAAACCACTTTATCTATATGCATGGGTAGCCACCGATGCCCATGGAAAGGACTACAAAATAAATACGCAGTGGATTGTTCCTTCTTTTTAAAATCGGTCCTGTCTTGGATTGAGTTTTCTTTTCCTTTGTTTTTATTAGGGAAAAACAAACCAAACAACAAAAAATTGGATGATCAACTATGGAGCCATCCTACAACTGATGATTTTGTCTTAGTGTTTAATATGATCTATGTCACTACTGAGATAGATTTATTTATTTATTTATTTATTGCCAGAAGTGTTGGTTGGTTTTGTGTTTATTCAGTATTGTCAATGTGGCTACTTTCACCGTACTATACCACTTCACTATACACTATTACATAATCTTGCTTTTTCCCTAAGTTGAATATTTGTTTTATAAGAAAGTTGCATCATTCTCTGTTAATATTCTCTGTTAATGCTATTATTGCTCCTCAGGAAGAGAGATCTAGACCCACCGATCTCAACTGAAAGCAAGAAAGTGGTGGTGACAGATACTCCTGAGGATGTCATCGTCACACAGTTTTGTGAGTTCTGTCCCTGGAACCCAAAATTCTATCCTTTGGGGAAACCAGATTACTATGAGGCTTTATACATGCTTCAAGTTTCTTAATACTCTGGTTTTAAGCCACCTAAATTTATTTGAACGGACACGAGCGTGTGGCTCGTGGGTCTGGGTTGTGACACACCCCAACACAGAAAACATTCCTACTTCCTCTTTACTATGTTAACTTTCAGATTATTTTGCCCAAAATATCTCTTTATTATTATTTATTTTATCCTTTTACCATAATCTTCAGCCAGGCCCAAGGATGCATTTAAAGTTATCTGACAGTGAACTCCGGGTTTTTTTTTGGGAGAGGTGGCTTGGTCAGGGGACTGGGAGGTCCAAACAGGCACTTCAGCAGCTCACTGTGAGCTGCATGTCAAGCCTGCAACACTATACTGCAAGTAAAAAACTTAAGTGACACAAAAATGTCAAAATAACCTGCAGCCATGTGGCAGCATGGATGTGATGTAGTAACAAGATATCAATCTATGGCTTGATGGTCTAAGAATGCACATTTCTTTGTTGTATCCTTTGGAGGTGAAAGTAAAAGACTGATGGAATGTTTGTTCTCAACAGTGTTCCTTGCAAAGTGAAAGTACGCAGGAATGCATTAGGTATTCAGTGCAGATTTCATAACTTTAAGGCCCTGCTTTAAGACTGGATAGGAGGAAACATATAGATGATAAAACAGCTATATCCCTGAAGGGAAATGACTGGCTTAAAAAAGGAAAAAAAAAAAAAAACCTAAAAAAAAAATCCCAAGAAAAGAATATAGAAAGACATTCCTTGACTTACAGACATTGTACACCCAAACATCATTTTCAGTGAGACACAGAGTAGATTGGACTAAAAAGAGAGCTTTTGGCAACCTTGTAATTTGTCAACAGAAATCTGAATATCACACTGTGATGCAGAATGGCAGGAGAGAAGAAAATCAAAATACATCTGTCCCCAGGCAAGGACAGATACAGGCAAGGTATATGTCAGTGTTGCTGAGTAAGTTGTTAAGATATTAACAGATGATGCAGGACACATCAAAGGATACCAGTTTGATTTCAGAGATGCTACTGGCTAAGGCAGAAAGAAGGAAAAAAGAGTATGAGGAATTCTTCCCTGAAGATGTGTGAGGAATTCTTCTTCCCTGAAGACACATAAAATTAATATAGAAATTATATTTTCCACAGATAAAATATTTATTTGAGTATTACTATTTATCTTTTTTTTCTTCTCTGTTTTTTTTTTCTGCTGCTTTTTTTCTTTTTTCCCCCAGAAAGAAAAAGAAGTATTATAATATGGAAGTCACTTCACAGAACACTCTGGTAGAGGCTTGTTCTCAGTATTATTATGTCATGGTAACACTGTGGTATTCTGAGAAGAGCAGAAACTCCAGAAAATCACCAGAAAAAAAAAAAAAAACACTCGCCTTGTCTCACTCTAGGTTTTCTCATCCCATGAGTCACTGCCACTAAAGCAAAAAGAGAGAAAACTTTAAACAGTGTTTTCAGCTGGAGAATGAGTCTTTTCTATGGTTTCTCATTATTTCAGTAGTAAGCCCAAGAACCCTGCACCACTTAAAGTAATACATGTTTAAGAGATGACCTACATGGATTTATAGCTCATAGAAATTCACATAGTTGATATACACAGACGAGTAATTTTTCAAAATTACTAAAAATGTCACGCATTCTTAAAAAGACTAAAACTAGTTGGCAACCTAACATGCCTATCTAGTAGTTATGTGATTTTGTTCATTCAAATGGGCTGCAGAAACTATTTTTTCTTTTACAATTATTTTTTAAAAAAAATATCTTTAGCATCTGAAACAACTACAGATGAGAAATTTGTATTCACAGGGGAGACTACTGTGAATGGTTTGCTCTGTACTATTTTTATCTATCTACATCCATTGTGATATTGGGGGAGGGGCTTTTTGATTACATTTTTTACAACAGAATCAATGTGATGTGTCGTTTGCTTTTGGTGTCATAAGCCAGACTGATTCCCATGGTGTATCCATGGAGGATTCCATTTGCCATATCCCTCAAGGGTACCACCACCACCACCTTTGTCTGTGACAGGAGCATGCACCTTTACTGAGAGAGGTTTTCAGCAGAGCAACTGCAATGCCTTTAAGTTTGCCCACCAGGAATACTAGAGAGTTAGGATTTCAAAACCCATGCTGTATCACATTCCATTGCTGAGGATATTCTCAAATGAACTCTGAGACAGATGAATTCTCAGAGACAGCTGCTGGCCTGTGACTTGTTGAGGCTGCTGAATGGCTGGCTATTTGGATGCCCTAGTACTTAGTGAAGTTAATCAGGTTTTCTATGCCTCTGAACAGCCATTGGTCCAGATACAGGAACAAACTGGAACTTGCATAGCATGGGCAGATGTAGAAACCAAACTTGTCAGGTTACAAAGTTGGCAGAAAAGCTCCAGATCAGCCTTTGATTAAATTCTATTTTCCAGTAATGGATTCAGACTGAGAGAGTTACGCATATAAACTTTTTTATAATTTAAAAAATATTTTTGTGAAATAAATACTAAGAACATTCATCATTCAATGAATAAACAGGAATTTTGAGTGAGAAGGAAAGGAGGTTGGATTGTGTATGTGGATGACTCATTTTTATGTCCAGTTACTGATAAGTCATCTCCTTTTAGTTATCTGTGGAAAAAAAAGCTGTTATGATTTCTCTAAGTCCTAAAGGGTGTGCAACACCTATATCCCACTATGACATTGTATTTAGAGTCCCAAAGATTCAGGGAAGAAAAAGAAGGTCCTGGAAGGCCTTTTAAGAGTTTGATGGTTGTTGTCAGTTTCACAGTTCCACATTTAATAGAACTGGGTGAAATTCTGCATGAATACCACTATCTTTGCATGGTTGAAAGAGTTAACTGACATAAAAAATGCATTTGAGTTGCCTAATACAAACTGATATTCTCCTTTGGCATTTTAAGATTTTTGACATTGATGAGTACAACTGACAAATGGCCCAGCAAAAAGATTAAGCTTCAACTGGATAAAGAAATAATATTTGTCCAATACTGAGAAGTGTCAATTGATGCAGTGGAATAAGCAATACTAGTTAAGCAACAGGAAAGGAAGAGAGGGCTGAGAGGCAGAAACTCCTTCCAGTGAAATTTGTGCAGATGTTCCTCTCTCCGCAAGAGAATTGTTACACAGAAGTGCAAGGCATTTCATATTTGTTCACATATTCATCCTCAGTGACATCAACTGTGCCTAGCAAATTTCCTGATCCACGGGATTGTCTCAAATCTCAGCCGTATCTCACTGTCAAGTTCAAGGCTTTAAGACTTTATAAGAGGCTTAAGACAAAGGAGAAAGGTCATATGTTTATGACATCAATATCACCAAGGATCTACTTTTCTACCAATCAGATGTGAAGGAGAAGTAGCTGGAGACTTTTAGGATACACAAGGCTAATTCATGATCTCTTACATAAAAACTACTTGTCACTGCTAAGGGCCAATGTAAACTAACTCTGTGAGGGATGAGTCTTATTTAGTCATCATTCCAAACGGAGTCTGAAATCAATTTTGAATGGGCTCTCCCAAGGATTAGGAGCAAATAAGCTGAGAAAAAGAAAAGGGGTAAAAGTGAACACAGAAAAAATTCCAACTGAATGTTTCAAGGCAAAAAAAATAGGTACAGTCATTCCATCTTGAAAGCAGAAAGCAGAAAAGAAAAGGAAAAAAATAATTTGTAACATACTCATAGAGTTATAAGTGTATCATAATAAACAGTCTTATCAGTAAAAAATAACACTGGAGAAAATTTCCCACAGAAGGCTGCATCTTTCAGTGAAATTCCAAAACAGATTCTTCATTATGTCAGGTTAAGCAACCTAACTGCAACCACCACAGTACATAAAATAGCCTCAAATTTTTAGTCATTTCATGAAATGGCTGTTTTCAGAATTGAATAGTCACACAAAAAAATAATATAGAAAACTTTCCTTTAGTACTTTTCTTATGCATTGATGGCAGTAACATCTTCTGTTCTACCAAAGCTATTTTAAACTGCTAATGTTCTGAGTTATAATGAATGTTGTATTAAAGTCACATTTAGACTTCAATCCAACTGGGGCTAAGCAGACAGGTAGAGCAAATAAGTGTTTGGATCCTTGCATGTCAGAGTTTTGTTACATTTTATGTTTTACAATTGAATTTGCAAATTAACTTGACCAGTTCCATAAAGGAAAAAAAAGAAAAAAATGGAAAAGGGAAAGTAACAATTTTTGCCTCTGCTATGGGAAGATAAATGGGGGAGAGATGAATTCTACAAACATTTTTTGGGAGCGTAATATGAATATTACTTTGTGTGCATATGATTGTCTGTTTGTATGTATGGGTGAGTGTACATAAATGCTTATATTAAAAAAACCACTTTGTTATTTTAGAAATCCCTAGGTACCACTTATTTTCAAACTGGGTTGCCCACCTAAAAGAAAAGAAAAAACATGGCAGAGTACAAGACAAATTCAAATTATATACAAACCAAAGTGCATATACTAATCTTATTTTACAGATTATTTCACGTTGTTCTAGCATCTTGCTCTTAGAGGGTAATATTTTGCACTTCAGTTGTGTTTCAGTTTAGAGCCTAATCTCTACTTAAAAAAACCTTCCAATTTTGGATTTTGCATCTTCTTTGAAATCTCACAGCAAGGGAAATGCAAAAAAATTGTGTATATCACTGGTCTTGTGTTACAAAGAAATCATGTTGACATTATTTCTGCAGGGTAAGTGAGTGTCTCTGTGAAGAATCAGCCCACTGGCTGTCACAGAGCACCAGGGAACAGAGCAAATCCAGGACCATTTACTTCTTCCCTTTTCCTCCCCACCCCCACCATCTCCACTCAAAGTAAATCACTTTGCAGCATCTTTTATTCCATCCAGGAAAATGCATTATAATAATTCTTAGGAAATTTCAGATCACCAGTAAGAGCCAAAGAAATGAGTGCCTTGTCACAACTTCAACATCTTTTTTCCTCTTACTGGCATGCACTGTTTTAGCAGGAAATACATTTTCATAGCAGCCCTCTGACTTAAAATATGAGCATATTCCTGGTTTTTTTTTATTTTATCATGAATTTGACACAGCTTCTGTCATAACACATATTAATATACCTTCATCAAGCCTGGAATGAGCTCCATAATTTTAAAGAACATTTGCTTTTCGAGCCAGTGTGCCAAGCCCTTCTCCCATAATTTCTCCCAGGAAAATGACAGGCTGTATAAAGTAAGCCTACAAAAACACAGATTTTTATTTTTGGTGGGAGTAAAATGATAATAATGTAGTTCAATGCTTTTAGTTCTGTCCTTCATTTTACTTTTTGAATTACTGGTAGACATTTAGAGCACATTTAAAACAGTTTATGATCTGTTAAAGCACTGCAAGAATATACCTTTAGAGCAGTACAGGATCCCAGACTTGTCCTGTTTCTAAAATACAGTCTGTGATCCTTACAGTCCTCCTTTCCCTCCAGACGCAGGAGGAAGAATGACTTTCCCAGACACTGCATCACATAAGTACATATCTGGCACTTACTACCAGCGGAAGAGGTGAAAGCAAGATTTTCATGAGTAAAACAGTGAGAAGGAGATAAGGGCTAGGATTTTTGTTACTTGAGAATTGCTCTTGCAGCTGTCAGGAAGCAGGCTGGTTGCTAGGAGCAACAATAATAATACTTACTTCTTATATAATGTCTTTCAACCGTAGTTTTTTAAGCTTTTTGCAAAGAAGGTCAGTATTATCATCAAGATTTTACAGGTAGGAAAAGTACTTATTTGTGAACCCATTTCCCCAAGGACACCCAGCAGGACAATAGTGGAGACAACAACAGACACCTTCTCTTCACAGGACACACTGCCTTGAGGACAGATAACAGCTTAGGAGGCATTAATTTATGTGATTTCATTGTTTAAACTGATCAGAAATCTAGATTTTAATTACCTTTTACTGCCTCACAGATTTTAGACGCCTTACAGGGAGGTGCCCTTCCATGAGACACCGTGTGTCAAAGATCCGTTTCAAAGGGCTGGGGTAGTTGCAAGAGGAGGTGTTCTCTGATGCTTGCTTTGTGATGGAAAGAGAACAAGAGAGGTTATTAATTGCAGGTACAAAGTGAGAAAGAGAGACAAAGAAATATGGAGTAAGCCCTAAAAACTGCAGGAGTATGACCAGATTTGGCAAAGAAGTAGCTTTAACCTAAAAGTTAATCTTTCATTTAAAGCAGATAACAGTTGGACAGAAGGACCGGACAGCAGAAGAATATCAGTCTGTAGTATCCACCAGCAGCTGGTCTCCACTCCTTCAGAATTAATTATTTTTTTATTTCTAAGGGCTCCTTCCACACCTTTCCATTTGATTTCTTGATGAGATATTATCTTTTGATTGCTGAAAAAAATTGCTTTTTCCTCAGCAGTTCCTGATTGCTAATTTAATGACAAATCTGCAGGAACAAGACTGACCAGCACTCAGCAGAGATGCAGAGAGAAAACAAGACATGAAGAGGCTCTTAAGCTCCATCCCCCGTGTATGTAAGGGCTTTGTTTCAACAAATACTCAAGTCAGTATACAGAACGAACACCAGACATCATGGCACCATCCAGCAAGATCCAGAGTGAGAGCCAAAGGGAGTAAACAGCTTCCCCACCTGCTAACACATACACTGCCATCTGCAACTTACTGACCAAGGGGAAATTTTGGTTTTTTCCAAAGCAATGGCTGTGTACTTTCCTCTGTTTCATGGCTGAGTGCCTTCAGCTGTCCAGTGCAATACTGCCAGAATATTTGTTGCCACTGATGTCTGGCCAACCTTGAACTGTTTTATCACCAGGTTTTGCACAGCAATATCAGTAAGGGCCATATTTTACTGCATGCATTTTTCTTCCAAAGTCAGTTATGTTCTGCTGGACTTCACAACACTCAACTCATTGCAAAGTACCATGAGAAATCACACAGTATGATTTCTTAGAGGAATCAAACCAATAATGTTAATGGTCTTTCTCTTGATTTTAGGAAAAGCTCTTAAAAATTAAATGACAATGAGTTTTGTGTTATATCATTAATACAAGCATATGTCTGTACAAGTGATGTAAACTGAGGTAATATATACATGCTTTGAGCGATACAGAGGAAATCTCTTTCAATGTTTCAAATGAGACAGTTGCTCATAAATTCATAGCTTGATGCTTTCAATCCTATAAAGCATATCTAAATAAATTTTAGATGGCTAGATAGTAGTGTATATTCTAAATAGAATTTGCAGAAAGATTCTTAGTAAAGATTTTTAAATAATCTTACTAAAACTATTAATCTACACTGTCTGTTAGTAGAGAAAAAAAGTGTTATACGTCTACCTAGCAAATAGGAACTTTCTTTAAAAAAAGATTTATACATTTGCAACAGAATGAAATTCTGAGGAGAGAGGTAGTATCATTTATCCAGGTGTATCAGTTGCTTTAATAAAACTAGAGAAGTTTTCAGGCTTATGAATCTCATCTCATCAGGGCTGGCAAAGCCTAGAAAAATCTCCAATGCCACTCTGCAGCATAAACTTTTTAAGTCCAAATGCCAAATTAATTTTTAAATTGTTTATTAACAGTAGTTCTCATTTATAAATTGCAGATTCTGAGTATTTTGGTAAGGCAACATTTGCAAATGTACCCTATAGCTACATTTAGGGACATTTTCCAATTAATATTTTTTCAATTCACTTATTTTATATGTGCATAAATATGGAAAATCAGTTTATGAGAAAACATTCTTCTAATCTCACTTTTCAGCCAGTAGGGCAATACGCTGTCTGAATTTTTTAGGATACAACTGTCAGCATACCTAGAGAGGCAGAAGAGCAGAATTTCAAAGCAGCTAGTTCAAAATTATTAGATAAACCAGCCTGCCACAAAGTAGTATGCAATTCATATGCATAATATATACATATTTTAAACAAATTAATGTAATTAGATAAGTTTATCCTGTGGCTCTTGTAATATCTGTTATCCTTTAAAGCATTTCACACAACTTTTGTGAAGCCAGCAAATCAGAGCAGCCAGGTGATGGACTATAAGAAAATTCCTACTCTGTCATGGTTATCCTGTCAAAGATAGGAATTCTGGGTTGTTAGGTTGAAGCCCAAGATGACAAAAAATCAAGAGCAAGAAACCTATGAAAATGAATGTTCATTGATAAAGCTTCAGTCATTTCCAGCTTTGAGGAAAGCATGGTAAAATGACTATCACATCATACTTAGAAGTTTCAGATTTAATTTTCTGTTCCCTACAGAGCAAATTAATTTGGATTTGGATGGAGTATTTAGCCATCTGTACCATGACATATCCTTTCCTTACAGAGTGTGAAGTTAAATGAATGATGTCATGATTAAGTTGTACACTGTTACTTTGATAAAGAGTATATATTACTAAAAATATAAATCTAGCCAGGATAAATCTACATAATATAATAATCATTAAACCCTTATAGTGCTTAACAATATTGTCATATTCTACCAGGTTCAAGAACAAATTCATTTTTCCCAGAATTTGTTGTTTTCTCTGTTGTCCTGTTCTCACTTTTGCAATTAACCCTAGGACTTTTATCTGCAGTCTCTGAGTATATAGGAAATTACTCCCAGTTATATAATGCCTTATGCATCCACAGACATCAGTGTACTGCTGCCTTCTAGTTTTGTAGTATTAATGTTCTTGTTGAGTAAAGCTGCAAAAGCAACTGTGGATGCAGTTCTGCTCTCCAGAATAGCGTTGCTACTGATGATTTGCTACTAATCTTTTGTTCAAACAAGTGGCCAAACCGGCAGGCTGTAAATAGAACAGACTGAGAAAACTAATGTTCTTTGCCTCTTCCTCATGACACACAAAGAGATTCCTCCAGCTGTTCGACTCTTTCAGGCTTGTTTAGACATTAGGGCACTATTACTTTCCTAAGAGATGCATTGTAGGACAATAATTGGATGATCTTAAATGTTTCCATTTCTCTACATCCATTTACAAAGGATTGATTCATTCTCATTTCAGGAATATAAAAGACCTATTTTATTGTGGGGGTTTTTGGGGATTTTTTTTTGGGTTTTTTTTGGTTTTTTTACTAAAGGACATGTATTCTTTCCTCTGTATAATAGTAACAGCAGTAATCTCTAATAAGTGCCCTCTATGAATGAAAGAGGAAAGCTTGGTTCAATACTCATTCTGACCTGTTCTAAACTAATTTTAATAGCCACTAATGGATCTTCCATGGAGCTTTAAAATCTCTTTTGATTCCATTTATGCTTTGAATACTTTCTATTTAATAATGTTCTGAGGTTGCATTTCGGTTAAGCCTACTAATTGATTTTCTCCATGAAATATGACATCAGGTTTTGCAGTTTTTTAAATTTTTGATTTTTTTAGTTATTTGACTGTGTTTTCATGCATAAATAGTTTTGAATAGTTACTTTTGAAAAAAACAAACAAAAAAAACCAAAACAAAAAAAAGCAAAGCCCAGCAACCTGGAACTTAAATGGCATTGGCAAATTACTGAAGTTTAGAAAGATATAATTACATTCACAGATGATGTAATGTTGTTCCAGTTTCCTGAAAACCTACATATGCTTATTAGAGAGTATAAAGCATCTTGTGGCAACTAATTGTTAAAGGATGAAAAATTAATAGAAAATAGATTACTTTTTTTTTTTCTTACTTTCATACAGTAAACAGACATTTGGGGAAGAGTTGTCAACAGAACAAAAGAATATTTATTCTTCAGATTCTTCACTGCTTACTGTAGGTCACATCTCATTTTAGAGTTTAACAAATATACATAAAAATATATCATAAAATAAAGATACACAAATATCAGAATGATAACATGGAAAAGGATAGATGTGGGAGAGAAGGAAAGATAATGGAAATTGGGGGGTAAAAATAAAAATAAAACATTTGGATCACATCTTAAAGACAACAAGGGTCACAGAATTCAGCCAGGCTGATCAAGGGACAGACAGTGGACTGTCAGAGATGTGGGCAGTGACCAAGAAAGAAATTGCTAACCAGAAATCTGGTTATTTGTCTGTATTATGCTGTTGGTTTTAGCAGTGGTGAGAATCACAAAACTAGCACAGGTTAAATTTGTATATCAGTTTTGTTGATTATTGGGTCAACAGTTATTGCTCTTAAACCTCTTTCAACAACCAATCCTATAAATACTTTATTATTTGTATTCAAAAGAAGAATAATTCCCAAACTTGACTTCTGTTTTTTTTAGGCTAGTCTGTTCTTATTTTAAGGCCTTTGTGTAGTATCTTCAAAATAATTTGAAGTACAGTTTGAAATCAAGCTGGATCCCTTTTCTGCTCATGCAACATCCATAGTTCTGCAATTAGACCTTCTGGAATGAAAGGGAAACAGAAGAGAGAAGAAGATTTTGTGATATAAAAAAATATTCAAAAAAAGATAAAGCTTCATCTGTTTTTGGATAGGCCAAGAAGTAATCCAGCCAATGCTCAGGATGTTTTTTTAAAAAATTGAAATAAATTAAAAAAAGAAGTGTCCTTTAAAATCAAGCAGTTTTCCACAGTAGAAATGGACTGTTCAAATTTGGGAAGACTAACGGAAAAAAGTCCAAACACTATGTGGGTTCTACAAGATTCTTCTCTTCAAAAGCATAAGATATTTGTCTAAAATTACAAATAGGGACATACAGAGTGACTACAAGGAAATTCAATATCCAAGCACTTATACATATATTAAACTGAAGAATTATCTCCCCAGGAAAAATGTAAAAGCTCGTTTACTTGTTATAATTTAAATTAACCAAAAGAAGAACACACAATAATATAATAGAGAATCATTCTGATAAGGCATAAGGGATGGAAAAACAATGAACAGGTAATTACTAAGACAATGGTAGTCTTTTACTGCAATAGCATCTGCAATATTAAATAATTATACATAGATTCCTCTTTTATTACATAGCACTGAGATGCAGAACGTGGTCCTACAGAGCTTCTTGACTGGTAAATCTTTGTATACCTGCAAAATACCCCTATCAATGTCTTTATAGAGCAAAATTCTACTGTTTAGAAAAAGGGTCTCATTTCCTAACCTATCAGACAAGCGTAAGCCCTCTGGGGCATGGTAAAGCCAAATTTACAGTCCTGGTGTGCTTTCTATGTACATTTTCGAAAAGAAATGCTTATGCTAATACAGCAAAATGCTTGAATCAGCCCAGTATGTGTCATTTATATGTTCTCTTGCATTCCTAAGGAATATTAGAAATTATAGTGTTTCATTTGCCTTAATTTCAACATTATACAGAAAAAACCCACAAGAAAATATTATTTTTTTTTATTTTATTTGAAAATTATTGAACATGACATTCAATGTATCAGCTGTTAACAGCATACATTTCTTGTGCTGTTTCTTAGGATACAATCAAAGAAAAACAAATCGCCAATATGTCAGATATGGAAATTTAAATCTCAGTAGCATATACACATCTTGTATGCTATGTTCATATATAAATATTATCATTCCCATGTGGGCCTTTCTTTTTTTTTTCCCATTTTTTGAATAATACTATATTGAAGTATATTTGGTGTGCTGCCATTACTATACTGGGATATAAATAGAACAAAATAGTGTAAAACCAAATAAAAGAGAAGGTAGCCCCCCCTATATATTGGATTTGTATATTATTTTTTGCAGTAAAATGCTAGCAGATGTAGGGTTTCCTTACTGTCTTTTGCTTTTTCTGTTGCACTTCCTCTGTCACCCAGAAGGCTACTGAAAATACCACCCACAAGCAAAACAGATATGCCTCACAACACGAAAGAATGAGCTCCTGTATACAGAGAAAGAGAGCCAAGTCCCTTTATATGCCCTGTATCGCAGTTTACACCACTGGAGAGGAGGATAAAAATAAAGCAGAACATGCAAGGTGAAATCAAGAACATGGATTAGTTCTTCACTATGGAGCTTCCCACATGGAAAAGTGGGGAAAAGATGTGCAAGTCATCATCTCAGTACAAAGTCACAAAAAGTCTGGGAATCTGATTTCATACACAATTTTGTTGCTGTTGTCTTTTATTCACACTTGAATATTTAAGGCCAAATCCTTCCCTTTGAAGCCCTTTCTTGAGTTTTATTTTTAATACTTTCTAGCTTCAGAAAAGACATACACTATATGACATTTTATTCTATCTAGAAAAAGGTTCAATGAAATGAAGAGGCTGAACATATAATATTAAGCTAAATTATTAAAATGAAATTTTACCTATTATATATAAATTTTTAATTACTAATTTTTTTGTTTATGAAATTTTCAACTGTACTTTTAGCATTTTCATACTAAAGGACTATCAGAATGTCTTCTGGAACATAAACATACTTCCTGATTGCTATGTCATGCTTGTATAGCAACATAGGAGCCTATAAAAGGGTTAAAAATAGTCTTAAAACACACTTTTCAGAGGTTTCTTTAAGCAAAGTACAGGAAAAATATCACTATAGATGAATATTTATAGGTTTTTATTGGCAGCTTTTACTTATTTTATAATAGTTTTTGAGCTATAATGAAGAAGACAAAATTTCCTTAATACTGTGCTTCGGTAATGTTGCCCTGCAGAAAGTGCTTCAGAACAGCAATATAATTAGTTTAATAGCAGTACCTCTTTCTAAACTTAGGCCTTACCAGTAGAGGTATTTTATGCTTCTTAGATGGTCAGGAGGAAAACTCTAGAGCAGTTATCTGCTATAGGATATCACTGAATAACAATATGTTTTCTAGGTATGCTTATGTTTAACTGTAAAGGAAAGCAAATGTTGAACTGTGCACTGCGTGCTTGCAGCTTGCCTTTGTCAAATACATCAATGAAACTGCCATGCAGAATAACACAAACAAGGCCTCAAACATCAACTTCAAGCTATATTGACTGCATTTAGATTACTTCAATAAATTGCTGTGATTTAAACAAGTCTCGAGTCAAGAATGTTATTTGCCCTAGCATTCTGCATTATTACAGTAATTTTTTTCTACACATACTTCTTTACCAGAATCCATACTGGAAGCTGTGATACTGTATCCCTATATAGCTTTCCAGTTGAATGAATATTCAGATAAGCAGGCAACCTCAGAAATACACTGCAGAACCCACTGCGCCTGCTGTGTTCCTCAGAGACATTTGGCAGGATGTGTCTTTCCATTCTCCCACTTCCCCAGCTTGTTGGTGAAGGATGCAGTTGCGTTTGGTAGGACTGTTCTTCCCACCTGGAGCAGCTTGTGTGAAAATGAGGATACAAGCCAAAACTATTGCTAGATAACACCATGCAACTTAAGCAAACAGAATTTACATGGGTAATTTAGTGTGATTACATCATGGTCAGAAGTTACACCTCTCAATGCACAAGCAGTCCTTCAGCAGTCATAGTCTTTTGTCTTTCATAGATACATCTTTTTTCCTAAAAGAAGGATGTTATTAATAATTTGCTATATCAGGTATATAAGCTGCTTCTCCTTTCCACAGACTACTTCAGGTCATTAGCACAGATTCTGTTAACTTCAGCCTGGTAGTCGGACCTAATGGTTGGAGAGGGAACCTGACACTGGGAGAAGTGTATCAGCTGAATATAAAGAAATGTCCCAAAGTAATAATGCAACATACATTTGGGTGTGCCTTCAAAGAATATTTTAAAAGAAGTGTTGATTCAAACTACATCTTGAAGTGACAAATTGTCTGAAGTCTCCACTGTCAATTTGCCCTTACCCATGACTAACAGGATGTGAATTATCCAAATAAAAATATTACGGAGTCAGTGCCATTTCACCAACGGAAATGAGTGCAGAATTCTTTCCAGAGAGCTAATTCAATCCTATTCCCTGTCTCTGGGATCCTCAAGTCACTTCAAGACAAGATTTTAAAGCTAAATAACTAGAGAAAGCCTGCCATGAGTGGGGTACACAAACTCTTTGTATTCATGGTCTATAAGACACTCAGAATTTTCCAGTGCACAGACAGGACAGAGTTTAATTTGACTCCAGAATATGAAATGGTTGTCACAATTAAACATTCGTGAATTACTTTGAATCGAAGAATGGAACTTTTCAACTTTTCACAATATACTATGTACGATAAATTATTTTGCATCAAATGTATTTGAAAATAAATTGCAGTTAATTGTGCACTTCATCTGAATTATAGATTTTAAAATCTTCCCTTGAGTGGATTTTTTTTCCCCCTGGGCCAATAACAATATATCAGAACACATGGTTTGTGAATGTCAGCATTGACAGTCTGAAACAATTGTCTTTTTTCCCTTATATCAATGATCAACTGTGCCCAAGTTTCCAAAGCAAGATGATACTTTGCAACTTTCATTGTTAATCAGACCTTCTATTTTATATCTCTGTATTAGAATATGCTTAGTCTTGCCATTAGAATTCTATCTAATTAATCAATTATGCTCACAGAATAGCTAATAATATAGAAGCAATGACAAAGCATTGAACTGTTCTGAATCTTTACAAAACTATAGTTAAGATTTTGTTAAAATTCAGCCATAATTAATTGTGCTACATAACTTCTTGATTCTTCTGAAAAAAATAATAATAGTATGAAGTCCTTGAGTAAAGGCTAATACTAGGCTGTTTTCTTGTGAAATATTTCTGCAGGGATCTATAGAAAAGGGCAATGTCCTCCTGTGTACACATCATGCGGATGAAATCCCCAAAATCTTTATTCTGTATAGGTTTAGGCTAACTTTACTGCTTGAGAAAATTAAATTTTATACTTGACTGAAAAGGATAACATCTCCCTCTACACCAGGAAAGGTTTGTAGATGTAAGGATGCACTAATAATTTTGTTAGTTCTTATCAGTTCAGCAATATTTCCTCCGTCCTCCCTCATGATTTTGTACCACTGGTGGGATTTCTTCATTCAACCATTAAAATGACAAACCTTATGCTATCATAAATGTTTCTGTCAGAGTTTATTGTAAAGAGCAACATGACCAAAAATTATATCCTATCATAGCAAATCAATGCACCTATATAAAAATAGAAAACACAGTTTCTTGGTTTGCAACCTTCATATAAACACAGCTATACTAAATTCATTGATGTTTTTTCAGCTGGTTAAAAAGTTAAGTAACTGCCTTTTATACAGCTATTTTATATTTTACACATATTTTTCCACAAAGCTGCCCAACTGTTTTGTGAAATCGAGTCACAGTTATAACTCTAATGCCAGCAATTAAATCTGTAATCTGGTATTCCTCTCATTAAAACATGTAACAAAACATTTATAATTTGTTGTTGTAACACAAAATAAGCAACCTACTAATGTAGACAAGGGAACAGGAACACTCTATAGCTGAACACATAAAACAGAAGAACCTAAGTATAATGTTGTTAAAAGCAGGTTTATCAATGCAAAGAAGTAGCCCAAATTTGAAAGACAAAAATGTGTTAGATTGGTAGGATAACTAGGATTGCTATGGAAATAGTTCAGTTCAGTACTGAAGTGAGGTTAAGGACTTTCTGTATTAGCAGAGGAGAACACTACTTCAGGTAGTGTGGTTTTTATGGAAGCCACAGCCAAAAAGCCTTACTGAATTTGAACAAATATATTTCTTCAGGGTAAGAGAATGTGACAAACGACAATAGATTTCATAACCCTGTAAAAAAGGGTTCAACATTTGAGAGACTCATGGTACTAAACCACGCAAAGCCCCAAGAACATTATGATGTGAGAGAGAAAGAGTATAAAAGAGAGTTTACTTCCATGTTACATCATTTTCTTCTTGCCTGCTTTGTCTTGCCCAGAATTAAGAGTAAATGCAAGATATTAAGTAAAAAATATATTTTTGAAAAATGAAACTAAGAGAAAAAGAAATAAGAATGTTAAAATCGATGGGGAGTAAAAGGATGCAAGCTCTTTGTATCTTTCTGGAAGATGTAGCAATGGAGAAATGGTGGGGAAGAAATCAGATACTGATGGCAGGCTAATTCTTTTTTTTTCAAAGACTTGTAAACTATATTTTGTAGTTCATAAGGTTTACCTGTGGGAGATTCTGATAGAAAAATCTCTCGTTACTCTCCAAAGTCGGTCATTTCATGGTAGTATCAAAAACTAAAGGCCACAAAAGCTACACAAATTAGATATACTAAATGGTTATTACCATATGTGAAAAATGGTACAGAATACAAGGAAAA
The DNA here is from genome assembly GCF_032191515.1 of Phaenicophaeus curvirostris. Classification (NCBI taxonomy): domain Eukaryota; kingdom Metazoa; phylum Chordata; class Aves; order Cuculiformes; family Cuculidae; genus Phaenicophaeus; species Phaenicophaeus curvirostris. Next base: position 26,569,704 of record NC_091394.1, on the reverse strand, counting down.
TAATTGCCATCTGAGTGCATAAATACAGTGAAGTTATACAATTTTTACATACAATTTAATGTTTATGTTTTAAAAGTCTGGGAATATTTAGAATTGATGTGCCAAAAAAATGCCTTTGGTTTCACACTCAAGCAAGTTCTTTTGTGCACTAAGCAAGGGAGGAACCCATAGGAAATTCTAGTTTAGATCAATCATAATACTAAGGTTGGTTTCATTGTCATTAATATTATTATTTGTTAGAAGAAAAAAAAAACAGTAAAAAGTTGAAGGCTGCTACACTTCTGAAACCAAAGATAATTGTACTGTTCTGCTTTAACAATAGTGAAAAAATGCAAATAGCAGCACATTTTTGTTTGTATTTTCATATTTGTGTTAAGATGTATTCCACTGTTATACTGAACAGAGTCAGTAGGTTCAGATTTCATACAACCTCAAATCTAAAGATTTTTTAGAAACCTATCAATACCCAGGAAAGAATTTTGTCCTAATCAATATGCAGTTTTGATTGTCACTGTGAATATTTATTCCTCTCAGGCTTTGCATAAAACCATTAATATGGCAGAAATTTGCTGCTGACATGTAACAAAATCAATGATTTTGCTAAATAGCAGTCATCAATACCATGTTTCTAGGAAAGCTGTTCTCTCTTTTCCACCACACACACACTACAAAATGAGCAATATGCATATTTTTTTCGCTTCTTGCAAAACATATTTTAAGGTGATTCTCAAGCTATAGTAAAAAATAAATAATACATATGCATATACAAACATCTGTACCAGCTTTATACGTTCAATACTTAAAATGAAAAAAAACCACAAAAACACAGAACTATTTTCACTTTAGAGGCGACTGCTGCTAATGCAAAGACAACAGATATCACTATTGTTTAACTGGAAAAAGTTTATTTTACATTGTTTAATAAAATGTAGGTAAAATTATTAATATGAAAATGAAAACTATTACAGATTTCTCTATAATATATACAATAATCAGTACTTTTACAGTGACAAACAGACCTGCAAGATGATAAATATTAGTACATGTAATCTCATTAAATAAATAATAACAGCATATAGTCAATCATCTACATATTTATGTAGATTTTGCTTTTAATGTCATCGCCTACAGTTTATTCATTCTGTAATTCATTCTGTGTATCTTAAGTTTTGGATTGTTTTTAGTTTTTTGGGGCCTGCTTTTTAAAGCAATTTCTACATTATTTTATTGTCTCTGACTCATTAGATATGGAACATAACCATATTTTCTCTTTCCTAGATAACAAGCCATGGACTGGAAAAAGAAAATGAGTAATTGAATAATTTGTGGCAATTAGGAAGATATTTGACATTCTACACTCTAAGACTTCCTTTCAATCCCAATTTTAGCACAATTTCAATATCTAGTTCTCTTAAGCTTGACTGAGTATTAGTTACACAGAAATTTCAATATCCTACTTCCATTAATTATTGAATTCAAAGGTAATGTTTAAAAGCTGCTCATCAATCCTTAGAGAATGTTATAGCTAACTAAATGCTTTGCAGCATCTAACTCTTTGGAGCACTCTTCAAAAATCCTAACTTCTGGAAATATTTACAGTATTTGTAAGCATTTAGAAAGGACAAAATTTATCCCTCTGCTGCACAAGGACTCTGAATACTAGTAGATCTCATAACCAGCAGCTTAAATAAACGCTGTCTGCCTGCAGGTCCACATTACATTTGCTTTTGGATTTCATTGGTTTATGTAGTTCGTTTCCAAATTTATATTTATTTTTTCCTATTTTGATGAACAAAAGAAAAGAGAAAGTAGGAAGAGAACATGGGAGCCATTAACTATGCTCAGCCTGCAGTCATAACCAGTTTACATCTGACTCGAAGGGCCTATATAACATTTCCCCTATGTTCCATTCTACACTATGGGTTGCAAGCAGATTTCCAGGCCCTTATGACTAATCATCACTAGTACAGTGTTGAGCAAGAAGAGACAGCACATTGAGGACACAGTCAAAGTCTTACATTCATGCAATAACCACAAAATTGAATGATTTAATACTGGTCTTTGACTGATTAGAGAGCTTTCTGAAACAGAAAAAACAGCAAATGATGTTTTGGGATTTCTCTAAGACTGTTATTGAGGTATTGGTGATCCAATGCATATTCTGAATAATATTTAGGTAAAAAATCTGCCTGTGAAGTTAATAACAATGAGAAAGGTTCATGAATGTGCCTGAATTGGGAAGCACTCAAATTTCAGCTGAATATTAAATTTGCAGGTTTTTATTGGATTTAGTTTGCAAGTTATAATGGTATCAACGGAATGCACATACTTATATTTATTTTTTCTTGTTAAAAATAGTAAAAGTGTGATATTAACAGAGATATTTATAAGATCCCTCTCTTTATGGCCACAATATATAACTGAAATACGTGTCACATTGGAAGACTAGAAGAATTCCTAATTAATTTGGAGGAAAGTCAGGCTCACAGAGAGCTAGGTGATGATACGAAGTATGCCTGCAGAACCTATTTTATCACTGATATATGTGTATATGCATTACAATACAGTATTTAGTTGCTATTTACATAATCTCTCCCTAGAGGACCCTCCCTACCCTCCCACTTCACATACAGCATAGCTAGATTCATAAAGGAAAAGATACTTCACATTTTCCTGAACTGTTTTCTTATACTGTGTGTCACATAAATGAGTTAATGCACACTCTGTGGATAAAGTACTGAACACAGAATTATCAATATTCTCCCTATGGGTCTATTCACTGAATGAGATAGATCTGTCATAGTCATCAGTTACCTTTATTCACAAGTTCTTCTAGCATAGAAACAAACTCTTCAGGCTATAGTAGACAAATGATATATTATGCATATTAGACACTTCTCTGTCTACATTATAGTAACTGCAGTCCACCTCAGGTATAGAAATGTTCTTTCCAAGAAACTCTGCATAAGCATTGGAAAATGTGGAAAAAAAAAAAAAAAGAGATATTACAGCAGTACCCTGCCATGAATTGGTGTGATGTCGCAGGTTAGATACTCTGTTTTAGTCATTCAAGGGTATAAAATTTACAGCCTTGAAAAGAGAGAAAAAAAAAAAAGGAAGCTTAGGTAGATAATAAGCATCGTCTCCTAATTTGTGAGACATTCTGACTACAAAAGTATTAAAGCCCTTGATCATAAAGTGCATTCTCTAACCCAAGTGTATTTTTATCAGTTACTTGAAACACTATTTGGAAAAAAAAAAAATCCCACCAAACCAAAATGTCTCTGAGGGCAGGGATAGGATTTTGAGTCTGCTTTTTTTTCAAGTAAGTGTTTTAAAAAAATTTTGAATTGTAGTCACTTCAAAGTGCTCTCTCCATCTCAGGATGGAGTTTTGGTTTTGGTTTTTTTGACTAGTACTGATAGAGTTTCAAAGATAAGAATGAAGTGCTTCCACTCAACTTACTTTCTCCTGTTCCACTCATCTCTGTTTCCTAATTCATTTAATAAGGTTGCCAAGTTATATTCAGTGATAACATTTCAGTGATGGGTTTTGTCAACATTATTCATTGCATTTAACATAATGAAGACTTAAGCTTTTGTACTTTTCCATTAAAATCAAAGTTATGTGATAGTAAAACATTCTCTCACAAATTTTCTGAGGTTAATGTGTGGGGCTTGGAGGTAGGGGACAATTTTTTTAAAAAAAGAAATATTAGCATCCATTGGTGTCATATTAACAGCAGCTAGTGCTATATAATTCTGCAAAATGTCATACAAATTATTGTGCTAATAGACCTGAGACATTCTCCATTATCTTTCACTTTCCATACGCAGTTAAAGAATATTACTTGCAGGAATTTGGCTTGATAAATATTTCGTGAGCAAAGTCAAGGTCTCTTTAACTTTCCTAACCACTATACTACCTCTCACTGAATTATAGCTTGTTAGCCTGGCTGTTATCAGAGGGACGGCTGTTAATCTGAGGTCCCTCAGAGTGAGCTGAGAGAGAGAAAAAAGTCATTCAGGTTGTCTTCTTGCTGCAACAAAGTTACGAGCCTTCTTATTTGCCATATGCCAAAAGGAAAATCTTTGAGCAGCTATTCAATACTTAAAAATGATTGTAATGCTGCTTAATTCTCCCTTGCATGGTATTGTTCCTATGGCAACTAACCATTCTGATCTGATGAAGCCCAAACTGTTTTCAAATTTCAAAATATTTCAATAGTTTTTGTTTCAGTAATGCATTTTGACTTCACAAGTTTCAAACAAATGAATATTTAGGCCAAGAAACTATGTGGATGTAGTAAACAGGGAAGTGGCAGCTTAGGATAGAAAGATCTCAAGAAAATCTTACAAGACTCTTTGTTGGTATTTAGGTCATTCAGCAACGAAAAGCAATTGCCTAAACCATACACAAGTGAGCACATCTAGCCTGTCTGCTGTAAGTAAGAGTAGTCAATCTGAGGAGCTTAAGCCACACCTTGAAAAAGGGAAGATGCTATTTTGCTTCGTTTGTTCTGCCTCTTTATTTACAAAATACCACCCTCTTTTTGTGCCAGAGATCATCATTCCATATTCTGGTTTTGAAGAATTTTATGAGAAGAGAATTTGCTTACTTATGCAAAGAAATGCTACTCTATTGTTTGTCGCATATCCTTACTTTTCTCCTCTAACATTGTTGCTTAGAGACTCGAAACTTTAACTTTTAAAGGCAACTCTAAGTATTCCATCAGCATCTGCTGGCTTGGTCTATAACAAGAAATATTCCCTTTGAGTAGGAGTCTGCATTCCTTGTAAAAGTAACTTACTAGATGTCTTCTGTGGAAGCCTTAGTTGCAGAAAGAATTCCAGATAGACCTTATAAATATGATATGCAGCACTTCTTTGTGCTTCACAAGGAAGACAGAAATATAGAACTCTACATGCATAAACCTATCTTCAGAGGCTACTTAATAGGATTATATTAAGTTTACATAAATTCAAAATATTCAGTCTGTAACATAGGTTGGAATCATTCTTGGGGGAAAATACTGTAGTTTTAAGTAAGATAACATTCCTCTCTACTTGTGTTTAAAGAAAATGAAAAAGAAAGAGGAAATAAATGGGTTATTATCAGCAGGCAATGTACGTATCTTGTAAAAGTTCAGTAGTTCGTGGAAGGCCTCATGGACATGTTAAGTGTCTAAGGCACATAAACAAATTTAGGAACCATTGTTACTAATTTCCGTGCTCCAGTAATGTTAATATCTCAAAATACTTCTCTTAATGATAAATTAATTTCAATATAGAGGAGTTTCAAAGAGAGTGTGGAAGCAAGTGGATTCTGTTCCTTATGTGTTTACTAGCAATTTCATATAAATGAAAAATTAATCAAGCAGCCCGTTAGCTCACACAGTGGTTGTGTCTAGAAACATTCAAAAAGCTTTTTAGACTGCTCCTGGCTCCTCATTGCAGGCCACCAAAGGAGCCTCGCTCAAAAGCAGCTACTACAGTCAAATTAGAAAATCTGTCATCCTCATACTGCAGTACGTGGTAAGAGCTATTAAGGGACTTCAAATGCAGAAGGTAGTGGGAGAAGAGGCACTATGCTGATGGCTCCTGTATATTTTTCAGGAAGACTCCAGACTTGACAAGACAAAAGCCAGTAAGCAAGTGCAGAACAATTTAGAGTGGCAACAGGGGAAACACTAATAAGCAGGAATTGTAGCAGGTTCTGAAGTGACAATTATTGTAAAAGAACAGAGTCACAGCAATTTACACTGCTTGTGAGTGTTTGAGAGAAATTCAATTCTGAACCAACAAAATTCATTCTCTCTCTGGAGAAGATAATCTGGAGAGAAAATAATTGTGACCTATCTGAGCACAAACTACCAATGGTTATGGAAAAAAATCCATGAAGAGCAATGAAACAAAAGGGAAAGAATACACCAAAGCTAGTGGTAGTGAGAAATTGACTGTGATTTTTTGATAGGTCTAGTTACATTCACTGGTTTGGACAGTGAACTTTGACTACTTATTTCTTTATTAAACTATTGTCAATTTTAATTTCTTTCCAACAGTAAACCAACAGTGAAATATTTCAGTTGCACACACAAGAATATCAACTATGAATATAAGGTTATTCTTTTTTTCTTATTAATGTGGGTGGGGTTTGTGGGGTTTTTTTGGTTTGTTTTTGTGTTCTGTGTGGGTGGGTGCTTGCTTTTTTAAGAAAAGCTTCATATATTTAAAACTTGAACTAAATCTAACCTGACATCCCCTCTTAAGGGAAGGGGTTAAAAAAAAAAAGAAAGGAGAAAAAGGGGAACAAAGATATTACTTTAATGAATAGCTCCTTGGATATCCTGAAAGATGTCATAATTTCTTAGGAGGAAGGTACTGGAATCTCAAGTTCGAAAGTACACTCATTATAGTAAAACAGAAGGAACTCTTTGAACTGTCAAGTGACATTGTACAAGCCTCTTGCAATGTACTGCATGAAACATCTATAAGGGGCTGTTTCAAGAAGACCTAAATTTCACATATGGTTTTAGCCTAAAGGCAATGGGTGTTCTGTTGTTGCTTTTAATGTCACACTATATCATATGCAAGTTACAGGTGCATATCAACATCTTGTATTGTATAATCCCACCATACTTCACTGAAATGTTAAGCTTTCAGCACTCTCGCCCACACTATGATAATTACAGCCACTCAAGCACTACAACTGGCATATTTCTTTTCCTCATAATATCATGGGTTATTCAGACATTTCACACCCCACCTCCTTCTACAATTTTCTAAGTTGCACTAAGATAGACATATAAAGTGAAACAGCAAGTGCTAGATAAGACTGAAAAGTAGACCATCATCCTCAGTTCTGGTCTTCACCTACAACACCAAACTTCAGACACTTGTTCTCTCTCCTTCCTCATTTCTCTTTCTCCCACCATATTATAATGTAAGCTACTCCTCTTTGATCTTTCCAAACATATTTCAAGCTCTTTTGAAGACTGTGTATATGTAGGTTTTATGATCCTTTTAAATTTTTTATAGTTTTAAAGGCTTTCTGAAGTATATGAGTCTTTTAAAATTTAATATTCACATGGTCTATCCTCTCATGTCTATCTTCAAAAATGCTGTGAAAACCATGCTGAGTGCTCTTATTCCTTGTGTCACCCTTCTGTAATTTCATGGCTCTCTGCATGAACAGTCATACAAATTCAGTTAGCAAGGAACACCTTGAGTATTTCCTGCTCAGAACTATGATTCTCTAATGGATTGTCACTCTGATTTTAGGAAGCATCAAGAAATGGGTGTGTTGTTTCCATTTTTTATGATAGCAATTACATGGTTTTAAAAGAATGTTTTTTCCCCTTTCTTGAAGTAAAGTATCACTTTTATGAAAGTGCTAATGAGTAGCTGGAATTGAGAAAATTCCTGGAAGTAATAAAAGCTTATAGAAAATGTTACAAAGAATAATTGTGCTAGTCCTGCTCTTAGTTTAGCTATCCATTTGAGTATGAATTATATATTTAAGTGCTTTTAGTTACATAACCAACGTATTCACAGAGATACATAGAATCAATTAGGTCAGAAACACTTTTCAGTCAAGTCCAACTGATATCCCAATAAAAAGGGTAACTTTAAAATGCAAAAAAATCTGTGGTGGGTTGTTGATGTAATATGAGAAGCAGAGGAACTAGGGTTAGGGAACCGGTTAGTTGAAATTAAACCTCTTTCAGAATTCATACATATTGACTGACTAAAAATTTGTCATAATACTTAAAAAAATATATCAGACATGCATCTAATAAGAGCAATTGTTGGCAGCCTGACATTCACAGCCCACACAAGAGCACAATGTTGTTACTCCTCTGCTCTGTGACTAAGTGGACAGATGCCAGTGAAAGTTGCAATGATCACAATAGAGGTGATTTTGGCCATTTTTTCAGCAGCATTGTCTTCTGCAACATCTTTCTAGTAAATTGATTTATTATAGCTATAAGTTGTGACATGGAGGAAGTGCAATGCAATTCAGTAGATTTGTATAGCTGCGTAGGACAAAACCAATGGAGATTTTCATGAACCATGTTCTAAGTTTTTATATTTCATTGCTCAATAAAGAGATTTTACTATGATACTTAACAAAATAAATTAAAAAGTTAGAAAATCACAATGTAATGAAGAAATTAAAAGCTATTACAGCAGCAAGGAGAAATTTAGTTATTTATTAGAAGCACGTGAAAAGTATACAAATATGCAACATAAAGGAAACTAGTTCTTAATGTCTCTTCTATGCAAGAACTGAAATGTTGCAGAGGTAAAAGGACTTGAGCAGAGAATCTTCTATACTTAAATTTATGCGGAAGATAATGCATTTTAAGGAAATAAAAATTATCTGCTGATAAAAGTGTTATTTAAAATTCAAAAGCAGCACATGACATTGTGCTTGGATACTCCTTTCTAGCTGTAAATGGAATATAAGCTTTCAAGGGTGAACATGTATAACTGGTGGAGGAGTGACCAGGCGTGAGACAGTGCTTCGTTATTTGAAGCCACCATTATCAGGGAATGCTTCTTCCTCCAAACTGCACTTTAAGTCATCTATAGGTTATTAGGTTCACTAGCATCCCATTACATATTTGGAATAACACCAGATTAACTAGAGGCCACTGTTTCTTTTTTTCCATTATACAACATGTGACACTGGAACTACACAGCAAACTATTATAGCTGTTAAAAGGAATAAATAACTCCACCCCACAAAAAAAAAGCCATGAGTGGTTTCCAAGATTGTGCTAGTATTAATTTTGTAAACTATCATCACATTTGTTATCGAAGTCAAGGGTGAGCCCTTATTCTCTTAATTATCTGCTCTGAGACTGCTGATGACTTTACTCCATCTTCTCTCCATGCTCAGCACAGTACCAACTGAACCATTACCAGCAGCTTCTTCCTAATCTTCTCCCATCAGCAGCTTTAAGAGGTTGCACATAAATACAATGTTGCAGGATTACAGTCCTGGTAATCGGCAGCCAAGGTAGACATCTTTGCTTTGTCCTGATACCTAACTTTGCCAATGCCATTACTACTACACTGCCTATGATGATTTGGTGTGTAGTGGACCAAGTAAATCACCCCTTTGCTTCTATCATCCAGCAATTCCTATACTTGTTTCACTTTCTACTACTTATAAGAAATCCCCTTTTGTTTGAGAAACTCCTCCATATTGAACCAGCAAATTTAGAAGAATTTTGATGCTGTTACTATAGGGGAATGTTAGGTAAGAGTAATTTCTTACTTCCATGAAATTAATTTGAAAAGTTTTATACCATCATGATTGCTTTCCTTTGCTTTTATGAATTGTTGTGTGCTTTTCTAAGCTGAGTCCTGATTTTTTCACCTCTGCATGCAGAGATTCACAACGTATCCTTTACTTCATTACCTACAAGCCATACTGACATCAGCAATAAAGAAAGTGGAGGTGGTAGGATTTCCTTGTCAAGCTTGACAGCATCAGAACTGCAAGTATGAGCTCTGTCTATTAAAGGATCTCTTTTCTTTTGTGCTGAGAAGCCAGCCAGTATTTGTCACTAGAATAACATAGAGATAGGTGCCGCTTCTTTGTTGCAGAATATTCAAAGGTATCTACTTTCCATCCAATGTGTCCAGCAGCTCCCACTAAAAATCAACAAGGCTTAAGCAGAGCCACAGGACTTCATTCTAAGACAAGTACCATTTCTTAACTGGCCCACAGAAGTGCTTTCCTTTTTGTTCATTTCTTGTAACAATTCTTAATAAAATATTTGGGTTGACTTTGATCCAAAATGCTGAAGTTACCAATTATCTTGTGTGGACTAATATACTAAAAATATAGGAAGTAGCCATTTACAGCATTGCTTTTGATTTCAATGTTGTCTCTAGTAAACAGTATTAATATGACTAGTATGTATAGTTATAAATAAGTATTTTTTTTTATTTTAACATTTTAAAGAAACCATGGTATGGAGCACAAATAAATTTGCTTGAACCCTGGAAGAAATACTTTGCTCCATTTAGATTAGGAACATTTTTCATAAAGAACCCTCATGAAGCTAAATGAGACTGGTCAATACACCACAAGGACCCATGCATCATAGGAGATTAAAAAGAATCAGTGACATAACAGTTCTTTTCTTCCTTTATACTACAGCTCCATATTTTAGCTATTATTTCCCCTATTATTTATCTAGATTTCTTTTTTAGCTGTAATGATGGAAAACAAAGATGATAGAAATTTAAGTTAATGTTTATTAATTTAGAAGAGGGCTTATAATGCTTTAATTTTATTTATTATTTCTCTAACTCAATTTCTACATTAATTAATATTTCCTTGTGGCTATTTGCCATAAGAACTGAATATATTTGAGACTGTTTATATCTCTAGGTCTCAGCAGAGGTGGAATATAGCAAGGGAGCAGAAAAGAGTTCTGTATAGAGGAGGGGGGAAAAAAGACATAAGAGAAACAAACGAAAATAAATTCTGAGCCTACTGTGGGAGAAAATAAAAAGAATCTCAGTCAATGATTTGTGGAAAAGAGTGAAACACAGGAAATACTCTCTAGGGCAAGCAAATTCTTTTCTTCATCTGTATATTCCTTAAAGGCAACATTTGCATACTTTGAGCATTATGCAAACTACTTCTTCTGATCTGTTTTCAAAGTCCATGCAAATACTTTGCAAGCCTGGCAGAAATTGTTAGTAAGGCTTCAGCTCAGTCAGTTGTTGGTTGGAAAAATTTTATACTTGTTCGAAACTTATTGAATTCAAGATTTCCAGCAAAGTAAAAAATCACAGTAAGCCTGTATGATATGAGACTTTTGCCTAAATATGCAAGATTCATTTTAGGAATAGTTAGAGACATGACCAATCTACCAAGATTGTTTGTCAGACTGTAAAATCAATATAATTTTTATTCTCACATAATGACAGAAAAAATTACCAGATACTGGATGAATATGGAGTTCTGGAAAACTGTGCAAAGTTGGCAAAAAATGGGTCCAGGAAAGGAAGGCTTTTGGAAGTAAATACTATAAGAAACCATAAAGATATAAGGAAAGGAAAGGATGTAGAATCTATAGCAATAAAAGACATAAAGCATTTCAATGTTTGACAGAAATTACAAAAAAAAAGTTATTCCACTGATGAAGTTTGTTTACCCATAGGTATCTTCTTCCTTAGTCTTCCTTCCCATTGCTTTAGCCTTAACTCTTCATCCCCAGATACAAGGAACAACATTACTGCCAGAGATAGGCATACCATGGCTTTTGGGAAGCATAAAATTGTCACTCAGGATGCTGAATATTTGGCAACGACTGACTGCAAAAATTAAAAGCTGCTTTCCACTGCTGCTTGCACACCCTTATAAGCAGAACTAACTGATGAGAGGTGGGGAAGCTGTGTCTTCTAATCATATGTAAAATTTGGTTACAGTTAAAGAAGAGTTCAAAAATTACTGAAATAAGTTATGAACAGATAACATTAGTGCCCTAGGAAACCAAACTTAAAACCCATTGGAGAAAATAAAAACAGTGATCATGCACAGAGACCATAAATTGTACGGTGCAGCTGAAGTGATCAGTCTGGCATACATAGAGGATAAAGAAGCAAAATGCTCAGGAGTTTATAATCAGTGTCATCTATGTCTTTCAGAAAGTAACAAAAAGAAATTGTCCAAGCAGCCAGGGACCAGGGTTGGAAAGCTAAAGCCCTGATAGAATTGTCTGACCACAGATGTCAAGGACAACAAGAAAAGCTTCTACAGGTATGTCAGTGATAAAAGGAAGACTAAGGAGACTAAGTAGGCCCTCCCTGGAAGGAAACACGAGAACTGGTTACCCTGGAGGTGGAGGAGGCTGAGGAATCCAATGACTATTTTGCCTCAGTCTTCACCAGCAGCAACTCAAGCCACACAGCCTGAGTTGCAGAAGGCAAAGGAAAAGATTGTGAGATCAAGCAACTGCCCACTGCAGGAAAAGGTCTGATTCAAGACCATCTAAGGAACCTGAAGGTGGCACAATTTCATGGACCTGATGGGATGTATTTGTGGGTCCTGAGGGAACTGGCGGCTGAAGTTGCTAAGCCACTATACATCATATTTGAGAAGTCATGGCAGTCCAGTGAAGTTCCCACTGACTGAAAAAGGGGAAATACAAACCCCATTTTTAAAGAAAGGAGAAAAGGAAGACCCAGGGAACTACAGGCCAGTTAGTCTTGCTTCTTTGCCTGGCAAGATCCTGGAACAGATCCTCCTGGAAATTCTGCTGAGGCACATAGAAAGTGAGGCGGATAATGGTGAAATCCAACCTGGCTCCACTAAGGGTAAATCATGCCTGACAAATCTGGTGGCCTTCTACAACAGGGCTACAGAGTTGGTTATTAAAGAAGGGGTAAGTGACATCATCTGAAATAACTGACTGACCTGAAATTGTGCAAAATATTCAATACTGTCCCACTAGACATTCTGGTGTCTAAATTGGAGAGATATGCATTTGATGCATGGACCACTCAGTGGACAAGGAATTGACTGGATGTCTGCACTCAAAGGGTTGTGGTCAACGGTTCAATGTCCAAGTTGAGACTAGTGATGAGTGACCTTCCTCAGGGGTTGGTATTGAGACTGGTGTTATTTAACATCTCTGTTGCAGACATGGACAGTAGGTCTGAGGGTACCCTCAGCAAGTTTGCCAATGACACCAAGCTGTGTGGCACAGCTGACATGTTGGAGGGAAGGGATGTCACCCAGAGGGACTTTGACAGGCTTGAGACATGGGCCTGTGCAAATCTCATGAAGTTCAAAAAGACCAAGTACAATATCCTGCACCTGGGTCAGGGCAATCCCAAGCACAAATACAGGCTTGGCAGAGAATGGATTTAGAGTAGCCCTGAGGAGGAATTGCAGGTTCTGGTCGATGAGAAGCTCAACATGAGCCGGCAATGTGCACTTGCCACCCAGAAGGCCAACCATATCCTGGGCTGCATCAAAAGAAGGTCTTTCATATAAAGGCCCAAATGTCATTTGCTGTGAGGGTAAGTGGGATTTCAAGTTTTTTGCAAGTATAATACTAATGGTTGGAGCTGTGTTTTGGGAGTACAGTGGGACTCCCCAGTCCAGAGATGTTACAAAAACAGCCAGTTTGTAATCATTCACTTATGTGTAATAACATGCTATTTCTTAAAAGTACCAACTTAAATATGCTTAGCCACTCTTTCTGGAGCTGTGATACTTGAAAGAATGAGGATAAGGGCAGAGTAGAGAGGAACATATGCTGCATTGCAGTGACCGTTCTGAGCAATGTTTCACTGTGTAAACAGAACTCATGGTGTAACTCACCTACAGCTAATGACTTCATTGTAAAATTAATGCTACACTTAATCCTAATTTATAAGACACTTGCTCTCCTGAAGCATGTCATAGACTGCAGACACACAACAAAATGTGTGAATTGCACAGCATTTCTGAAGGGAACAAAGAAAGGACATTGTGATTCTGTACAGCAGACATAAAAAAATTGATAGAGGTTCAGAAGAAAAAAGAGAATTGAACATGTCTACCCTTTGCCTACAGATGATCACAATAAGTGCTGCCATTGATGCTGGGAAAAATATTCAACTTTCACCTTATGTTTGGAAGTGAATCTTCAAGCATATTATTACACTGCAAATCAATACTGCACAGTTGGTAATCCTTCATATGACAGAGCATGAACTAGAGTAAAGAAAAAGCAGCTTTAAGAAGATAGAAAACAAACTGCCGTTGTGTTTAACAGTACCCTTTGAACTGAATAATTTTACAGTTGCTCCTTGACAATGAACTGTCATCCTTCAGCTTGCTTTTCAAGGTCTGAGTAGGAATCCAGTGCACAGAAAGACAGAGGATGTGTTGCAGGCTGACACACCATATCCACTGAGAGCCACAGGCAATCCAACCCCAGGAACAAGTTCAGAGGGGAAACCGAAGGATCATCAATTGTGATCTCAAATTATACAAATCAGTGTCCACAAACTCAGAGTGATTTTCAATGGTGCATAGACTATGATTTCAGTTACAGAATGGCTGCATATACACCCAACTGAAATGGGTGAATAGGAGCATAGAAAAACAAACAAAGAAACAAAGCAGATCTTGCACTTTCAGGGCCGTTTTGGAGTAGTGGATTTGGGCATTTGGGTTATTTTTTTTAGGGGTGAAGGGGTTTTGGGGGAGCAGAAGGAAACAGAAGTTAAAAAGGTGGGGGAGGAAAAGAAGAGAGAACATTTGATTTCCATCCCCCAAACATTATGGAAGTAGCAAAACAAGATTAAAACTTTTAATGCAGCAGAACTTGTGCATGACCTAGTCTCAATACTATTGGATTATTACAGGAGAATGAGCGAATCTTTCCACATCCTTTCCAACAATATCTTTGTCATGAATGACATTGCTACAGATGGTGATATTTCTGTTTATGATCATATTTAACTGAAAATCTGATAAAGTTAGAGTTAAAAGGCAAATGTTTGGCACACAGTCAAAACATTGACTCAAACAGAAGTTTCAGGGCACTTGAAATGTGCTAAAGTTAATTAAAAAAAAAAAGAAAGAGGAAAGTGGTGTCTCTTACTATCATAAGAAAATTACTTTGATTCCCACAATTTATTAGTCTATCTTCTAGTCTGTCTCACAACACCATTTTAATTGTTGTTTTTCTTCAAAATTCTTGTACTGCCTTTTAAATTTCAAGTAAGAAGGATATATCCTTTGCTTCTTTTAATCTATCGCAAGATTCAAGTGGAGAAAGCATAGAGGGAGAAGGGAGGAAAATTCTTGTATGTAGTAAAAGGTGTTTTTTCAAATAATGTTACTTTCACTTACAGAAAACACTTCCCATTCTTCAACACTGAAGAGCATTGTGAAATTGTCATTGCTCTTCTAATATATGTTGTACATTTGCTGCATACTTGCCAGCAGTTGAGGGCTACATTTGAACCTGATTACAATATCAACAATTCTGATAACTACACTCTAAGTCTCAAAATATTTGGTGTTCTTCCTAAAAACTCACCTCATTTAAACAATGTTTACATGACAGTCTAATTTAAAATAAAAATAAGTTTCTAGTCCTTCTGTTTGCACACAAAAGATTCAAAACGTGATTAGAACCTATTACAAAGCTTTAAAATAAGCTAAAAAACTCTCAAAAGCCAATACTAAAAATGTTTTCTTTAAATTTACCTTGAGATCTTATTATAGCCAGCTTACTTTCAAATCACTAGATATGTAGACTATTCTTCAAATTTAGTATGACAGAACTATTCATTAAAAATTACTGATCTAGATGTTTTGTCTTACCTACTTTGATTTTTTTAATTTTTATAGGAAGTTTTCCATTTGTAAGATACATTTTCTCCCAAGTATACAGAAGTATGTAACACCAAATATGCTTGTGATAATTTCATTGAAAAAAGTCAGGGGCCAGGAGGAGGAAAGAACCTGAAAGATGTAATGTTTTATCATTCATTAAATCAATTAAGTCACCAGCATTGCTATTATTTCACAGTTTTACATCTTAATTATGACGGGGGAAATCATAAATACTATGGCCACTCTGGTAATGGGACTCTGATACTGAAAAAGATGGCAGAAAAGGTTCCATATACTTCAGTTGGCAAAAGGCACTGATTTTTTTTAACAGCATGCAAGATGCATTGTGTGATATAGGGCATGTTGTGAGCAGTTAAACAATTTGATCCATCATCTTCTTTTTATGAGGAATCACTGTGTGAAACTGGAACTCTGCTGAAATCAAGGGGAACTAAGATATTTGAAATCTAGCAGAATCACACTCCTACATTACAGATGCTTTAATTAGCAGAGGACTACTAGGACATCTAAACACAGGGAGTATAAGAGATTCATTGCTGGGCCAGCTTTCTTGAATCCTCCTCTTAATCAAGATAAAATGCCCAATGCCATTTTGAATGACAAACCTCTTGGTAATATCTCTGCTAATGGGGATTTATTGTGAAAGCAGCATCATGAATTGCACAGTTCTGAAGCCAGTTGTAAGCACAAAGGCCAGTAATTAGTGCTTCCAACTTCTGACTCTAAGAAATTTACATAGTCATTGAGCTGGCATTCAAGCTTTCATGACTGAATTAAAATTAAACATTTACAATGATGTTGTTTTGCATGTAAGGCAAAAATTATAGTTTCTTATAAAATCTATTTACTTGTAAAATGAAAAAGACCATAATACTATTTGTTATAGACCATCACTTTGCATTTTTCTTTGGTCATACACAGTTGGCTTCGCCCCTAGAGTAAAGGCCTTCAATAGTTACAAGATGCCAGAAAAATACAGTAATGGCTTAACATCCATAGTAAAACCCATCAGTAAAAGTTAGTGTACTAGTTTACTGAAAAAATAAGTTTCAGGTTATGTAAACATCTTTTTGTTGCTCTTACAACATCTGTTTTGGATTATCATGCTAGGCATGATCTTTAACACACTTCTAGACTTCATCTCTATGCCAGCACAAGTTTAGATCAAAACATATCAATATTATTCTGTCGTGATATCAAAATAAATGAAAAAAACCAAATTCAATAGGTCACAAGCAATGTTAAGCTAGTGAAGTACATTGATTCAAGCAAAACTTCAGATTAATGATTATTTTCAGAGGTCTTATTTGTAAGTGCAACACGTAAAGATTTTTTATAAAATCCAGAACAAAACTGACTTTGGGACAACAATACTTGGGACAACAATAACAGGTCTTACAGAATCATGGAAGCAGCATCAACTTGGTTCAAGTAAGTAAAGCGCAGAATTGAAAATTCTCTTGTTTTTTCAGTACATTTCTCAAACAGAATAATCCAAGCACTACTGTCCTTGATAACAGTAAGAGCCAAAGCAAGAGTCACCTTAGACATGAACATCAGAATAAGAGGAGAGGAACTAAATATTTCCATGACACACAGGCTTCTTCTTGGCCTTCTCATCCCTATTCTACTATTTCTTTTTTTGTAAAACAAACAAAAAATCCAACAATTTTCTTCAAAAGGAACTTCTAAATGCTTTTTTATATGTGGAAAACTGTCAGCAACAGGACAACTAAGAAGGTTTCACCAACTGTAAGAGCAACCAAGTGCTTACAACTCCTCCTTATAAGTAGTCCTCAGGATTCTTGCAACATCTGCCATTAACATGCAACACTTACCTGTTTTAGAGTTACAATCTAGAACTATTTAGCTCAGTAGACAGAGTTTATCATGTGCATGCTAATCAGTAAAATGTATTGGTTTTTTTTCTAGGGCCACTAAGGTCCTCAAAGAAGATGGTTAAGGATAAAAGTAGCAATATCTTTTGAAGAAAGAGTCTTAATATAGGAATGCATGAAACCTATTTCATTAACTTTATCTAAATTTCCTTGACTAATTTTATTGATTTCATTTTGATGAAAACTACTTTTGTAT
Organism: Phaenicophaeus curvirostris; assembly: GCF_032191515.1. NCBI lineage: Eukaryota > Metazoa > Chordata > Aves > Cuculiformes > Cuculidae > Phaenicophaeus > Phaenicophaeus curvirostris. The sequence goes on along the minus strand of NC_091394.1, from coordinate 26,552,223 downwards.
CTCAACAATGGTGTAACATGTTAAAGTAATTCCTCATAAACATTTGTTACAGTTTCACAAATATCTCTAAGCATTTTTTCTTAAGTTTAAATAGTATCAAAAAAAATATCATCTATTTAAAAGACTCTCTTAGCAAATAAACCAACAAATTCAAGAGAGGCATGTATGAGTACCCTGTGAGGTGTGTAGCAGAAAATGTAAAAGACCTTTTAGGAAAAAGCCTGAAGAATTAAATTTTATCAAGTAAAACAGGCAAAGTAGAGATTCAATTTCCAAAGTGATAGCCTGTAACACAGTCATATTGCTCCTTCCACAAATTAGTTTTACATTTTGAAGCATAGCTTACCAGTTTTTGCTGACTACTGGTGCCTTGATAAAGATAGAAAGATGAAATATTTTCTCAGATAATGGGATCCTGAACAATGTTCTTCTATATAGATAATAGGCTTCAGATCAACTTGCCAACATCTCAGAAAGGAAAAGAGATGTTCTATATTAATTTACATATATTGTATTATTCAAAATATGGTCTAGATCAGAAAATTGCATAGTATAAATCTGATGACATGTCTACTTTAATATATGTATTTCTCTGAGATCTGGAATAAGATTTGACTTAAAAAACCTCAGTATATAAGAAAGTACTTATGTGCTAGTAACATGGGCAAGAATCAAGAAAGAAGATGCAAATGCAGAGCACTACCTTGCCTCAGAACAAATAATTCAGAAATCAGATGGAAGAGTGAAATGAGCACTCCCCATATCTGACTCTCCAAAAAACTGCACTTTCCTCTGTTTGCACTCATGTTTAATGAGTGAATAATAATAATAAAAAAAATTTCAGTGCCATTTTACACATACAGAACACCACAACTGCCCCTCAACCAAATCACATCAACCACATCTGTGAATTTATTGTTGCCCTGTACTTGCCTTGACTCTGAAGTAGGTGGTCAGGGAGGTGGTGGGCCATTTCAGCTATAGACATAGCTCAGGGAATGCTGGAAGATGGCTAGGACCCTTCTGAACACATAACAGCACATTTTCTCTGCAAAGTGAGGTCAATTGGGTCAGTGCAAGTAGAAACATATAATTACTAGGTTGGAAAAGACAAACTGTACCTGTTCACTACTAAATCATATCCCTGAGCACTTCATCTATGTGCCTTTTAAATACCTCGAAGGGTGGTGACTCAACCACCTCCCAGGGTAGCCTGTTCCAGCGCCTGATAACCCTTTCAATGAAGAAATTTCATCCTGTCTGAACCTCCCATGGTGTAGCTTAAGGCCATTCCCTCTTGTCCTATTAATTATCACTTGGGCGAAGAGGCACCCACCTCTCTACAACGATACAGCGATAAGGTCTCAGCCTCCTCTTCTCTAGGCTAAACCACCCCAGTTCCCTCAGCTGCTCCTCATAAGACTTGTTCTCCAGCCACTTCACCAGCTTTTTTGCTCTTCTCTGGACATGGACCAGGATCTCAGTGTCTTTCTTGTAGTGAGGGGCCCAAAACTGTATTCAAGATGCAGCCTCAACAGTGCAAAGTACAAGGGGAGAATTACCTCCCTGGTCCTGCTGTCCACACCGTTTTTGATACAAGACAAGATGCTATTTGCCTTCTTGGCCACCTGGGCACACTGTTGGCTTATGGTCAGCTAGCTGTCAGCCAGCATCCCCAGGTCCTTCCCTGCTTCCCCAAGCCTGTAGTGCTGCAAGGACTTGTGTCCTAAATGCAAGATTCTGCGCTTGGCCTGGTTAAACCTTATCCCGCTGGCCTCAGCCCATCGGTCCAGCCGGTTCAGATTCCTTTGGAGAGCTCCCCTACTCTCCAGCAGATCAACACTTTGTGCCAGCTTAGTGTCATCCACAGACTTACCGAGGGCACCTTCAATCCCTTCATCCAGGTCATTGATAAAGATATTGAACAGAACTGCACCCAGCACTGAACCCTGGGGAACACCACTGGTGACTGGTCTCCAACTGTATTTAACTCCATTTACCACAAGTCTTTGGGCCCAGCCATCCAGCTGTTTCTACCCAGCAGAGGGTGTGCCTGTCCAGGCCAGTGGTAGCCAGTTTCTCAAGCAGAATGCTGTGAGAAATAGTGCCAAAGGCTCTACTGAAGTCTAAATACACTATATCCCCAGCCTTTCCCTCATCCATAGGTAACCACAGGGCAGATGAAGCTGAGTGAGCTAGTAGAGAGTAAGTGTTCCCTCAGGGGAACCTGGAGCTTCTCTACATGCAGGAAGAATTAAATCTGAGGGAAAAATTAGAAATTAAAAACATACTAAAATTTCTTTTACTTCATCCTAAGGCAATTTCTCATGCATAATGGGAAGTTTGAATTGTTTCTGATGCCTGTAATAATTGCACTGGATCAAAAGATTCAGTGAAAAAAGTTCTTCCTCCATTGTTCAAATATACATCCTAATTGTAAAATGTAATATATATCACTAATTTCACCTGTAACTGTGAGTATCTGTGAGCATGGAAAGGCAGTCTTCCCAAAGATGCTACAGAACACAATTCTGTTCATTCAAAGTCTTCAGCCACTTCACAATCATGGAATAATTAGGCATTATATTTCATGCTTCTAAGTCCAAAATGTTAAGCCATGATTAGCATGATGCCCTTAGGTTCAGGTCGCCTAAATGGATGCAAGAAAAGATACATGCCCATTTCCAGACAGTCAATAAAAAGTATTCTGTTAAAAGAGTTTTCCAAGGAGTTGAATTATCAACAAATTTTATTCCTGAATCACATAATAAAATAAAATTTCCTTGATTGATATTCCTGCATTAAAAAGATAATACAGACTGTGGCACATGACCTAGATCACCCATGTTCCAAGGCATCAGCAAAACTGGTACACTACAGAAAAAGACAAGAAAGATTTGTGTTCTGTATTATCTCCACATTCTTGTTTTTGACAGATAACCATTCTTTTTATAGCACAAATTGACTGAAGTTATTTTTTCATACAAATAGTAGCTGTTGAGTTGACCATTGCCCAAATTACTTCTCTCTTCTCTAGAGGCAGTTTTTCAACCTCGTGGTATTGCCGAGTTAGGTTTGGTAAAAGTAATAAAAAAGCAAAAGTAAAGTCTTATTTACCAATCCTTTTTCTTCACCTTTCACCCTTCCCTGCACTGCCCTTGAACTTATGCATTTCTTTTTTCTTATTCTTCCAATTGTAAGGAAAGATGCTTGATTATTTATTTAACAATTGCTAAAGCATAATTTCCCATAACTGTGTGATAATATATGAAAATATATTTTACTTAAAGAAAGGTAATTATGTGATTTATTTTACATCATTAATTCTTTATCACATAAGTAATATGTTAATCTATAGCTGTCTTGCTATATTAGGAAGATATTAAATGAAGAATGTTATATATCTTATCAACAAAGAATAGTTTCAATATGAAACAAACTATGCTGAAAAGGATGGAATCTAATGAAGTAAGCTTGGATTGTTATTTGTACAGTCAGTTCCTTAAGGAATCACCGAGGTTTAAAATTCCTTCTGCTAACATAAAAAGACTTAGTACTGTCATGGGGTTCATGGCTTTACTGGCACGTAATGTTGTTTTATTAAAATATATCTTTACATTTCCCACAGGTCATATGGTAATGCTTTATTTCAGGTTCATAGACCTGATGTTAATCTATGGAAATCTTCCTTTTATACCGGCCTACATATACACTGAAACATCTGTCTGTGAATATTGCTAACTTTTTGAGACATATAGAATAATCCTGTATATCCACTTCAATTATTTTCAAATTAAAATACAAAAATCACAGAAGAAAAAAGAAATGCCATTGAAAGATGAGAAATCTAATTTTTTTCCATATGTTTCTGAACCCTCATTACTACAATAACTAATTACTTCACACATTTTAAACATGCTTGTCTTCACAACACCACTCTAAAGTAAAGAAGTGATATTATATCTAAGAGAAACTCTACACAACTACTCTATACCACTGGGAAAGATTAAGAGAGGATTCAAATCTTCATAGTCAATGGTAAGCACCCTCTTGGATCTCTGGCAAACTAGTTATCTGCCTGATCAAATTCTAATACAAGTAAGTAGGTGGAATCTTAAAGCAAATCCCATAGAATGACAAATGAGAACTGAAATTTCAATTATTTGATTTACAATAACAGCTTTCTGAAGAGGTTTTATCCACACGACTCCCCAGCTCTTAAGAAAGAGTCCATAAATATTTTACGTAAGCCAGAGAACAAATTTCTGCTCTACTATACTACTGCCTTCTTTTCTTTAGTCTTCAATATAGAAAGGGAACGTATGGGGAACTCTGGGAAAATTGTACTCTTTAAAGATAACAAGAGCAGAACAAAAGCAGCCAGTTTTCTACCTGAATGTAAATCATCAACACCCACAAGTGCTATATGAACTGCTTGATATACATAGCACCTGAAAAGCCTGTTAAATGGCTACAAAACAAGATGGTACAAATTTCTTTCTGGTAGTATGGAGGAATAAAAAGAATTAGAAAATGGTGTCAGTTAAGGGAGACTAGTTTTTGTTAGTCAGAGCTTATAATTCTAGATTTTATTTATTTTAATCGTGCATTTCAATACTGCATGAGATCAGCAACAGATCTTCCATCTACATGTGGTCAGAAGACACAAGGTATGGTGGGTTTTAATGCTGTTTTCAGAAAAGAGAACAAGACTGAAAAAGCTACAAGTGGTTCAAAATGCAGCACCTCATATCTTCCTGTACAATCTAGGATGATTTCAGAATCCTGTCCATGACAATCTGAATGCTAACCTGTCTCTTCACTGAATGCCAAATAAAATTTAGGCTTTTACCCGTAATTTGTGGCTTTGTAACCGCTAAAACTTAATCTCCCTGTATTAAAACACACATTCAGAGAAAAGATATTACTTTGTTTATCTCCTCTGTAAGTCAATGTGACAGAGAATGAACTGAAGAGAAAAAAAAATAAAATTAATCTTGTCCTCACTTAAAAAATTCTATTTACCAACACTTTAAGAGCTTTCCAACAGAATAAATACTTCCTACTGAAAAGCAATTTAGTAGATAATCCAAATTTGTTCTAAAATAAAAGGCTTGATTAAAAATGTCAGTATTTTCAAGTCTATTTTATATGAATGCTTTCATGTGCTAAAGAATTATGCCTTGAAGATTAATACTTTTAGATCGTGGTGTCAGTGATACTTATCCTGGAAATGGCAGAGAATCTGACATAATTTGCTGGCTGGCTTAACTGATTTTAAGTAATATACAGTGTAATAAGGCACATAAGGATATTCCCCACTCTGATTTTTGGGGCGCTTTGTTTCAGAAAGTGACAACCTAAAGGGAAAAGCAAAGGAGAAGTCAGAAAGTGAGCTGAGGAAAAGAAATAAAAACTGAGAACCTATCCAGATACCTAAGCTCCTGGAGAACAGCCTTTCTCTATAGGTACACAAACAGTAAAGATCACAGCTTCCACCTCCTCCAAGGTAACACTCACCTCAAATGGAATTTGCATTAGCAGTACATGAAAAGGTTAGCATATCCGAAGTTAGGTCTTGTGCAGGACATCTGAAAATGAAGTAAATTCTTGTGCTTGCTTTCTTTTCTACCTCCCATGAATATACAGAGAGCAGAACCAGTCTGCTACACCTTTGGAAGGAAGCTTAAAAATCGGCTTCAAACTTCTGCTGTGTGTTTGTTCAAAAATACTTATCACATGAAAACAGTAGATTCAGATTAAAGGTATAAGCACAGTAGGTGGAGACAGATTGCTCTCAACTATGTTTATTTCTGTTTAAATGTCTTTTGATTACTTTTCCTTAATTCAAAATTAAAGACCGCATTGCTCTCTGTGACAGCACCCCGAGGACCTGCTCTTTCATTCTTACTGAATTAGTCCAATGTCTTCTTTGAAATAGTTAAAAGTTTAACCTTTCCATTTGTGCCAAATTAGTAGCAAGATGCATCTTTTGCTCATCATTGGGAAACATTTTCTTTGCTCTTGATTCTAAAAATGTCCTGAACTCCAAAACAGATGCTTTGTTATATGATACCTGTATATTTGTTCACATGTTGTTATGGGAAATTCAGTTTCTTATGCCTTAGAAATAATTAAGACTGAAGCAATGGATGTTGCTTATCATAAGCCATGACTGAATAATTCTTGTCAAACAATTTGATGAATTATGCCATAATAACAATTTGTATGAGTTTAGGGTTGCAGGACTTCTTATTTTTTGAAGTGTGACAACTGACTCAGTATCATACAACAGACATATGACACTCTCTGATGCAAATGTTTAGATTGGGGAGATACGAAAGTGGGGGAAGACAAAATAGTGCTGAGGGAACTGGCAGAAAAGATCATTATAAGTTTAATTTGTATGATGTGTTCATTGATTTTAAGACTACACAATTAGAGTAAAATGTTACTACAAAATATCAGATTCAAATGTATGATGCTGAAAAAAGAAATGAGTGGCTATGTTTTTTTTTTCAAGAGGTCTAAAAGACATTGTCCATTCCAAATGTAAATTAGGGGGAATATGCGCCTAGCTTCTTTACTTTGTCTTTGAAAACATCACCAGTACCTCAACCACAAAATCAAGAATTTCACTGCCATGCAGTCATGAATCTGACCAATGGGCATTACTGTGATTTGCCTTCTCCCTCTAAGAGCTCCAGCGTCTTCTTATAAAATCATAAAGTCCTGATGGCAGGGTTTGAATTTTTGTGGTTTTTTTTCATTGGTGAATGTTTGCTTCAGTAATCAGTAATGGACTTCGATCAACATCCATTTTTATTTTTTACCCCTGAATCTATGAAGATGATCCTTTACCTTTGGTTGCAGGAACTGTATCGTGCGTCAATGCAGTAAGCTACTGCTACAGAATTTAACCCCGCACCAGCAGTGTAGAAACAATTATTTAGGCTCAGCTGCCTTCATAGAATCATAGAATAACCAGGTTGGAAGAGATCCACTGGATCATTGAGTCCAACCATTCCTATCAAACACTAAACCATGCCCCTTAGCACCTCATCCACCTGTGCCTTGAACACCTCCAGGGAAGGTGAATCAACCACCTCCCTGGGCAGCCTGTTCCAGTGCTAAATGACCCTTTCTGTGAAAAATTTTTTTCCTAATGTCCAGCCTAAACCTCCCCTGGCGGAGCTTGAGGCCATTCCCTCTTGTCCTGTCCCCTGTCACTTGGAAGAAGAGGCCAACACCCTCCTCTCTACAACCTTCTTTCAGGTAGTTATAGAGAGCAATGAGGTCTCCCCTCAGCCTCCTCTTCTCCAGGCTAAACAACCCCATCTCTCTCAGCCATTCCTCATAAGGCCTGTTCTCCAGCCCCTTCATAATGCCTCAGGATACCAGGAAGATTTTGTCACCTGGATCAATCCCAATTGGATTTCAAATCAAGATACAGGTTATAAATCTTCAGGTTTTCCCCACAGATTTTTTTTGTGAAACCAAGGAAGCAGCTTCATTCTACCTGTTCAACAATTCTTCATCAGCAAATGGGAGGGAAAATATCCTTCTCTTATCAGTTGACTATTTGCTTCTTAGGAAAGTTACACCACAACAAGTGAAACTGAATGCATAAACTGGCTGATACGCAGCTAAGTTTACAATAATATTAATGGCATTATTGCCATGATTAGTGATTTCATTGGAGGACTTCACTCTTTGGAACTGTCAATCAAGAACTTTTCACCAACTTTAAATTCATGTTGAAAAAACACTAAATATTGCAAGAATGCTGACTTTGTGTAGAAAACATACATCTGGTTTCTTTTCCTTCACGGGGACTACTAAATGTAGCAAAGACATTTATCATCAGCCCTGACAATATCTCAGAGAAAATCAGTATACCTGTAGTCTTATTTTTTAACAACTGAGATCACCTTCTTTAAAAAGCAAATGGTGCAAATGCTTCAAAACTTAAAAGATTTCCTGAGATGACAACACTTGTTTAGTTACTACTCAACTAATTGATTTCCTGGAAAGGTTCTAAATAAATTTAAAATTAATGTTAAAGTCCAATATAGATAACAAACTTGATTGGAGAAAAAAGATGTAAATTAAAGACAAAACAGAGACCTAAAAGGATAAAAGTGTTTTCAATCTGAATTTAATTTGTATGTGTTTACACTGCAACATTCAGAGCTTGGACTTTAAATATTGTAGGCTAATTTCTAAGCTGAATCATAAATTTATTTCATGATTTTTTTAATTATTACTGTTAATTTTGCGTTATGATTTTTATATTTCTCTGGGAATTTTCATGGGGTTTTCTTGTTAGTTTTATTCATTGGGTAGTAAGTGCTTCTTGGATATTGAACATATATTCTAAGAACTAATTTTCCAAAATAAATAGTTGTGAACATTATGCAACTACTTCACTCAATTATTGGAGATTTATGAGATATGAATCCAAGTTTTCCCTTCCTAAAGTAATGTCATATTTCTGAAATGAGGCTTGGTATATAGTACACTGCCATTTCCATTTCTTAGATGAAACGGCATTTTTCATGGAATACTCTAAAATTTTCATCAGAGACCAAAATCTACAATCTAATCAATAAGACGTTTACCTAACTGGACATCTAAACTGTATGTTCTGACTTAAAGTGATAGTTAAGTAACTGTTCCATCAAATATACAATTTCAACAAAATAATGGGAGAACATCCCTGTTCCAAAGTATTCTAAAGCATTCTAATTTAGGTCTTTGTGGGATTCAGACAGAGAAATAATTTTCAAGACGTCTTCTACAACCTGAGTTACTAAACTGTTAGGCTACTAGGCAAAAGTGAGAAATGGGTCTGGTGCAAAGTATAGACACTACTTTTCCATTGTCTTTCCTTCTACTGGAACTATCTGAATTAAAATGCACAAGCTTTGTTTCATGTTAAATAATACCTGTTTTCACTATGAAGCTAATTTATTTATCTAATCATTTCAGTAGGGGCATTCCCTTCCTGCCCAGATTCTTCCTTTTAGCTGATGACCTCACAGAAAACTGATATCTATCCCATAATCTTAATTAGAGCCACCAGAACTGAGGGTGGTTTCATAGCTGTTCAGAAACTGTCAATGTGAAATTGTTTTACAATGTGAATTGTTTTACTGCTGCTTTGTCTGCAAGTTAACTTTTTTGTTCTTTGCTAACTTATAGCATGGCAAACAACACAGCTTAACATATCATACTCAACATTTTGCCTGTTTCTCCCACTCATTCTCCCCTCTGATGCTGCTGTGTCACATTTCTCATACAGTTCAGTCTACAGGGCTGTGGACACAATATATTCTAATGTGCAGTAGTATACACCAATTCTGTGCCAGATCTAGGAATACAAATACAAGAATTAGAACATAAATTTATCTCCACAGATTTCGGACCACAAGAAGAGCATATAGTGAAAACAGCATACTCAGCTGAGCAGGGATTTCAGACAAAATTGATATGCAACAGTCGACAACAAAAACTGAGTACTGAGTTGAGACAAAATGTTAATTATTTTTTTTCTTTTTGAAGAAAAGAATGGGTAGAGAACCAAAAAGCAGATCCTATCTGTATTTTTCTTTTTCCTTCTGTGTTCCTACTTGACAGAATTGAATGTTCCAGTACTGTCAGAGGTTCTTAGGGTTCAGGGTTCTTGTTTTTCCTTCCTATTCATCATCACTTTAGATGTTAATTCTGTACAAATTTTAATAAAAGCTTTTATGTTCCCCAGCAAACATAGCCATTCAATACTGAGTGCAAATTCAAAGAAATTAGTTAAATGCCTTCACTTTTCTTCTTCTCTCTAAAAGCAATGCCTATTAAATTGGCAGTGATAGAATGATGGCACATCACATGCATACATTTATTCAGTGAAAAGATCTGGCATAGCATTTGGTGAGAAAGTAATTACAGTCTATGTTAACACAATATGCATAGTATGCTACTGATTGAGCATTGAGTTATGTTTGATGTCAGTCATCTCTACAGGTTTTTTTCCCCTTTACTGATTGCATATATTACCAAAGTGTTGAGAGAAGGAAAAAAAAAAAGAAAAAAACTAGAAGAAGATGGTAGAGTTTTTTTCTATCGTTCCGGGTTTTTCAGATTTCTCACAAGGGAAAAAAGGCATTGTTAACAGTGGTAATAAGTTAAGTAACATTTTCTTTGGATGATTTAAACAACAAACACTATCCCGAGATATAATCCCAGTGGAGGAGGCATCCCACTGTGAGGCACTCTAACAGTTTTCTGTTTGCCAACAACCACATGTGGCAGAGGCTAGTAGCTGGAACACTTTGCAATAATTCTCTGCATCCTGGAATGAAGGCTGGAGGGATAACATTTCCAGCCCTGCAGAATGTGATATGAGATTTTTCTCAGAGCCACTACCTTCATATGTATTTCTTAAAAATTTTCATTTTTAACAGATTTCAAAGAATGGCTCTTTTATAATAGGGAAATTCTTAGCAGCACCTCTTTATTTTATCAATATTATTTTATTTAGTTATTGCGTGATGAGAGAAACATACACACCCACTAGTGTGACACTGAATAAGTTTTCAAAGTAACAATTTCAAATCATGAGGAAAAAAAATAACCAAAACCCAAAGCATCTGTCAGTTTATTTCAGACCTGGCTCCTACCTATTCATAACAGATGAGAGTTTTTAATACCTTTTCAAGTTTCATACAGTTTGGACCAACCAAGTCTCTTCAGATATTTCAAGGTTATCCTTCTCTCTATATTGGAGAGATATGGATTAGATGAGTGGACTATATGGTGGATAAGGAACTGGTTGGATGGTCATATTCAAAGAGTAGCCGCTTGAAGTCCAAATGGAGATCTGTGACAAGTGGTGCCTCTCAGGGGTCTGTACTGGGACTGGTGCTGTTTAATATCTTCATCAATGATATTGACAGCGAGATTGAGTGCACCCTCAGCAAGTCTGCAGATGACACCAAGCTGAGTGGTGCTGTTGTCACACCGCAAGGACCAGATGTCATCCAGAGCGACCTGGAGTGGCTGGAGAAGTGGGCCTATGTAACCTCATGAGATTCGATAAGGCCAAGTGCGAGGTCCTACACCTGGGTCAGGGCAATCCCCATTTTCAGTACACGATGGGGGATGATGTGATTGAGAGCTGCCCTGCAGAGAAGGACCTGGGGGTGCTGGTCAATATGAAGCTTGATGTGAGCTGGTAACGTGTGCTCACAGCACAGAAGGCCAACTGTATCCTGGGCTGTATCAAAAGACGCATGGACAGCAGGGCAAGGGAGGGGATTCTGCTCCTCTATTCTTCTCTTGTGGGACCTCATCTGGAGTATTGTGTCCAGTTCTAGAATCCTCAACATAAGAAGGATATGGAACTGTTGGAACGGGTGCAGAGGAGGGCTACAAAGATGATCTGAGGGCTGAAGCACCTTCCATATGAGGACAGGCTGAGAGAGTTGGGCTTGTTCAGCCTGGAGAAGAGAAGGCTTCAAGGAGATCTTTTAGCGACCTTCCAGTACCTGAAAGGGGCCTACAAGAAAGCTGGAGAGTCACTATTCATAAAGACTTGTGGTGACAGGATGAGGGGGAGCAGGTATAAACTGGAAAGGGGCATTTTTAGATTAGACATAAGGAGGAATTTCTTCATGATGGGAGTGGTGAGACACTGGAACAGGTTGCCAAGGGAAGCTGTGGGTGTCCCATCCCTGCAGGTGTTTAAGGACAGGTTGGATGGGGCCTTGGGTAACCTGATCTAGTGGGATGTCCTTGCCATGGCAGAGGGGTTGGAACTAGATGATCTTTAAGGTCCTTCCAACCCTAACTATTCTATAATTCTGTAGTTGCTTTCTTAACTATCATCAGTACATTTGCATACCAGTTCTCTGAGGGTATGAGATGAGCTAAGAGTGAATGTACTGAAAACTTATGCCTTTTTTATCACTGAAATGGTGGCATGGTTTATGTCCCTATTCACTAAATATCTCTGAAATTTGATAATACTGGATTTATTTTTTTGTTCCTTCATAAAGAGATTGGGGAGGAGGTTCTCCTATAAACTCTTTTTTTCGTAGAAAAACATCCTTTGGAAATTATGAAAGTGTCTGAAACCATGTACAAAATCATTAATTTTAATGTACTCCAAATAATGTGACTTCTAAGCAACTAGCCCCAGTTCCCACTTGAGGGAGACCACTTGAAAAGTCCTTCAAGACTCCTTGGCCAGTTACTATTGTTAGTTTTCCCATATAATGAGATTTCTCATATATCACAAAACTGCATAGCCCTTAACACAGTCTTATGGGACACGGGGATTTTTCTGCATTTTTTGTCTGTAACTGGGAATTTTTCCAAATATTTAGCACACCAGATTTTCAGACTTGCAGGAAAACTTCTACCAAGCATACTTTCACAACAGTCCTGAGCACATGCAGAACATACAGTGAAACTGAATGTACTTTCTCACTTTTCACATAACACATAATTCATCCATGCTAGGCAGAGCACAGAAGTCCGAATATTGTGGCCAGAGCATCCAAAATTTTTAAGGTGTTTCCTTGTATTTCAGCAACTGAAGTTTATGATTCTTCCTGTGACTCAAAACAAATTATGTCTAGTCCAGTTGAGAATGGACGTATCGGTATACAATCAAAACTTCTAGGATGTTCCTAAGAGGTAAGTTATTTGTCAGTCTATTTATCTTTGGGAACAGCAAATTTTCCAGAGCTATATACATACACTGGAGTTTGCAGTCACAGCTAGGAGTTAATGAAACATGAATTCGTGTTATCTTTTGACTATTTGTGCATAAGAATACTGTGATTGACCACCAATTGATGTAATCACCAACATTACAGTTAAAAACCCAGTTCCTCTGATCCTGCATTTCCGTTTGTTAGAAGGACGGGTGCAGAAGACCAGTAAATTTGACTATCTGAGCCTAGTAACAGGCAACTTTTCCTGGCATGCTGTATTAGCATTGCTGGTTTTAGATCGTCTACTTTCTTTCATCTCATACATTTCCTATTCATGTGCTGCTACCACGGTGTAGCCTGTCACTGTTATATCTTTTGTCTTTCAGAAAGGTGCATCAGAACACCACATATTCAAAGAGCTATACAATTTTGTTTTTCTTGGATGAAACATGTTTTATTTATATCTCTAGTAGAATTGTACTTGCCCTCTCATTCTGAGACACATGGCTGTTTTTCTCAGTCTTACCTTTCCCTTCAAAATATTTTTCTTACATTTCATTTGAATGATCATTTGATCATGACTTTAAAAAGATGGAGCCTCAGTTGATATCTATGGCCATATTCAAGCACATCCCTTGAATATATTTGATTTTATACTCTGAATAGGCTGTTTCTGGATGTGATGAACTTCACAGGATAATTACAAGACAGCTAGCAAGAAACTAAGTACTTTATCTGAATGATCACTAACTGGATCTTCACAAATCTTTTCTCTGTCATAGGTACTGTAGCTCTTTACTATGCTTAGAAATACTACCGAATAAGATTTTTTTTGTTCTGCTTCCTGAGAGATTAATGCATATCTGTACTGATCAGGATCTGTTGAGATTCAGATACCTTAGCACAGTATGATACCAAATTGACGCAATGATTAAAGAAGGCATATATGTATTTATCTCACTGACAAGCTGTTTACTAACAGTAGTGGAATGGTCCATAACTCAAAGACTGTAGTACTATTAATACTTCTAGGAAAAAACATGTCAATAGTCTCACTCTATTTTTAGAGCAAAGCTTTACCTCATACATTTTATATCCAAGGGGAGATGTTTAGTGACCTACTATACCACTTAGACACTTACAGGTCTATGCAGCCAGGTGGAAGACATCCAAAAGTACTAAGGGAACTGTTGAAAGTTATTACCAAGCTACTTTCCATCACTTACCAGCAGTCTTGGCTAACTGGTGAGGTCCCTGTTGTCTGCAGGTTAGTAAACATAATAACCATCTACAAGAAGAGCTGGAGGGAGGGTCCAGGAAACTACAGGCCTGTCAGTCTGACTTTGGTGGTGGGAAAATTTATGGAACAGATCGCCTTGACTGCCACACATAATACATACTGGACAACCAGGGGATCAGGCCCAGTCAGCACAGGCTTATGAAAGGCAGGACCAGCCTGCCTAACCTGATCTTCTTCTATGACAAGGTCATCTAGTGGATGAGAGAAAGACTGAGTGTTTTCTACCCACAGTTTAGTAAAGCCTTTGATAACATCTTCCACAGCATTCTCCTGGAGAAACTGGCTGCTCATGGCTAAGGTGGATGTACTCTTCATTGCGTAACAAACTGGCTGGATGGCCAGGTCCAAAAAGTGGTGGTGAAGGGAGTTAAATCCTGTTGGTGGCTGGTCACAAGTTATGTTCCCCGGGGCTATGTACTGGTGCCAGTTTTTTAAATATCTTTATCAATGATCTGAGCGAGGGGATTGGGTCAACCCTCAGTAAATTGGCAGAAGGCACCAAGTTGGGCAGGAGTGTTGTTGATCTGCTTGAGAGAAAGCAGGATCTACAGAAGGATCTGGACAGGCTGGATCGATGGTCTGAGGCAAAGTGTATGAGGTTCAAGAAAGCCAAGTGTCAGGTCCTGCACTTCAGTCAAAACAATGCCAGGAAACACTAGAGAATTGTGGAAAATGGCTGTAAAGCTGCTTGGAGGAAAAGGATCTGAGGATGTTGTTCGACAGTCAGCTGACCATGAGCCAGGAGCGTGTCCAGATGGTCAAGAAGGCCAATAGCACCTTGGCTTGTATCAGGAATAGTGTGGCCAGCAGGACAAAAGAAGCAATCATCCCCCTGTACTCAGCACTGCTGAGGCCACATCTCAATTACTGTGTTCAGTTTTTGACCCCTCACTGCCAAGAAAGACATTGAGATGCTGGAGTGTGTGCAAAGAAAGGCAATAAAGCTGGTGAAGAGTCTAGAGCACAAGTCTTACGAGGGGGGGTGTGGGAATTGGGGTTGTTTAGTCTGGAGAGAAGGAGGCTGAGGGGAGACCTTATTGCTCTCTACAACTACCTGAAAGGAAGTTGTAGAGAGGTGGGTGTAGGTCTCTTTTCCCACGTAACAAGCATTAGGATGAGAGGAAAGTGTCTCAAATTGTGCCAGGCAGGTTTAGATTGTATGTTAGGAAAGATTTCTTCACCAAAACAGTTCATGCATTAGAACTGGCTGCCCAGGAAAGTGGTTGATACACCATCCCTGGAAGTATTTAAAAGTTCTGTAGATGTGACACTTAGGGACACGGCTTAGTGGTGGAGTTGGCAGTGCTAGGTTTGTGGTTGGACTTGATCTTAAAGGTCTTTTCTCACCTGTTTGCAGGGCAAGCCATGACAGACTAGGTGAATTTCTAAACAATAGAACAGTGTTGGTCTTTTTTTGTTTTGAGTAGTATGATTGTGTCAATACTTTTTGATCAGTATGTTACTGATTCAGATTGCTCATTCAGAAGAAAACAGCTAAAATAAAGAATAAAATCAAAATCAGCTAAGATCAAAGATTTTACCAAATACCTCATCAGTGTCTATATTTGTGTAAAGGAATACAGAAAGATTGGTCTGAACATGACGAAATCTTTCTTCACTGTGGGGGTGACGGAGCACTGGAGCAGGCTGCCCAGAAAGGTTGTGGAATCTCTTTCTCTGGAGAAACTCAAAACCTGCCTGGATGTGTAACTGTGCAACCTGCTCTGGATGAACCTGCTTTAGCAGGGGTGTTGGACTAGATGAACTCCAAAGGTCCCTTTGAACCACAACCGTTCTATGACTCTGCGTGTGTGATTCTGTTATGATAAAAATTGTCAGGCTGGGTGCGCTGATACCTTCACAAGCTACAAGACAACTAAATGCTTCTCTGATATTTTCCTTGCCTTTCAAAAACAGAGATGAAGGAGGGCTGAGTAACACAGATATGATATTTGAATTTTTTTTTTTTCTGATATACAGATGTTACCCAACCATTCTTGTCAAAAGTTTGATTGTCTCAGGTAGTGCTCAGCTAATTTAACCAAACTGTTAAAACTGTCAATGGCATCCTTTGTGCAGTAATTGAATGATGCTAAGGAGCTTCATGACCTTTGAAAATGCCAGCTAACAACCAAGACCTAATGTAAAGTCTTTGCAAGAAAATACATCCTTCTACAATATGCAACTACTGCAGCTGTCACACTCATTTTTTTCTAATGTCAAACTCAGTTTGTTTTGTGTTAGGCATATTAAATTCTGTGCATACTGGTAGATAACAAAGCTTTTTATTTATTTCATTTAGTGGTTTTAGAGACATAATGAAAACAATAGTATTGAAAAGCTTTAGTCTAATGTATTTTTTCTGACTACCTCCTAAGGTTTATGTATTACTAGTCATTGAGTATCTGAGAGTTCCCACTTTCTGTTAGAATGTTACTTCACCTGAAGAATTTCAGCATTTCTTTCACAAAAACATGTAATGGAATAGGTTATCTGGCTCCTAAAATGGTTTATGTTCCTATAAAATTAAGTTCAAGAGGGCTTTTTATGATGAGGTGTGACAGTGAAAAAGACCTATTCATGATCCTGTTTTATTTGCATCATAGGCATATGGTTCTTTGTATTATTATATAATAAATCAGTATTTCCATACAGAGAGCAAAATACGAGATTTGAAAATTATATGAATCATAAGTAAAAGGAGGTAGTATTTCACACTTCAGATTCTGAGCTCAGTGAGAAATGCTTTAGGTAATTCTCAGGAATACCAAAGAAGTCAATGCCTATTCTAAACATCTGACACTTCTGACAAATATTATAATTCAGCCTTAAGAAAGAATGAAAGTAAATATGTGTATTTAACAGCAAAATACACTATCAAGAGAAATCTTCTGGCAGCATGGGAGAGAGACTGCAATGGAAGACAGAAAAGTATACAACTATAAACAGAGCTAGAGAAAAGGAACTACTATTTTTTAAAATTACCTACATTATAGATTTTTGAGGGTCTAGCTGCTGCTTCTAAACTTGTCAAAATAATATAAATCATAAACAAATTTAATTTCACTCTTCTAGTTATTTATTTGTTTGCTAGTTTGTTTTCCAGGGTGAAAACATTCATTTTCTTCTCCAGTCAGGAGGTAATATTTCTACAAGGGTATCTTAACACATTTGGAGTATTCAGAATAGACTCTCCGTCATCCTCTCCTGCTACAGCTGTGTTATATTGCCAAAAGTACTTCCATTCGGGTGAGAGAAGGATAGAGAATCACAGCCTCAGAATTAGGACATCAGTTTGAAGTTGAGATATTTCAATTCCAGATTGTGATGCAATAACAACTGATTCCGAATAGACAATATCAACAGTTACGAATATGGTACCTCATCCAGAATATTTTCTTGTACATATTTAGCCCACTTGTCCTAGAAGGTGGGAGCCATGGACTCAGATTCCCCGAAGAGAGGTGGTAAAGTTTCTGAGTCTTTGAGTAGAGAGAAAGAAATGGCACAGAATTAGCACCTGTGATGAATTCTAGGACTATTGAAAATTTATATTACAGAAAAATTATAGCTTTTATAATTTTCACAAGCTGATATATTCAGTTTAATCAGCTGACTTTGAAATATTTAGTGATTCTTATTAGGACAAGGTTCTAAAGCAGGCTAATGCTAACACTTTTATCTCAGGATTGAAAAAGAAGATTACAGGTGGCATCCCTTGTACATTTTACACACTTCTCTACAGACAGTTCTCTAGAATAGGGTAGCTCTTTTGAATACTATACTAAGTAATTTAAACTGTAACAGTTACAAATCATATAAATCATTCCTGACTTTTGTGCAAGATTCGAAGAGATTTGAGTAATTTTTTGTTGGCTGTCTCAGCAAATTCTATTTCAAAATTCAGTTCCACACAGAGTTGCACATCTAAGATCAAAACAATTCTTCCAACTCTAGCTTTAAACAACCAGTTTCCTGAAGCTATCACCTCCCATTCCTAGGATGGCTAAAGGCCAGTGCTAATCTGACTTAATGAATATGAGAGGAAGATGCAGCAAAAACAAAACCCAAGCACACTAAAACAGGCATTGTAAGTGTTTCAGAATATGAACATATTACTGAGGTAAAATCTTCAGTCATCTATATGGTGATTGTAAATTTATATCTGATAAAAATGCACACAGACTATCCACAGTGATAATAAAGATGTTTCTACTGTTCTTTCCTTACAGTGCCTCTCCACCATCACATTTACTATATGTGACTGGATACTGTCTGTTAGGAATAATCCTGTTCCACTATGGAAAGTCATTTGGGGCTACTGATCTTCAAAAATGAGTGTTAATCAACAGTATAGGTACACTAAAGCTGCCAGTGTTCATGTTACGCTACAGGAAACACCATCAGACATTTGTTTATAGAGAGGGGTATTTATCTTCCCCAGCTATATATTTGTATTTAATTTTCTGCACCCTTAAGGCATGAAAAAAACCATACTCTTTTGTTTTGGAATGGCATGTGACTGATTGAATTAGCATTTGCATGTGTCAGATAGAGCTTGTATTTTAGTAGCATCCAAATATTCCTGAATTTTTTTGTATAGTCCATCATGAAAGGGGAGTATAATCAAGCTGTACTCCAGTTCTGAGGCATAGAAATATTTGACAGAGAGCAACAAAGGTTAAATAATGATTGACTGAAAGTAGCTTGGCAACATAAACCTTACAGCTTTTAAACTTCCCTGGAAGTCCAGACAACATTGCTCCTGCTGGACTGTATATTAGTTTCCATAAAGGCAACAAAATGTGAACATTTATGTGATTACTCAAAGTGCAAACCTCCCTACACTGCTCTGTTAATAGTCCTTAGGTAAGATACAGGAGTAAAAGCACAGTCAGACATCCAAGCCAATTTCTTTATAAACAGCTCCACTGAGCAAGTCAGAGGTAATACCATCAGTGAGAATATTAATTTTCTGGTATAGAGAAGCTGACCATTATATTTGAAAAGAGCTCATCATCTATTTAGAGGATTTTCTGCTATACTAGTGAAGAGGAGGAAAAGAAAGTGAAGAAGACAGAGGGAAGAAAAAAACCCAGTATTTAGCTGTGCCTCTTTTTTCATTGGAAAAAACAACAACCATAAAAAAACAAACAACCCACAGGTGGTAATTAGTGTAATGCCATGTCCACAGTGTCAATGTACATCAAAAACTAAATTGGAAGGACAAACTTCCAAGACAGAAGGATTGCTGAGAACATACCCATTTAAGCTTTAAGCATATAGTCGCAGCTGTAGCTCCCGATTTTGAAAAAAAAACCATTTTCAGGCTGTCTGATGAAAATCATCAGCAGTGTGGCATAGGTTACTAGCAGTATGACCTATGCTCAAACTTAGTGACCTGGAGGTAAGTAGATCTTATCTCTCATCACAGTATTCAGCAGCAGAGAGAATGGCAAATGGGCTTCTTGGCTTTCCTGTTTTAACAGTCAAAATTCGTAAGGTAATTGTGACATCTGTTGCAAAAATAAACGACGAGACAGTATTTCCAGTAAATATTCTATCTAGCATTCCAGAAATTATTTCTCTTTCTGGAAAAGTCAGTCAAGTTGAAGTATTTATATATTACTACACTATTTTATACCACCCATAAATACACTTCAATGACTAGATAGACAGAGGACTTCAGATAGTGCTCAGGATCTTTGTGTTTTTTTTTTAACGAATTAAAAACACAAATGGGTGAGAGCTAGATGGTTCTTCCAGCCTTAACTTTGTTTCAAGTAGCAAGCGATGTATCAAAATCCTGTTAAGTAGTTTTCATTATGTTTCAGTATGTTTTATTTCTTGCCAAACATCATAATACACTATATTCCCATTATTATTTTTGCAATTAGTTCTTATTATTTATTCCAGTGTACATGAACAGAGATTTGTTAGTGCTGGATTCAAGGCAGTCATAAATTTCCAGAAATATACTTACATATATGAGTCTTTATGTATAAAAACATTGCACACAACTGAAATTACAGAATTACCCACATATCAGCCATAAAAAATGCCTCTCTAATTTGAAAACTAAATTAAATAACTTTTTTATGACTTGGAAAGGAAGGAATAAGCATAAAAAAGTATCATAGTTTGTCAATTCTTTTCATGATTTTTATTCCTTCAGTAAAGTGTGAATAGTTTATCTGGTCTAAATTATATCAAAAAAAAAAAGAAAAGACTAAAAGAGTTGGCAGTGAATTAACTGTAAAGTTATAGAGAATATTACAGTTTCTGTAGTAGTCTGTTTAACAGGCATCAGTGAAAGACTGCAATAAAATTTCATTTGTCATTTAACACTACACTGGTCCCAAGTAGTCTGAATGGTCTTTATGTGAACATATAGTTGATAAGGGGGATTAGAAGAAAGATTTTTTTTGTTTTATTAGGTAGTTTTCTTAACTATCGTGCAGAAAAAAAAGCTGATTTTATTAATTGGAAGGTTTCACTAGAACAGGATTTCTATGGATATGTGAAAAATAGCTGGAAAGAATATATATCTTTTAGCTGAAAATAGATCTATATATATGAAATTAAAATATATTATCATTAATTATTTGCTTACAGAAAATCTTCACAATCAGTTTAAAAACACTAAAACAAAGGAACATCAAAAGCAAATGGGGAAAATGGGGGAATGGAAAGGTAAGAATAGATTAAGAGAAATTATTTCCAACTTTTAGAAATGTGTTCTATCGCTAATGGTGAAACTTGAAAACTGACCTGCTACTAGTCAGAGTGTAAAGCTGGGACACACAAGTCATAACTGCAAATGTCAACCTTTAACCTTCTCAGCTGAAATTACTTCAAAGTAAGTATTCACTTGACTGGTGCATAACCTGAAAGTTAAATGGGTTGAGATCATTCTGGCTCTGATGACCTGAAAGGGACATGCAGGTCATGCTTCAGCATTCATGTGCTAGTAAAGCTTCTTAGCAGCTATGAAAATATGGACATTGAAAACTTCATCTCAAAAAGAATTTTTAAAATTCCCCAAACTGGCTGAGTTTCTACAGCTCATATACTCTGCTTCCTTGCTCTGTGCAGAGAGAGAAAGATAAGTAGAATTCATGCGGAACCGTGCATTGCTATCAAGGAAAAAGTGATTCCCTGGGACAGATAGAATACTTTCCTTTATGGTTTTAAAAGTCAACTGCAATTTTGCACTCAATAAAGATCCGCTGCCACAGCACAGCATAGCCTCTATTAACCTCTTTATTTGACAGAGCAAATATGCATGGGGGGAGGAGGGCCTGGAAGGGAGTTCGGAGTATGACCTACAGCAAGTAAGAGTATCTGTCTTCTTAAATGAGACTGTTCTGGTGCTGGCTTTATATGGTTTTAGTGCTTTGAGTTACATTAAAAGATACTGTTTGCTATGTGGCCTCTTAAGGAAAGCCAGTGGAAGCAATGAGAAATGGAATTCTCAGTTTGTGCATGCAAATCTGCAAGAATTCTGGTTTCATGTTATTTGTAACACCAATGTATGGGTGTCTGAGACCACATATTAAAAGCCATTTGCATATTCACATAACCTGGGGAACCAAGTGTGGTTTTGTTTTTTCACAGGCTTTTCAGGAACCAGTGGTGTAATAAAGATTCAACTGTATTTGAGCTAAATTTTGTGTTTGATACAGCATAACTAGGTAACTTCGGCTCAGCCCTTAGAGGAAACACTAGGTTGTGAGGAAAAGCTGTGAAGTCTATAGATCAGAGACACCCAAATAAGAAATAAAAGATTGCGGAAAGTAAGACTTCCAAGACAAGACTAGCTAAATGCACAGAGTTCAAGAGGAAAAGCACTGACATGAGAAGATACAAAATCAGAATGAAAAAGCAGGCAGTCATTAGTTGGAACTGAGTAACACTGAAGATAAGCCCATTCCAACAAGTAATAGAAGATTACCCTTTCCATCCATCTGATGACTGCTTGGACAGTAAAGACTCAGCTTCAGTATTAATGGTTAGTGTAATAGATCATTCGCTCTAGCTACTTATTCTGTGATCTAGCCATTAAATTATTGCTTTGCAATTTAAGCTGTGCATTTTCTCTTTGCAGAGGTACTTTGCTCATGATAAATGTTTTCTGAACAAAGTGACTCAAAGAAGAAGTGTTACAATGGTCATACATAAGACTAAGTTGGGACAGTAAAAGGGGAAATACGTCTCCAAGCGGCTCCAGTTTGTCAAAACCCGGTATTGCCAGAACCAGCCAATTAGAAAAGTATTATATATACTCTACATGCTTGCAGTACCTAGCACTCGTTTGCCCAGTTAGTCTTCATGCATTTGACCTGAGCAGACAGAAAACAGATAGAAAACCAGGATAACTGACAATTCATGTCTTCTTTGTCCTCAGATTGTGCTCATGTAAGTGACAATATAATTTTCAAGGTGAGAGAGAACAAGACACAAGACACTGAACCCTCCCACAGGAACCCTGAGATGAATTCAGAAAGGGTGTCTGCACACTTAGGACTATTGAAGATTCTGTCAAAGACTCAGAAATCTTACTTGTGCCTTGAAAAGACACTTTGGATCTTTGGATAGCACTGAAGTAAGAAGGAATTGTAAGCTCTCAATTGTAAGCTCCATGAAAAAGAAGGAGAGAGGAAAACAAACAATAAAGTCTTGCTGTTTGAAATTTGCATATTTGTTTCCTTCTGGTAAATTTTTTGAAAAGTAAGAAGCTAACTGCTTTTCTCTAGTCGTTTTAGTGCTGCATGGATTTTAGGATATCAGTTCCCTAGGAAACAATGCAATAGATAAACTATCTCTAATGCTCTTATATTGTTTGAGACTTTCTTCATTTTATGATAGCACCAGGTTTAAATGACCCCTGTTTAATACATAACAAAATTCTGTAAAACTTCTTGAGATTGCTTTTTGACTGCATTCTAATGTATTTCAGAAAAATCTGATTTACTCATTTTGCAAACAGGAGATTACTTTTATTCTACTCTCAAGAGTTGAACTTAACCCCTCTCAAAAATCTCCCTCATCACGTCTGAAAGAACTGCAAACATTAGTTACTCAAGTTACCTTATGAATTAAAGTGCAGAAAGCATACACAAATGAAGTGGAAATGTGGACAGACCACAAAGGGGAACTAATAACATTCTTTTGACACTTTGACATGGTATCAGGAAGTCCTAAGACATAATCTATGATGCAGTCTGTGATGAATGTTACAAAATTACCTCAGCAAAAAAAAACTTGCTTCCAGATTTCCACATAAGTCCTACAATGAATTGTAAAAAAGAGGAACAACCAAGAGTGGGAGAATTAACAGTTTAGAACTACTTAGAGGAGGTGAGAGTATATTAAAATTCATAGAATCAGGTGAAGTTTACCTAAGGGTACTGAAAGATATTGATAGTGAGGAGGTTGTTTCCTATCTACGAATTCTAGGGCAAATTGAGGGAGGATCTCGAGCTCTGGAAGAAAGTTAAGGTTACGTCCATCTTCAGAAAATTTAAAAAGATACTTTTTAGGAAACTATCATTCAGTCAGCCTCACTTTACTACATGGAAAAAGAACTGACCATATCCTCATGGAATCAATTTTTTAAAAAGTATAAAGAATACAAAGTTAATTAGGAACAGACTTTATGGGTTTACCAAAGGAAAATTATGGCTGACCAATCTGAATGCCTTCCATGATGAAATGACTAGTTGAATGAATGAGTATACAGCGGAAAATATAATATATTCTGACTCCAATAAGGCTTTTTATTCTGTCCCACACCATTCTACTTTGGAAGTTGAGACTGCGTAGACTGCAAGAAGATGCTTAGCTGAGCTGAAAATTGGCTAGGTTCTCAGGTTAAAATAAGAGGAAATTATTATTTGGCTATCACCTATTGATAAACCAGATACCAGGGGGCAATAATGGAGTTCCTGTTGCTTGGTATCCCCATCTATGACCTGGATTATGTTACAGAATGTATTGTCATCAAATCTTTAGATGACACTAAACAATAGAGCTTCAGTCTGGAGGGGCCTTGAAAAACTTCTAGGCTGAGACAGTGTCTGAAACACATGTAGTTAATTTTCAGAAAATGGAAGAGGCTTAGCTGAAAAGGTAGCAAACTGGTTCTGTTTTAGCTAAAACCAGAACAAGATGTAGTAGAACAAACAGGTATTACAAGGCAGTTTCAATAAAAACATACAGTGTATTATTTTGTGTTATCAATAAATATTCTCTAAACCTGTTTAAGCATCATATCTTACTCAAAGTCCCCAAAATTAGGCAGTAAAAACTAAAGTAAATTTTGTGAATTGATGAAATACTTTTTTTTAAAGTATAGTATTATGTTATTTGATTCAGTTTTCCATTGTTATGTAACAATTTAACTTAAAACTTTGTTCAAGTTTATAATTATATAATTCCCTCAAATTCCCTCTCCTTCACCAAATTACATCCAAAACAACATTATGGGATGGTGCCAAGAGACTTCCCCCACATTCATTTGCAGACATACAGCTCTGCAAATAAATAAATAAAAAGACATAGTTATGGGACAATGCAAAATACTCTCAAAAGGTCAGTCCAAGAGCCATCCTTGGATTTTACATTTTAGGCTGTGTGAAGAGAAGAAAGTTCAGTCAAGCCCTCACCAGTGCACCAAGAGGGAAAGGAAAGTTCCATTTGCTTTTCATCCCGGGTCCTTCCTAAGGCCTACAAGCCAGTATTTTTACCCTTATTTGCCTCATATTACCCTAATCCCATGAGCATTCCAGTGACATTTACTTGGAACAAAGGATAACAAATCAGAGGTCAGGAGAATGAGACAGACTGGTTCCTTGTATACCTAACCTCCCTTTGCCCCTGTGGGAAATCCTGTGATTCTTGCAGCTGGAGCCCTGCTGGTCTAGACAGCATATTCCAAGTATTGTCCTTTCTCCACTGGATAACCTAGGACTGATCTTGAAAAGAGCTGATCTGCAATTACTACTGCTGATGTGCCCCTTAAAGTAGGAAAAGTCTATCAATATTATTAACAAAGCAAGTGATACATGTGCAACACATCCATACGCTCTGGAGAGTAGCTTTTGAAATGAATGTTTTATCAGCTGGTGATTACTTGAAAGAGAAGAACCTGCCCATAATAACTCAAGGGAATTAGTTTCTGACTCAAGTTAGTTGCCAGAGGAGGGGCAGAGTAAAAATGCTAGTCTTCACTTTTTTTTGTGAAGTAGGACAGAAGTAGAACATGTCACTAACACGGTAATTCGTTTCCTTGTCTTATGCAGACTGAAACGCTGCTCAAGAATTAAACAAATCATAAGCACTATTAAGAAAATAATGAAATGCTAAGAATCAAGAAAATAAACTCTTCTCTGGATGGCTGCTTCCATAAATCTTACCTGTGAGGCTTCTGAAATATCCATATCAGCTACTGGTCATTCAGTCCAGAATGGTACGATATTATTATAGTAGTTCCTATGTTTTGGAATTTTATTTTTCTTTCTTCTCAGATAAATGTTTAATGTGAACATAAAACTAACCAGAAGTGATCAGCTATTTGGAAAAAAGTGAATTCTACATTAAAAATTCGAAGCTTTGTCATCATTGCTACCTGAAAGATATTTTTTTTTTTAAAGCTAACAAACCCAAAAGGTAAGAACAACCCCTGAGAGAAGAATCACTTATAATGTGATGAACATAAATGTTGTCCTCCAAGTAAATTTTTCAATTTTGATTAAAATTGTTCAACTTCCCCCTTTTTTTCAAACAAAAAGAAAGCATGCTTACATGCAGACAAGAGTCCTCATTGGTTCTAGAAGAAACTAAAGTACATTTCTGTGCTGAAGTATACTGTTTCCTAAAGCACAGCAAAAATAAACTTAATATACTAAAAGACAGTTACCTCTACTGGGTAAAGACTACAACTAGCAGCTACAACTGTAAAATGACTAAGACTACATGTGCTTAGTTCAATCGGAATTCAACGACTAAATCCAGAAATACAAAAAAAAAAGATTAAAAAAAAACCCAAATCCAAAAGAGAGTATTGCAGCAGAGGGATCAAGGAGATAACAAAGCAATGTGTTCCTGGGGAAACGGCTGCCCCATATCATTATGTACTGCCATCATCTACACAGCCTTTTGACATCATTCTTTTCACCCATTGTGGCTCACAGGTGCACTCATAGTCCCTGAGAAAAATGGTATTCTACCTAGGGCTGGAGAAACTTGTGTATTTTAATCACATAATTAGAGAAAGAGCTTCTTAACTAAAACCCAAAAGGCTGATTCAAGTGTGTGTGTGTGTCTGTGCAGCAGATATTGTGCATACATATATTCAGGCTCAGGAGGTGTTCAGATGTCCTTGGTCATGGTTTCTAACAGTGTGTTCATTACTGGAGAATTAGATTAATCCCCACAGATGATTCTTTTTGGAATATTTAATAAGAAATATTTTTTTCTTATCTAGTTCTAGCCAGGTGCCCAGGTGCTGGCAGCAGTGGGGGTGGCTGTAGGGTCATCCCTTGTGTGGAGCCCCTCAGCCACAGGCGGGTGCCCTGGGGAAAGCCAGGGTCAGAAAGAGCGAGACTGCCCAGCAGCCAGGGCTGAGCAAAACCCTGTGACAAACAGCCATGCGACCACCAAAGGGAGAGCAGGAGGAGGGGAGCAGGGGCTCCGGGTGCCCTGGCAGGGCACCCTGTGGCCCCAGGAGAGACCCCGGAGGAGCAGTTGTTTCTCTGCAGCTCCTGGGAGGCACTGGAGCAAGTGGATATCTCCTGAAAGACTGCTGCCCTTGGACAGACTATGCTGGAGCAAGTTTATGCTGCAGGACTATAGGCCCTGGAGAGGACTCTCATTGGAGCAGGGAAAAGTGTGAGGAGGAAGAGCATCAGAGGGGAGCTGTTATGGACTGACTGCAGCCCCTCATTCCCCGTTCCCTTGGAGGAGAGTAAGTAGGGGATTCAGGGAGTGCAGTTGAGTTCAGGAAGAGGAGGGTGAGGAGAATGCTCTTGCCTTTTTTTCTTACCATCCAACTTTTTTTTTAATTGGCAATAAATTAAATTAAGGTTTCCCAAAGTCATGTCTGTTTTGCCCACAAGTGCTACTGCAAACTCCATTCAGTCAGTCTTTCATTTCACTGAAAATGTGTTGGAGCCACCAAAGTTAGCAGATAAACGCCAGCATCCATGCAATTGCTGAAAGACAAGGCTAAATAGTTAAAAAAAGTAAATGCAAATGTGAAAACATAATGACCAGTCCGGTTCCTGGTATTGGATGTTGATCAGCAGTAATTCCTGTGCCTTGCTGATGATTGCTGCTGCTCTAAAGTACTGTCTACATCAGTTCTGAGGGTGCAGAAAACATTTTGCTTGAGTACTGGCCAGACAATGAAAGCAAGAATGTTCTTGGTAGGCAGAATAAGGAACCTCTGAGGATATAGCCAAGGAAAACAGGACGAGTGAAAGGTGAGAATGTAGTCTGAGGCAGTGAGAATAAGGAATGAATGCAATACGAAGGGAACAAGGGAAAAAAAGATGGGCAATGTGGTTGAAGAGGTTTTCCTTGAATGTTACTAATGCAGTGTTCCGGTTGACTTACAGGAATGCTGCATCATACACATTAGTAGTTCAGTTCCACAGGGAACAGAAAGTTAAAGGAAACCTATCAGAATACCACAATTCAGACATGACATTCCTGTTACTGAAGATATGCAAGGGAGTAATATTACTGGTAATCTATCTTTCTGCTTTCAGGGCTGGGAGAAATCTAGTTTAAACCTAGCAAGTCATTCAAGCTCATGACCCAGATTTGTTCCAAGATGCCTCACAATATTTTTTGATCATATCCCCCAAAACACATTCATGAATATATACAACATTTTCAGACAGGTTTCCAAGTTTTTCAAGCCTCCTACTCCAGAAAACAAAATAATCCTATTAAAAGTTTTCTGTTAGCACTTATTGTTGTACAGCAACACAGCTCTCAAGCAATGAGCCATTACCAGCTTTTGTGCAGCAGCTGCTGCTGCTGACTGGCTTTTGTACAAAAGAGTCACTGACAATTTACTATCTCACCCTGTACTTCCCAGGTTAAGAACCCTTACAATGACAAGATTCTGAAACTGGTCACCTAAGTTGTCCCAGGTCATTTCAGAAGCTGGCCTATTTGCAAGTAATGACTACAATATCTGGGAATCCATTACCAGCTTCAGGAAACTTTGGGGAGTTAAGAGAGCTGAATTCAGGCCTGGACTAAATCTGAAAAAAAGAAGGTACAGAGCGTGAGGAATTAACTGATTTTTGTATTGTTGAGATCTGAAGGTGCACGCTGAGAAGAGAGTACCCTATAACTCTGAATCATAGAATCACAGACTTATAGAACAGTTTGGGTTGGAAGGTACCTTCAATATCATGGAATTCCAACACCCCTGCCATGGGCAGGCACACCTTCCACTAGATCAGGCTGTCAAAGCCTCATCCAGTCTGACCTTGAACAATTCCAGGGATGGGACATCCATGACTTCTTTGGGCAACCTGTTCCACTGCATCACCACTCTCACAATAAAAATTTTCTTCCCAATATCTAATCCAAATGCATCCTTATTCAGCTTAAAACCATTCCCTTGTCCTATCCTTGCACTCCTTGATAAAGAGCCCCTTCCCATCTTTCCTGTAGATGTGCTTTAATTACTGGAAGGCTCTCATAAGTTCTCCCTGGAGACTTCTCCTCTCTAGGCTGAACATCAACTCTCTCAGCCCGTCGTCATGTAGGAGGTGCTCCAGACTTCTGATCACATTTGTGTCCCTTCTCTGGACTCGTTGTAACAGATTCATGTCCTTTCTGTGCTAAAGACCCCAGAGCTGAATGTAGCACTCCAGGTAAGGGCTCACAAGAGCAGAGCGGAGGAGGAGAATCTCCTTCCTCAGCCTTCTGGTTACACTTCTTTTGATGGTGCCAAAATTACAGTTGGTTTTCTGAGCTGTGAGTGCACATTGCCAGCTCATGCTGAGCTTCTCATCCACCAGCACAAAGAAGTGTTCTCTTCAGGGCTACTGTATTTATGCTTGGGATTGCCCTGACCCAGGTGCAGGACCATGTACTTGGCCTTCTTAAACTTCATGAGGTTAGCACAGGCCCACGTCTCAAGCCTCTCAAAGTCCCTCTGGGTGATAATCTTTCCTTCCATCATGTCAATTTTGCCTTACAACTTGCTGTCAACTTACTGAAGGTGTCCTCAATCCCATAGCCCATGTCTCTGATGAAGATGTTAAACAGTGCCAGTCCCAACATTGACCCTTGAAGAGGTTCACTGGTCAATGGTCTCCTCTTGGACGTTGAATCATTGACCACAACTCTTTGTGTGTGACCATCCAGTCAATTTTTTATCCACTAAGTGGTCCATCTGTCAAATCCATGTGTCTCCAATTTAGAGACCAGAATACCTTGTGGGAGAGTGTTGAATATTTTGCACAAGTTCAGTTACTGATGATATCTGTTACTCTTCCCTTATCCACCAGAACTGCAGTTATGAGATTGGACAACTGAAAATATATTCTGAAAGTCCCATTGTAAATTTGCTTTAAGCTTCAAATTACAAGCAAACCCAGGTTTATCTGCAGCACTCTGTTCATCTTTGGTTTTATTATTCATGTCCATGTTGCATTATTTGCATTATGAATTACATCTGCCTTGGTGGAATTAGGACACTTGATAGTAGAGAGACTGTGTAGCAACACAGTAGAAATACTACCTGAAAATAAAATAAAACTACAACTGGATTGCTATTAATTATTTTTAAAAGCACATTTAAAGCATCTAGGTGTTATAATTCAATGGGAATGTAGCTTACTTGATTTGGGGAGATAAGGCTCTGACTTGCTACAATTATGGCAGCCCAGGCAATTTTATTATTGTATTTTTAAGCAAAACTGTAATGCTTGAGGCTTTCAGCAGAGAACTAGGATCAAAAAATAATGGAGGGCTTGATTTCACATGGTTGTGGTTTGCAGGAAGAGATAATGGAAAAACCTAATGATGCATTAATGACAGCTCCACTGCACAGCCTCTAAACGTCCTGCCTATCAGCCAAAATAAGATTCACAAGACAGAAGCAGAAGGTGAACACAGAGTTTCTGATTTTTTTTTAATCTTTTTAGGAGGAGATTATTTAGTACAGTAATGAATGTTTAGACAAGGGCAGTATTTCCGCAGTGAATACTGCAAAGATGCAGGTCCTTCTAGATGTATATCAGCTCTAAATGAACCTGCTCAGGACTAGGAGCCTGGGTGCAGAAGCACTGAGGACTGCTCAGTCAAGTTTATCTTGCTTCTTGAGCAACTTTGCTCTTCCATACCAAATCACAAATGTAAACATATGTAGGGATGGTATTCTGAGACTGTCATTTGACCAATGTCTTCTTCATAACTTACTTATTGATCCCCTTCTCTTGCCCTGTTACTCAGAGGATCTATAAACCAAACTTATTTCTGTTTGGTATATATCACAGCACTGAGATATGAATAGGCAAATGACCATTTTTAATGTCATTTTCTTAATATAACACACAAAACCTCTCAGGTTAAAATCATGTTGCGCAGGGAATGCATCTAATTTTTATCAATTCCATTTGATAGTAGCTAAGCACATGTTAAGTGGAACACTTTCACCCATGTCCTTTGCCTTTTTCTGTCAGTAAGATCAAATTAGTCATTAAGGTTCTTAAGTGCTTGCTTTACTTTCGCAGAATATATCAGGCATCAAATTTGGTCCTTAGAGTAGAGCAATATCAAATTTCACTTGTTTCTAAGCCTTCTGATGTTTGTATTATCCTAGATATTCCAATCTGTATTTCACTTTTATGCTGCTTATCCATGAGTTTCTTTAGTTGTGGAAGAGTGTCCAAAGACATCTGTTAACATGCTTATATGGCCCAATTGAAAATTCAGAAATATTTTGGTTTTCTTGTGACTGATGATAGGTAAGGTCCTAAAAATTTTGTCGCTACTGAGAATTCAAAGGTAAGTTAAGCCAGTTTAAAACACATTCACTTTTCATTCAGGCAGGTAATGTTGCCTGAAATGTTTCATGATTTACTGATAGCATGTGTGATCATTAAATGTAAGAAAAATTAAATGGGGAATATAATGGGAGATGCATATCCAAGAGAATAACTAACATCCACAACCCCTTCAACAAACACACAATCATATGCAGAATGAACCATCATAACTGTGATCAGGGTTAGTCAGAAGATCAAAACCTGAACTATAATCTCTCCTCTCTTTGGTTTCTTTAGGAGGCACCAGCACAATATTGAGAAGCTATACATATTCTGGGTGAACAGATATATCTGTGCTTTTATTTCTCCCATTCAGACAGTCAGTCAAAATCAAAGTGACTGAGGAGTGAAAATCATGCAAGCTACATATGGTATTCTGGCTTTTCATTAGGGTCTTCCACATTTTTGATAATTACTTTGCCATCCATTATCCTTATTTTCTTTTAATATATAGCATGATTTAATTAGGACTGTGAATCTAAAAGTTACTTTTTCAGAATTTGGTGATAGGTTCTTTATTTTTGAATGGCTCTTACACAGTATCTTTCACTTACATTAAAGTAAAAAGCTAAAATAGCAATTTCACATTTACTCTATTTTCTAAAAAATTCACTAAGATTTGCTTAGATGTTGTATTCTCCTTCTATAGTATTTCAATACTTCTTAAATACTTAGTATTTAGAAGGTTGATTTTCATGTTTTTTAATTATATTTTCCTTTAGGAGAGATTAAGAAAAAGGGGAAGATAAACGTAGCATTGGCCACTTCAAGATTTTAGCAAGTCTCATATTGGAAGTAAAACGCAAATGGATTCTTTAGAAGTCTGTCTTGTGGGGAATAGAACAATTATGATTCCTCTTTGAATAAAAGAAGGCATTGCATTTTTCTTAGCTGAATAATAAGACAATAAAGTCTTGGTATGGATTAATCTGTTGGAATACAAAGTTGTTTCTACTTGGAGGACATTTTGATAAAATATTTATGAGTTCAGGTTGTTCTAGCAGAAAAGGTTTTCGATGGAAAACGGAGAAACTAAAGCAGGCTTCCACTGAGGAAGGAAGAGCAAGGTGAAAGAAAGAGATTAAAAAGAAAATGGAAAAAGGGGTATCATACTATATTCTAGAAAAGAAAAATAAGTTTTAATTATGTGCAGAGAGATAATGAGGGAACGAGTTAAAAGAAGTGAGTAAAGGATAGGGAAAACCATCAAGGGATAAGGATATGAAATTCAATTAACATAGTATACATTGAAGCAGCAACACTGAAGGAACTACGAAAAAAAATGTGTTTTGTGAGGTTTTCCTCACAGTTTTCTGGTCTTTGATATGAAGGAATTCTCTAAGTGCAAAGAAAGGTGATATCAGAAATTATCACTTTATCAAGTAAGTCTTTAAAAGGCAAAAAACAAGGATGAAAAAGTCAAGATATAAAACAATTATTAAGAGACTCAGTCATATCTATGGGAAAAAAAAACAAAGAGAGGAGAAAATTGAAAGAAAAGTCATAAGTACTGCTGTATCAAAACCAAAGAACACTGAGAAACCAAGCGCTATGAAACTCTGTAAAAACTTCCCTTAAATGTGTAGGGGAGATGGTTTCAGAGTAGTGTTTCCATATCAAGTGCCACATTGTCATCTTTTACTAAAAGGAAAGGCTATAAATGACATTATGTGACTTTTAAAGATTATATTAAAACATTTGATAACCTGATTTTTGTTTTCCTCAGCAAAAATATTTAAAATTCATTGCTGAAACAAAAAAAAATAAATCAGTGATTCTAAGGATAACTCAGTGGGTAATGTGGTAACTGACAGTCCAGAAGGACAAAGCAGTGCTTAATGAAGATGAGTTCAAGTGTACACTCCTGTTCGAGTGTAGGAAAGGTAAAAGAAGGCAGCCCTAGGAAGTACACAACAAATGATGCTACCACAGAAAAAGTGAACTGACCAGAATATACCAGATTGAGTAAAGAATAGGAAAATGCATAAGAATGTGCAGTCAATATAAAGCAGAGAGGTGATTAGAGAAGGAAATTGGTTAAAGTAATTAGTATGTTTTGCAAGACGAGAAGGCAGAGTGGAAAGGAGGAAAGTGAAATTAATCCAAACAAACAGGAATAACATAAAGGAACTTCTCTAGCTCTGGTCAATGAGAGTGAAAAAGATCTTTTTAAAAAGGAGTAGCTATTGCCTTGTTTGCATTGAGGCTTTCTTATAATGAATTTCTTGGATTCTGACAAGTGGAACTTGTCACAAGTCTGCAGCTTGTGTGACATTTCAAAAGCATGAGACTTGCAGTCAGATATTGGTCCTGCTACAAATTCCACCATACACTTCCTGTGTGACTTCAAGCAAGTAATTTCACTGAGGAGTCTCTGTGTGAAATTCAATTAAATTTTATGAAGTGTTGTAAGGTTCTTAGATCAAGGATGAATTAAGAGTGTAATATCATTTATTGCATTTTGCTGTTTCACTGAGGCGATGAAGGGATGTTTAATAGTATTATTTCTTGCTCAGAAAAGAGCTCGCTCATAGGCTTCATAATATGTAAACAGAAGAAGCAGGTGGGATGAGTTAGCAGTAAGGTTAGCCACATCAAACAGTTATCACATTTTAAAGTGTAAAAATAAGATAATTAAAGTCAGCAGAAGTTTTATGAGACACTATAACTATTGGTTGGAAATTATGTTCTTGTCCATAAAAGATAAAAATAAGTAATGGTAATACAGGTATTACAAAGTGGATAGCCCTAAAGAACTAAGGACCAAATTTTGCTCATGTTTATATTATTGTGATTTAAAAAATACTGAAGACAAAAGTAAAGCCCAGTTTTACCTCAGCATAACTAAACCAGGATTTACTGCCCTGTTCACCTTTTCCTCTTCTCACAGCCACAAACGTCTCAGGAATTTTAATAACTAGCAATTGACTATCTTATTTTAATTTTTGAATGTGGCTATCCCAGGAAGAGATTTTAGCATCAAATTCCACAAAACCAGGTGAAATCACAGAATCACAGAATAACCAGGTTGGAAGAGACCCACCGGATCATCGAGTCCATCCGTTCCTATCAAACACTAAACCATATCCCTCAGCACCTCATCCACCCGTGCCTTAAACACCTCCAGGGAAGGTGAATCAACCACCTCCCTGGGCAGCCTGTTCCAGTGTCCAATGACCCTTTCTGTAAAGAATTTTTTCCTAACGTCTAGCCTAAACCTCCCCTGGCGGAGCTTGAGGCCATTCCCTCTTGTCCTGTCCCCTGTCACTTGGGAGAAGAGGCCAGCACCCTCCTCTCTACAACCTCCTTTCGGGTAGTTATAGAGAGCAATGAGGTCTCCCCTCAGCCTCCTCTTCTCCAGGCTAAACAACCCCAGCTCTCTCAGCCGCTCCTCATAAGGCCTGTTCTCCAGCCCTTTCACCAGCTTTGTTGCTCTTCTCTGGACTCTCTCCAGAGCCTCAACATCCTTCTTGTGGTGAGGGGCCCAGAACTGAACACAGGATTTGAGGAGCGGTCTCACCAGTGCCGAGTACAGAGGGAGGATAACCTCCCTGGACCTGCTGGTCACGCCGTTTCTGATACAAGCCAAGATGCCATTGGCCTTCTTGGCCACCTGGGCACACTGCTGGCTCATATTCAGTCGGTTGTCAACCAACACCCCCAGGTCCCTCTCCTCCAGGCAGCTTTCTAGACAGACTTCTCCTAGTCTGTAGCACTGCATAGGGTTGTTGTGCCCCAAGTGCAGGACCCGGCATTTGGCCTTGTTAAACCTCATGCCATTGGACTCAGCCCAGCGGTCCAGCCTGTTCAGATCCCTTTGCAGAGCCTCCCGACCCTCCAGCAGATCAACACTTCCACCCAGCTTAGTGTCGTCCGCAAAGTTGCTCAGGGTGCACTCGATGCCTTCATCCAGATCATTGATGAAGACATTGAACAGGGCTGGACAAATGGCAATAGCTTAGTAAATACACAAATGGCAATAGCTTAGTAAAACCTCATACCCTGCAAACAATGCTACCCTTGTCTGCCAAGAGTGAAATTGGAAACAGAGAGGAGAAAGAAAGACAGAAAACTCTGAAAACAGAGGAGAAAGCGTATTACCACGCTTTGGATCCAGCAGCAGCTTCTGATAGTTGTGGTCCTAAGTGGCAGGTATTTCAAGTGTGTTTTTCATAGATAAGGGTTGTCATCCCGTTTGCAGGTATTTCCATAGTAGGTGTACAGGTGAGAAGATTTGATGCACCTGTGCAGTGTCCCTTTTAGAAGGTTCTGTAACTGATTCTGGGGTCTGTGGGGTTCTCCTGGTGATCTCACAATCCCTCTGCTGGGCTAAATGCTGGCTGACTTCTCTCAACATGCAGGTGTGGTTTATGGTAATCTCTCCTCACCCCACCAAGTTTGGGTTCCTCAACAGTTAGCAGTTGCTTCTTATCCACAAGGCCCACTCCTTATCAACTGCACTTTCCTGTCACTCAGGAAACAGAGTGCAGGTTGTTTGAAACCTCAAGGTTGCAGCAGCTCCTTCTCAAGGTGAGTGTTTAAGGCATTTTAAAGAAAATATCCTTAACAATGGGGAGTATACTTCTACACTGTCTTTGGCTGAAGTAAGACAGTGTGGCATTGATAGCATATTCTATGTTTAATGCACTCTTTTTAAATTGGTAGTTAATAACATGAAGTAAAAAAACCCCAAACCCTATGTCTAAAATACATACATTCATTTTGCAGCTAGGAAATCGCAAAATATTATACTGATGACCTAAAAGTTGCAGGTTTTGTGCTCTTTTGTCCTGTCACTGACCTTATTCATATCTGTCTTCTATCATTGAATTCATATCTGTTCAGCCCTAAGCACTTGTGATTAGAATTAGTATTAGTGCATATTTAGAACTCATTAAACAGCTGCAAAAATTAGACATATTTGTTACAAAGAGTATAGCTTAAAACTGGCTTCAGTTGTAAGGCAGAAATATTCAAGGGCTTAGCATGAAAATCTGCACTTCGTAAATGTTTTTGGAATTATGTTAATTTAACATTCATTTTCTCCCCTGAATCTATAGCTTAATGGTATTCTAAATATAATAAGTAAACATTTTGATTAGAAATATGTAATGATCTATTTTGCCTCGTGGTTTCAGAATTTCATTATTCAAGTGTACATATTAAACTATATGATGTGGAAAGACTGCTAGAAGGATATATACCTGGTCAAGGTGATACAATCGGGTAGACACTAAACACATAAAAGACAGAACTACAGCTGAAACAAGCCAAACATTGCTTTCATCAACATTTCTACAAATACACATGTATAAAATAAGTGAAAATGTACTTTTGTGCTAATTCAACTAACATGAAGGAAAATCTTATTTCTGCCTGGGATGTATAGTTATCAGAAAAGGCAGAAAGTAAAATACAAAATACATATTTGTTTCCCCTTACATATTTCAACTTTTGTGAAACATGGTGACTAATATCATTATAAGGATTTTACCTTAGATTATTAACTATGTAGTTAGTTAAAATAAAAGGATATCCCCTTATACCATACAGTTAGGCTTACTTATCCCTCTACTGCTGTTCATTATGAAGTAAAGTGAAGAGTATAATGTATATCTTCTCTCTGTACAGAAGAAGCAAAAATTCTGTTGCAGACTTTCACCTGTGGAGTAGTCACATTGTTCACTACAAAATAAATCAACTAATAGTTCTTCTGGCTATTTGCAAATCAATCCCAATTCATCAGAACCCTTTCCTTAACTTTAATAATTAAATGCTAAGCCATTTGACAAGTCAACTGTGCCCTGTAGGCTGTTTGCAACTAGTTTGTTATGGCTTCTAGCTAATCATTACTCACACTGTGATTACTCATTGAAACGTACACTTCTGTTGCTATACCTGGATCATTTAGGCAGCTCAGACTGGGAGGTAGAATTAAGAAATAATTTCTGAAATTTCAGTAGTCAGTGATAAAATTTCACCTAACTTCAGATTAGATAACACATAAAAATACATCCTTAATCACCTTAATATGGAAGTGTACATGAACAGCTGAATATAAAGCCTATAAAATCATCTGTGCATAATGATGAGTTGTTGTTTCAGTTCCCCTTAGCCTATAGTCCCTTATCACTAATACAGCTGCACACATGATACATAATATATATAACTGTATAGTTATATAATCATTAATTGTTTTTCTGTAGGTTAATCTTTATATGCTCAGCTGCTTGCAGCTAATGGGCTATGAAATTCTTCTTTAACGAAGTATTTGGAGCTAAACCTCCTACCAAGTAACTTTCTCTTCCACCCTAATATTAAATAGTGTTTAACAGCTTATTTATGAATGCTACTTATGGGACTGTCACAACTGAATGATGTTCATCATTAAAGTCTTCTATAAACATCTGAAACAGGACACAAGTGTTGAAGACTACAAGTCCTAGAAGGCAGCTGGCTTGTAATATAACCTTTCTGTTATCATGATATATATGCCTCTCTTCTAATCCACCTTGCCCTATATGCTTGATATTACCAGGTGCTTATATGAGACTGACAAATGAAGGTCTGTTTTTTAAAAAGGGTGTTAGAAAAATCATGGTTCTCACAGAACAGCTGTATTTCAAAAGATTACCTACATATCCCAAGCATTTACTTCCTCTGATACCTAAGTGTGTAAACTTTCAAATGTATGAATTACCAATGAAGAAATACATCAGTTTTACATGGCAAAAGTAAGCATATAAAGAATGATGCTGTGAAAGAGCAAAATTACTAAAAAAACCAACACAGAAATAGGTTTTAACCTTGTTTTAGATACAATACACTTCATCTTTCACAAAAAAATTCACAATTCATGTGTAATTTTGTGAACTTCACTTTAGCATGATAATTTTCAAAAGCTGAAGTTAATATCTTTGAAAGCCAGGTTAACCAGTTGGTTAATATAACTTATTAAATCCTAGAGTACTCATTATGCATATAGTTTACAGCTGTACAAACTGTATTTATGCTGACAGGCTTTTCTTAAATGAATCTACTGCTGACTGACAAAATTATATATTAATGTCCTTGATATATATAATACTAGAATGTATTGCAATTGTTATTAATGTGTGTGTGTATAAATATATAAATGCAATATTCAGAATATTCAAAATAAAATGTTCTTAGCCTTGGCCTTCTAGGGCAGAAACAATGAGGCTCGTAATTAAGTGCTGTTTTGTTTTGTTCTTTCCAACAGTTGACCTTGAAACAGGTTGACTAACGCTCAATGAGAGCAACTAAACAGTAATTATCTTCTACAAGGATTAGTGGAAAATATGATGTGAATGTTTCCAAGTAATACTTATAACATTTTTGTTGGGTTTTGAGAGAAAATAATGTGTTTCTTGAAGTATCACTTTTTATCTAGATAGAAGAATTTTTAAGCAGAAGTATCCATCTAATTGTTTTATAGAAAAAAAAAAAACCCTTGATGATATTTTAAACAAAAATAACCAAACCCCAAATGTACTCCTTACTAATCATAATTTTCATACTTTCAGTACAATATTTTTATATGTAATCCCACACTATAACAATAAAATCCCCTGAAAGCCCTCCTCACAAAGAAATAGCTAAGAGGAAAGCAAAAAGACTTTTGATTTAATTAGTGATATTATTGAGTTTTGGCTCCTCAGTAATTTGAGTCTTCAATATTTTCTGTAGCAGAACTAATTTTTTAATGATATTAAGATATTTCCTCTCGTAGTATAATTTTATAATTATAAATATAATATATTTTATACGATATAATATATTATGCATTATATATTAAGATTTATAAGTATAATATATTATAATTATATTTCCTGTCATGTATAATTTTAACTATACATATTTCTCTGTCTATATATATACATAAATTACTAGTTGTTTTCTTTTAGCTAGTTACTGAGTGTACAGTACCTTACTAAGTACATTGCAGACACCGTCTTAAGTGTAGCAAGTGATTGCAGATGCCAGCTGTTGAGATGGACCATGGCTAGAATAGTTTTTCTGAAAACAAAATTTCTGAAATAGTTTTTCTGGTACTCCAGGTGGATATAAGAATGCCATAGCAGTAATACTGCAGGCTGTGTTTACTCACACAAGCTCTGATCTGCGTCACATATTTAAAGCTCAAATTTTTAAAACATAAATTTAAATGTTATGTTGAATAGCTATCTTTAAATGCACATATATATTCTTTTACAGGTACTTATATCACAGATCTGCACTTATATCTACAAAGAGCATTTGCTTGAATTCTGTTAAATCTAAATGTAAAGGATCAGAAGGACCACTAATATAATGTATTATCACAAGAAAAAAGTACTAAAATATAAAGTAGCTGTTTGTTTTAAGTATTTGCTTGTGGCATAAAAATATGTCAGAACTGAGCAAGTATTAGTATCTAGTGCTTTACTAAGTTTTCATTCGAATCTGATGGTGATTGTCGTAAATGTTGGTTCTCTGCAGATATTTCTGTAATAGAGAAACAGTAGTAGCAGGATCCATTATTATATTAATCAATCTCTCCTTAAACACAACTATTTATCTCAATTTTGCTTTAAATTAGTTATTTCTCCTTAGTAATGATTTATGTGAATTCAAAATTATCATATTGCAGATTAACCGACTTACAATGCACCATATTAACTTCCTTGAACTCTTAGTGAAATACTTAAAACATTTTGCTTGCTCTAAGACATTTTGAACATATTTTATTTCAACTAAAGGTGAGAAAGTGAGTCAAAAGTTGCTAACTTACACTTTTTTCCCTAAACATTTCATTCTAGTGCTCTACCGTTCAATTTCATTTAAGATATTCTTACTAAAAGCCATGCCATCTTTACTCCTCTCTTTTGTTGTAGTTTCAGTAGGTTTGTTAAGTAACCTTTCACAGCTTATGGCTAAATAGAACAATTAACAGCAGTTTTCTTAGGAAAGGTAAATAAACAGAAATGAAAACTGTAAGAAAATCTTAAGATGATAAAGGAGATAAAGCTGAGTAGAAAATGATTTTTAAGTTCTTCAGAAATTAATTTTTCAAAATAAGGAGACAATATCATTCTTATTTCACTTGTTAATCCAAATGG
Organism: Phaenicophaeus curvirostris; assembly: GCF_032191515.1. Taxonomy (NCBI): domain Eukaryota; kingdom Metazoa; phylum Chordata; class Aves; order Cuculiformes; family Cuculidae; genus Phaenicophaeus; species Phaenicophaeus curvirostris. The sequence goes on along the minus strand of NC_091394.1, from coordinate 26,512,007 downwards.
AAACATTGCTAATATCTGGAGTGTTCCATTACTCCACTGAATAGAAACTTTATTGCTGAACTGCACTGCTCACTGTTAAGTTACAAATGGACTATGTTTAAGAATTTCTATGACGTATTCTCTACTTGCAGGACATTGTTCACATACTTCTTGTTTCTTCTTCCTATGTTATGAACTTGCAGGCATGTTCGATATCCTTGTATCTTATTTTCCTGAGCTGTAACTGTTACACCCAATTCTGTTTCTGCTCCCAAGTGTATTCATATTTGTAGAATAAGAAAAACGAGAATTTCATGAGGACTTTGTAGGCATGTTTGTATTGTGTTGATGGTTGGACTTGATGATCTTTGAGGTCTTTTCGAACCTTTATGATTCTACGATTTTATGATTCTCTAAGTGTCCAAGAACCACTGTATTTCAAATAAACTCTTAACAACTAAATTTTGTTTCCAGTTTATACACAATTTTATATACAAATATGAACCAACTGAAAAAATATGAACAAATATGATGATCATGCAGTGCTATGACCCTATGCAGTGCTACAGACTAGGAGCAGACTGGCTAGAAAGCTGTCCGGAGGAGAAGGACCTGGGAGTGTTGATTGACAACTGACTGAACATGAGCCAGCAGTGTGCCCAGGTGGCCAAGAAGGCCAATGGCATCTTGGCTTGTATCAGAAACGGCGTGACCAGCAGGTCCAGGGAGGTTATTCTCCCTCTGTACTCGGCACTGGTGAGACCACTCCTCGAATCCTGTGTTCAGTTCTGGGCCCCTCACCACAAGAAGGATGTTGAGGCTCTGGAGTGAGTCCAGAGAAGAGCAATGAAGCTGGTGAAGGGGCTGGAGAACAAATCTTACAAGGAGCATCTGAGGGAACTGGGGTTGTTTAGCCTGGAGAAGAGAAGGCTGAGGTAAATGTCATTGCTCTCTACAACTACCTGAAAGGAGGTTGTGGAAAGGAGGGTGCTGGCCTCTTCTCCCAAGTGACAGGGGACAGGACAACGGGGAATAGCCTCAAGCTCCACCAGAGGAGATTCAGGCATGACATTAGAAAATAATTTTTCATAGAAAGGGTCATTGGGCATTGGAATAAGCTGCCCAGGGAGGTGGTTGATTCACCATCCCTGGAGGTGTTTAAAAGACAGGTGGATGGGATGCTGAGGGGCATGGTTTAGTGATTGATAGGAATGGTTGGACTCGATGATCCTGTGGGTCTTTTCCAACCTAGTGATTCTGTGATTCTGTGATCATGAGCTATATGAATCTTACATAGAGGGGACACTTGAAATGACAAGTCAATTTTCAGTGACAGTACTGCTGCTGAGAAAAGATTTTGACCTTCTAAGTTATTAATGGTTTTGAATACACTAAACCAAAGGCATGTTCCCTCTGAAAATCCAATCCTATTAAGCTTTCTCAAAGACAGTCTCTTCAAAACACGTCATTTTTGAAAATCCTGTATTTTCAGTTTACTTGTCTACACTGAGTTAGAAAATAACAATGAAAATAGGAGTAAAATCTCAGGAAGCTGAAAAATGAGTGTTTCTGTAGTGATACAGTCTGGTGTAAACATTCCCATCTCTGTTTACAGCTATAGCAACATATCTGACTATGCGACACAGTAAATATCTTTCGTTCAAGGTCTGAACTAGATCTGTACTTGGAGCCACCCACCCAGACACAGCTCACAACTCAGGTTTACTAGGAAGGTTAGATGTGGCTTTTGTTTCCAAGACTTCAGAACTATGGCTAGATATAATAAAAATAAAGCTATACTGCTGCTCAGGAATTGAAAATTATGTTATTCTCCTACTGAAATTCATCCTACATTTTTATCTCCTCTGTTGACTGAAAACAGGGACATGACACAACCCTGTTGTCACTTGTGTCACAGCTGAAGTCTCCTGTGATGCAGCTGTACCAGCCTACTACAAGTTTGTGCAAGAATCTGACACAGAAATACACTGTGTCAAAAAGACGTGCCCTGAATTTTAGTTTCTGGGTTATTTTGGAATACACGAAACTTCAAAAAAAAAATGTTACTTTAAGCACATTGCAAAGGATAAAAGCTGAAAGAACTGCAAATTGCAGTCAGCCCATTAAATCTGCAGTTCTTTATCACACAAGTAAATCTACAATTATATATTGGTATAAAATTCTACTTACTGTTATAGTTCACTGTCCTAATTAAAATGACAGCTCAGCTGGTATTTGATTCACATCAAAATTAATAGTGAGAGAATAAATCACACCAACTAAAAGTTATTAAATAAATAACACTGAACAGAAAAGTGCTCACTCATGTTGGTAGAACTGCCGTCAAGAACAAACTGGATTACAAAATTTTGCTCTGCAGTCCAGCAGTCAGGCTAAGTCTCTGAAATAGACGTTTGATTGAAGACGTGCAGTGACCACTAGAATGCTTCTGAAATCTCTGTACTGAGTACCCTGACTTTTGTTTTTCCTTTTGTTGTACGCCTTCTTGTTAGTCTCTGATTGCTATGCTTTATTCTTTTCTTTTCCATTGGCTGCACTGGGTGATTGCCAAGATCAAGCACAGAAATAAGACTGAGTTTTTACTAATCTTCCAAGAGGTAAGTATCAGCAATACCTGCTTTAGATCTTGCTCTTTTCCCATTTGAATATACCCTATGTCTCCACAGTCTGATGAGTCAGCAGATGCAGTTCTTCTGTGAGTGTCACACATTATCCTTGGGGGTTTTAATCAGCTGTCTGGATGCTGGTTAATTTCTAGTTTGATGTCCCTGGCAGCCAGATGATACTGGGTAAAAAAGATGTGACACAGAATACAATCAGAGATTACAGCCAAGAGAAAATTGTTTATCAGCATTTAACAGCTTTTGGCTTCTTAGTCTATGGCATGGCACATGATAGGCAATCCTAAATGAAGTTGGAGGATTGACAGAGATATACACACAGAAAATAAAATTTTAAGTTTATACAATAAAATTTGGTCTAGCAAGTAGCACAGAATGTTTCCAGTACAACAGTTTAAGAAAAGAATCAGAAGCCATCAAGAAAGAAAGAGTCATCCAGATTATTCTGTTATCTGGCTGAAATGGAGTTAGTTTAATTAGGACAACTGTTAATTATAATAGTCAATAAAACTTTATACCAATATAGGATTCTAGATTTACTTGTGTGATAGAGAACTCCAGATTTAACAAAGTGACTGTAATTTTCAGTTCTTTCAGCTTGCCCCTGTGACGGAACAAAAGGTAACACACCAGTTGCAAAAAAGGAAATTCTGGCTAGATATTAGGAAAAAATATATATAGTGAGGGTGGTCAAATGCTGAAACAGAGGAAAGTGAGAAAGACTCTGGAAGATCCAAACTTAACTAGACAATACTCCCAGCATTTTCATTGGTAATGGCTTCACTTTATGTTGGAGATTGGACTGCATGCCTTCTAGAAGTCCTTTCTAACCTAAACTATTCTAGTATTTCAATAACATATATTCATTTCCAAGTGGTGTAGCGCAATGCAAAAGTAAAATTAAATGTTGTGTTGAAAGTAGTTAGGAAATTTTGAATGTGAGTTACAGATTAGTGAAAGAATTCTAATAATAGTTGGAAATATACCTCAGAGGCACCTATACATATTGAAAAAGGACTGAATTACTTTCTTGAAGATTTTGACTAAGGGCTTTAACTCAAATGGTATTTAGCTTAACCTGAACAGTTTACCATGATTTTGTCCGGAGAAATTTCACAGAGAAAGACCTAGCATGTATACATTTTGGTGACATATTTATCAATATGGGGTCCATAGAACTAATTTGTCTTAGTTCAGCAAATCAAGAGTATGAAAAGACTATTAGTAGATGTGAAAAGACAAAAAGGGAATAATTATTAACAGATGTTACAGAGAAATAAATACTTTTTCTTTCTTACTTTCTATTCAAAGTATTTCATACATAATTTAAAGAACCATCGTACTTTTTGACTGTTTTGTTAGGATTTCTCTATCCTAACCTTCTGTCCTCTCTCTTTCAAAAAAAAAAAAAAATTAAGTAATTCCATCTTACTGAATTAACTGTTTGCATCTTGATGAAGTAAAAAAAATCACAAGTATTCCTCTTCAGAAACATTTCCCATTTGAGGCACTTCTCTTTGCCTTCACTATCAGTTGCTTTACCTGAGGAGTATTAAAAAAGCACTAAAAATGGCTTTGTCTGCATAGTTGAGGAGACCTGTATTTACAGTTTCCTCTATCCCTGCAATGTGCTTTCTGTTTTCATTGTCATTTTTTGGACTGACAAGTACATTATGGGGAAAAGGGTGGAGAGGGAGTGGAAACAGAATAAGTAGAGAAGTGTCCATGAAATTATCTAATTTCTTTGTTCATCAAATAATGCTACAGTCATTTCTGAGAGACAGCTAAGTTTATAGGTTTACCTTTTCAAAACAGCACCTAACCATCCTGCCTTTTCCGCTAGCTTCCAAATAAACTGGAAAATAATCTACCAGCTGTATATATTGACTAAAGCCAGTGGGTATTTCAGAAGGGGCCCATGGAACTGGGTGCATCCAACTGTGCACATTCATCCCCCTCAGGAAACAAAAAATATCCATTGTGACAAATTAGTACTTTAAGAAGGTATAGCTCATAGCAGGGAACACCAGATGGTACATATTTTATTTTTTTTTAATCCATATAAAAAATGAAAGCATATATTCTACAGTAGATTTGCAATTGCTCAGAATAAATATATCTTAGTCAAATAGACAATTCTTTATATGAAGGTCTAGATCCACCACAGATACCTCACTTAAGAACTGTAAATAAATAGTTACATGAAGACCAAATTAACATCATTTTATACTCAGAATATTGTTATGAGATGGAGCCAAGAATGTCTAAGTAGTCTTATTAATCTTAACAATCTAATCAAAAACTAACAAGTTTTTATTAATCCAGTTGCAGAACTACTAACACTCATATCTCACATTGATAATGAAAAACCTCAGTAGATACAATAACCTTAGAATAATTATACAGAAAGCCTACCACCACCTACCTGTTCTGTGATGTTCACCTTCCTATTGCCCCTCAGGGTGCTATGGTTGGCAGCTCCAGTGTTCCTCAGTGAACCATCAGTGTTTCAAGCCAGTGGCAGGGACCCCTTTGTTTTCAACCTTAAACCCACATGGGTTTATTTTTGAACCTTTTCTCAGCATGACCAACAAAATTAATGGTATCCCACAGCCCCAGTGGACTCCAGAGAGGCAGCTAGGGCAGCAAGCACCACCTAGACCAGGCCAGCCCCATACTCCAGACTCCATGCCCCACAAAGCCCTACAGCTTCTGCTTGGAGTGGTGGAAATTAGATTCACGAGGCTTTGGTAACATCGAACAGCAAGGAAACATTAAAAATCCTTCTGTTTTTTACAATGCGGAATTCTGAAAATCAGCTATTTAGTGATATCAGTATGTAGACCCTCATGTAAAATATCTTTATAACAGTTACGCTACATATTCATCAGTGATATCACTTATGTATGAATCTGTAGAACTCCATAACTGCTACAGAAACTTTTCTCTGTACTAGATTCTGCAAAATCCTAAAAGCAGGTTTATCAGTTCATTTTGATTTTACCCAAAAATCCACATGAATTTTGCAAGAGAGAAGCAAATTTTCTGTATCTAAGCATTCTGGAGTCACTGGTAACAGGATTATTATTTTGAATTATAACAAACCTGCACAGTCTACATCTTCTCTATCTGAATTCAATTTTATATCAGCTAGGAAATATAGTTACTTAATCAGGACAGTATATTTTTATGTTCCCTGAGATAGTTGGGGTAGCTCCAATTAGGACACATAAATTTGATTTATCAAAGCCTGACTTTCTGAGTTTTAGATCTGTAGGGATATTTTACCTCACTAAGCTCTGAATTATTCTGGACATCAAGAAATTTATTTTCTGAAGCTTAATTGAAACTGAACATGCTAACATGAAAAAATTCTACTACTACAAATATTATCTGTACAAAGAAGTTAACATGTAATAGGCTAGTATGTGAATTTACACTACATTGACTTATTTGTACAAAGCAGCAAATGGAACTTTGCAATTATTGTGCACCTTGCATTGTCGAAACACATCACTGCTGAAGAGAACATGGTGTAAATTCATAATTTAAGCTGGTTTTGAAGAAATAGCCTGGCAGACAAACACAAGAAGTATGGATTTCAATTTTATTAACATATTAACATTGTCACTTTGTGCACTTTTATTTTCAGTACTATCACATGTAACTATACAATTTAAGTCCATAAGGACACATTGTGAGAATTAGGCAAACCTATAATATTTGCTGTATCACAGATGATGAACTTGTTCAAGGACCTTACAGAAAGTTTCTGCTTAACCTTCCTTCTTTACAAATACAAAAAGGAAAAACCTCCTCAAGACTTGACTGCACAAATCAATAATGAAATATTTTCTAATATTATTTCCGGACAACCATTTTTCTAGTGCTGATGTTCTCAACCAATTCTTCAGGCTGTTTGTGAGATGTGTAGGACAGCAGAGTAGAGCTAATATTTTTTTATAGGATTGTGATTATTTTTAATGATGGTTGTTCTCAGATTGCCATCTATGCAGAAAGAAAATCATAATATTATTCAGACCAAATGTAGTGATAGTATTATCTCATGCATAATAAATTACAATGTAAGGAAGATAGTCCTGGGACAGATAGAAGGTTCTTCAGCCCAGTACTTGCAGTTTACAGAACCCTATAGGAATTTCCTTATCTTCCTACAGAATAAGAAAGATTTTCTTAGTTGTGTCCCAGCTTTCAACAATTTGTAGCTCAGGGATGTACTTCACTGGAAGTGGCTCTTCTATTCACAAAACCCCCAGATGGTTTCTCTTCCTTGATCTTTCCTAGTCTCTCTTACACTCAGGTACTTTTCAGAATCTAGAATGGTAATCTCTTACTCTAGCTGCTTTTTGTATACTAAAACATCTCCTAAAACATAAATTATTAACAAGGATCTCTACAGCTTCCACAGAGAAGACCAAGTCTCCATTCAGGAATAATAATTTTTTTTGTTTTCAGGCCCCATTTGTTTCACTGGCAAAAACAGGGGGGAAAAGACACCTTCTGAGTTAAGTTGATTCAGAGGCTGGGTGACTACATAATTTTCACATCCTAAAACACGCTTAAGAAATGCTTTTATCATTAGTAGCTTGAGGCCTTTATGCTGTCCTTCCTGACACTGTCTTTGCAGAGCTCTACTTCACAGGCCAAAAGAGCTCCAGTTTGCTAGTCCTTCACTCAGGAAGACAAAAATGAATATTAACACGCTGCCCCAAACTAGAGCTGGAAGCATTGCTTGGTGATCCCCCAGGCTGAGATTGAGAAGCAACTGAGGTCAGATGCTGTACATCAGAAGTCTTACTTTATTGTAAAAAGGGATAAGTGAAAAGCTGGATAGGGCAGTAGTGATCAGAAAGAGAGGAACAAAGAAAGAAAGTTAAGCAAGATCTCAGGATAGTGCCACAAGAATAATCACCATCAAGGATCCATGGCATCTTGAAGGACTGGCATCTTGGGGTCCTATGAAGAGTTGGTGATGGACAGAAGCACACACGCAATTTCAGTGGTCCCTTTTATACCTTTTCTCAGTTTCGGTTGTTACATTCCACACGTACTGCACCCTTGCCTGCACTCTTATCACCCTGTGATTCCAACTCATACTGCATGCACTGACTGTGTGGCCCCCATTGAACTTCTGTAGGGTGCTGACTTTGTGGTTTTGGCAGTTCCTGCGTTGCAACCTGACAGCAGCTTACCAATTTTTGAGACAAACATGTTCCAGTTCAGCTCCTCATACATGCTTAATGCATTCCGTATTTAAAATCAAAAGAGATAATCTCATTTTTGCAGATTAAAAAGTATATACAGTGAAAACAGACACTAAAGACAGACAGGTATACTTGTTATTTTTCATGAACCAGTGACAGTATTTCTGTAGAGTAACTGGGCATTTCTTCATTAAAGATCTCCAAATTATCAGCATGTTGAAGAAAGGCTGTTGTCTCAAGAGTGCTTGCTTGTGGGCATGACCTTTCATGGATGTGACTGCACAGTTTGTACTTTTGAAGGATGATGGAGCTGTTAATAAGTTTGTAAGGGAAGATGAGAATAGCCCTCTTGAAGCACAATACAGCCCCCTAGTTTAACTAATGGGCCAGATAGATAGCACAAAAGCATGACACATCAGATGTGTTCTAAAACCTCTAACGATCTGAATAATATGCTAAATACTTGTCAACAAACTCAAATGAATTTTGATTGCTATGCATCCAGTATTTATTTGTTAAGAATCCACAGCAGCAAAACAAGAGACTAATGTTCAGTGAACCCTCAGAGGTTGCTCAAAAGACTCTGGGCCACAGTAAGCTACTGGTTATGTCTTCATAAACTCAGATCAACATTTTTGAAAATAATTTATTTCCTTTAGAGTAAAACCTAGATAAGCCAGATCAGAATCAGGCCTTCCAATCAAAACAGAAAATTTGAGATATAGAAAAGGGAAATATCCCCTGAGGGTAAACAACTGACTATCTATGATGAAAATCAGAAAGCTTTGTTGTTGTTTTCTGGAGAAAAGGATTAATTGCCTATAGAAGCAGCACTCCTCTTCTCTATGCTTTCAACAATGTATTGCAATAAAAAAATTTGTATACATGCTCACTAGTATAGTCCAACCCTCAGCAATTAATACACTAATTGTTTGATACAGATAGCTATAAAGTACTCTAATTATACAGATTGTTTGAGGAAAAAGAAAATTATTTCATTCTGCAGCAAATGTGGAAAAGGACAGTTAAAATTGATGGCTTTACTCAATACAGAACATAATAGGAAAAAACTGTTCACATTTTGAAAAGCAAGCAAGTAGAAGAGTAATAAAAACAGATGTTCACACAATTGCAAGAGAGTGCTATAAAAGTTCACACAGCTGTAGCTGCATTAACTTGTCAGCGTTATCTGTGTTGCAACCTGACTGACACCACTGCTGTAACTGATTAGAGCAAGAGGTGTGTTCAGTTTTCACCAGAAAACTGAGAGAGATTCTCAGTAGTCAGGAGCTGATCAAAATGTCCCTGAGTTTGCAGGACACAGAACATACACATATTATATCTTGTACAGTGCTAGATACACTGCCATTGCTTGCCAAGTTGCAGTCACCACCGTTCAGGCTAGATAACATCTTTGTAGAAATATGACATAAACTGAGGAGAATTTTTAGCAATATGTCCATGTGTTTCAAATTTATTGATGTGGTACAAAATCAGACGAAACTCAGAGTTTTGGTAGGGAGGACAGCTGGGTTTTGTTTTTTTCTTTGAATATTCTTAAGTCTAACCTTCAAATTAAAACAGAAAATATATAAATAGATATGAAATGAAAATAGAAGTACATTTTGCTGGATCTAAGGAAAAATAGAGGCTATCTAAGGCTGGATCTAATGCAAAAAAGGCTAAGAAAGATAAGAGGGAGCAACACATTCCCTCTAACATCCACAAAAATTTCCCAAGCAAAACACAAAAGCTAATGAAAACTGAGAGGGTGAAAGCTGAGTTTAAATTATAAAAACTCCGGGATTTTAAAGACCTATGAGACAGTCCATGCAAAATATTGTCTTCAAGTTAGCCTTGCATGCTAAGCTGATATCTTTATTTGAATAACTGTATTAAGACTTCTAAATATTTTTTCTTATTTGCATATTTTAATAGAAAATTGCATAATCTCTTTAGGATTTTTTTTTTCATGTAATATAATTTTCTCTATTTTCTGTACTTTTAATGTAAGCTCCGTAGTTCATCTGTTGACGTACTAAAGAATTCTATTTACCACCATTTCTCAGGAGCGGCTGGCTAAACTACAAGAGTCATATCCAAAGACAGCATGACCCTCAAAGAAGCTCTGCAGCTCATGCAAGAAAATAAAGAAATATTCTTTAGTAAGTTTAGTTTAGGGTTTCTGTGGATTTGCAGAGAGTTCTTACCAAAGCCAAAGGGTTACTATTAATCTTATCCCCTCTGCAGCTGAACTTGTGCTAGTTGTGCAAATAGTCCATTAAATTTTTGTTTCTCACTTTTACTCCCCACTTTGAAAGACAGCACACAACAAGGCACAATGGAAATGCAAACTTAGGACAAAAGCAAAGGAGACAAGTAAATTAAAGCATTTTGTATAGGAAAGTTATGCACAGTCCAGTAAAGATATGAACTGTTTATACTGTATATGTTTTATACAATTGCTTGCACTGAATTGTGTATTGTGTGGGTGGTTAACCCCAGTGTAATTCACATATTTTAAATGAAATTACTTCTTATTTATCAAAGTATAAATGAAATGTGCTATAAATTGGTTGTAATATTTTTAATTAACATATCATATGATGCCAAAATTCACTGGTAAAAACACATGAGGAAGAGAAGTTGCCTCACGACACTGGAATAAAATGCAGCAAATTAAGAAAAGCATCTGTCACTTTTTTATGAAACTTTAAGGAAAATCATTGGCAATTCGCAACCAAAAAAATCGCAAATTAACCAACCAACCCACACCCCAAAAAAACCCCCATCTCCTCTCCCAGTTCTAACAGTATTATTACAGATTTCTCACTTTAGCCCATGAATGACAATGAGGAAAGGATGCATCAATACACAACACCAAAATCTGATCTAGAAGAGTGCTGATTGTCCATTTCAGAAAACCAAATAATCCTGCATTAGCCTTTTAACACCTCATAGCTATGGCAAACTGTGCATTAGTACCATTAGAAAATTTGAGTTGTAGTAGAAATATTTGGCTTTTCATTTATTTCCTGCATAAAGGTCGTAGCATATTAGACTTGTACACAGTCTCTTGAAAACAGACAGGGGTTAGTATTTGGCCTAGAGGTTGTCTGAAATATTCACAGACATCTGTAGACTTCAGAGAATAAGACTTAGAACCTAAGAATAAGACAGAATCACATAGGTGCTTTATAATGTTGAAGAATAGACACATCAATCAAGTACATGAAGCTCAAAGCATAATATTTCTTTCATTTTCTAAAAGAAACCACAATTCAAACTCAGATGAGTACAAACATACAACCTTGCTTAAATTTCCTATTGATATAATAGATTTTTGCTTATTAAAAGATTTTTTTAATGAAAAGAAATCTTTTTTAAACAACTTAAAAGTTAAACTAATGATTTTATATTTCACGAGATCCAAGTTTTCTCTTACAAGCAAGGTTCTTTCTGATGCAATTTAAAATTAGCCACATTTGAAACATCTGCCGGAGTTTGATGCTTTGGACACTGCTAATTGCTAAATCATATGCAGCTGTACACATTGTTGATAGCCCTTGTAGCTTAAAAAATGCTTCAACAGCCAGAAATATAAATGACTCCCTCTATTATAATCAGTCTTATAATAATTTTATGCACAAAACCCATGTTTTCAGGTTCAGATGCAGAAGTCTTAAGAGGCTTCTGTTTAGATTACATCTATTTTAAGATATGTTAATTTTTCTGGAGTTTGTAATAATAAGGACAACACTGGAAAGAGTAGATCACTCTTATTCTTCTGTGGAAAACAGCATCCTCTTGCAATGATTTCTAGAATCCTGTTGAAGAAACAAAAGCATGGCTACAAAACAGACAACTAGCCAATGAAAAGAATGAGGATTTAATTAGAGAACTGGGGTTCCAAGAGTTGGAAAGCCTTAGTCTTTGTGTCATTGGCCAGCCTAGCATCTGTCAGGTCCTTAGCAGGCCATAAACTTTATTTTACAGAGGTCACACCTGCCACAATATGCCCATAAGAAACTGGTTTCGAATGTCAAAGAACTTCAGTTTTTCCTATATTGAGTCATCAAATCCATTCTTTTGTACTTGTTTGGGGCCCAAGCAGCAGAAGACTGACTCAAATTACCATGGCAGAATATATTCAGCAAAAGAACAAGTAGAAACTCTGTCTGGAGGGGGAGGAATACCAAGAGGTATTGTACCTTACTATCCAGAGGCATTTAGCAAGAATTTTTTTTGCCTTCAAGGTTTTCTGCAGCAACAGCAGATACAAGGAGGGTCAGCATCACTTATGAGGCAATCTCATGTGTGGGTCTGAGCCTTTATACCTTTGAGACTGTTTGGAAAGTTTTGAAAATTTTAGATCCCAGATCACACATACAGTCTTTTAGTCGGTTGTCTCATTTATCAGACACTTGAGTCTATATGTACGCTGATGATACATTTTAAATTTCTGGCTTATTTTGCTAATTGTATATTAGGTGCTCAGAGATGAATAAGGACTTTATAGAAAATTAAGATGGATCAGTTGTGCCTCCTTTACTGAAGACACTGGAAGTGTGAAGCATGTAAAGCAGATCATTGAGAAAAATACTTCCAACGTCAAGTTTAGGTGCTATCTAAAAAATCTGGGTTTAGGCCTCCCTTGGCTTATGTGGTCATTCCAAGTCACTTAAATAGTCTTTTATGCATGATTTGATAATTCCATACTTTACTTTCTGGATGCTCAGTTCCACACACCTAGAATTTGACTTAAATATTCTACAGAAGACGGTGGACTTCTCTGGAAAGCATATAACATGGATATTTTAAGGAAAGTTAACATGGTATAAACTCAAAAATTTTAGAATTACTATGCAGACAAATAAAATATACATGCTCAGACTTCTGTCTCTTTGGAGGATTTACTTGCTCTGTATTGACAGGGAGTATCCCTATTGCAGTCTACATCCTCCATAATATCTCTCTGGTGAAGAGCAATAGGACATAAGGAAAGGGAAAGAAGATACAGCAGGGGAAGTTCACACTGGACATCAGGAAAAGTTTCCTCACTGACAGGGTGGTCAGTCACTGGAACAGGCTCCCCAGGGAAGTGGTCATGGCACCAAGCCTGTCAGAGTTCAGGGAGCATCTGGATGAAAACTTTAATCATATGTTTTAGTTTCAGATATACTATATGGGCATTGAAACAAAAGAGTCATTAATGTTTTAAAATTTTTCAATGAAATCACCACAGAAACTCCTGGGAGAAAATGAATATATTTCTATTCAATGCAGCGACTGGGTAGTGTGCATTAAATTAAGTTTGACATGACACATTGAAGGGAAAGATATAAGAACATCAAAACAACACTCATCTGGAAAAGAGTAAGAGTACTCTGGAAAAAAGGTGATCGTGTTAACACCATTTTGTATGAATAGCTGTTCTAAAAAGACCTGCTAAAAGTTTTGATTTACTTTGTAAGATGTTGATTTTGTAGCCTTTATGGATTTTTAATATTGTTTTAGATATAGGATGGTACCTTCTCTGACAATACTCTAGGCAAATGGAAATTCATAGCCTTGCCCCTGAATAGATATGACATACATACACAGAAACTATTTTCCTGGGGTTTATGTCAGTAAAGTAAATATTCTATTACAGAATAAAACTGTGTATATAAACAAAGGAAACAAGCCCCCATAATTTGTCCTAAAAAAGGACTTTTCCTAACCTGCCTGCCTAGATGAAGGCTCCCACAGTACCATTTAAACATTGAGAATTTTTGGTAGTATGGAAGACACTAGCGAATTTAAGAGAAGAAAGCAAGAGTTATCATTTAACTATTTTTAACACTTGGTTGTTTGTTGCTGTCATATTTAAAAGCAGTATGTTAACGAAAATTTTTTTGTAATAGTATAACACTGAACTAATGGAAATTCTACCCTCTGAAGAAGGTCATGTGTTATGCATATCAGAGATAGGCAAGTATAGGTAGTTTTGTTTCAATTATACAAAATATTTGCCTCTCCTATTTAACTCAGAAGGGCAGTTTTTAGAAATCAAACTTAATTTTTTAGACACATACAGTTTAACACCCAAATTGACTCTGTTGACCTTAACCTTTAACATATTAATTACATTTATATGAGTTTCTCATATACGAATACAGCTGGTGCTAAAACATTTTGATAAAGCTAACTAAATTCTTAAGATGCATGATACACTGCCACAGTAGTATGTTGGCTAACTCTAAACAAGATAGAAGTGCTAGAAGCAGTACATTTACATTACAGCAGTTTTCTACTTGTGCTAATTTACCCTGCTTCAGACTTTTACAATTGTGTCAATGCACAATAGTACAGGAAGAAGAATTCTTTATAATACCTGTGATTAGATTGCAGTTTACTTCTATTAAGGAAGAAATTGAATGTGGGGTCAGGTGTTTTGGGGACTGTTTTTATCCATTGTTTTTTTATTCAATTCTATGTACCTGCAAAGACTTTAAAGTTCTTTTTCCTTGAACATGTCACAACGCAAACAATAAGAAGCACTTCTTTTGCTCAGAGTTCAAGGAACCTTTTCAGTCAACACATATCCCCAAAACGTTTGCTCTTACACAATAGAGCTCAGAAAAGAAGAATTATAGTCATTCATTTTGAAAGAATGATAGGGTCAAGCCTTTGGCTAGATTATCAAAGAGAACAAATACTCTTCAAGAGTATCAAAAGACACCATAAGACGCACAAAAGCAGTATGTTCCTGAAGAGTTTTTGAGAAATATTGATTTCTTCCTACTATCCCATTCTGAAAAGGGTGGCAGTTATCTCCTCTGAACACAAACTACAGAAGAAAACATAATGTAAAAAGGGAAAAATCACAGCTGAATTTCCTGACACAAGTTAGACTTTTGCCTTTCTCAATGAGAGAGTTAGATCTAAGAAAAAGAGCTTGCAGGGAGAGAATGTGAAGAACTACCTTTGCTTTCATTCCATAAATAATACTGTTATCTGTTGTGGTAGTGCAATTACAGTATCGTGTCATTACCTCATTTTGTAAATATTTTAATAAAACAAGTAGTTTGCACGGTTCCCTGCTATATTCTGATATGCAGAATAATAAAGTTCCAAGTGAAAAGGAAGAATTACTCAATTTCAATGACAAAGACACAACAGATTTTATAAGAAAATCTGTTTTCTTTTTACAATATTATGACTTCTTCACTTAGCTTATTGGATCATACATGAATAAATGGCATTAATGCGAAGTGCAGTGTTTTGTAGATCCTTGGGTCTTTGAGATGTTATGAGAAAGCTGAAGATAGAAAAACACATACTGACATGATTTATTCTTATCACTGACTCATTATGTAATGAGCTACTTTCTTGGTTTAGAACGAAAATCTAAAGAAAACCTGTATCATTTCAAAAAGTTATTAAATTCTGATTTTTTGAGCCATTCTTCTGTTCCTTAGTTAAGCTAACTGGTATATTAAAACAAAAAAAAATAAAAGAAAAAAACCTAAGCCCAGAAAAATCCAGATGCTGCTCATGCTTGGCTAAAAAAAAAAAAAGCAAAACAAAAAAACACCACCAAAAAACCTCAAAACAAACAAGTAAAGTAAATAAATAAACAAAATACTGCATAACATTTTCATATTTTGAGTCTTGCTTTTCCTGTGACTCAAATAATCCAGGGCCAAATTCTCCCTGTATTCTACATTCAACTTTCTCAGCAAAAAGGAAGAGGCACCACTGTCAGGAAATATTTTCTTGATCCTCCTTTGGGGTATGGCCATGGGTGTAGTTATGAGCAGCCTAAACAGTGTTTGTAGATCAGCAGGTTATGCACTGTGAAGTAAAGGCTATGTGGTGGAAGTAAAGGAAACATACATTTTAGCCAGTTTTCTGTTTCATTGCCACTGTAGAAGGAGTTTAAAGGGGATACCCCAGTCTAGCCTCCCTAAGAATATCTGGCAGCTAAACATGGGGCTGTCAGTGTCCCAGTTCCATCCCCCCATATCCCAGGACAGGGAAAAGGGAGAAGAGAGAGAGTTGTGGGTTGGAATCTAAAACCAAAACAGCTTTATCAAAACCATAATAATAATAAAAAGAAAAATAATAATAATAAAAAGAAAAAAATAATAATATTGATAAGAAAATAATAAAATATACAAAAATATACAAATCTGAAGTCCTGTCACTACTGCCACTGCAGAGCAGGCACACGGAAAGTCTTGGAATGGACTAGGTGGCAGACAGGAGGATTCAGACAGGACTAGCTGGATTCAGAAACTGGGATCAAGAATTGGATTCAGAAATTCACAGATCAGGATCTGGGGAATTTATTCTATAGGAATAAGCATAAGCAACAGTCTTCCTGTGTAGCAGTGCCTCGTTACTTTGGTGATAACTACAAATATTAAATGTTATCACTTCTAGAGACAGACATAGTCTGAAAAACATGTAGTTAACTTTCAGAAAATTAAATAACTTACAAGAGTCTTAGCTGAAAAGTTAGAGTTGGTTCTGCTTTAGCTCAAACCACACCAAGAAACCATGAAGTGGGACCAAGAAACTTATTGAAGCAGCCAAGATCTATGAAACTGGAATTCTACTTGCTCATCAGATAACTATATTCTGAAGGAACAATATGCTTTCATGAATAAATATGCAAAATGGATGTCATGAAGTGTAAAAAGTGGTCAGCTTTAATACTGTGTGTTGAAACTGTTCAGGAATCCTGTTTAAGGAATTCATGGAGTCTTTCTGACAATAAAGTTGAAGACAGAGATGAAGACCAGGTGTGTAATTCAGCTGGAAATACAGTTTCAGATTCTTAAGTCTTTGTTTTTAGCCTGAATCATTGACACTCAAATAGGTAGGCAAAAATTAAAATCAAGGAGAAATAACAACTAAGACTCAAAAATTTTTAAATCTGGAATTTCGGCTTATACTGCTTCTATATAAGTGTTTAAAACACTATGTCAATGTGACTGTTTAAAAGAAAATGCCTTTTATATTCCCCCAATGCTCTTATCTCCAAATATTCTTGTAACTACCAGCATCTCACCATTTTCCTTAATTTCTGCTTCTTTATAAACTGGTCTGCTTTCCTGCCAACTGAATAAGTACCTTATTTTGCACAGTTGGTGTTCTCTGATGAATACTGATTGTGTAATGTACATAAGAAACATACAAAAAAAATAATGTGAATAATGTTTTTTTGATTGTTACTCAATTATGTTGGCCTAACATAGCATTAAAAGAGACAAAATACATCATATGTTTATCCATATACTTAGACAAAATATAACAAATTACCTGAGCACAGTTTTATTTAATGTGAACTTTTATATATGTGTACACACACAAATATATATATATTCACACACAAATATAGGCTTTGATGCTGGTAATGATTTCTACTGCAGAGGCCAGAACAGTCATTCAGCAGCTCTTATAACAATGTTGTAAAAGCAGTTATCTCTACAGTAGAAGGGTTGCTAAACACATCCACTTCTCTGTGCTGACATCATGGGTATTCTTCAAAGAATCTGAATAGACTCTTATTGTCTTACCACTAATCCTCTTTGTGTTTACACTCTTATATTCACCTGTGAACTCTCTCACAGTGTCTGCCCTCTTTCCTGACTTTTGTCTCCTTCCTGAACAGGAGACTGAGAAGGGACACATGAGAAATTACTGTGCTTGATTTAGGAATAGAATCTTTGAAGATCAGATGTCAAAACAGAGCATATTTGGTGAAAGGATGACTATGAAGACAAACTATTTCTTTCAAACTAATTTGGTGAAAATATGTTTCAATGAGGTTGTGAGAGTGTTCAGAAGTCACCTGCCAGAAGCATGAGATATAATGGAAAGAATGTCTCACCGATTATATTGAGAGTATAGATCCCGTCCCCTCTTTTGGCAGACATGACTGCTGCTTTCCAACGTTTATTTTTAGCTATGGAGCTAGTCAAGGAAGAAGTGAAGTAGTTGGCCAGGCAAAGAACAAAAGAAAGAAAAAGCTCCACAGGGGAATTTTGGATGCCCCGAGAAATTCCTACCTAGATTAAGAACTACTGACAAACATGCTACAGGGAAAAGATGATCTCTATGTTTCTTGTGCTAAGAATAACAACACAAAGAGGAGGGTTTTTTTTAAAACAAAAGAATTGTTGCATGCATATCCAATTTCAGTCTTCCAAAAGAGATAATCTATGTGCCAAAGCTCAGCTAGCCGATGGAAGCAACTTTGAATGGGAGGCCTACAGAAAATGTGACTTGTGATTACCCTACTTGATTCGCAAGATCAGCGCACGAGTAGTGTGAAAATGCTTATTCGTGTTTCATCACCCAAAGATGTTGCGCAGGTATGTATTTGAGGACAACAAGGTATTTTTGGTTTGGTACATAAGCTCAGTTTACTAGTGCATTGAATCCTCTTGGTTACATCCGACTGTCAATAAAAGGTATTTTGAACACTCAAATATTGAGATATTGTTCAGCAAGATCTGGTTTGACAGGAAAAATAATTAGACTAGTCTTGTTCATTCACTTTCTCTCTGCCTTCTTTGTACGCAGTTAAGCATGAGGAGGTTTCAGATTTGTCGAGGAGGTCCTGTATTACTAAGATTTTATACCAGCAAAGACTTCACAGACACAATTTGTCACAGACACAATTTGTTTACCAGAGTTTAAAATTTCACTGCAGAAACTAAATCGCTGGCATTGGGACATTATCTTAAAATTTTGGCTTCAGAAGTACTCTTGCTCTATTGACTTTCATGAAGATTTTTCCATAAAAAATACAGAATTGGGTAAATATCTCAAGCAGAAAGTACACAGAAAGAAAAAGTGTGAGTTAGTATGAGAAACAAATTCTGTTTCCAAAGGTCTCAAAATAAACTCCAAAGACGTTATCATCTATGCAAGCCTCCTTGTGACAACTATTTTTACACTTTTTAAAGAGTAAAACAAAAGGACTAGGAAGCCCATTACTTGAAATTATCAGTGACAAATTTGGAAGTAGAATATATTCAGAAAGCTCCTCTAAATGAATGAGACACTTGAGCAAGGTTTCAAAGTGAAGTTTAGCTTCTGAAGGCCATTATGTTCTCTAAATAGGAAAAACAGACTAATTCACTACCATGGATTGTACAAGGTGCCTCAACTTGTTTACGTGGTGCTGAGTACACAGTGGTTTCCATACATTAAACTTTTTTCAGCTTTCCTCTTTGACAGACCTTGTTGAAGGACAGAAAAGGAAAGGAAAGACATTGTACTGCAATGGCAGAACAGAAAATGCTGTCGCTGTATAAACACATTAAAAAATGTCCATATTCACTTATTCTTAAATTGTCATAGAAACACAGAATGCTTCCAGGGATGGGGCTACTCTGCTACCTCTCTGGGCAACCTACTCCAGTGTTTCACCATTCTAACTGTAAAATATTTTTTCCTTATATTTCGTCTAAATCTACTCTCTTTTAACTTTAAATGATTATGCCTTGTCCTATTGCAACAGGCCCTACTAAAATCTTTGTCCCTATTTTTCTCTTAAACCCCCTTTTGAGTACTGAAAGTCTGCAATAAGATCTCCTCAAAGGTTTCTCTTCTGTAGACCGAATAATCCCAATTCTCTCAATCTTTCTGCATAGGAGAGATGTTCCCTCCCTCTAATTTTTTTTGTTGACCTCCTCTGGACCCGCTCCTACAGGTGTATGTGTTTCCTGGGCCAAGGGCTCCAGAACTGGATGCAGTACTCCAGGTGGGGTTTTGCCAGAGCAGAGTAGAGGAGCAGAATCACCTCCCGTGAACTACTGGCCATGCTTCTTTTGATGCAGCCCAGGATACAGGTGGCTTTCTGGGCTGCAAGAGCACAATGGCAGCTCATGCCCAGCTTTTCATCCACCAGTATCCCAAGGCCTTCTCAGAGGGCCACTCAGTCCCTTCATCCTCTAGTCTGTATTGACATCAGGAATTGCCTCAACCCAGATGAAGAACCTTGTGCTTGGCCTTGTGAGGAATCATGAGGTTCAAATGGGCCCACTTCTGGAGCTTGTCCAGGTCCTTCTGGGTGGCATCCCATCCCTTAGGCATGTCATCTGCACCACTCTACTTGTATCATCTGGAAATTTGTTGAGAATGCACTCAATCCTGATGTCTACGTCACTGATGAAGATATTAAACAGTACCATTCCCAATATAGAACCCTGAGGGACATCATTTGTCGCCAGTTTCCATTTGGACATTGAGCTGTTAACCCCTACCCTCAGGAGGTGATCATCTGACCTATTTCCACCAGTAAAATCCATAGCTCTTCCCTTGTCCACTGATACAGTCACTAAATCACAGAAGGTCACTAGGTTGGTCAGGCAGAATTTGCCCTTGGTTAAGCCACTCTGACTGTCTTGAATCTGCTCCCTGTCCTCCATATGCCTTAGCACACCTCCTAGGGAGATCTGTTTCACAATCTTTCCTGGCACAGAGCTGGGGCCGACAGGTTGACAGTGAGGCTGATAGGTCATTATTATAAACCCAACACATACCATTTCAGAACTGGGATTTTATGTAGCTTATTCCTGCCATGGTTCTACCTATCACAAATTCTGCTTAGTCATGAAGTATAAGACATTTCAACGGCACATTGGCCCACAAGTCATTTTTCACAGTTCATTTTCTGATGAATATATATAACATCAAGTACAGGTCTCCTATGACCTATCCAACAGCAGCCAATGTGTTGCTTAGACTGGCTAATAAAATCATACTAAAAGTAAAGAACTTAATCTCACATGATTTTGATAATTAGATACAGAGAAGCATGAATGCTGCTGGGGGCATGGGGAAAGAAATTTAACCCTTAAGTACCTTTGAGTGTCTAGGTCTAAATGACCCCAGATTCCTCCAACTTTGATATGAACTGAACCTTCATAGACTCTCACAAAGTATTTAGAATTTGAATTATTATACCACCTCAGAAATTCTGGTCATTATCTTAATTTCTCTGGGTCAGAGAGCTTACATTTTGTCGTAAACCCAGATGACTCAGGTACCACATTAATTGCTTTTGATGGGTAAGTTGATGTCACTGCAGCTCGTTCTGTTGCAGTTTTGGCAACAAATGTAAACCTCCGTCAGACTAATAAGTCTCATTTCTTCAATAGATTATATTCTTTTATTACTTCTGTACTGTTTGTAATTGTTATCCTCATTTTTGGACTGACTCCAGTAAATAATTTCTTTCTAAATGCATCATTTTATTTTTAAAATAAATCCCCAGGAAAATTTTACTGCCTGCCTAACTTAAATGTATTTAAGCTGTGAGCACAGAGCATTTCAGAAATAGAAGTGTCTTCTCATTAGCAGAGGTGTCATTTTCTGCATGCTAGAATAGGAGTACACAGATTTGGAAAGCATGTAACACCTGAAGTAAAGGACAGCACTTATTGTAGCATACCCAAAAGACGATTGCAGCCTGGACATTAGGTGGTATTCAGGAGGGTCATAGCTTAGGCTTTGCATCCTCTTTGCTTAAGAGGGCAGCAGTGTGCTACTTCTGTCGGTTGAGAGTAAGAATCCTCACCTTTGGGTGATAACAGAGAACATCACTGTCAATTCATTACTCTTCTGGGGAACAACATGCATCAAGACTGAATATTCATACTTGGGAGGTCTGGATGGAGCTACATCTCACAATCTGCTTACCATCTTTTTTGGTTAAACATCCAGATATTATGCACAAGCTAATAAATGAATGGAATGCATACATATTCTTGTCTGAGTAGGCTGGGCAAAACAAGGGTTTTGAGACAAAAAACTGCATGACTTCTGTTAACATTAATGGAATTTTTTTTCTGTGTGTACGAGTCTTTATGCTTTAATTGTGGAAGCTCTGTAGTAGTTGAGACAACCAAGTTTCCGATCCTAATTAATTTCCTTTGCCAACCAGGAGGACAATGATAATTCTGCCTTTTGAGCTACTGGACAGATGCCAGAGAAAATTATGTTGGCAATGTATCATCTGCCAACCAACACATATTCTAATTTTTTTCCTGGAGGGAAAACAATCCATAGTCTGGATAATATTTTTGCTTGAAATGTAAGCCAAATCCTAGATTTATGGAGGGAACCGCATGGAACACATTGTGTTTGAAATAATTGATTGACTTTTAGTCCTATAGATTAATCATATTAATTAACATTCATAAGTAAATTTAAACATTATTTACAAATAAACATTGATTAAGGTTAGTATTCTTGGGCTAGATTTTATGACAATATCTCACAGTGCATTTTTGAAGTATTTTTCAAGATATATATTCTACTTTTCTAAAAACAAAGTATAGATAGGCCAGTTCTATGAACATAGTTGTTTCACATAGTTTGCTATCTAACAGCTCAATTTCATTTAAAATAAGACAAATATTACAATGAAAGGGGAATAAAATAATCAGTCACCACTTGAGTAATCAGTAGACTATTCTTAGATGTGTCTTAGATATCTGAAAAAGTACTACAGATCAGCAAGGACTTGTCACATAAGTAGTATTCAAGCAATGGGATATCTTACCTGTTCTGTTCCCTGTTTATCATTATTAGCATTGAGCTTATCAGGTGAGGCTAGTTCATTTCAGCTTTCAAGACAGATAAAGGAACAAAAGTTAGAGTGGATCCGGAAGATCCAGGGACAGGACAAGAGGAAATGATAGGAATGGTTGTATTCGACGATCCGGTGGGTCTCTTCCAACCTGATGATTCTATGATTCTATGATTATAAGATGGATATATCTGGAATTTCACCTGCCATTTGGTAAGCCTTTTCCCAAAAGGATGTGTCACTGTGGATGGCACTGTGTAAGAGTACTCATTCATGCTTTAAATATCAATGATAGTCTCACTTATTTTATCTGGTACTGACTTGTATTTTTTGGCAAGTGCACTGTGCAGACAGCTGACTGGACAAATGTTGGAGGGCAACATTAAAAGTTCTGGTATAATGCAAGTAGAAACCTGTTTCCCTCTGAACTTTGTACAGACTTCAATTAGGATTCCTCCTTCCTCTTCCATTTCTACAGAGAATAATAGCTACTATTGCTGGAATGCGGGTAATTAAAACTTTTTTAACTGACATATTAAAATATTTTCTTGGTCATTTTTGTTCTCATTTAATGGTACTTTTCCTTATGATCACTTCTTTACTTCCATCTCTGCAAACAAAAAGTACTTACCTTGTGCTACCATTTAACAAAAATGCTACAGACAAAAGGGATTTTGTTGTCGTTTTTGTTGTTATTTTTGTTGCTTTCTTATTACCTAACCTGAAATAGCCCTAGCCTTTCTGTTGAGATAAATAAGTTCTATACACCTGGAAAAAAAGCAACTGCAATTCAATTGTGGTTTTACTACACCTAGAAAAGCATTTTCTGAAATTGAAACATATTCTTAAGGACCTAGAAATAAGTTGTTTGTTTTTTTTCCTGAAAGTCTGCTTATGTTTTCTCTTCCTATTAATTTGTGTAAAAGGAACAACAACACAACAGTGTGGGACAGGAAATCTTTAAATTACACCTCTTTCAATTCTACTGAAAGCTTTGCAGCAGTAATAGGAACATGCTGCAAATAACTCTTCCTGATGCAAGGAATACTCATGACACAGGAAAGCCTAGAAAGTGTGCTAAATACTACAGTACTGAAGTACTGTACTTCCGTACTTCATCCTCCATTATGTACACACATTCTGAACTATATACTAATAGTTATGTATTGGTGGAGTCAGTGGGAAATGGTTGGATTTCATAACCCTGTGGGTCTTTTCCAACCTAATGATTCTGTGATTCTGTGAAATCTGGAAGTTGTTTCATGTTTCTATTGACTCTCCTAAGCCTAGCATAGCAGTAGGCTCGATGTCCAGCTCTGCTTACAGTGCCTGAGCTCACTCATTCATTCCCTACTCACCATACCTTTTCTCCCCAGATCAATCCCACACGTCAAGCACAGGAAGCTGAAGGAGCTGCCACATGGTGTATGAAACAAAATGCAGGGGTTTTTCCTAGGTGCTGCTCAAGCCATACCCTGAACAGTTCTGTGGGTCTCAATGCAGGAGCATGCTGCCTTTATCTACTTTCAGGGAAAATATCTGTGTGTTCAGGGGCAGGTGTTTCTATATCATGCAATGAGATTGCAGCCAACATTTCTCTTCGTGATTCATTCCCTTCCATTCACACAGGGACAAAGATCTTGCTTTGATGTTAGTAGTTTAGCCTGAAGATAGTGAGATGACATGGAATCTACAAAGTAAAAATAATTTTTCCAAGACTTCAGACTCAAAGTAAAAATGAGCCCTGTGTAAGACCTATGTACTGTGCAACTCTTGTCAGGATAAGTGGGACTTAAGTAGCATAAATATAATGTTTGATTTTCTGGCATAGGGATAAATTCTATTCTAACTGAAACTTTGTAAAGCAAGTTAAAAAAAAGTATTGGATTATGATCTGTTCCCCAATGTATAGTATTACATGTGTTTCAAGTATTACCTTATGTTCAAAGTAAAATTTAAAAAGTCAGAAAAGTAGAAACAAGTCTAAGTCATGGAAGGAAAGAACTTCATCAAGAAGGTGGAGAGGTTAAAATACTATTTCAGTTATTATTTTAGTGCTTATTAGACACTCTTTAAATGCTACTTTTTATGATCCTAAAGTTTAGAACAGTAATGTTGTGTTTAATTGGAGCACTAGATGTGCATTGTTCAAGCAGTCATAGTAGTCATATTTTAGATTTTACACTGATTCTCAGGAGTTTTCATTTGCAGCTTACTGCAATTAATTTTGTAAGCTGTAAACAAGGTATAGTTTGTATGGTTGTGCTTAACTGCTTTTTGGAAATCTTTTCGATCACTTTTCTTACTAATGATGTTCCTTTTTGTACTCTGTTTAGTAAACTGTAATCCCTTTTTAAAATGCTTTCATTTCTTAAGATGCCCAAGCACATCTAATAAGCCTTCTGTTGAAATACTATTATCAAGCTGTGCCACTTGACCATATATGAATAGAAGCAAATAATGAATGTATAATTCATTTAGAACTGAAACTATAGATACTAATGTACCCATAAATACTGGATCTTACATTGTTCTGTTTTCCAACAGTCAACAACAATCATTCATGAGCCCAACTCACAGGCATGTAAATTACAAAAGAGCTTGTAAAAGCTATAAAAATATTACTGAAATGGACAAACCGGTGACAGGCATTAGATCAAACATTAAGATACTTTCAGGCACTTTATTTGCTGTTAAAGATCACTGTCTCCTGGTGAAGACAGCTTTTTATTGTGAAGCTACTACACTCAAGAGTAATTTATTAATATGTTCCTCATAAAATCAATATAGAGGTAGAAATAGCAAAACCAGCCTTTCACTTTGGAAATTAAAAGGACAGTACAGTGAGCCTTCACAGAATTCAGTGCAACAATAACACATTTTGGTATTCATAAGCTTATAATTGCATGATTGTAAACATTGGTTTTGATAATTGAGAATGTTTTTTATTGCATTATAGTTGCTTGTGTGTTATGTAGAGTTTATTAACATATGCTCCTAACTTTTATAATTTTTGCTGTTCTGCAAGCAGTTCTCTGATTTTGCATCCTTTTTGCTATATGCCTTGCCATGGAAATCTGTATGACATCTTTAGCATAAAACCAAAAATCTCTCTTCAAAGCAGAAAACATACATAAAGTCCTGTGTGGTAAAAACATAGTTAACAGTGTGTTGTGTATTTCCACTCATAGGTAACTGAAATACAGGCTACGTTCTCACTTTTTTTTTGATCCGAGGGAAAGAAAGAGAGACAGGAACACATTTTGTCATCACTGATACTTACGTAAGATTGTCCTCAAATGTTGGCTATGCTTTTGAGTTACATACGTTCTTCAAAAGTATTCCTGGTTTTCTATCTCATCAAACATTTCATTCAAAACATTAATAACAGGAATGGATTGGTACATGTGGTCTTCTGGCTAGAATGCTGAACTGGGAATAATGGACTCAGGGCATTTGGACTGAGGCTACAGAGCTAACTTTTTGGGTCACTTTGAACATACACATTCCCTGTCTAGGAAATTATTGGGGATAATTTTTCTTCTTTTTTTCATTTTCTACTCCTATGTCACAAAATTATTTTCTATAATTTGAATAACTAAGCTGTCTGAGGTAGTGACTTCCTGCATGGATGAGGCAAATAGTGGGATTTTTATGTATCTCATGGAATGTCTAGGCACTACATAAATCAAAATAATTAACTTCATAGTTCAGTAACACTCCTTCATCTGCCCAATGGCTGAAGCAAACTTTGTCATTGTAGGCATGCAATAAAGCTTAATTGATTAAATTTTTTTTTGGCAGCTTCAGATTGGAGTGATAGATATTATAGAAAGGAAATATTATTGTATCTGATTCCAGGGTAGAACAAATATTAAACTGCAGCACTCTCTTCAATCTTTAAATTGTGATTTTGATGAGAACATATTTCTACCAAGTCATAGCAATTCTACAACTTATGGCAGAATTTCCTTCCAAGTAAATGGGCCTGGCGATAACCAAGATGAAGTATTCCATTTCCATTACATTTATCTTTTCTGCTTCCTGTTTTTGTATTCTCTATAAGCAGATGCATTTTGTTGTATGGCACTTTGTATTGCTTTGCAACATCACAGCTATAACAGCCAAATATATAGAAATAATGAACCCTCTTTTTCAAAGAATAAAGGAAACATCAGGAGAGATCTATAGTTCCACCCTAATGAACCAATTCAATGCGTGTTTATTCATCATACTAATGGCTCACATGGGATTGTCAGAAGCACTAGCAATGAGATGAAAATTGAGACTCAGATAGTATATTTTACTTTCTGCCATAGTTGGTTTCAAATTTTAGTAGCTAATGGGTACTTAAATCCGATAACTTTATACTGTATCAATAACAAAGAAATGAGTAGAAAACTGAATATGCTGGCATGGAGAATGATTATATAGCATGGAAAGGAGAGCAAAGGAGAAATTCACATAATTTTGTACTGCAAAAAATAAGCAAATGAGATTGCTTTGTTTTGGAAGAAGTCTTAAATTACCTTAAGTTACCCTCCTTTTCAGTTATTTTGGTCTTTTCCCAGTGGTAAATGAAACAAATTCCATATGGACAGTTTAGTGATTGATAGGAATGATTGGACTCGATGATCTGGTGGGTCTTTTACAACCTAGTGATTCTATGATTCTATGATAAAAAAGAGGCTGTGGAGCTATTTCAAAGAATCATAGGAGACAGAACAGGGACATATATTGAACCCTGCTTCATATAAATTTTGAAAGACTCTTTACAATTTGACCTCCTTTGGTATCCAACATCCTGAAGAATGCAGTCTCAAAGGATCATTTTCTGGCTTCACCTTGGATGCAGAGTAGAGAGATGTTATGTACAAAGCGTACTACAAATTACAAATGTGCTGAGCCAGTGACTGGCTTCTTCTAGATACTTGGTGGTTTGAAATTATGTCCCTCACATACAAGTCATATAAAAGAGATGGAAGCAATGCAGAATAATGTCAAAAAAAAAAAAAAAGTAGTTTCAAATGCTTTACTTTCCCGTCTTGTGTTTGGGGTACCATCACCTTTGAAGAGCCTCATGGGAGAAAGAGGTTACTGATCATAGACTAGCTTAAATGAGATAATGCTTGCAGCACGTTGTATAAAGTATGTGCTTCACTGTCAGACAAGACAGCATTAAGCTTTGTCTTGTTCTGATAAAAGATCTACCCAATGGGAAACACAATTTTAGAAACTGATCATAAGAGGCCATCACATTTCAAGACATTTTTTCCAGCTTTGTCTCCTTTGAGATAGACTGACAGGCAAATTTGAAAGTGTGGCTTTTCCTCTGACTTTCGGGAGGTTATCTTTTAGGTTGATTTTAGGTTCTGTGAAACATTGATAACAACCTGCCAAAGCTGATGTGTTTACATCGATTTTTCAGAGGTGGGAAGTATACATATCTCATGAACTGAGTAGGTCTTAAAATAAAATCCTGGTGATTTCACCAGGTGAAAAGTGAGACTCTGAAAGCTTTACCTGCTTAGAAATTCCTTACACGTCTAGCTAGATTGTGAGTTTTGATCTGTTTAATTAATTAAAAAAAAAGACCAAACCATGCCTGAATGTCCATTAGTCATCTAGATACTTTGACTTCACTTTGCTAAAGAACTCACTGTCCTGAATCTGGACAACAAAATAGTGTGTGTAGTATTTTTCATTTGTGCTGAAAAAGAAAGAACCATAAAACTACAAACAAAACTTTGCAGTTATATATTGTATATATAACATTATCAATACAGTCTGTAACCGAACATCTATAAGTCTACAAATGCTGTTTGTAGGAATTGCCCCGTCTGACCTTGAGCCCTTCAATGCAAAGCCAGCAAGATATTTAGTAAATTCTTACATCAAATGTGAAAACTGGATGCATGTTAAATTCAAAATACATGTGAGGAAGGTTCTGTACTAGCCTAATTTAAAAGAACATTCAGGAAGGAGAGACTAGCAAAATCTGAAGCCACATTTATGCTTTTAATCAGTCTAATCTTCCTTCTTAACAATATCCCCTCAGAAATCCCCAAAGCTCATCTATCCTGTGCAGGGTTTTTCAGGGCTTTAAGTGGTGTGAAATGATACTTGGACTCTCTGCTGAGAATTCTTCATGCCTGTACATTCCTCCCCAAGCCCCTGATATCACACGTTGGAGCAACTCAGTAGGATGTTAGAAAGCAGATAAATATTTTTTTCCCCATGCTGCTTGTACTGCAGAAATGCAGACAGAGTTTTAAAGTTTTATTTTGCCTCTCTAGTTTTCAAACTAACACATGCAGCATTGTTATTTCATCTAGAAATATTTATTAGAAGCTTTTTACACATATGTATAAGTCCAGTCTTTAAATTAATGTTGAACTTTAGTGCAAAGATTGTAGCTGATGGAGTGAAGAGGGAAAGGACAGCTCTTCTTCAAGCACATTTGTCATATTGGCATTACTTGCTGGACCTACCTTTCATACAGTTGCCCACAGTTTAATTACTAAGTGAGGCCTTACAGGGACAGGTAAAGGAATGAAAAGGTGTATGCAAGTCTCCTTTTCAGTTTGGTAAATCCATAGACAAATGAGAGTGGTTAAAAGAAAATCAGGCAACGAAAAGTACTTTAAAGGGTCTTGTATCAGGTGTACACTAAGTCTTTCCTTTACTTGTGATTATAATGGCAGCTTTGACATAATAAGTTTTGTAAGGATGCAAGTCTAAAGAGTTTCTTGGAGATACCTGATCACATTTACAAATTCTTTGTTTAACATTTTCTTTCCAGTTACCCTGGCCTCCTGCTCATTGACGCTTTTTTTTCTGAACTCCCTTCAAAACGTCATCTTCATACGTTAGTAATCCATTTCAATTTTCTTGCTAGCTAGTAAAAAAAATAATAGCCGCCTTCTGCAGGATGCTTCAAATCTATTCTTCATTTTGTAAGTCATTTAAAACACTCTTTCAACAGCACTAAGACACTTTTGGTGGTAACGGTTTCCATGGATTGTGTCTAGGAACAGCCATCTTTTTAGCATTGTGCTGATATATCAACTCTATCATCTTGCTGAAAATATCTGCTTTCTTGACGGTTTCTGTGACAACTGCTGAGGAGTCAGTGATCCACATCACAGTTAATCTGAGCTGGCACAGACCTGCTCTGCGCTAAGCTGGGCTGCCTGTCCAGTGTGGCCTTCAGGCTGGGCTGTGTGGCACAAATTCTTAGCCACAGAAGAAACTTAGCCAGCTCATTGTAACCAAAGGGGCTGCAGGCAGCTCCCACCACTCAGTACCAGCAATGATGTTACCTGCATGTCCTAGCCTTTATCTAACTGTGCAGGAAGAAGGTCCTGAGTGAACATCCATTCTGTTTGACAGTAAAAAATGATAAACAGGGTTATTTTCTTCAAGAAAATTACATACAACACCTCGAATGACAAAAATGGAGGGTAATTCTCTGAGGGGATCCATGCAGCACACTAGGGAATCTGTGGTCTGTCTGATGCTACATGCAACCCAGCATCTGAAAGGAATGTAATATCTCTGCCAGGGGAGATTTAGGCTGGACATTAGGAAAAAAATTTTCACAGGAAGGGTCATTGGGCACTGGAACAGGCTACCCAGGGAGGTGGTTGATTCACCTTCCCTGGAGGGGTTTAAGGGACAGGTAGACGAGGTGCTAAGGGGCATGGTTTAGTGTTTGATAGGAATGGTTGGACTCGATGATCCGGTGGGTCTCTTCCAACCTGGTTATTCTATGATTCTATGATTTACTTGCTATCTATATTCCTGTTTTTATCATCTTATTTAAACGGCTACTTTATTGACAATTTGATGTCCAGCTTTTCTTACAGAAAGAAAGAAGCCTGCACCACCTCCCTCTCACTTCAAACACAAGTGCAGAGCAATAGAGAAGTCAAGAACCAGGAATTTCCTCA
The DNA here is from genome assembly GCF_032191515.1 of Phaenicophaeus curvirostris. NCBI lineage: Eukaryota > Metazoa > Chordata > Aves > Cuculiformes > Cuculidae > Phaenicophaeus > Phaenicophaeus curvirostris. Next base: position 26,481,613 of record NC_091394.1, on the reverse strand, counting down.
AGAAAGGATTTCAAAAATAGGACAAATAAAATGTGCTAGTGTGAAACAGTATGTTGCAGAATTTACTCAACGATCAGTGGCATCATCAAGCTTCAACATCATTCAAAAATCAGTTTAAATTTGGACAAAACAGATTTTGCCCTCTGGGTTGATATCAAGCCTTAAATTATGCAGGAGGGAAAAAATGTGTTCAGAGTAAAGTAGAACAAATTTCTTCATTTGGCAAAACATGTCTAGTAACTTGCAACACAGCCAAATATACAGGAAGAACTTCAACCCTGACAGGACTGGCACTCAGTTAATCTGCAAATGGAGATTAGAAGATTAAGCTGAGAAGAAAATTATAGTGAACACAAAAGGAGCTTATTTCAGTGTAAACAAGGAAGAGCCTGAGAAAACAATTGCACCTGCTATTTGGCTGCAAACCAAGATATTATGAGAATTCATAATATTTATTGCTACATGAACAGCAACCTAATAGACCTAATACAACAACCATGTGCTCGCAAGACAAACTGAATGTTGTCTTAAAATGAACAAACAGTCAAGGAAGAGTTTTAATTCTTCACAGATTATTGCTAAATCCTTGGAAATCAGGAGAAAGTGGAGATTATCAATACAGCCTCCCAATCACAACAACCTATAAGAATCATGTTTTGTAGATGGTTAGTTATAATCAGAAACTGATACCAACTGGAGCAGGAGTTATATTGGCTCATATGCATCAGGACAACTTACTGGGTATCACCTGATTTTTATTTTTTCTTTCTGCAGAAAACAAATGAAAATCCAATGATTACTAAATATTCTTTGGAAGTTATAAAAATGAGCAAGTTTCTAAGAGTTACATTTGATAGCCTGAGGTATATATACAAATAATGAAAATTGTGAAATGATTTTAACATTTTTAACAAGTAAAAAACATCAAAAATATTTTCAGCATATAGAGAATTATTCTCTATAATTATTCTCTTCCCAAAAAATACCTTCATTAACCACTTAGGAGATGAGCATCAATTCTCCAGAAATACTACATAAATTCATTTAGTTCAGTAATGGTAGAAGAATTTTTATAGTACCGTATTCCCATTGACTTCTAGTGTTTTTGAAAATACATCTACCAAATTCAAGTATAGATTTGCAACTTTATTATTAAATTTATTATTTTTAAAAAATATTGGTCTTTAAATTATATCTTACTACTTGCATTAATTAGAAAGTTTTTTAATGAATTTACTTTAGTATCAAAATAAATAATATACTTCATTGTAGATTACCATCAGCTATGTTCAAGTCATGATTAAACCTGAACAATCTAGGGAGAAAAAATCTGCTAAATTTCCAGTAGTGACCTATATCACTAATAACAGCAGGCCTTCCTCTTAGCTCTAACTGTCTGCCCTAACTGTCTACACAGACAATTAAGCAGAACTTCCAGATTAACCATAATCACACCATCTGGAAACATCTACGAGCTTTCCTCACTCTGCATTGATTGCTAGTTTACACTCTCTGGTGTACTGAGCTGTAAGAAGTGCCACACTCTATTAAGACCTGAATCGATCACATTGAGGCTTCTCTGATTTCTTCCATTTCATGGTTATGTTAAACAATTGTAATTTTTTAAGTTAAACGGTCACTGCATTAATATGTACCCATGTTTTCAAAAAAGCCAGTACATTAATATTTGTATAGTGTGCATACTTCTAACAACAATTGTAAATTATTAGCTTGTGTTATCAAAATGCAAAAGTAGTGATAAGAAATCAGTAACAGTGCTTCAAAAAAATCTCTAGTACTCCATAAAATGATTTTTTTACAGGCTTTCTGTTGATTTGTCATCTGAAGCATGGTAAGATAACCACATTTCCAAGAGGTAGAACAGATGAGTAAAGGAGCTCAGTGGGCAGCAGCACCAACACAGAAGGCAGGCACATAAAAGATGACAACTCTCTTAGAAAGTTATTTTACAGATTTCTTTGCAGCAGGCCACACCTGAAGCACAAGAAAAGAGAAAGAACCTCCATGAATCACACTATTTCAGGTCAGCCTAATGAAGTCAAGCTTACTTCCCCTAAAAAGAAGTAAGTAACCCCAAAATGATAAAGGTAATTTTGACAGAACCACTGGTCACTGAAGTGTAAAATATTTGCCAGAAGAGATCTGGTGTATTTTTGCACTAGTTTAGATATTGCTGAATCTATACAACTATCATCTTATGGAAGAACTCAACATATGCCAGCCCATTCTCAGCCGAGACTCTTGGCCCAAGTCCCCTAATCAAAGATTAAAGCTAATTTGCTGAACTAAACTTGAACAGCTGAAGCACCCCACATACTTCATTCTGCTGACTCTACTACTAGAGCTGTAACATCTGGAAGAGTGGCAATATCAAACGCCTGGGAGCTGCCTCGAAGAGCGGCAATTGCTTGCTCAGTGAGGGTGAATCAAAGCTTTGTATAAATGGTATGCATTTTTAGTTATTTTTTGTGACTGAACAGCTAAATAAGGAAATTTATCTTTGGATATCAACTGTTGCATAGTCAAAAAAATATTCAGAATAATTTTTTTTTGCTAATAAATATGTATTGTGAATGTTGTAGTAAATTCTCTTATAAAATATTAAAATAAATAAAGTTCTTGCAGTCTATTAATTAATTACTCCAAATCAATAGATTACCAGATATGTCCCTCTTCTTAGGATCTTTAATTAAAAAACCCAAGTTCTCTTTATAAATTTTACAGAGGAAGAAAAATTATCTCTAGTTTATCTGAAAAGCTCTTATCCAGCTCTAATTTTACTTGCAGTAAGTAGACTTAATCTTATTTTGATTACATAGTGACTGCATATGGGAATGAGATACGTGTCATTTAATGTTTCAGATCCACCATTTCATCTTAGCAGGTCTGTGGAGAACCTAAGTTTTTTGAAGTCTTTTTCTGAAGATGGGCAGTAGGGAGAAACCCTGCTGCAATTACAAGTCTGATTCTCTAACAAAGGATAAAACCAAGTTCCAATTAGGAAAACCATATTTAATAAAAATACTCCAGAATGCCTCACACAGGGAAATTTGGGTGAAGCAGGCACAAGATCAGAACCACACCACTCCATGATATTTAATTTAAATTTCATTTATTAAGCAGAATAGGTTTAAAAGGCAGTTTCTATTTTAAGATGTTTATCCTGCAGTATTTATACATTTCCAAAATCAAAAACCTAGACAAAACCAAACCAAGCCCAGAACTTCCAGCCCAGTTTAGACCACTGCAATGTTTCCAAGTCCTGGCTGGCTGCCCAGAGCAGCTGAACATCAGGCAATGCATTCCACCTCTCCAAAAGGAGATTTTTCAATTATTTATTGATTTATTGAATCTCTGATTTCAGTACAGGATGGGGGATGATGTGATTGAGAGCTGCCCTGCAGAGAAGGACTTGAGGGTGCTGGTTGATGAGAAGCTTGACATGAGGCAGGAATGTGTGCACGCAGCCCAGAAGGACAACCGTATCCTGGGCTGCATCAAAAGAAGCATGGTCAGCAGGTCAAGGGAGGCTATTCTCCTCTCTATTCTTCTCTTGTGAGACATCATCTGGAGTATTGTGTCCAGTTGTGGAGTCCTCAACACAAGAAGGATATGGAGTCCACAGGAGAGCTACAAAGATGATCCAAGGACTGGAGCACCTCCCATATGAGTACAGGCTGAGAGAGTTGGGGTTGTTCAGCCTGGAGAAGAGAAGGCATGGAGGACATCTTATGGTGACCTTCCAGTACATGAAAGGGGCCTACAGGAGAGCTGAGGAGGGACTGCTTACAAAGGCTTGTAGTGATAGGGCTAGGGGCAGTGCCTATAAACTGGAGACGGGCAGATTTAGGCTAGACATAAAGAAGAATTTCTTCACTATGAGAGTGGTGGGGGACTGGAACAGGTTGCCCAGGGAAGTTGTGCCCCATCCCTGGAGGTGTTCAGTGCTAGGTTGGATGGGGCCTTGGGCACCCTGATCTAGTGGGAGGTGTCCCTGCCCATGGCAGGGGGGTTGGAAATAGATGATCTTTAAAGTCCCTTCCAAGCCTAACTATTCTATGATTCTATATTGGTTTTTTTATTTTAAATAGATTATTAGCATAAACCACGAATGACCCCACTCTCCACATAGCCCCAGAACTGTTTCTATGATTTTTCCTCCTGCATCTAGTGCCAACCAGCAGTTCTTACTTGGGTTACTCAATGGCCTCTCACCCCAACAATGATGCAGGAAGGTAATAATGCTAATGTTTATTTAACAAAGTCAATTCCTGCCTCTTTCCTTCTCTTTGTTTCTTTCTTCTGCATGCTGGAGTAATATAGACAGCAGGTATAGTCTAGGTCTCAGATACATCATGAGCGTTGGTTTTAGATAGGCTTCACACAATGGCAATGTCAAAAGTTTCCAACAGTAAGTCTTGTAGTTACAGTATCTAATTCAATTAGGAACTTCGTTAAAAGTCACTGTGAGAAAGAGAAGGGGGAGCAGGAAACGTGGAGAAAGAGCTAAAAGTTTCTGGAAGAGAAAGAAACAACGGCATTTTTGAGAAGAATGTATGTTTGTCTCTGCAACACAGCCAAGTGTCAGAATAAATCAACACATCAAGCAATAAAATTGAGAATGACGAGCTCTTAAAAGAAATTGTGCTCAGTATAATTCCTTGAGCCTTATTAACTAGAATTCTGCATGAACATCAAAAGCCCATGTTTATAAATCCTCAAATAGGAATCTCTTATATGACTTTTGAAAGAAAGGTGGAATTATGTTTCCAGGAAAAAAAAAAAAAATAGCCTTCCTTTATGAAGGTTTCTTAGGTTAGGAAAGGTACAAATTAAGTTGCAGTTAGCTTCTCTATATTAATGCAGATGTAATTTGTGTGACTGATTTCTTAATTCTGTGAATAAATATTATTATGGGAATATATACCTAGGTGGTTTTCACATGGAAGAATTCACTTTAGATTAGCACTAAAAATTGTGCAGACTTGCTTGTTGTAAAATCAACCAACACACTTAATTATACTTAAAAAAAAAAGCACAAAGTAAAAATATTTCCTGTATTTTAACAAATATTTGTTGAGAATATATGATGCAAAACAGATTCAGATGAGTATAAAAATTTGCATCAAAATTTGAAATTTAAAATGTCTCTCCAGTGAATATAGATCTGTTTTCAGAGTAGTCTTTATCCATATCTTTCTTTGAGAGCCAACAGACTTTAAACCTGAACTGGATAGAGCTTCATTGAACTTAAAACATATTTGAAGTACTTAGCTTTATTAATTCTTTGCTTATTGAACTTTAGTTTATGCTATTGTAAATCTGAAATAACCCTGTTAATGTCAAATGCTGCTATATACATTTCACACTAATGTAAAGCATAGCAGATTCCACCCATAAGGTTGCTCTGGTTCTGCTTCATCATTAGTATGTTGTGAGCTAGACTTAAAGATAATTTGTTGCAGAAAAGTAAATTATTTGAATTACAATGCATTCATTATCATTGTACTATTTCCATCTGCTTAGCTTCTCTGGAGGGTTAGCTCTGTTTGACACATCATTATATTTTTAGTTATAATCTTTTATTAACAACAAACAAATAATTTGACAGTACAAAATATTTTCTTTCATGAACAGTAAAAGATAGGCAAACGTTATTTAGGAAATAAAAAAATATATGACAGAGTTGAGGTAATTCAAATTATAGGTTACACTGAACATAAATACTGTCATAAGCATTAGATCAAAGTCTTGTTTCTAATTAATTCATCCTATTTGAATGTTTCTCTAAGTAATGTTGTTCCGTTGTTACATGTTGCTAGCAGTATTTTTATTCCAGTTCTCTTGTGTCTTTTATTGCAGTGAGCTGTATTCCTTTAGGGCTCAATTCTGCAGTCTTCACTCCATCTAAATTCCCAGTTCAGTCTGGGGGCAGGATTTGCTTGAACAAGGACAAAAGAATTAGTCTTCAGTGTGTAGTTATGTCTGTATTCTCAAAGCCTAAATGCATTTCATTTTAACAGGGTCTAGAATTTAACACGGAATAGAAGAGTCTTAAATTCCACTTCACTTTCTGGTACGATAAGTTTCCTTAGCTTCCTTTTTCCATTAGCACTGACACCAATAAGACAAGCATAATAATGAGCATAAAGTTCCTCTGACAGATAATTTGAGGAAAGGCTCTATACCTACTGTAGGTCAGATGCTGAGAGAGAAATCTCTTATATATTATAAAGCAGATCACCCACTTAATATTTTTCTTTAATGTGACTAGGAAGGGATTCCAGAGCAAAAGTTGCTTGGGTAATTTGGATTCAGTCACAAAGTGTTTAATAGACTAATATTAAGTTGTAGCTGAAATACAAGTGAGTCTCCAGAAACTAATGACATTGGCAGTGTAGAAAAGGGGCATACAACCATCTTTGCTGCTCACTCTCCAGCTGTACCAGGCAGACAAGAATTACAATCTGTATGTGAAGAAATATTATTAGTTTATTTTTCCAAAGTCCTGCACATATTTCAAACTCTACTGCTTAACACACTCTATACATGTTAAACATCTGCCTGTTAGAAAAGTGTCATATCTCAACTTCTCCAAGTCAAATAGGATATAGCACGACTCACCGTCCTCAGTTCCAAATATTAAACTGGGGAACCATTTAACCATCTGTAAGACTATATGCAATTACCCTATCCTAACAGCACTAAGTCATGTACTTTGAACTCCCACAGAAAATCTCCTCTAAATCAACTGTCTTTTGGTAATACAAACTTCTAAATAATATTTGAAGGACTAAAGCAGAAATTAATTTAGATTATGACACACATTGCCTGCAATTTTATATAACAGCTGGAGCTCAAATACAAATTTTAGGCTGCTATAAAGCACAATTACAGATTCACGGAGAAAACATAAAAGGTTTTCTGAAAGGCTGAAAAAGTGAACACTTGTGCTACATTACATAGTCCTGCAGGTCCATAATACCCATCTTTAGATAACAGTAGTATATGCCTTCGGCAAAATATTCCTTTTACATGAATCTAGCGTACATTTGTTGAGAGGAACATGGTGAAGTCAGGCTTGAACTTTAGATGAGGTATACGACAATCTGATATCTGGGTCACTAATGACTTTAAAAGCCATCGTCAGAATCCCCTTTCTCCCCATCATTTGTTGTTACATAATTGTATACTAATTCCTCTATGACCCAGAACAATTAAAAAAAAAATCCTCACATATCCTTTTTTCTGACATATACTCCATTTTGCTAATCTACTTTTCCTTCACAGACATCCTAGTTTCTTACACCTCTGGCTTACCTGTTTTTCCAGAATGCTATTATGGTGCTTCTAAAAACATTTTGTTTCCCTAAACCTAAACACAAAATGATTTGATTAAAAGAGAACAAAAAGCTTTCACAAGGGAAAGGAAACTTGATACAAACTGACTTAATTAGATGAGGATTAATATACTCTTTTCAATCTGTAATTTCCATAATGGGTTAACACCCCTGAAAATGTTAATTAAATTTTGGAACTTAACATTGCCTGCATTACAGTTGTGAAAATTCAAATTAACATTTTTTGAGGTGAAAATTGACATTTCTTATGTTTCATTCTTCTTATAAGATTAGGCTGATTTGTCCATTTGTGGGGTTATCTTTTAAATGTACTGAAGTAACTCATTAACAAAAACTTCTAGTCAAGCATTGGGGGATGCTAACAGATATAAAATAACCTCTCAAATTTCCTAATGGATACATTTTTCCAGACTTATCACTCTTTATTTATCTTTAATAATTATTCAAGATTCCTGTCATGACATCACTTTTCCATATCTGAGCCCTGAAAAAGCTGTTTAGAGATTATTGTAGTAAGTCCTATGTGAACTCCTACTTACAGCTTAATTATTGCAAACTATCTCTAACCCACATAAAAGCAGATTAAGAGGCAGTGTGAGTAGCCATGATTAATAAAAATAATATCAATGACTCATATTGTCTCAGCATGATTCAGTTTAAACACTTAAACTATGAATAAATACAGATTTTTTTTTTGTAATATTTTCAAGGCAGAATAAAGAGGTTTATAGGAGGGCTTCCTTCAGCTATAAAAATTTATATTTATACCTAGAAAGCATTATTCTAAGTCACAGGTACCACACTTCACACGTGAACAATTAAAGATCTCTGTCAAACTTCTGGTGAACCAGACATTTAAATGCAATATTTATCAATTAACCACTGTATAAGACGAAGACACTTTACTAAAAAAAACCCGTACCCAACAATATAATAAAAAAGTTCAAAAGGACAATTACTGACATTAGGGATAAAGATTATTTCACTGTTCCTATCAGTTTGAGATATTCCAGGGAGAAATACCTCATTGATACCTTCTGTTATCTTAATGTAGTAACATACTGATATACGCTTCTTATATAACGGTTACCGTGGAAAGATTTAACATAATATCCTTCTGCTTATTCTATAAGTTTTTGTCCTATAAATGACTCCATATAGGTACACTATTGCAAGAATACTTTCTGTCATGTAATTTCTGCCCTCCATCTCAAAGATGACTGTTTCTTTAGCATTACTGGATTTCTAGACTTCCTCTCAAACAACTTGGCTGTGCAAAACTATACAGTAGTCAGGACAGCAAAGAACTGAGGCAAGATTATCTGCCTAACCTCCAAGCTCCTGATATTATGCTAATTTGGAATACTGCAATGAGATATTTAAATCCAACCTTATATGGTTTCAAAAGCCACCATTTCTACACGAATAACAGTAATTCATGAAGTAAAGGTAGGGCAGGGGCTTTGCCTTTGCATAACAGTTCCTTTTAACTCACTGCATATGCACCAATAGGCAGGCAAACTCACAGAACAAACGAAAGCCTTGAAGAAGCTATGTTATTTGTCAAGGAGCAAGGGAGCAGCTGACAGTGATGGATATGCACTTTTATTGTGCTTACCTCCTGAAGGGCTCCTTAACTCAAGGAATGCCCTCTCCTATGATGGCTCAGGGATCCCCACACATAGAGGGAAGTTCAGCTACCACCACTGAGCTCCTCTGTCCACCAGAGTACTGATGCTGGGCACATCTGCAAACAAAATGATAACATACCCGTATTTCACCAGAGGCTCCTGCTCTAATTGAATAAAACCTTTATCCTGGGCTGGAGAAGCAGCATTAAGCAGCTACCTGGTACTTGAGTTCTAGCCTTCTAAATGACAGATTATTTTTGTTTTAGAAATTATTGTATCTAGATTTACATAGGAAAAAAAATATGCTTACTTAATGTCTTTCCCTCAGATATTAAAAAGGTGATACACAAGCTTTATAGTCTGTGTGTATCTTTGTGATTTAAGGAGTGGATCTGAAGAACAATGAGAAGAATTTTATACTTTCCTGAAGTAGATTGTTTAATCAAGCATACTCTGCGTAAAAGCTGCAACAAAAATTCTAATTAAAATGTAACCTGGGGTGGCTTCACCAATTCTAGTCTAGGAGGAACTAATCCCTGTTTTCGGTAAATTACTTTCAGGTCTTAATTTGTTCAGTTTTATCTTCCTTATAGTCTTCCTTATTTAAAGAAAGAGTAGTTCGCTAGAATGTTTCCGTCTTCTAGGCCAGTGGCTTCATCCCCTAAATATTTGCCTAGAAAAGAAAGATACATTCAGTTTTCAGTATCTTCTGTATCAAACAACAGGATAATTTTCTGAGAGGTGAATACCACTTATTCTACAAGTTCCGACACAAAAAAATTGAGACTAACCTATAGCTTGGGAACAAAGAGTGGAAGGGGAGAGACAAAGAGATTATAAGCCTCTCAAACTGAGACTAGGCTCGACTTCAGTGCTTCACTCAGTATGAGAGGACGTGTTCAAATATAGACATTTTCTTACCCTTGGTCAGAAAATGTCAGTGTGCAAAAGTGAATAGAAAGTTAACATCATTTCATGTGAAACTGATGAAATCCACAATGAAAACTTTTTAATTACTGACTGAAGCTTATGGTGAAGAGATCCCAGAGATCAAATTTGTGCTCAAAGGAACCCATTTTTTGTTGATAGAAGATGAGGAAGCAAATGATGGTGATCCTCAATAGCCTTTCAGAAACCGATCTGTGGAATTGCTTTGAACATCGGCAGCATTGCATGCAGCTGTGTGTCAACTCAGAAAGGAACTATCTTGAAAGTGATTATAGTTGAATTTCTTGATTTGTTAAATAAAAAGAATTGCAGACACAGTCTAGTACTTTCTTGTGTTGGGCTTTGTATACACATGTGTCATTCCCTTGTGTCCTCAATTCAGTCATTTGAAATTTGGTATTTTTTGACTGGTAATATTAGACATGGATGAAATCATCTAATGTAAGTAAGAGTTAGAACCACTTAATAACATAACACACAGTAAGACAGGCATCTATCATCTCATGGAAACTCTGAATCACAGCAAGGCAATTAAATCAGACCTGGTTGCATTTGAAGCGTTGAAAAGTACTACAGAAAGTCAGAAAATTACTTGACATTGCTTCTGATTTGTGCTTAACATGCAAAACCATCTAGGCTTTCTGAAGATGTAAGTAATTTCACAGGATGTTTATAATCCAGTGTGCATTATTCTTGATTTGCAATTAATTTTTCTATTTCTCAGTCTGGTCCATCTATCAAAACTAGTCTATGATTAATCTAATTAACTACACCTGGCAGTAGTCAAAGTTACCATTTTAAAATTCCTTCTCAAGTGAAGTTTGTAAGAGTTACTCATTCACCCAAGCAACATGTGCACCAAAAGAGCCGGAATTGATTTGAAGGCGGGTGTCACATAATAAGAAAAACAAACAACAAACTATGCTGAGAAAGCCCAAAAGAAAACTAAATCAGATTTACATCCAAAATAAATGACAGATTAATTTCACTATGGTTTTTCTTGCTTGTAACAACCAGCATCTGAACCACAAGAGATGAAGAACCAAAACCAGAATGACTTGATGCTTGATGGCTTGTATACATATTTAAGAGAAGAACAGTAATCTGACATCATAATCAACACATAAAATGCTCCTAGGTGGCTGTGAATATTGGTTTTATATAGGTAAGGTCCCTCGGGACAGTGAGATATCAGGAGAAAACTACAGAAAAATGACATTAGGACAAAAAAGGAACAGAAACAGTATTCATGATAGATTTTTAACATCATGTTTAAAAGTATAAATATTTTACTCTGTTTAGTATAATAGAAATGCACAAGTGATGTAAGTCTAGTAATAATTTTATTATTATTTTAAATCAAGTTCTGTTTTTCAAGTGATCTATGGCTCCTTATTTTAGAGGGCTGGTCACAAGAGGGCAACGTAGTTACACACACATGGAGCAGTCCTGACATTCCACCCAATGGAAATTAGTAATATATAAAAAAAATAACAATAAGGTATGAGAGTTGTTTATTGATTAGTGTTTCTACAAGAATAAATATCAGATTAAAATTACAACAGTTAACCTTAACTCTGTCCCTCAGTACGGGGTCCATAATACAATCTAGTCACAGTGTGACACTGTGGTTTCAAATAACATGTATGTATGTCATACATTTTTCACTAAATGCTTAAAGGATGTTCCTACTGTCATTGGAAATCCATACAAGTAAACTAGAGAATAGTCTGAAAATGCCACTGTCATTGCAGTGCTGTTTCCTACAATATTCTGATGTTTTCTTTTAGCTGATTGATTACATACTGGTTTTATCCATAGGAGCTCTTCCTTATTCAGAAAGAATTAACTAGGTAGCTTAGCGATTGGGGAATACAAAATGGTTGGGTAAAACATAGATAATGCCTTCATCCTGAATTTCCTCATTACTGCTTTCTTAATAAGATCAACTGCACCAATGAAAGCTCTTAAGTGAACAACTTCTTAAAGAAATATTGTAGATGGCACAAAACTGGGAGGAGCTGTTGACATTCTTGAGGGCAGAGAGGACCTGCAGAGGCATCTGGACAAATTTGAGAGCTAAGTAATCACCAACTGCATGAATCTTAGCAAGGGTAAGTGCCAGATTTTGTACCTGGGACATGAAAACTCTGGATATACATACAGACTGGGAAGTGACAGGCTGGAGACCAGTGCTGTGGAAAGGGTTCCGGGGACTCTAGTTGATGACAAATTGAACATGAGCCAACAGTGTGCTCTGGGAACCAAGAGGGCCAGTCATGTGTCCTTAAGTGGATCAAGCATGGCACTGCTAGCTGATCGAGGAAGGTGATTGTCCCCCTCTACTCTGCACTGATGTGGCCCCACCTTAAGTGGAGTTTTGGGTGCCACAGTATAAAAAGGATACTTAGCTACTGGACACTGTCCAGAGGAGGGCCACAAAGTTGGTGGACGGTTCAGAGAGGAAGCTGTATTAGGAGCAGCTGAAATCACTTGGTCTGTTCAGCCTGGAGGAGACTGAGGGGAGACCTCATTGCGGCTTACAGCCTCCCCACAAAGGGAGGAGGAGGAGCAGGCACTAGTCTTTTCTCTCTGGTCACCAATAACTGCACACAAGGGAATGGCAGGAAGGTGTGCCAGGGGAGGTTTGGGCCGGATATTAGGAAAAGGTTCTTCACCAGGAGGGTGGTGGAGCACTGGACAGGCTCCCCAGGGAAGTAGTCAAGGCACCAAGCCTGGCAATATTCAGGAAGCATTTGGAAAATGCCCTTAGACACGTGTGAATTTTTTGGGTTGTTCTGTGCAGGGACAGCAGTTGGGCTCAATGATCCTTGTGGGTCCCTTCCAACTCAGGACATTACATGATTTTTGTTTGTTTCAAGGTAAAGATTCTCCCTGATAAAAGCAGAGAAAGAGTCACAATAAGGTTTCAAAGTAAGTTTTTATTCATATCTAGTCTACACATATTCTGATAGGGAAAGCTTCTGGTATTCTGGAAATACAAGGGCTATGGTCTTAGTACCGATTATCACATTCAAGGTTATTCACTACGTTTATACTGGATTCAAGCCATACAACACACAAAAGAGCCAAGAGAATTCCCACTATAGGTGCAATGCTGATCAGCAATATTGTCATTATTAATTACCTCAACAACAACACAAATTGTGTACAGGAAATCAACTGGAACAAGACTTCCAAGGACTCTCTGACAATGTCAGACAAAAATAAGTTCCGATCACTATAGTAACAGCTGTGAGCAGCCTTCTGGTTGTAATGCAGTCAGTGGCAAAACTCCCACAAACATCATAAAGGCCTCGAGTTCATTTTGTGACAGACATCCATAAGCCACACAACTAGCATTGGCATTTTAGATGTGAAATAAAAACAATGAGTTTCTTTACAGCTTGTTTGTATATAAATGCACTTACATTGTCTAGAGTGCTTGAATGCCTAAGCTATCTGCTGAAAACTCTGTAAAGCCGCAGTCCAGCCTATTTTAAGGTCAGAAATTTAAATACACACCTATTATTTTCACAGTGGATTCCTGAGAAAGGACTCTCGATTTTTTTAATGTTTTCTTGCAACAGTCACCCTGACACTCTTCCCTTGTACATTCCAAAGTTTTCAAATTGTTCTTTTATCTGAGGTGAAAGAAAGATAGGAAGAGGAAAAAGAGGAAATAAAGGAGAAAAAATAAATTCCAAGAACAAGTTCCAGAAAAAAAAAATGTTAAAAGATGAAGTATTGTATTAAAAATTAAAATATAAACAGTTAGAATAATAGTAAAAAGGTGGCAGAAGCATTTTAATTTATCTGAAGTTTGGTAATTTTTATCCTGAGGAAAAAAAAATCCTTTTTTTAATAATTGTTTTTTATTTTCTGATCTTCCAAAGGTAAATTAGGACCAATGAGTTCCCTTCTTATATGACATTGAGGGCAGATTTTGGCCTGCTCAGAAGGCTAGTTCATAAAGTCCCATGGAAGACAGTCCTTAAGGGCAAGGGAGCCCAAGAGGACTGGGTAGTCTTCAAGAAGGAAATCCTGGCAGAGCAGGAGTAAGCTGTCCTCATGTGCCAGAAAATGAGACAGCAGGGAGAAAAAAACAGCTTGGTTGAGCAGGAAAATCTGTGTGGACATCAAAAAGAAGAGGGGATGTCTATGAACTTTGGAAGAGGGGACAGGCATCTTGGGTGGACTACAGGGAGGAAGTGAGATCATGCAGAGGAAGAATAAGGAGAGCTAAAGCCCATCTAGAACTCAGATTGGCCAGCTCTGTGAAAGATAAAAAATCTTTCTATAAATATATCAGTAGTAAAAGGAGGACCAGGGAGATTATTCAGTCTTTATTGGATGCAAAGGGAACAACTGTGACAAAGGATAAGGACAAGGCTGAGGTACTTAATGCCTTCTTTGCCTCAGTCTTTAATAGTAAGGAAAGTTGTTCCCTGTGTGTAAAATCCCCAGGAGCTAGAAGAGCAGAACAAAGGTCCCATGATCCAAGAGGAAGTGGTTAGAGACTTGCTTGGACAATTAGACACTCACAAGACTATGGGGCTGGATGGGATCCATCCAAGAGTATTGACAGAGCTGTCAGATGTGCTTGCCACGCCCCTTTCCATCATCTTCCAGTAGTCTTGGCTGACTGGGGAAGTTCCACTTTGTTGTGGTTAGGATGGACATGACATGCAAAAAGTTATGAGCAAAAGGACCACCTTTATTGTTTTCACAAGCCCTTTTATATCTTTTTCAGAATGTGTGTACATATATGATTGGTTTAGCCAAAGACCAACAGTTCATAATTGGATGACTCTTTCTCTGTTTTAACTTCGATAAGCTGCTTCTACTTGCGGTCTGGCAGTTTCTTAATCTTGTTTACTCAGCTCTTCTTGGGACTCTGTGGCCTCTTCAAGGATGCACAGGTATCTGCTCAAGGTCAGTGTTAAACTTGCATTCTGTATCCTCGGACCAGCTGAGGTTTCCCAATCCACTTGACTAGAGTCTAGCTGATGTTATACCCACTCTCCAGAAGGGTCGGAGGGAGGATCCAGGAAACTACAGGCCTGTCAGTCTGACCTCAGTGCCATTCATTTAATCCCAGATCTTCAAATATCATGATCCTTCTCCATATCAAAATCTCATAGCAGGAAGGCAAAGATGATTTATTAGTAATTTTTATTTCTTTTGTCATCATAATTTCATTGCTTTTTATCATCATAATTTAACTTATACAACATACAAAGTCTATGCACTCAGTCCTTTGCAGATATCCTGAATAAGATTATCTTATTTTGTTAATAGCTTGCTTTTCTGGATTTCAAAATCCTATCTCTTGTCCATCTCATTGATCATCGTGATTTTGATCCTTCTGGCACTCCACTAGTCACACTTTTTTCTAGGTCTTTATCATCCACAAACATACACCTTAACACCTAACACCCTGAGACTTTTAAGTCCTGAAGGAGCAGCCGAGCTGCAGTTATTGAACTGATGCATAAAACATTAATATCTGTTAGACTACACCCTCTTGATAGACCACCCAAGGTAAGTTAAAAAGGCTTACCTTACAGCTAACTCAGGGAATATAAAGGCATGTGACACGTACGATCAGTACCACTGATGGTCCTACATCTGTGAAATCTATACATAAAACTAATGATTTGTGTGGGAAAACAAACAAAAAAAAAAAAAGCTAGGTGATGAGCAGAAGACAACCACAACTAAACAAAATATATTCACCAAGAATGTGCTGAAGCCCTTTCTAAAGCAGAACTGTTTATCAAGTTGTAAGACAGAGAAAATTAAATCCCAAAACAATGTAAAATGATATCTGTATAAAATACTATGAATAATAAAGTTACAACAGTAATCCCTCTGTGGTTGTACAGTAGAAAACCAAGGAGCTCATCTTTCTTAGTAGTTATAACTAATACTAATGTAAAAGAGCTCCTGAGTGCAATAATCAGACCAGTCTTCACTGCTTGAACTGAAATATTCATTTAAGCTGCATGATAACTGCAGGTAGGTGATTTCAAATAAATAATTTCTAATATTCTCTCTATAATTTTACTTTACAGCAGACCTTAGCAAAAAATAAATATTATAGCAAAATGTACAATAAGGTTTAAGAATGGTAGTGGGCTGTGAAAAGTCAGAAGTGCACAAAGCATTTAGTTTTTCATATAATGCAGAGATTTATTTTAATCTTTATACATTCACTTTCACCACTCCTCAGATAATTCTTTATGCACTCCCCTTTGGAACACAAACCGTTCTCCAAGGAGAGGTCAGCTATCTCAAAACTCCTTCCTCTTCTTTCTTCAAGGAGCCCAACATGCGTAAGCAATTACGGAAATTTCAACAAGTAGCCTCTCCTACCTCCTACTGGTCGCGTCTTTTAAAGGTACTATTATCCCCTAATGATCTGTAAAACCTCAGAAAGAAAGGCAAAACATAAAAGTCCAGCTGCTTTCTTTCTCTGCCTAGCTTCAGCGTGATGGAAATCAGGACCCCCTGACTGGGTTATGGCCCTGTGTCAACTCTTTTGCTGCTGCTGCTGTCACCCCTGGTAGCACTCTTTTCATGACAAGTGCCTTCTCATTAGCTTTTGCCTTCCTAACGCTGGTGAAATTCACATACTCATTCTGTTGTGCAGCTGCATTTCAGGCTGTCATTCACCTAAGACTTAGGACTTCATTCAAAATCCAGTGAATCTTCCAGAAACGTTAACTTCTGACCTTCGATCTGAAAAGTATAGAAGGACGTAGTTGATTGGTCATTTAGGTTTCCTGCTTTTACCATATTCAACATAAACTTGACACTCCTTTCAAAGAGCAAAGGAAATTCACACGGATATCAATCTTTTTCCTGTATGACACATTCAGAAAAAGATCAATTCCTTGCAATAGAAAAAACAGCAGAACTTTTACTATAGGAGTTCTGTGAGGGACAAATAAGTGTAACTGGCTGCACCAGTCCTGCGAGAACTGCTAAAATACTATCTGGTGCGAGTTTTTCCCTAAAAAAAACATGAGTTCTGCTCACTCAATCTCTAAATAACAAAGATAAACATAAAATAAGAAATTTCACAAAGCAATTTTGAAATAGATATCCAATTGCAGTTGCTAATATTTTGTTGACATTCACAAACAGCTGTTTATTCTAAGATTTGCACACATAGCTACGAAGTAGTAGTAGTACGAAGGCTCAAGTCCTTTCAACTATATAACTTCTTTTTTCAGACGTACTCAGCTTCTGTAACTTCTTATGTAGTCCAATGGGTGCCAGATGCACTCACCATCATTAAAACCAGGACATATTTCCCCATTAGTCACAAAGACACATATTTACAAATTGATTATTGGAGTCATAAAGTGAAATGTTGATCTCACTGAAGTCATGAAAGTTTAGAAAAGCCAGTAGTTTATTTGAACAAAATTTGAAGAAGTTCCTTTATTATACGATTTTATGATGTCTATATATGTGGAACCAAAAGATGGATCCCACAGAAATGCTTGCTGTCATGGATTTTTGAAGACTACAACACATACGGGTTTTTTGACAGCAAAAATTTCAATTTTGTCTGAGAATAAAATCTACTCAGAAAAAAGATCTAGCAACCGTTGGTTGGTTGATCATGGCTAAGGGCCAGTGTCTTACCCAGTGTTCTCACCCTCTACTTGACAAGAGAGGGGGAAAGATGGAAAAGCTCAGGAGTCAAAACATATGAAGGTCACTTTATAATTACCATCATTGGCAAAACAGGCTTGACTTAGAGTCATAGAATCATTGAACAGCTTGGGTTGGAAGGGACCTTAAAGATCATCTAGTTCCAATCCCCTGCCATGGGCAGGGACACCTTCCACTAGATCACGCTGCCCAAGGCCCAACCCAACCTGGCCTTCAGCACCTCGAGGGATGGGGCAGCCACAACTCCCCTTGCCAACCTGTTCCAGTGTCTCACCACTCTCGTCATGAACATCCTCCTCACAT
This sequence comes from Phaenicophaeus curvirostris, assembly GCF_032191515.1. Classification (NCBI taxonomy): domain Eukaryota; kingdom Metazoa; phylum Chordata; class Aves; order Cuculiformes; family Cuculidae; genus Phaenicophaeus; species Phaenicophaeus curvirostris. Next base: position 26,463,660 of record NC_091394.1, on the reverse strand, counting down.
CAAGCCTAAATCTGCCCCTCTGCAGTTTACAGCCATTGGCCCTAGTCCTATCACTACAAGCCTTTGTGAACAGTCCCCTCCCAGCTCTCCTGTAGCCCCTTAATGCACTGGAAGGCTGCTATAAGGTCTCCTCAGAGCCTTCTCTTTTCCGGGCTTGAACAAGCACAACTCTCTCAGCCTGTCCTCACATGGAAGGTGCTCCAGCCCTCTGATCATCTTAGATCATCATCTGACTTGGGGAAAAAATAGTTTAATTTAATCCCAATTAGAGACTGGTGGTGAGAAAATAAGATTAAAGGGGTGGGGAATGTGGGGCTGCAGTCAGCCCATAACAGCTCCTCTCCGCCGCTCCCTCCTCCTCCTCCCACGTCTCCCCGCTCCGGTATTCCCGGGGGCCGCAGGGAAAGCCCTGCCCCGCGGGGTCTGTCCCGGGGGGTCCCTGCCGGGGCGCTGGAGCCGCCGCTCCCCTCCTCCTGCTCCGCCCTCGGGGCTCTCAGGGCTGGTTCTCACTGGGTCCCGCTCAGCCCCGGCTGCCGGGCAGCGTTTCCCCCCCCGCTGCTGCCGCACCGGACACCGCGCCGGGGGCGGAACCTCGCTCACTCGAGTTTTGGGAAGTCGTAAATTATAAAACAAACGTGGATCTAAGGTGTGTGCTGAGCTTGTTTGATAATAAATAAATAAATAAATAAATAAATAAATAAATAAATAAATAAATAAATAAAAGCCAACCTGCAAATGATGCTTTCCCAATTGAACGCCACTTACAGGCACTAAATCATTCTGGTAAGTTAATTTAAAAAAGAATTCTCAAGCCAGCAATGAGGAGTTTTATAGATGTTTAGTGCAGGGTTCCAGGAGGGCTTTGAGAGCCCTTAAAAGTGAACTTCTAAAATGTGGGACCTTGCAGTTGTTTTTTCATGCTTTTCGGCTGTGGAATATATTTCATCGTGCCTCTGAATTTCTTATGATTTGAGGGGGAAAAAAATCACATAATTTATGCCACTATGCAATTTCAAACCAGAACTTTCTTTAAGACACTTTTGCCCAGCTTGTCATTTATTGCTCTGTCTCTATAGAACAGTTATGTGGCCATTCTGAAATATACAATGATACACTGTCAAAGTATTGGTAGGGCTGGTCCATTTTTAAAAATAATGGTGCAATGCAGTGACAAGTGACATTCTTAGTGAGGAGGTGCTATTAATAGTATGCAAAATCAATGAACAACTGGATTCCACTTAGATTTTTCAGTGATTGGTTTTGTGGTTGTTCTTTTATAAAGCCTGAAATGCCAGCAAAATATGTGTGCCTGCTGGAAGCTTTTCCCACAAGGGACATAGCACATTAGAACCTCCTACTCAGAATTTACTAATCCAAAGAGCTGACATTAAGTACTAACCAGGTGTTACTTCTACAAGAATGTCTATTCTACACAGGCTAAAACTTACTATTTGCATAATTTTATCTCCTGCCAACATTCTGTGAAAGGAACAACGCAACAATCAATTTGAGAATTATCTTTCTATCCTTAGCAGCCATCACATCATACCAATAGGGACCTTCACTAACCTGAAGAATAACATATAGTTAAGAAACATTTCAATCAGCCAGGTTCCACTCCATTCTGGAGTTCAAAACTGTTATGTGGTTTACAAGTAATTGTTGATAATTTGATCTACTTCATTCTGTGACAAAAACTCAGGATTTGGTTCAAATGATTTCAATAAGTTCCATATTTCGTTATCTTAGACATAGGCTCCAAATAGGATAGGGCAATAGGCAAAAAAAAAAATAAATTTTCTTTTAATACCTGGAAAATGCACACAGAGCATGCAGATAGCTCTTCTATCTATACTGTTCTCTGTTGTATTTTGGTAAAGACAACAGAACACAAAATCTGCTTGAGTTCAGAAAAAGGCAGCAGTAGTTCAAATCTTCCTCATAAGTAGGGAAGAAGATGAGCAATGCCTGCCTGTAATTCCTCTGTCTCCAAGAGATTTTAAATCATTATCAAACTGAAGACATTCTGCATTTTGTCAACAAAAATAATAGTACACAGTCAGATGCACTGCACTTCCACAGCTATGCTTTTTTGACAGAAAAGACAAGAAAATAACCCCCAATCTCCTTCTACTTTGCTTAATTTGTTTCTGCTATCTCAAAACAGACTATTATTGTGTTTATAAATCAAAGCATAATGCTTCTTAACTACATGACAATTTCAAATGGGCTGAACAATTTTTGGGATTACAAACTGCACATACATCTGCTGATGAGGCACAAGGATGTGGAAATGCACAAAACTGGCAATCTGAAGCATCCCACGTGCTTTCTTGTCATAAGTGCTGTTGTCAATGCTATGTTGATACAATGAAAAAAAACCATCAAAGTTGAGAAGCAATCTAATATCAAAACCTAAGATTTTCCTAAACAGTGTTAAATTGTTCAACCTCAATGATGGGACAGCAGTACCAAGGAGAGCCTTAAATCAGTTAAGGGAAGGGAAAGATGTCATATCTGAAAACACCAAGGATACTGTTGATTAGGAAGTTCTGTAGAAGTAGATTGTATTCTTTAGAAAGTTGATACACCTAGTGAGAGCATATCCACATCTAGAGTATCACAACATGAAGTACACACAGGTAGACCTGAAGAGACCTGAAGAGAATCTTCAGCAAGTCTTTGCTCATTTCTTGCTGATCCCTAGGACACCTGATGGCAAGCCTAGTTTTGCTCTAATTCATGCTAGCAAGGCTCTGAACCATTCCTTTCCCGCGATCTCCATTCCAAAGGAATAATCCTTTACAGCTGTCCTCACTCCAAGAACTATGTGTCTGAATATCTATTTATCTCAGTTTAGAAAGCATAAGCGTAGTTATGACTGTGAATGTCCATTTTCATTTTTACCTTCAGTGGCAAGACTTTAGTAAGGAATAACCACAGGGGCAAAAGATTTCTCAGACTACACATAGAAATCCAGCGTTTGGATCGATGCCACCTTCTCCCGAAAGCTGGGGGTTTCTCTCTTGACTTATGCCTTTAGCCTCAAAGTCACATTCTGCTCCTTCAAACATTGCATTTAAGAACCTTATAGTACGATTTCATGCTTTATCTGACAAAAAATAGTAGATTACAGCAGAAATAAGAACTTTCAGTAGTGATGGAGACAGTTACTAATATCAAGGAAAGATTTAATGGGTTTACTGGTTTTATGCCAGTCTGTAGGCAAGAATTATTTATAGCACTATATTCATTCAAACCTTCCAAGATTGTTCAGGAAAAGCAGACTTTGGATACAGTCAGCAAAAATTATTCCAAGCACTTTTGCAGTCAATTGAAGAATGAAGCTGCTTGACTAAAAGTGGAAAATTGAATATATTATCATGTGATATTTCTTCACAAACTGAAACCAGTTGTTTGACAACTATTTTCCTCTTTACAAACACTTCCTTTGCATTTCACTTGCACAGCAAAGCTACATTTCCTGTCTTCCTCTCTCACCCTTTTCTTAAAAAGAAATTCATAAAATAAAATTGCTGTTTAAAAAAGAAAGTAACACTAGGAAAATGAGCACTGGCATCAAGCTATCAAACAGTACTTTCTAAATTATTTTTTTTTGCAAGAGAACTGCATGATCTTTTTGTTAAAGATCTATGTCCTTGATAATCCTAATAGTTCTATATTCTGTAGTAAACTATAAAGATAATTTTTAAAAGTTATTTTGATTTTTACAAATGGAAAAAGTAACTTCTCCTGTGCAACATAGTTTAAATCCTTGCTTACTTGAAAACAGATGTTAGCTTTGTCACACATTCCCACAGAATTATGGAAGGAGATGAATAATGAACAGTGTTATCATGTAAAAATTTTATTATGCCTATGACATCTTTGCCTCAAAAAATACTTGCTTATATCTTTGGAAAACATTTTCTTAATTTGAAAAAGAGTGGTAATGAAATGCTAATCCAATAACATGAAAGAATGTATGGATATTTTGAGAGGATGACTGATGTTAAACAATACAAATTCAACTTGTCTCTCAAGAAATGATTCATGATTTTTATTTAGTGAAAAGAAAATGTATCTAGTTCTCATTTATTTTGTCAAAGGAACCTTAATTTAACTCAGGTAGCTAGAGATTAGGGGATAAAATGAAAAGGTTGACTTCATAATAATTAAGATATGGAATTGTTATAGACATAGAGAGGAAATATTTATTAATGCAGCTGTTGTATCTAAAAGCAGATCTTAACCCAGTGATCTGATGCAGCATGCCCTGGAATTATGGAATGCTGCTTATTGATTTTAATAATTACCAAATGATCACAGACTTCAGTGAGGCTTCGTCATAGTTTCAGGCTGTTGAGTATTTACTGAAAACTTGACAATTAATTCTGTGGTTTCACTGTGGTAGATTAAAACGAGATTACTGAAGTTTTCTGCCGATTCTTTATTTTATGCCTTAAACATATTCCCCATCTACTTTCAGGCATTCTGCATTTGTCATTTATAGCAAGATGTTTCAAGAGCAACGGAGAAGACAATCTAGCTTTGATCATGTTTTGTGTTACCTGTGTTTGTTACAGAGCACTTCTGTTTGCATTCTTTACAAGTCAGGGCCCTGAAGAAGGATTCAGACTGCTGTCTATGATCTATTCAGTGCTGTGGGAATCCGGTAAATGTGCTCACAGATTTTCAACTGGGAGAGCTTTTCTGGGATTTGTTGATTTTATGGTTTGCTCTTGAATACAGAAGGAAATTCTGGCTGATGTTTTCAGGGTTGCCTAAGGGATTTGATGAACAGTTCCTATTAAAATTAATGAGAATTGAGCATACAAATCCCATTGGTAATCTTGCCCTTTACGTTATTAAAACAATAAAAGTTGGAGAAGAGTGACATGTAAAATAAAATTTATGGTGCATTAAAAAAGGAAGTCTTGGTATCTATAAAATCATTCAACAGTCCTTTTCCTCTCAACCTTCACTGAAATCCTTTACTGAAACTCTATGAAAGCCCTTTTATTACAGCTCTAGAGGCTCACACTTGTGCCTTACTTTACATGAGTTGTTTGACCAGTATTTATTTTGTATTACAATATACTTCAGAAACTTTGACCTCTAATTTATTACAGAAAAGATTCATAATAACAATAAAAAATAGTAGTAAGAGCTCCCATTTTAACAATTCTGCTGATGCTTTATATCTGTCACAATGCACTTTCATTGACTTATTCAGAGTTTCTGAGCACCAGACATACATTTTTTTTTCCTAACTGTTTAGAAATCAGTCCTGCATGATGTAGCCCTGGAAAATGAAATTAGGAAGAACACATTTGAAGCACTTGAGTACTCCCACTAAAACCACGATTGCGCTCTGAAGGACAAATTCACTGTTGATATCACAGAAGAAGGATAATTTAAGAGACGTACTGGTAGAACGCAAATGCACTTAAAAGGTTTGTCAGGGTTAGGACAGAACTGAAGGCTTTTTTAGTTTCCAGCTCAACAAGGCAGTGAGAGATCTTAAGCTCATATGGCACAGGAAATGGCTGGAAAAATGAATCTATTCTCATGAAACAAAATGAAACAAAACAATGAAATAAAATATTTTTGAAAAATATTCATCCAACACTTAGATGAATGTTAAAAACCACAGGACTAATTTTGGGGTTTCTTTCTGCCTGTCATTTATTTGATAGAAGGAATCTTCACAATGTCACTTTCTCCCGCAGGAAGCAAAACTGATACAGCTGTTCAAGAAAAGCAGTCAAAAAGCTATCATTTGATGATATAATGATGAAATTTCAAACCTTTGAGAGAAGCTGTTTTTTTAGTTGGAAAATCAATGAGATGGAAAGCAACAGTAAAATTGTTTCTATCCAAATAAAGAACACTTGATTCAATTTATTCCATGCTTATATAAATTTTTAGTAAATAAAATTCCTAGAAATTCTATGCTGACTCATGTTATGTTTTTTTAAATACTAACATAAGGATTTTGTGATTACCTTTCCAGAAATGTTACCCTTTTTTTTTACAAAACTTGAGGTTCTCAGTCTCTTCTTCTTCCTGTTCTCCCTTTCTTTAAGAGAAACTCCATGCTTGCTTTGCCAAAAAAAAGGAAGGATCCAGAAATCCTGGTGTACAAGTTGAACATGAATCAGCAGTGTGCATTAAAGACATTCAACCACAAATACAGAGATGGGATCATAAGTGTAGACTGGAAGAGACCTCTGGAACTGCAGGAATTGTCCAGTCCACCCTCCTGCTCAAAGCAGAATCATCTGTGTGGTCAGAACAGGTTACCTGGGGCTTTATCCAGTAAAGGTCTTGGAAATATCCTAAGACACACACTGCACATCCTTTCTGGGCAAACTATTCCACATGAAAAACTGTTTCTTTATAGCGAGTCTGAATTCCCTTGACCCTCTTCCAGCTTCTTGCTAGCCCTCTCATAGGTACTAAGGCATTGTTGTTAAGCACCCCTGAGACTATCTCTCCTCCAGGCTGAACAAGCTCCAGTTCCTCAGCCTCTCCTCACAGGGAAGTGCTACAGCCCCCAGCCAGGACCTCTGCTAAATTAATTCATTCATCGATTTCTTTCCTATCAATTTCTTCGTAAGGGGCTCAAAACTAGATGCAGAATTTCAGGTAGGATCTCATGAATGCCAAGTAGCAGAGGGTAATCCCTCTCCTCAAGCGTTCTGGCTGTACCCCTGTAAGTACCTCCCAGGTCACCACTGGCCGTCTCTGCAGACAGGACACACTGCTGGCTCATGCTTGGCTTGTGTCTGCCAACGTTTGTGGGTCGCTTCCCACAGGGCTGCTCCCAATCAGCCAGTCCCCAGCCTGTGTCCTTGAGAAAAGGCAGCACTTGGCTTTGCCCTTGTTGCATTTCATGAAGTTCCTCATGTCCCATTGCTCCAGCTTCCCTAGTTCTTACGGTATTTCAGTCCTTCCCTTCAATGTATTGCCTAGTGCCTCATTTTGCTGTCATTTCCAAACTTCATTGTAGTCTCCTCATCACCTCTGCCAGCTTACTGATAAAGACGTTGAACAGAACAAGTCCCACAATAGCCCCCTGCGGTACTACACTTGTTACCAGACTCCACTTAAAGTACATCCCATTAACTACCACTCTCTAAGCCCAATCATACAACGGGGGCTTTTTATCCGTTTAGTTGTCTACCCATCCAGATTCTGTCCCAATTTTGGCAGATTATTATTATGGGAGATGGTACTGAAAGCCTTGCAAACTCAAGGTAAATGGCATCTACTGCAAGGGATTCTACCAGTTTATCTGGCTTTCCTGAGACTAGACCTGGAGTATTATATCCATTTTTGGGATCTTCTGAACAAGAAAGATATTGAGGTACTGTATAAAGTCCAGAGTATGGTCATCAATATAGCCAGGGGCCTGGAAAACACTGTATAGGAGGATGTCTGGGAGTGTAGGGTTCATTCATCTGCAATAATGGAAAGCTAATGGAGAAATTTACTGTTTTAAAACTCCAGGTGAGGTGACATGGACAAGACGAAACCATAATTTCTTGGAAGTACACTAGTGAAAGTAGAAGAGGAAGCAGGCCCAAAATGCAGCACAGGACATTTCTATTAGATATAAGGAAAGGTTTTTTTCACTGTGAGGAGATCAAATACCAAAAGGGGTGTAGGATCTCAATCCTTGGAAATGCTTAAGACCTAGCTGGAGAATGTTACCTGTAAAGATCCCTTCCAACATAAATTATTCTGCGGTTCTATGATTTTTCTACACCCCCCTCACTTTTGTCTAACACAAAATTACACAAAATTATGAATTACACTTAGACAATCTGGTAAATATTATATGGTAGATCTCATTGGCCAAAACTAACATGTAAGTGATCTCTAACTAATGCTGTCATATTTGGACCTTTCAAAGTTCATTACATTTACATTAGCCATCTGCTCATTGGTGAGGATTTAAAATAAAGCTCAATAATAATAAAAAAGCATTCTTGATTACCACTGTACCATTTCCTGAGCGTAATGGAAGGACCAGCTATTTCATCATTCTTTCAGTCACTCTAAGCATGCATACAAAATTCTTCTCTTGCTATACTTTCTATGCCCTGTTTGTTGCAATTTGTTTTATGCTTCAACTGATTCACTTTTCACAGCTGCACTGTTTTTTATTTCTCATCCTCAGTAATTTGACTTATTCACTTCTTGTGACATTCTTCCATTTCGATTCTTTGAAAATCATATATATTAGTGAAGCTGATACATCTTGAGACTGACTTTCCTCCATTTATGACCTTAAAATCATCCCTGTGTATCTTGAACTCCTTCTTCCTTTAGGGATGATGCCCAGTTAATCCTACCTACCACCCCTCTCAGATAACTGAAAACTGAGCTCTGGAAGTCCATCACTTGCTTTCCTCACTTTGCGTGGAATTTCTCCTCCCATTCTGTGCTATTCATTATTAGTGTTCATACATGTCACCAGTACAGGAAATGTTCTCAAGACTGAATTTAGACACTTTCAGTACCCCTGTATTGCAATTGGACTGTATCTTTGTAAACAACTATTAAAAAGAAAAAAAAACAGGCTATTAAACTATTTGTTAATAATCTTTTGTGTATCACAAATACTTGTTACAAATATAAGTTTTATATAAACGCAGACTCACAACATTTTAAAATCTGTTCTGGTCCTCCAAACTGACATGAATTTCATCCTTATCAATATGTATATTTAGCTAATGTTTTTCAAATATTTCTATTAATTTTTTGAGGAATCATGAGCAGTACAAAAAATTAGATATCATACATAGAATAAATTCTCTTTTTAAAATGAAGGATCAAAGCGTGAGTTGGGAACAAGTGCTTTAGTTCATGTGTTTAACTTAAAAGCTTTTGAGAATCTCATAATTATTTCTAGAGTTTAATTTAGTATGTAAATAACATGTTTAATTTGTTTTCTATTTCTTCAACAGCCATCCTTAATTTTAAAAAAAAATGCTAGTTTAGATTAGAAAAGGTAATTTATTTTAAGTGTTCCTAAAAAAATCCTTTCTACCTCTGAATGAAAAGTTCTCCATTTAATGCCAAAATTTAAACATTCCTTCCATATTTATTTCTTAAATTAAGAGCTAAGAATCAGTAGCTGATGTTCAGAAACGTGAAATCACAAAATTGATTCTATTAATGTTAAAAGCTGCTTCCCTTTCAGAAGCTAAGCTTACAGCTAAGCTTTTGACAATAGTAAAGTGTCCAATTTTGCTAAAACGTCCCTATACAATGCTTGTAATAGTTTCAGAAATATCCTTTTTTTGAGTACTTAAAATATTACGACAGCAAAACTGTAAACAAATTCTTAGTGAAATCCTAAGTGTCTATTCCTTTCTAAGAAGTCCCAGTGGCTTCAATATGAAATTGCCAAGCATTGCACAAATTATAAATGTCAGCTTTCCTTCTTTTTCACCGTATTTATATGTATATCTCCTAAGAATACTACTCACATATTTCTTACCCCCTTCGACATACAGATTTGATGGCATGAACTCACTCTGTGAGATAATATTTTGTAGATATTTGTCAAATTAAAATAAACAGGTTTTTGCCTTTAGCAGTCCCGAAGTGATAGAAGTTTTCTGAGACAAGAAAGAATAAGAAAAAAAAATATCATGGGAACCTATTTGAATATTTTAACATGATTGGAGTTGGCTTTAACCCCGATAATTTACCACATTAAGGAAGGCCAAGAAGTACATCTGCATCACTTTCAAATGAAAATCCAATAGCCACTGCAAAACTTTAAGAACGGAGACTAGTAGGACACACAGGGTACTCTCCTGCTAATAGATCCTACTAATATTCTTCACAACTTCTCAGTATGCTTCATTGTAATGCTGCTCCTGTCATTCAAAAAATTTTTATATAGAAAAAAACAAATTCAGATTTCAATGTATAATCTAGGTTTGCCCTACCTGAACTGTGAGCTGTGCTTACCATACCAAATACCAAAGTATGCAAAGACTCCATTAACATATTCTGAATCTTAACATGGTTAATAAAGCTGAGACTTGGCTTTGTATGTCCAGCATTCACAAACCTTGTGTGCAAACATGAAAAAAAAATACGGTTCAAACATCCTTAGACTTTCATGTTGAAAGGAAATATTCTTATTTTTGTCTGGAGCGAGTCCAGAGAAGAGCAACAAAGCTGGTGAAGGGGCTGGAGAACAGGCCTTATGAGGAACGGCTGAGAGAGCTGGGGTTGTTTAGCCTGGAGAAGAGGAGGCTGAGGGGTGACCTCATTGCTCTCTACAACTACCTGAAAGGACGTTGTAGAGAGGAGGGTGCTGGCCTCTTCTCCCAAGTGACAGGGGACAGGACAAGAGGGAATGGCCTCAAGCTCCGCCAGGGGAGGTTTAGGCTAGACGTTAGGAAAAAATTCTTTACAGAAAGGGTCATTGGGCACTGGAACAGGCTTCCCAGGGAGGTGGTTGATTCACCTTCCCTGGAGGTGTTTAAGGCACGGGTGGATGAGGTGCTGAGGGATATGGTTTAGTGTTTGATGGGAACGGTTGGACTCGATGATCCGGTGGGTCTCTTCCAACCTGGTTATTCTGTGATTCTGTGTGATTCTTCTCCAATTCCTTCTTTATTTACTTGACCACAAAAAGAGTACAGTCCTAAGTTTTCAAATTTATATATAGCATAAATTATGAAAATTGTCAGAAAATGTTTACCAGAATGGGTCAATTACTGCTGAAAAAGAAAGATAAAAGTTTAGCAAAACATAAGCAACAATTTTACTCTAGTAAAATGAACAAGTGTTTTAGCTAAAAGTCAGAATGTATTTTTGTTCACAAAAAAAACATTAAAATCAAACCATCAAGAGTTGTCCTTCTGCGAAAACAGTTATTAAATATTCAAGAAAAAGTACAGTGAGAAACTTGACCGATAACTTCTGCTAGTTTTGTAGTTGTTCATATAGTTCCTTGAGACACCAGTTAGGTGTCATGGTTTCTTTCTTACATTAGGAGAAGGACACATATGAATGAAAAATATTATCTTCTCCAAACAGCTAAGATTTTAAAATTGAAAATACAGAAAAATGCAGGTTGGAAAGGATCTTAGGAGATCAGCAATGCCCTGTTCAAAGGAGAATGAACTTCAAAGTTAAAGAATGTTACTTACTACCATATCTCTGAGGATGAAGATCTCGCAACCTATTTGAGTACCTGTGCCAGTGTTTGACCACCTTCATGCTGAAAAATGAGGTTTTTAATGTTTCTGAGACACTCAGGATAGATTGTGTGTTAATAGAAAAAATATGCGAGGTGGGTATTGTCATAGGAGAATAACTCCATGTGAAATCCGATTTCTTGAAGAGGATGGTCATTTACTGTCTAGATGGCGATGGGAGTCCTTGCAACTACATCTTCACCTGGATCAGATCAGACTCCCTGAATCGCTGTTGTGCTCAGTTATAGTAATCCAGTTGTTCTATGGTCCTGCCAAACACTTTGCTCCATGCATAATTGGTCACTGTTATCTTAATGACATACAAAATATCTCTTAAATATGTTATCTGCGTTTGTTCACAACTATTAAGAAGGAAAAAAAGTCTATTAACTTAATTGTAAATAATCTTTCAAATGTCTGGCTCTACCTGACCATCTGCGTATGAAAAGTTTCTACTGATTATCTACCACTACCTAAATTGGACCATTTCTGAAACAGTATCCATTTGGGGAATCTGTGGAGGGAAGGACCAGATTCTCTACCCAGGATGTTAACACACACACTGAAAAAAAAAATTGGACTAGGCACACTGGGAGATGTGTGAGGTAATTTCTAGAGCTCCTGTATGTCAGTCGTATTTTCAGTTGTGATGGTGACTTGGAGTTCAGTCAAACACCTGGGTTCAGTTCAGCTCAAGGAAGTTCCTTATCTTGTCTGCATAGATGAATAGTGACACCATCCATGAAGTTATTGACTGATGTGCATTGAGTGTTCACAGAGGCCTTGATATCTAGCAAGTCCGCACTTAGAACAAACTTGAGTTTTGTATTTATACCCATAGCTTACATCTCATAGCACTTGCCCCCACATACATTCAATCAGAATTTCCTTCGTGTCTGTTGCTTCCTGTCCTTTCATCGAACTTTAAAAATAGCCTGACTTCATCAAAAATAGCCTGACTTTTTACAAAAACTTTGTAGGCAGTAGAAGACTGCAGTTAGATCTACCCTTAGCCTTACTATCTCTTCTCCAGACCAAATAAGCCCCATTCCTTCAGCCCCTTCTCACATTTCCAGTGCTCCAGTCTCCTTGTCACCTTTGAGTTTCTCCTCATAGTCAACACTTGCTTTGCACGGGGGAAGCCAAAACTACTCTGTACTTCAGATACAGTCTCACTAGAGCCAGCTTACTGGGAAGCAACATAGTTTCATTCTTTCTTGAGGTATGAGATGGTCACACTAGCCATTTGAAGGGAACATGCCTTGTGGTGTTTCGCAAACACCATTGTACTGATTCTAGCAGTCCTGTGCAGTCTTAAGCAAGAACTCGAGACACCCTGAGCACCCTCTTCACACGAGTTTCCACATGAATTCTTTGCGCATACCATGATCACAGTGCTTCTGGTTACTGTGCTCTACAGTTAAACAGGAAGCCAGATTCCAATCTTTTCTAAAAACTGAGATTTTATTACTTGGCAGGAAATCGCTTGCACTACCTTTGTTTCCCAGCTGTGTGTCACTATCCTCATGAAGGCTACAGCTGGTGCACACTTCTTTCTGTGATGCAAAAAGGAAGCAGAAGAGGAATGAATGACACTTTCTGTTGAAGGTGTTTCACATTCTCTGTACTTATTGTCAGGGGCTTGACTGCAAACCACCCCCTCAGGTGTAGAGATTTGTATCCTTAGGCTTGGGGACAGCATTTGGTGCAGCTGTGTGGCTTTAAGTCAGAAAGAACAGATATTTGAGAAATAGCTATGAGAAGTAGACACATGGCCACATACAAGCATCCTTGGTCCTCTACTGAGCAACCTTGGAACTATGCCTATCCTGGTCATGTAACACTCTGATCTTGCCCCAGGACTTGTCTTATCACCACAGCTTCTCCTGCTAGTTGCCAGCTCATGATCTCCTCAATGTCCTGACCGTGACAAGGCTTAGCTGACTGGGGTGTGTGGGACTACATAATGGCAAGGTGGACACCCATACTGACTCTGGGCAAATACTCAACTGCTAAGTCAGTGTGGTCCAAAACATGTCTCTCCTCCACCCCATTCTGTTTTCTTGAGATTATCCAATTGGTAGTTTGGGCATAAAGTCAAAGCTTTTTTCCAAAAGTCTTCAATGAATATAAAAAAGATAAAACTTCATTGCAGTCAAAATATCCAGTGTTAGAAACTGAAATTGGTCCTGAATGCCCTTCCTTTTTAGATGATAAGAAGTAGTGCTTTCAGATCATTTATTTTATTATCTTTTACTCACATCCTGCTGGAAAGAATATACAAAAAGAAATTCAACTCATTTTTCATAAGGGAAAGTATATAATTTTTTTTAAACAAGATTTATTTTGTTATAACTATTCGATGTTTCACCAAAATATTGTTCTTCCAGTTGTGCTAAAGCTACATCAAGACTATCAATATTTTATTATGTGTATCACAAAACCACAGGGAATAGTGCAGATTTTTTAAGTGTTTAATGAATCATGGCTCAATTATCTCTTTTTTTTTTCACCCAAGAAAGTAGTAGATACCTCTATATGGAAACTGTAGGATACAATCAGTAGTAGAAATAGATCTGAATGTTCCTAGCCCTTCTGCCCTTATAGAATTCCTGTCAAATTCCTCTACTAAAATCGATCATTTCTTAATAAGGAAAAAGTACTGGGTTTTAATACTTTGACTTAGTTTATGATTATCAGCAGCTTCATCCAATTATATAAATGTTGACCTTGGGCTTTTTGGCTTTTGTTTCAGAACACTATTAATTTTCCAAATGATCTCTGGATTTATCAAAATATTTCCATTTTCCTCTTCCTCCTGGCCACAAGGAAGTAGAATAACACTGCTTATTTTCATGTCAGAACTCTTTCAGACATTGTACACTATGTGCATTTTTATTTTACATGTTTTTAAAAGGCTGTTTTTGTGTCAAGATCACACAGACAGATTTAAGGATAGCCATCAGATCAGTGAAAATTACCTAAATAAACAAACTTCACTCTCTGTTAGGTTTAGCAAACAAAGGCAAAAGAGAGGCAGTAAATTTAAAGCAATCACTTTCTTCTTATTGTTACATGATTTACCAAAAAAGCTGCTCCTGAGTTATATAGTAATCACATTGTCCTTGGAATAAAGTGCTCACTAATTTTATTTCTTGGAGAATGATAAGCTGATCAACTCTAACTGCTGTAGCAGAAAAGATAAGGTGGAAAGAAAATGCAAGCAGTAGGTACAGTCCTACTGAGTGGCTCCCCACTGGAACCAATTAAATCCTGACACAAATAGGTTCTAATACACTCATGTTTTTTGGAATAAATCCTGATTCTTCCACAGCAAAGCAGGAACTACTTAGAATCAGAACTATAAATAGAAAGTGAATTTGAGCATGCCAATATAACTACATGTAAATATACCACAAGCACCAAATCGCTTTGATGAGACTATTTTGATAAATTTATCAGGATCACACTGAGTAGCCAAACAGGAACATAACAAAAATAGTATCAAGGCCTAGTCCCCAAAATTCATACTCATCCCTTCACTTAAACAAAGAGAAAGAAAAACTTCTACTTGTCACAAATTATAAAGCATACTCTGTCTGAAAAAAAATAAAGAAGAAGGAAAGGGAGTTATGAATGTTCAGTCATCATTGATCTGGTCAAATCAACTACTCCCACACAGAATATTGGTCACTTAAATCCTCCTTATTATCTCTTCATATTTTTCATGAAGAAAACTTTCTTAATATTAATCTGTATTACCTGTGTATAAATATACACAGTCTTAGAAACAGACAGGTTGAAAAAACATGCATGGATACATTTTTAAATCAAATCCAATCACAACTGACTGCAATATGTGTTTATTAAATCAGGTGAAACAATTTAGTTTTAGGTAATTTAATTTATGTAAAACATATTTATATTTATAATATGTTTATGATTATAATTTATAATATTGACAATTAATAAATCATGAGATCATATAAAGAAATAAAAAGCTTGATGGTACAATTCATGTGGAAAATAATAGCTTTTAATTTGATTGTGACCCCGCAACATATTACACTTACTTTTTGTATTGTGATTAAGGATGGAATAAAGATGTTTAACTGCATGTCATCTAAACTTTAAGGTCCTTTCCAGTCAATGCTTCTTCCTCTCCCCCCCCACTATCAATAAGAATATACTCACTTCTTGTTACAGTCCTCATTGCTTTATATATGAAGCACAGCATTTGATCTCTTTTTAATATTGAAGATCACATGATTTTTAGAGTTTTGAAATTTTTTTTTTTTAACCAGAACATCTTCAATCTCATGAGTAGAGGTTTACTAGTTACTTAGTATTTTCTGGAGGTTTCAAACAGAAGCAAGATTGAGATTCATCTTACTGTACAAGTCTACACCTTATCTGTCTGACTAGTCAATCTGCATGACCTGCACTTACAACCCTATGCTATAGTTTTGAAAACTAACAAGACAGCCCTAAAAAAATATAATGTTAAATTATTATTCTGTACTGAAGTCTAAGCAGTCAAACTGTTTATCTTTTTACCTGCATATTTCTCTTTATTTCAGACTCAAGCTGGATGATTTATTACTTATTTCTTGTGCTTTCAGAGACTAATTTTGCTTCCCTTATGGATCAAAAATTAATTTCAGGAGATGTTAGGTTATTCAAACCACAAACAGTAATGCCTACTATATCACTTGATGCCCAAGTAGAAAGCACTTCTTAGAGCTTCTCTTTTATCATTAGATAAGTCATGTGAGAATCCTACAGAATTTTTCTATTAATTTCTTTTTTGGTATTACAGCATTTAATGTCCTAAAGGATATCAAATCAAGTTTATCTATCTGACACACTCTATTACAGCTGTATCACTTGACTGGCCATTTAGTATGACATTTCTCTAATTGGACTTTCAGAACAGGAATTCTGTCTTAAAGAGCATTATCCAGAATCAGCTGATCTTAATAATTGCATTACTGTGCTTCTTTTCCCCTTCCTTTCCATGAAGAGCAGTGAGGAAATAATGGCATAGAAATTTGACAAAGTTTTTATCACAGTGATATCATGATAAAGATTAAAGGATAATTATGCTACCTTATATATGATTGAAAATTATATAATACCATGATATAGTATTTGCATAGACATGAGGTTATTTGTTTGGGCATTGAGAAATCTGCTATATATTCTAAAAATTCTCATGTGAACACAGAGTATTAAATGGAGACTCTTCCTTCAGAGATATAAATGTTTAGTTAAATAGATTGTTCATGCTTGCCTCACAGATTACACTTAGTAATAAACTCATATGGGAGCAATATTATTCTGAATGCTGTTATGGTCTTGTCTTTTTTCAGGCTGTTTTGGATAATGAACATAAAGGTATTTAGAAAAAAAAACCAAAACACTGTCCAAGATATCTACACAACCCACAAGAGTAAATTTTATCTGTGGATCTTTTTCTGAAGTTATTTTCGTTTTTTTTTTCTTTTCTCTCTCTTTTGTTTTTTTTTAACCTGGCAAGGAATCTTTCACAATATCTAACAATGAAATAGCAATGACCTGTGCTTTCTTGTAGACTTGCAGATTTGTAATGAGAATATAGCTTGGAGAAACTGTTTCCATTAAAAAAAGTAAAATTCCCATCTAGGATCTTATCCTTGCATTTAGTGGATGCAACAACATCAGAATCAAAAAAGATAAAGTAGTTATGCTCTTTTCTTACTCTATGATCCCCTTTAAATGTTTATCACCACTGCTTTAAAAAAAAGAGTAGTACTGAAGGTTTTTTGGATTGACTGGACGTCCTTTTAGAAATTAACTTACAAATACGACTAACTATTTAATAATGTTAATTTTAGTAATAATTAGTTTGCTCCCTTATAAACACAACAAAACCAGAAAACATTCCACAGTACATATACAACTATTCACTCCTATTGCAAATCCAGTCTTCATCTGCTATCTATCTGCATACCTGAATATACATTAGGAATATAAGTCAAGTTACTTCAGTGTTTAGAGAATGCAGCATATAGGGGATGGTCCTTTATTAGTTTCACAAAGTAAGCAAATGAGAACTTATAAGAGGAATTGAAACACTACTATCTTTCCTTTAGAAACTGTAGGGATAAAAACCCCAAAACTAAAACCAAACACCTTTGAGCTGTATGCTTACTATTAAATTGGATGGAGGTAGCAACTTAACCTAAGCACTCATGTCCCTGACACTAGTTTTCCTCTTTAGAAGATTATGGCTCTTTCACTGGAAGGAGTTTCTCAAAAGGTGAAATCATCAAGTGACTGATGGTGTAAAGAAACCCATTAAAAGAAATTTGCAACAAGCAGTTTGGGGCTCATCTCCCTCTGACAAAATATCAAATGGTCATGAGTAAGTGCAGGCTACTCAATGCAGTGCTATGAATTATTTGTCTTTTGGTGAAAAACACTGTTTATTTCTCTCCGTGTCATATTACAGCTGCCTAAGGGAAAAAGAATTTGGTGAAAAAACTTTGTAGCTCATTTGTTGCTGAAAAAAATAATATCAAACAAACAAAAAAAAGAAGTGATCTCCTAGAAGGTGATAGTTTAGACTATATTCTCACATAGAGTCTATTTCCTGTTTTGAAAATGTTACAGTCATTTTTAAAGCATTGATTCCTGAAGGATGGTTCTATCTAGTGTCGTGTAAATGAAAGCTTTAATATGTCCCAAACTACTTCTTTCCTATGCTTACTAACTGTTTCATTTCTAAAACTTTTCAAATAAAGTATTTGTAGCTGCATGATGAAATATTCAATGTAAATCCAGAACTGGGAACAAAGGACCATTATTCCCATTGCTTGCTTGGTTGAACAATCCTTGCAAGATTAAAATGGCCTTATAGTGGAATCCAGTTTTCACAAAGGTATCCTGTAACAGGAATATAAAACTGCCATATTGGAAAGCATTAGCCAAGTCAAAGTCTCTTAAATTGATGCTCCCTGATTTTTTTTTTTCTTTTTTTCAGGGAGAAGATAGAAGGAAACCATAGTAAGTAATAGCATTTCATAGACCATCACATGCATCAGAAGTTTCTGACAAGAAGAATTACATTTCATTTGTTTCTGAAAGTTGCACTGGTTCTGGAAATCCTGACAACTGGATACTATTTCTAACAGTGCTACCATTATTTTCACTTTTAAATTGTTATTCCTCTCTTTAAAAGCCTCTCAGTTACGTAGTTCTCCCAAACAATCAAATAATCAATAGCAAACATTAGATGAAACCAATTACACAACAGAAGTAATGGATAAAGTACAAAATGGACAATTCATGTATACCCCCTAGACTGCAAACTGCTATCTAAAATATTCAAATTACATCTATGCATAAAAATCACATTTAAAGAGTGAAACTCATTTGATAAATGATTGTCTAATGGAATAAAGAAGGCGTAATTGCTTAGATAATTTATTTTCACAGGAAAACAATCCAAGCATTTCTAGAGACTATATCATCAGCCTCCTAGAGCTTGACGGTGCACTAACTCCCTTGATAGCAATTCTGAAATCAAATGTCTTACCTAGCAGTACATGCATATCTGAATAAAAGAAGTATATTTTCTAAAATCAGCAAAAGTTTACTATCTGTCTTATTTTGGGATAACAGACTTTCTTCCTGATTTTTTTTGAGAAAACAAAACCTGTCAACAATCAGAAGATGCAATTAATGAAAATGTTTCTGAAATTGTGCTACTATGTCAACAGTATATAACACTTATGAATGAGTTTGCCAGGGGCCATTACACTCCTAAATCAGCAATATGCTTCCATGAAGTAAACTCACTACTTTTGTCTCTACCGCAGCATTTGCAGTGACAACCTGTTCTAAACTGTCTACATGTATACAGCACAGTCCAATGCTCAAGTAATTAATTGAATATAACCATATGTCCATTCACTGAAGTCATGTTGCTATTACAGCCACCGCAACAGTTGGACAGTTTGTAGACCAATTATTATTATAAAGTGTTCTGTCTTCTTGTAATGTGATAATAATTTGATAACAAGCATCCCTGTGAATCATAATGAATCTTATGGATAGCAGTTTTTAAAATATATAAGACTCATATGTACATATATATACTTGCAGAAATGCAGGTGAAAGCAGCTGTGAACCCTAGTAGGTTACCCTATTATCTGCAGCTAGGCTGAGGAATACATTTACATTTCTTTTAAAAAAAATCCACAAAACATAAATACACATTGTTATATAACAATAAAAATAATTCTAGTTTCTTAAGGAGACCATCTCACTTGTAGATACTCTTAAACATTGTAAGTCAATGCACAAAACCTATTGTGGCAAATTATTACTGTCAGTAGAGGAAAAATCCAAAACCAATATCAGTTACTATTAGGTTCCTGAAATTTATAGAATTATATTATCTGAATAAGCTCTTAGCACTCCGCCTTCTACCATAGGTCTCTAGATATGCCCTTTGAAAATGCTTGGAGAACAATAAAAGCAAGCTATGCACTGAGTTCTGAAAGCTGGTAAAACCAGACCTTTTCTTTGTAAACATTCTATCAACGTAGATTTATGACAAGAATCACAAATACTTTCATCTTCTACAGAGTAGAAAAAAGAGCTTCAGGAGGTCTAGTGCTCTATTTTTACTCCCTAGGCATGTGTCTTACATGCTTGTTTTCACCTTTCCAATGGGATCTTGGCCTGTATCAGAAACAGCATGACCAGCAGAACCAGGGGAATGATTGTGCCCCTGTACCTTGCATTAGTGAAGCCACACCTTGAATACTATGTTCAGTTTTGGGCCCCTTACTACAAGAAAGACATTGAGGTCCTGAAAAGGACCAGAAAAGGACAACAAAGCTTGTGAAGGGGCTAAAAAACAAGCCTTATGAGGAGCAGCTGAGGGAACTGGGGTTGTTTAGCCTGGAGAAAAAGAGGCTGAGGGGAGACCTTATCACTGTATACAACTACCCAAAAGGAGGTTATAGAGATGGGTGTCCGTATCTTCTCCCAAGTGATAGGCAATAAGACAAGAAGGAATGGCCTCATGTTGCACCAGGGAAGGTTCAGATTAGACATCAGGAAAAATTTCTTCACCAAAAGGGTTCTCAGGCACTAGAACAGATTGACCAGGGAGGTGGTTGAGTCACCATCCCTGGAAGTATCTAAAAGATGAGTAGATGAAGGCTTAGTGATATGGTTTAGTAGTAGATAGGTACAGTTGGACTCAGTGATCTCAAAGGTCTTCTCCAACCAAGCGATTCTGTGATTCTATAATTCTATGAGAACAAATGTGTTAGTATTGAAAGATTATGTAATTGTTGCAGAAACATTCTTATATTGAAAACATCATTTAAATTGGAAATATAACTCAGTTCTGAGAATGTTCAGGAGAATTTTATGAAAAGAGAGAATATTGTTAAACTATCTGAACTACAATACCAAGGACTGGATGAGCTTAGAGGGCTTTCCCAACCTTAATGATTCTATGATAATATCTCAAGAGAACAGAGATAACTTCATGAGCAGTGTTAAGCAGTTGTTTTTAAACAGGCTGGAGCTCTTCTCTGGAGTAAGTCCAGAACAGGCCTTATGAGGAACGGCTGAGAGAGCTGGGGTTGTTTAGCCTGTGGAAGAGGAGAATGAGAGGAGACCTCATTGCTCTCTACAACTACCTGAAAGGAGGTTGTGGAGAGGAGGGAGCTGGGCTCTTCTCCCAAGTGACAGGGGACAGGACGAGAGGGAATGGCCTCAAGCTCCACCAGGGGAGGTTCAGGCTGGACATTAGGAAAAAATTTTTCACAGAAAGGGTCATTGGGCACTGGCAGAGTCTGCCCAGGGAGGTGGTTGATTCACCTTCCTTGGAGGGGTTTAAGGGATGGGTGGACGAGGTGCTGAGGGACATGGTTTAGTGTTTGATAGGAATGGTTGGACTTGATGATCTGGTGGGTCTCTTCCAACCTGGTTATTCTATGATCTATGAATTAAAGTTCTGTTAGCTAGCCTAGCTTCAGCAGCTCCAGCAAGTCCCATTTGCCTCAGACTAAAATCCTAGGAGGAAGTGTAGTCACTACGCTGGAAGACAGGCATTTCTTTCAAATCACGCTTCATGTTGCTTGCACCTTTCTCTCTCTGATTGCCCCCTATTTAATCAACAGCAAGAGTAATGTCTACACCCTGGTACTTAACAGTGGAAGTACGCTGTGACAGGTCCTAGAAGCAATTCCCACATAGCAATATATTAACTGCACTGCTATTGCTGGCTGTAAAAGCAATCATTAGGCCAGACTATTTTTATTCCCTCTTTCAGAAAGGAGATAGGAGCTCATTAGGTTCTCAGCACTCACATAGTTCTAAGCAGGTTATACACTGCACTCAGCTGTAGCCTTTGTATAGTGCAGGAAGAAATGCCTTTTCTTCTACCACATTAATCTAGTTAAGATTGGATTAGCAAAATAACTCATGCATGAAAAAAGAAAGAGTAGAAGATAAGCTTTTATTCGCTATTAAATATGCCCAGGGTCAAATCTTTCCCAGATCCAAATACTATTTATCCTATTGGTCTTTCTCGGCTCAGAAGTTACAATGTTGGTAATGATCACACATGTATTATGGAATCTTAAACCTAAAAGATTATGATAAGCTTTATAATCTTAAAATCAACACTACTTTTGACAGAATTTAATTCCTCCATCCCAGTAGTTACAAAGTTTGACTGTTTATGGTGGGAGGTCCAATAAAGGATACTTGTGAGAGGGTTACAATAGTAACAGACAGGAAAGGTTATCTCTTTAGTTGTCTGCTAGCAAGTTATTACCAAGAAAGACCCTTTCAAGTTGTGCTTAAAGCAACAGAATGTTACTTTAGGTTTTTAAGAGCTGTTAAGGGACACGGATCCAATTTGGTTTTATTTTACTACATTCCTCCTTTGACTGAAAGACATAAATTGGGCAAACGCGCTTCCCTCATCAGCAGAAAACCTGATCAAACCCAAAGTGACCATGAACGGTGATTTAAAAAATATTATGTGTTCAAATATTATGCTTGTCTTCCTGGGAGCACTCATATTTATGAGCAGATATCCAACAGTTAAGTACTCACTGCTCACTTTCCTCATCCAAAAATCACATCTGTTCCAGCTCTGATAATTCACATAGTCATATGATAATAGCATTTACTTGACTTCTTATCAGTTTTCCATGCATTCATTTTTCTATTCATTTTCAAGAATTATATGTATAGACAGAAAGAACAGAATTATGGAGTAAATACTGATGCCATTGCAAGAATCTAGTCTTCCAAATTTTAACCTGATCACCTCTGTCTGGTCCTTAATGAGAAAAACTTTTATATGAGAAGATTGCTGAGTAATAAGTTTTATTTATTAATGTTTGAGAGGTACATGTCCTCCAAAGAACTTCCAGTGGAGAGGCAGAAATAAGAATTAGAAATGTACCATAAATAAGAGCAAAGAGAAAAATAAAAATATTATTTCTGCAAAATAAGTTCTTCCAGTTTTAATGTGACATTCAGCATATATCACAAAAAAATAAGCTTTACAAGTCACTACTTTTCCAGTGTGTTTCTAACAGTAATGCTAAAGAATAAATTTTCCCCACAACCCTGAGCTTCCTGTTTCCAACTGAACTAAAGGATGATATATTGAAACACCCAAAAGGGACCTGTTCAGGTACTGTGAGTTGCTTAAGCAAACACATGAGACAAGTAGTCTCTAGAGAAAAAAAATAATCATATACTGTAGGAAAGGTCTATGTTCTAGAAAGTTTTACCAAAGTGAAGAATGTATAGTTTGCTTCTGATACTTTAGACCTTAAAACTACAGTACATTTTGACTGCTATGACAGTTTTACAGGCTAAATTATAGTATGCCCATGCATCAGCAACATTCAGGCTTACAAGGAGAATAAAATTAGAGAGAGTGGGAGGAAACTTCCCAAAATCTCATGAAATTTGCAGTATTATTGCAATTTCTTTTTTCCAGCTTGAATTATTATCACAGAACAGACTCAATAGCCCCGAGTGAAACTGACAGGCCTTACTGGTCCTGCCCAGTCTCTCTGCATCGTTCCCCATGGACCCTCTCAGCTATCCCAGAGCTGTGTCTGACCAGCCCGGACCCTGACCCTCACTGGCAGGATCACATCCTAGCCCAGCTTTGGCTCAGCCCTGTCCCTGTGCCTGATGTCTGGTACATGCTGCGTATCCTAACACTCAGTGCCAAAATTTCTTGCCAAAAAGCATAAATTCCTCACGTTGTTTCCCCCTTGCTTCTTTCCATTTAAAATTTTCTGTTTAATTTTATGAGATTCTTCAAGGCAGTCTTTTATATGGGAAATGGGCACACCAAACAACAGTCCATTTAATCAGATTTGAGCTAATAGACAAAAAAATAGATGTAGGCATGACTTCCAATCAAGTCAGGACATGAAGATGTAAATCAGAAATACTCAAAGTTGGGAAAAAAATGTTACATATAGAATGATAATTAATAACCATAAGCATATTTATAAGAACAATTAAACCGAAAGCATACATGTTAAACAGAAAAAAAAAGTCCTTATATTTTTTATATAAAACTAATGTAACTTCAACTGAGACTCTTCATAACATTAAGGAAAACTGATTTTGCTTAAGTCTTTTTTTTTCTAATAAGATACTATCTATCCAGATTTTAAATTTCTTGAAAGATAACAGAACCTCACAGAAATATTAAACTGGATGTTTTGAAATTTGAAATATTTAATGGAGCTATCTCAATTTTGAATAAATTTGAAAGTAAAGGCAATTCTGTTTTTATGTTTTGAAGTCATCCAGTTCTTATCTACTAACGTTTCCTCTCCTTTACTATAACCTCAAATATAAAATAACTATTCAGGATAGTTGCATAGTACTGCATAAATGCCAAATGATTAAAAGAACAAATATATAAATGAGACTAAAAAAAAGGAACTGTTCAGATCTTCCTCAATGATGAGAACTTTGTATTGCTCTTCGATAATAACGGTAGCCTTCTACGCTGGTTCAAAATGAAAAAATAGTCATAATCGACATTTTTTTGTTTTAAAATGTCAATTCTCATTCCTGATAATAAAAATGAAAACTTATTAAAAATAACCTGGGAAGACAGATATTTCCAACTGCACTTTGGAATAAAAGTTAGTTTTCTTAATATATATATGTGTGTGAGTGTGCATAGATCAACAAGCACTCAGTCTGTGTACAAATATATTTATGTAAAAAATGTGCATATTCATACACACCATATCATGTTTATTAACTTCTATACACATTTATAGAAACCTACATAGATCTGTAGTAACCAAGAAACAAAGTTGTTCTACAGTCAAAAGAAAAGAGATAGCCTCTTTCCTAGCTAATTTATCTTTGCTGTATCTTGGATATGAGAAACAGCCTAAACACAGGAATCAGAAGTAATGTGTGGACTAATTTACTGTTTGGGTAAGCTATGGGAAAGCACTGTAATGTTTTCAATGCAAGATGAACTACTTTCAGTACTTGAGGTAGCAATTTAAAGAGATCCAGACATAAAAATAAAGCACAGGACTTCCTTGGACTTCTTTTTCAAACCCACATTTTGTCTTTACTGAATCATTCAACTCATTTTTGTATGGATATGTTCACAGCAGTAAAAAAGAAAGTAAAAAAGAAAGAGCAAGGTCAAACTAGCTTAGCATATAAAACAGACAGTGTACTCCAATAGAAACCACAAATACTACAGAAATAAAGCTTTTCCTAAGCAGTGGTGTCTTATGAGTCAATATTCTCAAACTGAGGACAGCACTTACAAGCAGCACAAATGAATGGGAGTGAAATACAAACCTTTTTCCCTAAAGATAAAAAGCAGTTTTTAACTCAAGCGTTTTATAATGCTATGATAAAGACTTATTCTCGTGTCAGAATGAGACAGAAACGCATCTTTGTCTACTTCAAGGTCAATTGTGTGCTTGATTAAAATTTTATTTATTTCAAATTCTGAGCTGCCTTTAAAACCAAAAACTAATATGAAAGGTGATTATTATCTTTAATGAAGTGTCAAAATGAATTAATATGCCCCTGGAGTTTCAACAATTCTAGTTTTGTAGGACGCTGAAAAACATTAGATTGATGATCATCTTCCACACATTCATTACCTGAATCTCCCTCTCCTAGAAAGACTGGTTTTACACATGCATCCAACTATCACGCATGCATAATAATTTACAGCTGGAAAGAAGATAACTTTGATCAAAACCCAGCACACATTTTACAGAGCAAAGGCCCTTGGAAAATGGCTCTGCCACTTAACAAAAGCAATTGAAGGTTTCGGAGGGATTTAACAGCTTATAGGGTGATGACACTAGTGCTGCAGTCTCAGTGGAATTAAATCTGACGTGATCCAATTAAGAACACAGAATAGAAAGCACAAAAGGCTACTTTAAAAAAAAAAGGTAAGAAAGAAAAGAAAAACCTTTCAGAAAAACTATGGGATTTTTCCATTGTTTAAATGTTCTGATACACTGCAATTAAGATTTAGACCTATCATGGATTGAAGATGATAGTACAATGCTCTAAGTACTTTCTTCCCCTTCTAAGATCCAGAGAGCTGCACTCTTCTTCCACTATTTTGCCATTGTTTAAGTTTATTTTTAAACACTAAGTTGCTTCAATCAATGCCTTGTAATTGGGCCTATAATGTAAAAGACATCTGACACATATTATTATCTATGATTAGGTGTTTTAATCCCTCCTGTTCTTGCATAAGGCAGTTTTCTCATAGAAAGCCAAAATATGATATCTATATGTAAATTCTGGACATCCTATCTCATTTTCAATTTCGTATTTCTTCAATGATTGACACATCTTGTATTTCAGTTCTGAAAACCACTGTGGATTTTTCAGGTCTCTGTATCAGAAACATAGACTTTTCAGAGGGAGGGAAGCAAATAATAACCCTTTCATATGTGTCGTCACCTTGGCGTCCTTTACCATCATTGCACATAAGCCTGTAATTCCTCTCATTCCTTAAACAAGTAACTTATTATTATACTGGACATTTTTCTGTCCTTTACCTCTCACATTCAGGCTGTTACTAAATCCTGCCATTTTCCTTTTACAACATGTCCAAAATCTAGCCTTTCCATTTAATTTGTGTTTTCAGGAAGGAGCAGATATTCAGGAAATAACTGAGGCATAACAAGGGCACTGACATATCTATCATGTACTTCACTCCTTTCAATTTAACACTTAACTACTCCCTCCTTTGGCTCTTGTTCATCTTCTATCCCCATTTGTAATTTCTTCCCCTCTGCCCTGAAGTCTTTCTCCTTCTGCGTCCAATATAAGTCACTTATTACTTAAATACTCAAATCCTTCTAAAAGCACTTTGGTGTCCTGTTCTAGGCATCTCCCTAAACCAAATATTTCGTACCCAATCCTCTGCATAAGAACATCTTTTGTCCTTTCAGACAGAACACCTTATCTTCACATTCCTTTAAACAATGAAAACAAAATATAGTTTTTAAAGCATGCATGGCATTTTTTTTATCATCTTTTATCTGTGTATTTTTCAGGAAATTACTTTCTTCCTGCTGTTTATTAGCTACTAGAAAAACAGGCTACTATAGCACTAAAATTAAAAGTGAAAAAAATACAATAGATAGATAGGTCTAACATTTATTAAATGTTCAACAGTTTCCACTTCTAGTCATCCATCTCATATACTGTATTTAATGGAATCTTTGCTTTGTCAGCCTATTAAGGATGTCCTTGGGGTACCAAGATACTTTAACTAAGCATTATAAAAACCTAAAAGGTGTCCAGACAACAGGTCAAAATATATTTTTTTTCTATGTCCACATAGATTTAGAGTAGCTGTGCTGCCTTCAAAACTATACATTGATCAAAAGAGGAAAATATTTATGTGAATGCCTCTGGAATGAAACTCATTCTGTACCATATATTTTGCAGAATTGCTGAGGGGACTGTAAAGACAACAAAGGTATCGGTGACAGCCTGCTGGTGGATCAGCATCCCTACTCTTAAAGTGAACCGGATTAAAGAGGATAAAGAATTAAGAAGATTCATGAAAGCTTTTGTGTTTGGAATCTGTGATAAACCTTGTAAGTGATAAGTTACACAATCATGTGGGTATTGGTTGAAAAAAACTTCCTTGTATTGCTGTTCCTTTTTTAATGCTCAAAAAGTAATTTAGTTACCTTTTAGTGTAGCATTGGCTGTGATGAACTGATAAAGCTTGGATAGAGCTAAATAAGGAAGATCTTAAAGTGAAGTTTTTCCAAAAGGGGAAGAGAGGAAGCTAATCCCTGTTATACATATGGAGGCATAGAGATATGATGACTACAGTTTGCTTCTTTTTCTTCCCTTATACACATCTGAGTACACATTGGTAAGACAAAAATATGTCAAGAACTGCTTTGGTATTCCTTAAGCAATGTCAAAGCAACATTTTCATGAGGCAAAGGTACCATGAGGAAAGAGGACTACAGTTACCATTGAAATTTTTTAGAGAAATAAAAGCAGCATTGAGTTTGTTTTGAGGTGGTTGTGTCACTCTTATAGGGTATCAGATTGATAGCAACATAATATGAAGTTGTTATCCTTGCAGTACAAGCTTCTTTATGCTGTTTTAGGATAATGTTTCAGCTGTAACCGGAAAGGGCTACTTCTGGATCTGAGAATTTAAATTTAGTGGCATTTATCTTTTAATCTCTTGACTGGGTATGCCAAAATGATCTTCCTTTTACTGATAGTTTTCAGCATTACCTATGACCAATTTTTGAGAAATTTTAGGTAGAGAGAAGCCACTTAGAATTTAGAAAAACTCTGATTCCTTTTTCAGACCAGGTTAGAAAGTTGATTCAGTTTTATTCTCTTAAAAATGTGGAATTGAAAATTTATTTCTGATCTTCTTTCAATGGTGTTAGCTTTAGATTCCATCACTGGAACTTTCATGCTTTGCTGAGCCTGAACTTGCTTTAAATAAGTTTAATAGTAGTCTAACATATGAAAGCAATTTTTGCCTTTGAGCAGTGTGGTATCTGTAAAAGGCAAATAAAAATAAAAATAAGAATCATCATCATTCTGCCTGTGAAATGACCTAACCAGCATATTTTATTGACTTAGTTCAGATGATAATACAGCTAATACCAATGCCAAGAGAATAAATAATGTGCTTAACGTACTCTATAGAGGGTGGAGAGTTGATTTTTATGCGTGAAGAAAATTGAATCACGCCTAAATTTCCTTAGCCTGACAAATTACCTCTGCTACATTCTATGTCTCTCTTCAATTAAACAAATATTCTGGTGGCCAGTCCAGCATTATTTCACCATGATTAAACACACTTAAAATAAAGTTATGATTTTTTCCTCATCAAAGGTTCTTTTGGAAAGAGCAGCATTTTTCAGCTTTCTGTCTTAATTTATTTTTCATTTGTGCCACAGGAGCCAAGTTGGATTCTAACCTTGACCAAATTTGTAACTGAGAATAATTCAGAAGAAAAAGTTAGATCTCAGGAGTAACAGGTTGATATTAAGATGCTGTCAGAATTTAATGTGATAAAAAGAAAAGCCATTCCATGCTGCTTGAAATTAACAACATACTTAAAACTCTCTGAAAAATATTCTCTATATTTTGGAGTATAGATAATCACAACATAATTGACATGTGTCCACCTTTTTGCCATCAATAAAATTTTCAGTTGAACTTTTTGGGATACCTAATTGAGTGCATTGAGACAACAAGGTAAGGGCATTTATTATTTGGCCCTTTGGTTGCATTCAAGTACCGTATCATCCTTCTTACACTTCAGGGTTTTGAACTGCACACAGTATTCAAGGTGAGGTCAGAGCAAGGCTGAATACAGCAGGATAGTAATTTTTTTCTGATCAGCTGGTTATACTGTGTTTGATGCACCCCAGGATGCAGTATGCCCTTTGTTGCCAGGGCACACACCTGACTGCTACTGAGCCTGCCATCAACCAGCAGCCCCAGATACCTTTCTGCAGAGCTGCTCTCCAGCCACTCCTCTCCCAATTTCTACTTGTGCCCAGCATTACTCCATCCTAAGTGCAGAATCTAGCATTTGTTCTTGTTAAATTTCATCCCATTGATGATTGATACCAGCACAAACTGCTGCTGCTCCTTTTTATATTGTATAGTGTAACATAATTTATGTATTTAGACCAAAATAAGTATTAGTAGAAGTCCATGCTTAGAGATATTATCTTTCTGTTTCTAACACAAAAGAAAACATATATAATGCTATTTATTTATTAACTTATAAACTAGTTGTTATATTGATTGTTCAGCATTTCAAACTTAATATTGGCTGTAGCTATATCTTATTGACCAATGTCTACAGAACATCTAGCAAGTTTACTTTACAAAGTACTTTTTTACAAACTGAGGCATAGAGAGAGTAGCACACCCACACCACACACAAACACACACACACTTGTAAAAAATTCTTTTCAAGCCTCATGTAATTGTATGTGTATAGAGATGAGACACCACCACACCTCAGGTTGACGCTTACAAGGCTACTTACAATTTTTGCTGCTTTGCCACAGGGCATCCATGGTTGAACAGCATTTTGTAGTTTTGTGTTTATGGTTTATTTTTTTTCAGGAAACAGATGCATCATGCAGTTGAACATTTAAGCAGACCTAGCTAATCACAGAAATCGTGCCTCAGGGAGGAGTAAAATACTGTTCCCTCACTTATGATCATTTCTTCATCTGATGTTTCAGAAGGTACTAGCTGCCATTAGAGTCAGGAGATTATGGGAAAAGGCTGAGACAGAAACTGCTGTCTGAGCATGCTCTGCAATGGCTCAAGGAAGAAAAGTAATAATCCCAGACGGGTGTAAAGATCAGAGCGATAAAACCAAGAAAGCCTCCATAGAAAAAAGGATCCTACCTCAGTCCGTGAGGAGGTGAGAGAAGGAGAGCATCTTGAAAGAAAGAAAATATTGTAGAAAGAGAAAGAAGGCAAAATAGGGGAGACATACTGAGAAACAAAACCATGCATTAATATTTATATTCGTAGTTGTATTTATATCTATATTTACATGTCATAGTTCTTACAGTGAGAAAAGTATGCTATTCATTGCAGGGGATTTGTTGTGAACATTATTTTTTTTGTTCTATAGTAATTTCATACATAGAATAATGACTAATAAGAAATACATCCTATTTTGCAGCTTTTTGAGGTTTTATTCAGAATTCCTAAAGCTAAACAATACATAGATATACAGAATAAGTCTCTTTTCCAATATATCCTTGTTTATTCAACATGAAGTGAAACAAAGTATTTTGCCTAAAATTCCTAACCAGTGAGATCTGATAATACTTACTCACAGTCTGAATAAAACATACTGGAGAACATCACAGGTACAAGGAAAGTGAGTTACAGAAATATAGTTATGATACGTAGTCCTTGAACAAAGCCAGTATAGTAAGATTTGTAATGACACAAGGTGAACAAATAAGTGAGCTATTCTTTATGTGCCCACTAAGAACTTAAAAAAGTGTCGTATGATATTAGTGGTTGAGGTTGTGGTGTATTGAGGTTGGCAAACATTATGCCCATTTCCAAGAAGGGTTGGAAGGATGATGCAGGGAATTACAGACCTGTCACTGTGACCTCTGTGCCAGGGAAGGTCATGGAGCAGGTCAACTTCAGTGCTATCACATAGCACACCCAAGACAACTGGGTGATCAGCCCAGTCAACATGGGTTTATGAAAAACAGGTCCTGCCGAACTAGCCTGATCTCCTTCTATGACAAGGTTGCCAGCCTAATGGATGAGGGAAAGGCTGTGAATATAGTGTACCTGGACTTTAGTAAAGCCTTTGACACTGTTTCTTACAGCATTCTGCCTGAGAAACTGGCTGCCACTGCTCTGGACAGGAATATCCTCTGCTGGGTAAAAAACTGGCTGGATGACTGGGCCCAAAGAGTCATGGAAAATGGAGTTAAATCTAGTTGGAGGTCAGTCACAAGTGGTGTTCCTCAGGGCTCAGTGCTGGGTCCAGTTCTGTTCTTATAATTTGATAATCTGGATGAAGAGACTGTGTGTACTCTTAGAAAGTTTGCAGATGACTCTAATCTGCGAAGCAACGTTAATCTCCTTGAGGGTAGAGAAGCTCTACAGAGTAAACAGGCTGGATTAATGGGCTGAGACCAACAGGATGAAGTTCAACAGGCCAAGTCCTGCACTTTGGACACAACAACCCTGTGCAGTGCTACAGGCTTGGGGAAGAGTGGCTGGAAAGCTGCCTGGCAGAGAAGGACCTGGGGGTGTTGGTTGAGAGCCAGCTGAACATGAACCAGCAGTGTGCCCAGGTGGCCAAAAAGACCAATCTTGGACTGCATCAAAAATATTGTGACCAGCAGGACTAGGTAACAGATTATGCCCCTGTACTCAGCATTGGTGAGGCCACACCTCAAATACTGTGTTCAGTTACAACCTCTCACTACAAAGAAGACAATGAGGTCCTGGAGCATGTCCAGAGAAGGGCAACAATGCCAGTGAAGGGGCTGAAAAACAAGTCTTATCAATCATAGAATCATAGAATCATAGAATATCCAGGTTGGAAGAGACCCACCAGATCATCGAGTCCAACCATTCCTATCAAACACTAAACCATTCCCCTTAGCACCTCGTCCACCTGTGCCTTAAACACCTCCAGGGAAGGTGAATCAACCACCTCCCTGGGTAGCCTGTTCCAGTGCCCAATGACCCTTTTTGTAAAAAATTTTTTCCTAATGTCCAGCCTAAATCTCTCCTGGCGGAGCTTGAGGCCATTCCCTCTTGTCCTGTCCCCTGTCACTTGGGAGAAGAGGCCATTACCCTCCTCTCTACAACCTCCTTTCAGGTAGTTGTAGAGAGCAATGAGGTCTCCCCTCAGCCTCCTCTTCTCCAGGCTAAACAACCCCAGCTCTCTGAGCTGAGATGAGTGGCTGAGGGAACTGGGGTTGTTTAGCCTGGAGAAAAAGAGGCTAAGGGGAGACCTTATTACTGTATACAACTACCTGAAAGGAGGTCGTAGAGAGGTAGGTGTTGGTGTCTTCTCTCAAGTGATAGGTGATAGGACAAGCCTTAAATTGTGCTAAGGGAGGTTCGGATTGGCCATGAGGAAAAATTTCTTCACTGAAAAGTTATCAGGCTTCAGAACAGGCTGCCCAAGGAGGTGGTTGAGTCACCATCCCTGGAGGTATTTAAAAGATAGGTAGATTATGTGCTCAAGGATATGATTTAGTAGTGGACAGGTACAGTTGGACTTGGTGAACTCAAAGGTGTTTCCCATCCAAGCAATTCTATGATACTATGATTCTACAGTGCTGACATTTTACAGCTTCTAGGTGACTAGGTAAGGAGTGGTTAACCCCCACATAAGTAATGGCAAAGATAAAGGCTTTTAAAATCCATAGAAATATATTATTAACTTTTTTTCTTTATTCCTTCCACTTTTTACTGTATGTTCCTGGAGACTGTTACTTAAAATTCACATTCAGCAATCTGAAGTGAAGCCATCAATTTAATGGAAAAAGATCTGTCAGAAAAAACTTTTGTCGTAACAGCACTGAGAATAATACATTAAGCAAGACTGTACAATCCATGGATTTTTCTGGTTATTTTTGTTGAATGGCATTTTTTGTTCCTTTTTGAGTTACAAGCAAGGGTGAGGCCTCAGTAGTTTCACATGGGCTGAAGAAAAGGACATATGGCAAGACTTAATGGACAACAGCAATAGGATGCAGTGTTTTGGGCTATTTTGGGTTTTTTTTTATTTTAACACACATGGAGAAAGAGTTTAAAATAGAAGAAAGATTGCGAAGGAGTCTTATTTCTCTGAAAGAGATTCTCTTAATTTTTTTCCAGTATCAATGAAATTTGTCCTGTGGAAGAAAGTGTCATATGGAAGGTGCTCCAGCCCTCAGATCATACTTGTAGACCTCCTCTGGACGCATTCTAACAGCTCCATATTCTTCTTGTGTTGAGGATTCCAGAACTGGACACAATACTCCAGATGAGGTCTCACAAGAGAGGAATAGAGGTGCAGAATACCCTCCCTTACCCTGCTGGCCATACGTCTTTTGATACAGCCCAGGATATGGTTGGCCCTCTGGGTTGTGAGTGTACATTGCTGGTTCATGTTGAGCTTCTCATCAGTCATCACCCTCGTCATGTCCTCCCCTGCAGGGCAGCTCTGGATCATGTCATCCCCCACTGTGTACTGAAAATGGGGATTGCCCCAACCCAGGTGCAGGACCTTGCACTTGGCCTTGTTGAACCTCGTGATGTTCTCAGAGTCCCACTTCTCCAGCCTGTTTAGGTCCCTGTGGATGACATCCTGTCCTTCTGGTGTGGCAAATACACCACTCAGCTTGGTGTCATCTGCAGACTTGGTGAGGGTGCATTGTCTCACTGTCAGTATCATTGATGAAGATATTAAACAGCACTGGTCCCAGTATGGGTCCCTGAGGGACACCACTTGTCACGGATCTCCATCTGGACTTTGAGCCATTGACTACTACTCTCTGAATATGACCATCCAACCAGTTTCTTATCCACCGTATCGTCCACCCATCAAATCCGTATCTCTCCAATTTTGAGAGAAGGATGTTGTGGGGGGCCATGTCAAAGGCTTTACAGAAGTCTACATGGATCACATCCATCAGTTTACCCATGTCCACTGCTGAGGTTACCCCATCACAGACAGCCATTAAGTTGGTCATACAGGACTTGCCCCTGGTGAAGCCATGCTGGCTGCCATTAATCACCTCCATGTCCTCCATGTGCTTTAGCATAGCTTCTAGGAGGATCTGTTCCATGATCTTCCCAGGCACAGAGGTGAGGCTGACAGGTTGGTAGTTCTCAGGGTCGTCTTTTCTGCCCTTTTCAAAACTGGGCACAACATTACCCTTCTTCCAGTCACCAGGAGCTTCTCCTGGTTGCCATGACACTTCAAATATCATGGAGAGTGGCTTGGCAACCACATCTGCCAATTCCTTCAGGGCTCTGGGATGCATCTCATCAGGTCCCATAGACTTACATATGTTCAGGATATATCATGCTGTTGCAAAAAGTAAATTGCCATCAACACTGATCTTTTGCACTTATTCAGTTTGGTGTATTTCTATAAATTTCAGCAATTTTGTTATTCAGGAATACTTTTTTTTTTAATTTTCTCTGCAGCATCTGGAAGTTATTTTGAAGAAGCATGTAATATACTCCCTAAGAAAACATAAATTTGCTGAATTTTCATATAATTACAGCTTCATGATTATTTTACCTTGCAGTAAAAATTCTGAAGTGTGATAACATCATTATATTGCTTATTGTCTGCTTCCAGTAGCAGACTGCTACCTGCAGTAGTAGTTCAAGTCCCACCAAAACCTAACAATTGATGTTAAGTTGTCTTGCTATACTGACATGGAACAGGCTAACCTAGGGTATGGAGAGATGGAGAGAAAGAAAGTGAAAGTGAACCGTGGCATGTGATCTGTATCACGCAGACATAATAATAAGGTAATAGTTATTGACAAACTCATGCTGTGGGACATTTTTCGGACTTTCAGACTCCAGAATACAGTATGTGTTTATGCTGCAAAGGCAGGAAGACAGAACACTATTGTTTCAGTGTATCTTAAATATGAATGAGAGCAGGATAGCCACTAAGGACCTGCAGAATATCACTTTGATTTTTGTAGGAGTTTTGAGTTAAGCCAGTTATGATGGAACTAAACAGTGGATGGTAGCATTGTAAATTTTAATTGCTACAGCTAATGCAGTTTATGCAAACTTCCCAGAATCTGGGAAAGTATTTTGATCTGAATTACTGTAATCATTGTTCTGTTTCTTTATCTCATTATAAAGAAGCCCTCAGAGACATATTTGGCCCTGTGCCTTTGGATTCTACTTCTTTTTAGACACAGCAACAAATGCATCTTTCTTGCTTATTTGGCATTCATTAAGATTTTCTTTCAGATTATTGTGATGGTATTCTACCATTTTAACTTAAGTAATGGTCATTTTATTTGTTTCTATGAAGAAAGTGAAGGTTTAATAGCAGTAAGGATTCTTGTGAAGAGGAAAATAAGCTATCTTTTAATAGGAAATTAAAGTAAATTCCAAACTTGGTATTAGTAGTAATGGAGCAGAGGAACCAAAGGTAAATGGAAGTAATCATCATGTTAACCATGATCTATTGGAAGACATGATTAAAGGAGTCTCAGAGGAGACAGTTTACATACATAATTTTTTACCTACAGTGATAAAAATACCAAGAAAAAAACTATGCAGTTTTAAATTCTAGCAGATGGCTTTATATTTTCTCTGTGTTTCATGGCTGCACTGTTTATGCTGAAGATGAAGCATCACGTATTACTTAAGCACATGGTATCATGGTTTACATGATTTTACCCCTTATAACATGATACCTGTTTTATTTCCACTGGCTCTTTTTTTGATTTTTTTTTTCTGTTGCTTACTGTTATTTGTATTTATTCATGAGCATAAGAATATTCATCAGTATCATAAGAACAGCTATCTTTGAAATGCAGATAACAAAAAGATTCATTTTTCTGCCCCTAAATTAACAGTTTCCTTGCAGTATATAAGCAAATCTGTCAGTAACTGATGACTCCTGAATGTGGGACAACATCTTGAAATATCTCAACTTATTTGAAGTGAAGAGTTTTTTGATGATATTACATATTTTCTTGTGGTTTTTGTTTTTTTGTTGCAGTTTTTGGTTTCTATTTTTTTTTCCCCTGTCTTTTTTCCTTTCTCACTTTCTCTCTTTCTCACTTTCTCTTTTTCTCTCTTTCTCTCCTTCTCTCTTTCTTTCTTTCTCTCTCTCTTTCTCTCTTTCTTTCTTTCTTTCTTTCTTTCTCTCTCTTTCTCTTTTTCTCTCTTTCTTTCTCTCTTCTGGGTCAAGATATAGACAGTGAAATCATTTACCAATTACCACAACAGGCAAAATGGACTTGACTTGGAGAAAACAAAATGTATCCCAGATTTGAGTTAGATGGTAAGAAACAAAGACAAAAACTAAAATACACTCTCTCCAAACACCCATACCTTCTTCTGACATCAAACATCACTCATTCATTCCCAACTCCTCCATCTCCTCTCTCGCTCTCCCAGTGGCTCGGGGAGATGGGGACTGGGGGTTTGTGGTCAGTCCATAATGGTTCATCCCTGCTTGTTTTTCCTCCTTACTGTTTTACCCTGCTCCATTGTGAGTCCTTTCCACAGGCTACAGTTTCCTTCAGAGCAAATCTGCCTGCTCATTTGTGGATTTCTTCATAGACTGCAGTGAGTATTCTGCTCCAATGTGGTCCTCTTTATGGACTGCAGGGAAATACCTGCTCCACAGTTAAAAAGGCTTAAAAATAAAAGGAAGGAAACAAGATTCTTAGTTGTTATTAAAAAAATAAGCTTCCATCATTTTCATTAAATCTATGATCTATTATGCTAGTTTATGTCCTGGCTTGAGGTGATTTAAGTTGTGCATTGTTAGAGTTGATTCTTCTTGAATCTATAACATGTCAGGAGTATTTGTTTAGTTAGAAGTGTTAATCCTATAATTCATGTCTAGGTACAGAAAAACTGAATGAAAGCAGAATATCTGGAATTCTTTAGGTGAGAGAAAGGACATAGTGATGTAGATAAATATAGCAGCAGTCTCAGTGGAAAATTGACAAAAATAAATTCAGACACAGTCTTTTGGAAGAAACAAGGAAGATTCTTCAGGGAGTAATAGAATATTGTGTTTTGTTAATTTTTCTGTGAGACTAGACTTAATAATTTCACATTAAAACCTGGTAAGTATCGTGTGGTTTACAATAATTTATGAATCTGACATGAAGTGACACTTGTAAATCCTTGCTAAACTACAATAATCATGAATATGATTAAAATGTGGAAGTCCAAATTCTGTCATGCACTTCTGCCGAAACACTGCCAGAGCAGGACAAGAATGTCTTTGCTGCTCTCAGAAGGCCCATGAGGAACCACAAATGGTGGATGTATATGCTTTCTTTGCCTTTGTGTGATGAGAAAGAAACAAAAGAAACACATAAGCTCAAGGCTTCAGTCTTCCATTACATTTCTGCAGACTCTAGATCCTCCCACTGCATCATTTTGCGAAGAAGCAAATACCATAAGCCACCCCAAGTATTGCTAGACATCAGGCAATATCCAGGAATGAGAAATTATGAGAAAGCAATGCAGTCATTGTTATACAACTTCCCAATACTTGATAATGAACTATAGTTCCATTGTTAAGACTTGAACCCATATTGTGGAAACAAACCAACAGTAGTTTTCCCATTATTTAAAAGTAATTGTTGCACAATAACATAAACTACTTCAAATTCTCAAAAAACAATGGTGCATGATCGTTTTCTAGGTTCTAGCTATGTAAAATATTTATCTTCTCTGCTTTATGATTTTAGGGAGATTAGGACCAAAACAATATTTTACATATTGTTTCTTTCCCAAATTGTTTGTGTAATACACATACTTAAGAGAAAAAAAAAAAAAAGTTTTTATTTTCTTCCAGAGGGAACATATTAGGGAAGATAGACACAATAACATACAAAATAATACCACATTTCCATATTGGGCTACTAATGGGAGATATTGTCAGTTGTAATTTGGGTATTAATAAGCAAAGACTCTTTTGCATCCATATTTCCATTTTGCATTTCCTCTTTTACAAAATTAATTTTTAGATTAAAACATGAATAACATAGCATGTTTGTCACTGTTCAGCACAGAAATAATAAGGAGAAGGCATCTGCATTTTCTTAATGTAGTCTTGTAACTCAGGAAATACCTTTTGTGAATTTTGTTCTATGAAACCATATTTATCTATTTCTGTCTGGCAAAAGTTGAGGAATGATTGAAGGGAAATACTAACAGTATTTCATATGCATATAAAAACATATGTAGTCTATTTTTTCTGACTGAATCTCATTTCAAGAGAAAGAGACAGAGCTCCTGCTGAAATACTTGTGTAACTACAAACACGTCATAGAATCATAGAATCATAGAATTCTTTAGGTTGTTAGGGACCTTTAAAGGTGTTCCAGCCCTCTGATCATCTTTGTGACCCTCCTCTGGAATCACTCTAACAGATCCATGCCCTTCCTGTGCTCAGGGCCCCAGAGCTGGACGAAGTACTGCAGGTGAGGTCTCACCAGAGCTGCATAGTGTGGCAGAAGCACCTCCCTCAACCTGCTCGCCATGCTTCTTTTGATGCAGCCCAGGATATGGTTTGCTTTTTAGCAGCAAAAATGCATTGTTGACTCATGTCTGGCTTTTCATCCATCAGTACCCCCAAGTCCTTCTCCCCAGGGCTACTCTCAATCACATTACTTCCCAGCCTGTATTGAAACTGAGGTTGCACTGACCCAGCTGTGAGACCTTGCACTTGGCCTTGTACCTCATGAATGCTTTTTTGCACCTCATGTGCTTTTTCGTAGGTAGACAGTGTGGAAGTAGGAGGAAGGGGGCAAAAAACCACCTGGAGGTGTTTAAGGCATGGGTGGATGAGGTGCTAAGGGGCATGGTTTAGTGTTTGATAGGAATGGTTGCACTTGATGATCCCGTGGGTCTCTTCCAACCTGGTTATTCTACGATTCTATGATTCTATGAAAATTATCAACCAATGAAACCCAAGAACAAATTTGAAAGCTTGCAGCATTAAAGAACCAAAATTAATAATCACATTTCCCAGGTAATTATTGTTCATTGCATATTTCACTGCCTTTTTAAGCTAGAACTTCTTTCCCTTAATATAGAGAATGCTGTAATCAGTAACATGGTGGATCCATAATTCACTTCTCAATCAGTTAGACATAGTGCCTTCATTTGAATAGCCATCTACATTCTCTGTGAATTGTGTTTACTCATAAATAAGTAATCCATTGGTGTACTGTGCTATGTATTTTTCTCAAGCACCTGGTCCACTGAGATAACCGCTTATTTCTGTTACCATCTGTTATAATTGTACCAGTATACCTCTAGTGGAAGAGATTTATGCTAGAAAGCTCAAAGCCCGCTGTTCAGATGCAAGCAGTGATGACTGAGGAGAGGCATAAATATACTCCCACAAAAACCCCAGCCCTGAGGTATATATTTAAATGAAGACAATGCATGTCAATATCCAGCTGTTAAAAATCAAAATCAAGTGTACAAAAATATAAAATCACAAATATCAGAAACAGGTTTATACTTGCTAAATTTATTCTGTGCCATCCTATTATGATGACATTTTACTTGAGAAATTCTAATATTTCTTTCTGAAATACCAGCTTTTAATGTAGATTACACCCATATCATCAAACTGCAAGAAGAGCCCACCCACAGTTTGTTTCTTAAGAAAGACAGTCCTAAAGATAATCCTTACATTCATTTGGGACCCTATGGGTTGTTAATTGTTCTGTTTAGCAAACAACCAGGTGCTTTCCCAGCCTATCCATTTTACTCTATGCATGTGTAAGTTTCTCTGACAAATGGAACAAATCTACTCAGCTAGTTCTTTTCATACATAGCATACTAATAAGCTATGAATCAACAGATTT
The DNA here is from genome assembly GCF_032191515.1 of Phaenicophaeus curvirostris. Classification (NCBI taxonomy): domain Eukaryota; kingdom Metazoa; phylum Chordata; class Aves; order Cuculiformes; family Cuculidae; genus Phaenicophaeus; species Phaenicophaeus curvirostris. The sequence goes on along the minus strand of NC_091394.1, from coordinate 26,423,753 downwards.
TAGTTAAATCAAATTGCAAATGACCAGAATCACTACATTTCTTTTGCATTCAACATTCAATACAATTAGTGCATTTTTCAGTCACTTGTAATATTTCTACAATTTTGCGGTCTGCCAAAGACTCGTTACAGAGATTGGCAAAGTCTACTCCTCGAGGGGCTGGCACAGAGTTTGAGAAATAGCCTATCTCAGTCTTCATTCCTCACTATCAAGATTTTGCAGGATGAAATATATAATCAACACAAAAACTAAACAGACTTATCTGGACTGTCCCTTGCTATATGTCATCTATATTTGGAAAAGTACAAGGGTTAGAAAATACCCTATAAATACTCTCAAAAGTAACTGCATCCTAAAAGACTCCAGAGTGGATGTCAGCCCAGAAGGAGAGTGTGAATGGGGTTTTATGACAAAGACTTTCTCCCTTTGTGAGAAACTGATGTAAAATTTGCAAGGTACTACACAGTCAGAAACAATTAGCTGTTATCATTTCCAGTAGGACTCTCCCTGGGATGTTCCAGTATGGCAAATTAAGTTACACCTTTGTGAATGGAGAAGCAGGATGTTGTACCTTTAGAGGCCTACTGGAGAACAGGTCCACTCTTTCTTCAGATAAGGGATAACTGTGCTGAGCACACAGGATGCACAGATGCATTGAAGCTATTGGATGCTGGGCACATCTTCCCTAGTACTGGGTGTTGGGGTCCCTGGGCACAGCATCAACTTAGATCTTATTATTTTTTAATAACAGACAATAGTGGATAATTTGCAATAGATTTCCTTGGCTCATTTATCTAGAACTATAGCTTAGGAAGGACTGATAAGACCATGACACGTTCCTAGAGGAAGTAAAGATAATTGGCCATAATGACTTTAACAGTTGGTTTCTACTTGGCAAAGCATAGACAGTGTGTCGTCAGACAACTGGCCACAGATGGACAGTTTATTTGTGAAAGAAAACATAGTGGTGGGTGTACAAAACAGCACTTGTTGCATATGGGATTTTGTGGATAAGGCACACTCTTCAGAAGAAGGGAGGCTTTGGTTCAAATTCCTCCTCTAAATTACGAAGAGGTTAATTCCTTAACTATCTCTTGTGGTCCAAACAATTGCCCTAACCCCTGGTTTGGGAGACTGGGAGGGAAAAGAATGTTACCTTCATTTGACTTTTGATTGACAAAAAGTCTTCCTTTAAAACACAGGTTTTGTTTCTATACTATATTTGATATAATTTAAAAAATAGTCAGAAATGAAACTGACTTAATTTTTCAAGCAAATTAAGTTTGTCTTGAATCAAACCAAGTGCTTCAGTGAAAACTATGGAAATTTTTTTATTTCAAATTGATGAAACCTGGTAATTTATCTGGTCTTGACACTGAATTGAGAGTACACACATGTTTACTCCCCCTAATGTCTGAGAAATCTCAAATTAAAATCTAACCTTGATCAACACTAGATGAGAGTTCCTCAGGACTGCAGCACATGAGCCAAATGTTCTCCAATTATTTTCCTTTCAGTGCAAACAAAGAAAATCACACTGACTTTCTATCCTATGCTGTATGTACACAGAAGAAAAACTTGAGCAGAGAACTCATGCTACGGGATCTAGGAATCACTGATGGAACTAAAAACTGGAGAAAGGAAATAGGTAAAAGAAGCAGCCATTACTAATAGCATTCTTTTTATGTTTTAAAACACAGAAAATTTTAAAAACCTTATGTTTTCCCTTTTTTATCTATTTGAATGAAAGGCACTCCCTGCTATTAATCCTGCCTTATTCTGAAGCACATGGAAGGTGTGGCTCTTGCATAGATTATGTGTCTATTTCAAGGAATGACCAGAACTGCCTAAGTTGGTTGCTGCACATGAACTGGACATTCCTCTTATACTAAACAGCCACAGGATTTTTCAGAGAAAATTTGATCATCATGTGTGACATTTACCCAGAGTGGGAAGTGGCAGTGAAAATTGCAGTGCTTTATAATTGCGCTACCATGGATTCAGATGACTCTTCTAACTTGCACATTTGGCAAGAATTAAACCATGAAGCGTGATTACTCCCAAGTATTCTTTGACCTAAGTAATATTTATTCATATCCTAGAAAACAGAATAATTTTAAGTGGTAATACTGATCCACCAAAAACTTTTCATTCTTTCAGAGCATTCACCTTGGAGAAAAAAAGAAGATTCTCCTAGAATGAAAATTTAACCCAACTGTGCTCCACTTGAGTGACTACTCTAACAGCTGTATTACTGCATCAAAGAAGACAGGAACATTGCTTTTCGTTTCTATATGATTCTAATAGAAATTTTAATGCTTGTTTACTTGTCAAACTACCAGAGCAGATAACCCATGCTGAGTTGCAGGCCAAGAGGCTAAACACCTGTGTCATGAGTATGGGAACTTCTAGGAGCTTACTTTCCTTCTCATAATTTCTTATTGGCTACATATATGGACAGGACACATAATTTCTTAGAAGCAATATGTATATTTCTTTTATAAATACAATCTTCTACAAAGAATAGGTCAGATAAAATTCTCTACAAGTAGGAGAAAGAGGTCCTTCCTTTGGTGTACAAACTTGAAAGACAGGACTGCATGAAGCAGACACAGAAGAGATTGCCATAGTGAGACACTGAGCAGCAGGCAATAGGCAGCTATGTCTCAAAGGAGACTGAAGCTGTGTAGGAACTAAAAGGAACAGCATAAGGCTTGTTTTAACCTTGAAAGCTACTGAGCATACTGAAAATTTCTGCAAGGGTTTCAGGAGAAAGGACAGATTTGTCTCATGAAGTGTTTATATTTCTGTTCTGTCTGACACAGTGAGTGAATTTTCTAGCCTTTAAAATTTGAGTTGTCTTGCTTACCTTCTGCTAAAACCCTGGCTTTTGTTTAAAGCTCAATTTATTTAAATCTACTTTGAGGAGTACACGAGTCTAGACAAACCCAGCTCCATGCCCTTGCTGACACAAGCTCCTGTCAGACATCAGTGAATTCCTCACCGAGAATACTGTCATTTTCACTTCCATTCTTATTTACACATATATTTCTGATGGTCTTTACACATCATTTGAGGTTGTGGATTTCTCTAGACAAGAAAGAAAAAGAAGATAAACACACTGCTAGTACACAGGAAAATCACCTTACAACTACTGCAGTTTGACTTAAATGGGGTTTAACTCAGAGAGAGCATCCATTGGCAAGGAAGCCATATTTTGTGGTAGAAAGGTAGGAGACAATGCCACAAATGGAGCAGATACAGATGTTCCCTTGAGTGCTTTGGTTAAGGGACAAAATTGCTGTAGGTTTAAAGGGCATTTTGTGCATAAAATGTTCCTTAAAATAAGCCTGTAAAATAAAGGTCTAACTTCCAGAATACCGTTATTATTTAATAAAATGTATGCCAGATTCTGCCTGATCGTTATTCAGTTGTATAATGGGCAAAAATCCTACATAAAATCTGCTGAAAGCCATAACAACTGACATATACAACCATAGAATCATAGAATCATAGAATGACCTGAGTTGGAAGGGATCCACAAGGTTCATTGAGTCCAACTCCTGTATATAATCAAACAAATAATATAAAAAAAGGGGGAGGCAACAATAACATGGAGGTTTTTACTAGTAAATTTAAGCTTTTGTGTTCCTAAAGTAACAGCACCATCACTCCTGAGCTACCTGATATAGCTATATCAGTCATTTTATTTTACACATCCTTTAACCATGCAAAACTGCAATATAGTTACACAGAGATATTCTGGTATCATTTATTATTGGCTAGACTAAAATTTTAGGTCAAAATTGCAAATCTGTAACATTTAGCAGTTCATTGTCAAGCTGAAACAGTTCCTAGGGCAGTATCTTAACTTGGTGGGGGGAGAAGGAAAAAAAACCTCCCCAAATCCCATCTAGTTAGTTTTAAGATCCAACTGAATGACTCATAAAAGGGTTGGTATAATGCTGCTGCCTGTGACAGCACAATGCTGAATTTGATGACCCTGGAGGTCTCTCACAGCCGAATGATCTAATAGAATGAGCAGAGCTGATAAGGAATCAAAAATGTATACATCAGGGATACTTGGTTTCTAAATGCTATATGATTTTCAGACAAAGAATTATAGTGTATACATAATGGAAACACCTCTTTGGGATTTGTTTATATAGATTTTAATGTTGTTTCAGGCTGAAAATTTAGAGAAAAAGAGAAGTGGGAGCGGAGAAAAAGAAAAATAAAGAAAACAAAAAAGAATTTCCAAAATGAACCCCTTTGATTGCATGGGTTCGATGACTTCTTAAAAAAAAAATCTTTTGGATTGTTTTTTAAATAAGTGTACACTGCACAGAAATACAGAAGAGAAACACATAAATCTCAATTCTGTGACAGAGTCCTTACTCAGTTGGAAAAAATATCCCCTTTGGAGACACAGCTGAAATTTTACGCTTCTCAGGGTCATGTTATGGACACATTTTTTACACTGCTTCCTCCAAAACGATCACATCATTGAATCTTTTAAAGGTGGATATATGCCTAATATGTTGTCTTGCACCTGGTTTGGTTAATCTGCATACTGTAAACTGGCTTGAAAACTAACAAATGAGAATAGCACTTATGCAGCGGCTACTTGCTGCTTTTAGCTTCTCCACATGAAAATGACCATACAGGACTCATTCCAAACACTTCAAAACTTGTGTATTTATTGATAACTTAGGTACACACTCTCAGGCCTTTGACTCAGGCATAAATACTTCATGCAAACTGTGGTCAAATAAAGATTGTAGCATTTTGCAGCTACTTCATACTCAGTGGCCAATGTAATTAGAAACCGGAATGGGGCATGTTACCTTTCAACAAGGCTGAGTGCAAGGTCCCGTACCTGAGTCAGGGCAATCCCAAGTACAAATACCGGCTGTGCAGAGAGTGGATTGAGAGCAGTGCTGAAGAAAAGGACTTGTGAATATTGATGGATGAGAAGCTCAACATGATCTGGCAATGTGGACTTGCTTCCCAGAAAGCCAACAGCACCCTGACCTGAATCAAAAGAAGCATGACCAGCAGGTCAAGGTAGGTGATTCTTCCCCTCTACTCTGCTCTCATGAGACCTCACCTGGAGTCTGGCATTCAGGTCTGGAGTCCTCAGCACAGGAAGGACATGTATCTGTTACAGCAAGTCCAGAGGAGGGGCATGAAGATGATCTGAGGGCTGGAGCAACTCTCATACAAGGACAGGCTGAGAGTTGGGCTTGTTTAGCCTGAAGAAGAGAAGGCTCTGTGGAGGGCCTTATAGCAGCCTTCCAGTACTTAAAATGAGCCTGCAGGAAAGCTAAGTAGGGGCATTTTATTAATGAGTGTAGTGATAGGAAGAAAGGTAATGGTTTAGGCTGAATGAGGGTAGATTTAGATAAGACATTAGGCAGAATTTTTTTACTGTGAGGGTGGTGAATCACTGGAACGGGTTGTGCAGAGAAGTTATGGATGCCCCATTCCTGGAGGTACTTAAGGCCTGGCTGGATGAGGCTTTGAGCAATCTGGTCCCTGCCCATGGTCGAGCGGGTGGAACTAGATGACCTTTAAGTTCCCTCCCAACTCAAACCATTCTATGATTCTATGATTCTATGATTCTATATTCTGCACTGAGGCTTTGTCACCACTTTAAAACAAAAACATGCAAAGAATATTAAGTTTGTTTTTTCAGGATAAGTCCTTTCTTGAATGTAGTCATGTTGGAAAGAAACTGATTTCATGCAATTAACTTCAAATACAAAATTATTCGTTACCCAAATAAATAGCCTTAATAAAAAGGAAGATTTTTCAGCCCAATAATGTAATGCTTTCAGATGGTAAAAATATTCATGTATTTATGTTTTTCAGTAAGAAGTTCTAGACAGAGATCCAAGACTGCATTTCAGATTTCTTTTCATAGTAGTCCTACATTAGGATGAGGTTGTTTGAAAATGGGCTGAGTAGCTGAGACCAGAGGGTGGTACAAAAACTAGTTCGAAGCTATTAACTAGTGGTGTACCCCAGGGTCAATACTGGATCCAGTCCTATCCGACATCCCAGTAATGATCTGGATGATTGATAGGACAGAGTGTAGCCTCAGCAAGTTTGCAGATGACACAAAGCTGTGAAGAGTGATTGGTATACCAGAAGGTCCAGTTGCCATCCAAAGGGACCACAACAAGGTAAAGAAATGGGCTCATTCAGTATAAAAAAAGATTAATTTCAATAGAGCTTAGTGATATGCTGTGGAAGAAGAACGAAGAAAAAAAAATTAAACATCAGGTTCTAGTGATTTCATTTCTCTCCCCTATGTTGACCAACATTTAAATGGTGCTGTGAAAAAAAACCCAGCACGTAAAAATAAAAAAGTGTGTCTATGTTCCTGTGTAATACAGCATGTATATAAAAAAGCAGCCACATATGGATAGATATCAGCAAGCCTAAATAGTAATAAAAATTTGGAGTTACTTCCCTCATATCAATACCGTCAAGAGTTTAGGATACTCTGTATATACATATATACATGTACACATATATGTATACATATAGAAAATCTAAATAAAAATCTGAAAAGTACATTCACAGTGATTAGCTAGCAACATACATAGATTAATAAATTGTTTAGGCTGAAGTTATTTAAAAGTGTTATATCATCAAATATTCTTACAAGCTTTAAGATGTTTAATGTTGTGCAAAATGATCTATTAGCTCTTTATTCAAGCCTATATTGCTTTTAATCTGAACTCAAGTAATTTTTTAGTCTGATGTACAATGCTATTAAGTACTTTAAAGCCCTCATTTAATAAAGTTTATATATTAAGATTCTGAGAACAATGGCCCTCTGAAGCACAAGGACTTTACTGTTAATTTTAGTATCTTTGTTTCTTTTCTTTTTTCTTCCTTCTTTTTGAACCTTTCTCAGACTTTCAAACCAAAAAACCTCTCTCTGTTTTCAGAAAGCACATTGAAAGACAGCTTCATGGCATTAAAGGCAGCTTATTTTAAAAGTAATGTAAAGTGTGGATTCTATTACTGGGAGAGCTATGCTTTAACAATGCATAATTTTCATGCAAATCAGAAAGAATTAGAGACATGCTCCTTCACATTCTGAAGGGAAATTTAGAAGTGTGGCTCAAATTTAGTTATTTGGAATACAATGGTTGAAAAAAACCCACCACAATCATGACTAAATCCCACCCTCCTTTAATTAAATTCACTAAAATGAAGAAGAGGACATGCAAAAGAAGGTCCATCAGATCATAATTGTGCTGATCATTAAGTATGATAACCGTAGCATACACTCACCATGAAGAAGTCACAAGTTCAACTCACAAAATCAAAGAGAAAATAACAAAAACCTTGACTTTTATAACAAGTCTCTTATAAGTTCTTTTTTTTTGTTGTTCAAAATTTTCAGCATCAAACCCTGAGCAGTTCAAAGGGGTTTTTTATAAGAAATAAGGAACTCAAAACATTTCTGTACATCAGACAAATACAAAACTGTGAGCAGTTTTCAAGTGACATTTTCTTAAAAAACTGCTGATCTCACCTCTTCAACAGTAGGTGTGATGCTTGACAATCTCAACCCTTTGAGATTCCCTCAGAAACTTATTTTAACTTAATAAAAATATTTTAAATATATTTTAAGTAGAAGATATTTGGGACTACAGAATAAGAAACCTCTTCTGTAACTGCTGCAACTAAAAACCAAATAAAAAATCTAAATAATAACATATCAGAAACATTATGCTTTACTTGAGTCTTCATAAGAATTTCAGTTGCAAATGAGATATTTCATAGCATGGTTTGTGAGAATTTCCCTTTCCCTATGTCATGATGAAAAAAGGCAGTTGCACAATAAATTTAGATCAAATTATGTTCTCATGATACATTTTTGTAAAATAAACTGATAGTGATAGATTTATACTTTAAAAACAGCAGGCACTCATCATTTCAGAGACACAGAACAGCTTGATGTGATGAGCTGACAGAGAATGTACAATACTTCTTTCTTTGATAGTATATTCATTCATTTTATACTGGTGAGTATTCTGCTAGATAGTTCAATCATTTTCAAGATGAATGTCTTAGAAAAGGGATGCTTTATAAAGGTCCCCACAGTCTTTTTCTTCGAGTGTCTCAGACAATCCAAATCAAAAACAGACAAGCAAATAAATAACAACAACAACAAAAAAACCTTCTCACAAAAGCAGAATATAGGGTAAGGAGAGGATGTCACAGTGGAAGGACAGGATGTCATCCAGAGGGACCTGAACAGGCTGGAGAAGTGGGGCTGTGAGAAACTCATGAGTTTCAACAAGTCCAAGTGCAAGGTCCTGCACCTGGGTCTGGGCAATCTACAGCTTCAGTACATGACGGGGGATGATGTGATATGATATGATTGAGAGTTGCCCTGCAGAGAAGGACTTGAGGGTGTTGGCTGATGAGAAGCTTGACATGAGCCAGCAACATGCCCTCACAGCCCAGAAAGCCAACTGTATCCTGGGCTGCATCAAAACAAGCATGGCCAGCAGGTCGAGAGAGGGGATTCTGTCCATCTATTCTTCCCTTGTGAGACCTCATCTGGAGTACTGTGTCCAGTTCTGGAATCCTCAACATAAGAAGGATATGGAGCTGTTGGAATGGGTCCAGAGGAGGGCTACAAAGATGATCAGAGGGCTGAAGCACCTCCCATATGAGGACAGGCTGAAAAAGTTGGGGATGTACAGCTTGGAGAAGGCTCCAAGGAGATCTTATACTAATCTTCCAGTACCTGAAAGGGGTCTACGTGAGAGCTGGGGAGGAACTGTTCACAAAGGCTTGTAGTGATAGGACTAGAAGCAATGATTATAAACTGGAGAGGAGCAGATTTAGACTAGACATTAGGAAGAATTTCATCACCATGAAAGTGGTGAGGCACTGGAACAGGTTGTCCAGGGAAGTTGTGGATACCCCACCCCTGGAAGTGTTCAAGGCCAGGTTGGATGGGGCCGTGAGCAGCCTGGTCTAGTGGGATGTCTCTGCCTATGGGATAGGGGTTGGAACTAGAATATCTTTAAGGTCCTTTCCAACCTACACTATTCTATGATTCTATGATTCTATGAAACTAGTCAGGAAAACATGTATCATTATAAGAATTCACGTCAACAAAACTGGAATAAAGCATGATATAACAATAATGATGCTTCTGAATGGGAAACTTAACTGGTGACCAGATCTTACAATTTCCAGTTCTAACTAGAACTGCCTTGAATTTAGTGCTGCTATCTAGGATTTCAACTTGTTTCACAGACCAAAATTTAACCCACAGTAAACTTCCCATTCTGGAAAAATTCAAAATTTTTTTGAGAAATTCCAATTTTTTGTGGCAAGAGCTGAGGAATAGGATTGACAGCTTCTTGAGTCCATGAACATAGTGTACAGAAACAGTTTCTCTATAGCTAATACATTTTGTATATTGACTTTTTTCACTTTGCATCATAAGTTCATGTATTTTGGATTTGCATCTTCTATGCAATTCTCTAATTATGTTGTATTGCATTTACTATTGATTCATATTTAAAAAGACTGTATTCCAGAGTGCACTTTTTATCTGAGAATTTGTCCACAGTGCTTATATTTTTGGACTGACTGGTCTTAATTAAAGAATTCTTATAGCATTCATACAGTGACAGAATTTAATCCTTTTTAAATTTCCTCTGATAGCCGTTCTTCCTTATATAAAACTTGAGAAGGAAAAATCTCTCCTGAAAAAAATAATTTATATTATTATTTTATACTGGTCTGAATGGATTCAGTAGTTCATCATCCTTTTATAATAAAAGTAAGGCAGGGAGAGACGAAGTGGCATATTTAAATTAACAAAGCATCAGACTAGGTTAGTATTAAACTTTTTTCTTTTAGAACGTGGCTTTGTTCACCTTCACTTTGCATTACTTGAGTAAGAGCATGGGAGTCTATTTTGCTTTGTAGATTTGTGGAAACACATCGAGTCCCTCAAAATGCCATTTCTGTCATTGTACTACTGCTGGCATTTCTATTTCATGTACTCATTGCTTTACCTCACTGTTGTGGTTTTAAGCCCAGGCATCAACTAAGACCATCCAGGTACTCTCTCCCTCCCATCCCCACCTCCTTGCCTCACAGTGGATTGGAGGGGAAAATTGAGAAAAAAATGAAAACTCTTGGGTTAAGTTAAACACAATTTAATAGAACAACAAAGGAAAAGACAATAGGGATGATGATGATGATGATGATGACAATAAAAATAATACAATATGCAAAACAAGTGATGCGTAAGGAACTTCTCACAGGCCAATGGCCCACACCTAGCCCATCTGTGGGGAGTGATCCCTGAGCGGTGAACCCTGATCCTCAGCCAACTTCATGATTATTTACTAAGCATGACATTACATAGTATTGAATATCTCTATGGCCAGCTTGGGCCAGCTGCCTGGTTATGCTCCCTTCCTATTTCTTGTATAACTGCTCACTAGCAGAGCACGGGAAACTGAAAAAGTCCTTGGTTTCTTAGCAACAACTAAAAGCATCAATGTATTAGCAAGTATTTCTCATACTAACTCTAAAACACAGCAGTTGCTGGGAAGAAATTAACTCTCTCCTAGCCAAGCATAAGCATCACCTGGCAACAACTAGACCAATATGTGTTATCCCACTGCTGGTGGGAGGAGGTAGAGAACTGTTGTCAGGCTTACAGTCGGGGAAGATATGCGGCCTCAGCCAATTAGAATGATCAAGGATCATACTCAACTGTTGTAAAAAATGGTATCCTGCCACAGAGCCAATTTCAACTGGTTCTTCTCATAGCTGGGGGCCTGCAATGCAGTAGGGACCTTCAGCTTGGATTGGGAAGCCAGCCAAGCTAACTTCCCCAGGACTTAGAGCCCTCATCTTATAGATGAATGATTGTGTGTGCTTTGGGTCATCATCCTAAAGGATTGTTCATAAAACTTAGGAATTTTTAAGGCAGTTGTGTAGTAATAATTCCCAAATGACATCTGAACCTGTGGTTTATTTATGTTTCTCAGAGCGCCAAGCAAATTCTCATTACTTTCAGTGATGGATAGTCTGTTTTGTGGGTGCCTCTGCAACATCATTTAGAAACAAATGCACAGAAATATAAATGCTACTTCTAAGCAAAATTGTAAATCCCTGAATATTAAGAGCCAGTTCTTTTTCTTTATCCCTTCCTCCTCTCCTTCTAAAATAAGAATGAAATATAAGTGGATTCTTAAAATCCCAAAGAAAGAATATTAAAGAGGCATCAGAACTCCTTTGGTACTGCAATTAATGGGTACTCTGTGCATTATTTCACAAGTAGTAGCAACAAACTGCACTGAGATTTTCTTCTAATAATGTTTTATATTCTTAACATGGAAATAATTAGATATTTTAAAATAATTATTCATGTTTAAGAAATGGGTACAGGGTACACAGGCTGCTGGTCAGTATTTCTTTGAATACATACTCATATATATTGGCACATTGATGTTTTTTGTCTGCCAAGTTAATTAGAAACGTGGATCGCTTAATTCTGAAATGAGGTTTGGACAGTAGTGATTAAAAATAAAAAGGTACCCGTGGATGAAAACCGTGGTAAGGAAAGATTACAAAGTGCAGATCACATGAACTGGTGCACCAAGGGTATTACTCGCAAGTAAAATCAGCCAAGATTATACTTAGAAAATCATGCATCTCCCCACATGTATTATTACAATGTTCTTAAAGCACAGACTTTCTTATTGTGATCAGGAAGTAAAGAACTGCCCTTGTTTTAATTTCTTTTCTCATCTGAGAATAGAAAATGATTGTCATTAGGGTATTTTTGCCCCCACATTTTCTTAAAATAATCAAAGAATTATACTGAAATTGAAATAAACAAAAAAAAGAAGAAACCTGAAAAAAAACAACCCCAAATTCCCAATATTCATAGTTGAGAGAGAAGATAAAAGATATTAAGCTGATATACCCAACATTAAATAGAAGTACATAAGTAGTATGGGAATTAAGATCAGCCCTGTAAGCAATCTTACAGAAATTCAGGTCTTTGGTAAAATTTCCTTTGTCCTCAATGTAGCACAGATTAAGTCTCTTAATTATTTTTCCATCTTAACATTTTGGGGTCAACTTCCTACATTTTTGAAGCTACCTCACTGGTTTGGTACTTCTTTATAGCAGTATTTATGCCAGTGCTTCTAAAAATGCAATGCTATCATGCCTTCTCTTTAACAGTCAATATATTTTACAATCAAAATGAAAAATGACTGAATGTTGTTAAAATAAAAATCATTAGCTAATCCTTCATGTCGGTATCTCACCAGTTATACATTTGGCATGAAATTATACCTTGGATGTGAAGTACTGTTAGGGCACTCTGCCTAGCTAATAACTGTTTAGTTAAAGTCTAATTGGAATAATTATATTGGATCTAATAAGCCAGGAACTAATGACTTGCAAAACTTATATTAAAATACCACACGTCTTTTTTAATTGTGGATTTCTGTATTCTTTTAGAAACAGTTTCTTCTCTAGAGCATTTTGAATAGTATCACATAACTAACCTGAATAAATGCACATGATAGACTTTTATGAGGGCTTTTTTATTATTATGAGGTCTCTTTTATTGGTTTCCTTCTCCCTTTTCTTTTAACCACAGTCTATTTGCGAGCTTCAGGTAAAGAATTTTATGCAACACTTAAGCAGTGCTGCGTTACTATGAATTCTGATTAACCAAAGGGGTCAACTTTCATTAGAAACTGCATAAAGCTCAGTCCATTAAATTGTTCATTTCTAGCTTGCAGTTATGGCTTACGGTTTTGATTATATTAATTGGTGCACCTGCTAAATTGCCAAACTACACACTTATTTTTAAGAACATACAGGCTCCTTCTTCTGGCACAGAACTAGGGAAGAAACAGTAGAGGAGATGGTAGATTTAAAATTTAATAGGTTAAATTTAGTAGACTAAACCCCCAAATCATTGACATAAATTATTTTGTAAAAAAAATCAGCATATTTTACCAACTATAGTTTGGTGGGTTTTTTTTTTTAAAAAAAAATATATCCGAAGCCATTACTTTGTACATCATAGTTTTGAAATTGCCAACATTTTATTTTGTTGCCTTTGGTCACAGAAGTCAATTCAACTGTTCATAATAGAAAACCCAAAAGAGTATGCTCATATCTTCAACAACTTCTCTAATACCTAAAAAGTTACTAGTTTTCTAAGCCCTGCTCTAGTCTAAAATTGCCTTCACCTCCACTTCATGAGTTGATAGCATGAAGCATACATTATGAGACCCCAGCTATTGTTCTGTCCTGCTTGATATCCTACACAAAATGATAAATGCTTGTATTTTGGATAAGACCTAAAAGATTCTCTGTGTCTCTCATATTTTTTCAGTCAAGGCTCAAATCAGATCAAGTGAAGGGCAGAAATAGAAAATCTTCATGATCCTAGAAGTCACATAAAAATCTCAAGACAGACTCAACTGCTGCAAATAAACTGCTCTGAGACAGCAGAATTGCAAGTGTGTTGCACTTAATGACCTGTATTCACCAATGAGGAAGCAACTACCTTGTGCTTAGCACTATGAAGGATGTGGTATTATTCTCCTGCAACATGTAACTGGGCCACAGATAGTACTATTCCTGGGACCATGCATGGATCAGATGCTGGTGCTGAGTCAGCTCCTGTGGAAAAAGGAACTCCAATTGATTCTTTGTACACAGACAGCAAGCTATTTGAAGGATTAATCTGGACATTAATAGTGAACTACATCTCAGAAACCTTACACTAGGAGGCACCTTTGCCAAAAGGAACAAAAATAGGTGAATTCTTTGATCAGAAAAGCATCAGTCTCACCAGTCATGTATGCTAGACTTCTGTCAGTCAGAGGCACAAAATTGGCCTCACCTCCATTCTAGGAAGGGACAATAATTCAACAGACTGAAGTTGAACGAACCCATGGTACTAATATTAGCAGTGATGTATCAGACAGTAATCTACTTCTATTACTTATGGGCCTCCCATGCCTTGACTTAAACTCCTATGTCTATGAAATAAATTGATGGCAGAAAGTAGTGTGCATATTTTTTTTAGATTTCGTTAGTATTTGTCTCTGTGTTCAGAACAACCATAAAGATATTGTTTGAGAGACAGCAATTACTGGTTCAAAAATGTGCACCATCTTTCAAAGCATTGTTCTTAATGTGCACATCGTTGCTATAAGTTTGCTCTGACTACAGCAGTGTATCAGAAACAGCTCAGTTGTTTTGGTTTTTTTTTTTCCCTCAAGTTGGAAAGAATGATATAAATGTAACATGTTTGGATAGACCTCATTAAAACACATTGATTTTGCAAAGGTGTAAGAAGAGAAGTTTAAATTAGAGCGTATCAGTCTTAGTAGTTTTACTCAAAATTGCAGTTTTGATACTTTTTTTTTAGAATCAATAACTTTGATCTAGGTAAGCAGAATAAGCAGCTTTTTAGAAAGTTAAACAGGGTTGAAAGTCCTAAGGAACATTTTGTATACAGAGAACAAATATCTGTAATTACATTTGGGTGAAACAGCCCAGGAGTTCTGGATTGTTGTAAGAGCAAGAATTCTTGGTAGAAAAAATTAAAACTGGGTTGAAAATTCTCAACATGACAGATTTAAAAATATAGTTCTGTATTAACTTAAAAGCTTTTCATTGATTTTGACAAAATTGTCATAAAATTATGAGAGAAGATTTCACTTCAGCAAGATAGAATATAAAAGTAGAAACAAAAGCCTTATTTTAGGGAAGTTTACTGATTTTAACATATTAATGCACCAGTGGGCCATATTTATTAGATATAACCAATATATTAGGGAAACGAAAAAATAACAGTAACATTGGAACAGAAATGGAAACTAAAATGGTGTTTAACGTTATCCAACTAAGTAATTGTACGTTGTACAAAATATCTCACTGCAAGATAATTCATTCCTTGTTCTTCTTCACCAACTTCTTTTTAAATTATATTTACTTCTATTTAAGATTAAACAAAATCAGGTGTCAGAATTTTGCAGACAATGGATATTGTTAGCTGGCTTCAAGTTAGATGTTGTCAAATATAATAGAGAGCAAATGTATATTTCAGTGAACTACAGAAATACAGATAGGTTCTATCTGATATGTTGCCAAAAGGCTTATTACAACATCGAAGCAGGTGTTCTCTTTTATGAAATTCTGAGAGTGAAAATCTCTTTCTCTGTCAAGTCATGCAACTCCAGTGAAAACAAAGGATTGTTGCATGCCTCTGTTTGTAATAGCCAAATACATGATGTCTAGACTTTTTTTATGTTGGCATTATATGACACTTGGAAAGATTTACAGGCATAGAGGAAGTAAAGCTAGAAAGAATATTTGTTGTTCTTAAAGCCAGGGCTGTTGTTGTGGAATATCTTCAATGTTGCTAGTAAAGGTGATATAACCATTAATGCAGTTACATCAAAACTCTTTTTGATATCATTTCTCAAAGGCAATTTTATGTTGAGGTCAGGAATCTGTAGAGGTCTGTTTAATTTCGAATACATTACTGTCCAGTACTAATAGAAATATAATAGGCCAGTAGCTTTTACTCAAAGGTGTATGTATATACTGTGTGTCCAAGTTCTGTTTCACAGAGCATTTTGAAGATTTCTTGTGTTGATAGAACATAAACAACAGGATATATGTCCTATCCAGATGACATCTCCGTTTTATTCTAGAAGAAAACCTTTATTCTGACCTATAAAAATGTCACTCATGAATTAATCCTGTGCTATGAAATAAACAAAATGCCATCCTTCATGGTAGTGATGATACCAAGCACTATAGCAGGTTTATCATATCATGATAATAAAATCAAAAGGGAACAGAAACATTGAATAAGAGCTTAAAAATGTTCTTTTCCCATTTTAATCACATGGGCATGAAGATATACATTATTTTTTAATTTCTACTCTAATTTTACATGGTCAAAACCTGATTACTTACAGCCAGTGGCAAAAACCAATGATTTTCAGTGAAAAATCAAAATCAATTTTTTGGCTCATACTCCAAAACAACTTTGACTTCATAATATTCTCAGTGTAATAAGCCTCTGACAAATGAAAATATTAACTGTATTTTTTAAAAAAGTCTGATGCTAAGGTTATCATTCTTGTGTATTTCCAACAGAATGAAACTCAGTATCTGCTTCTATTGGACATGGATGTGAAATGAATAACCAAATTTACTTCAAGGTTTTTCAGTTTTGATTCTAAAAGTATTTTAATATCTTCTGAGTTAAATGGACATGAATACATACATATAATTTAATGCATACATGTAGTTCTTTAGATGAAACGGATGTTTTCATACCATGTCTGAATTAGGTCAGAACACATCTAAACAATGCAGCAAAAGCAAATGCCCAGAATGTCATACACAGTCAGTACAAGTATTTAATGAGTGTTACATTAAAAATACCCTACACTCATATGTAGCACTCCATCCCCTACTCAGACAGTGAAAATAAATTGGCAAAATGCAAGAGGAAAAAACAGATTTATTTAAATGACAAATAGCCATTGTCTCTGAAATTCTAAGTAGTGTGAAATGGAGAAGTCACAGCAGATTAAAAAACAAATGGGAAGCAGAAATTCAGATTGCCATTGAAGATAAGAAAGTCCTAAGAGAAGTGCTCGCCCATGCACTTTTAAGCTCTTGATACCTTCTGCCTCACAGCAGACAAATGAATTGCAAGGGCTGACTTCTTCTGGAACACTGCAGCAAAGAACAGATAAAATGAGGTTGTCATCATTCCGCAAGGATAGAGGTTTGAAGAGAATTGGCATAGTTGATAATACTTAAAGACAGTGTCATCACTTAGAAGGCTGGAGTCATGGGCAAATGCCCCAGATTCCTTCTATTTCGCTCCTGAAAAGTAGACCAATTCTAAAATATTTCTGCATTTGAATGTACTTGGTTCATACATTTTTGGCCACAAAACTGTCTGGCTGTACAATTTTATTCTAACCTCTGGAACTATGTCATATTTCCAATATCAGTTGATAAGAAAGATCACATGCATATATCATTCAGATGATATTTGAGGGAACATAGAATGACTGTAGTTTTAAAGAAAAGATCTTGTTTTTAAGCAGAACAGCTGAATCCTCAGCTGAATACCTTTTAGGGTTAGCTGAGAGGAGCTACCTCACTAGCATGTTGTTAGGTAATACTACAATGCTGAGTCAAGAAGCCCTGTATTGACTGAAACTTGAAAACTCCATTATAGTAGTTAACATTATAGAATCATAGAACCACCAGGTTAGAAAAGACCTCTTGGATCAGCGAGTCCAACCATTCCTATCTGCCACTAAACCATGCCCCTGAGCACATCGTCTACTGTCTTTTAAATACCTCCAGGGAAGGTGGCTCATCCACCTCCAGTGCCCAATGACCCTTTCCATTATTTTTTTTTTTTTCTGATATCCAGTCTGAACCTCCCCTGGCACAGCTTGAGGCCATTCCCCCTTGTCCTATCATCTGTCACTTGGGACAAGAGGCCTGCACCCTCCTCTGCATAACCTCCTTTCAGATAGTTGTAGAGAACAATAAGGCCTCCTCTCAGCCTCCTCTTCTCAAGGCTAAACAAACCCAGCTCCCTGAGACGCTCCTCATAAGACTTGTTCTCTAGCCCCTTCACCAGCTTTGTTGCTCTTCTCTGGACACGCTCCAGAGCCTCAACATCCTTTTTGTAGCGAGGGGCTCAGAACTGAACACAGTATTTGAGGTGCAGTCACACCAGTGCCGAGTACAGGGGCAGAATAACCTCCCTGGACCTGCTGGCCACGCTGTTTCTGATACAAGCCAAGATGCCATTGGCCTTCTTGGCCACCTGGGCACACTGCTGGCTCAGGTTCTGTCGGCTGTCAACCAACACCCACAGGTCCTTCTCCTCCAGACATCTTTCTAGCCACTCTTCCACCAGTCTCTAGGGGTCTGCACAGGGTTGTTGTGTCCCAAGTGCAGGACCCAGCATTTGGCCTTGTTAAACCTCATCCCATTGGTCTCAGCCCAGCGGTCCAGCCTGTTCAGATCCCTTTGCAGAGCCTCCCTGCCCTCCAGCAGACTGACACTTCCACCCAGCTTAGTGTCATCTGCAAACTTGCTAAGGGTGCACTCAATGCCTTCATCCAGGTCATTGTTAAAGACATTGAACAGGGCTGGACCCAGCACTGAGCCCTGGGGACACCACTTGTCAGTGGCCTCCAGCTGGAGTTAACTCCATTTCCCACCACTCTCTGGGCCCGGCCATCCAACCAGTTTTCCACCCAGGAGAGTGTGCGCCTGTCCAGTCCAGAGGCTGACAGTTTCCTAAGCAGAATGCTGTGAGAAACTGTGTCAAAGGCTTTACTGAAGTCCAAGAAGACTGCATCCACAGCCTTTCCCACATCCAGTAGGCGGGTCACCTTGTCATAGCAGGTGAACAGGTTACTTTGGCAGGACTTTTCTTTCATGAATCTGTGTTGACTGGAATAATGGAATTATGGAATCATAAGTGCCGCAGTACCGGTACCAAGAGAGTTATAAATCAAACAACAAACAAGTGGATCAAATTACCACTAAAGTTTCCCAAAGTAGTCTTGGAAATCTTTTCAAAGTTCAAAAGCCTACCATAAATTTTGTGTAACATTTCCATCAGTAATTGCTAAATTGTTCTCTAAGAAATAACTTGTTGAATGAGAGCAGTGGGTTGTCACAATAGTCTCGCAGGTTTATTCATATCACTACAAATTAGCCTTCTTTAGCTACTTATTCAGAACTGACCTTTAACCACCAGACTGGTATTCCTAAGCCTAGGAGTGAATACTTCATCATCTGGTGAATTCCACTAAACCACTAAAACTCTAAAGACATCAATCTCGAAGTTGGTTTTAGTATGCCTTCAAATATTACTCCTCAGATTTTTTGCTTTATAATGAACACCACCAAAGTTTGACATTAAAAATAGTGCTTATTTACCCAAGCATAACCATGCACTTTTCTTTTCTCTTTTGACATACTATACTTTTCTTTTAACATTTGTTTTTAGCCTCCTTGTCAGCCCCCTTCACCTGCCTTGCTAATATACACCCAAGAGCCAGAAGTAAGGCCACTTTGAATGTCTCCCTCTTTTTTGGACTGTCTGGATAATTCCCAAACAAACATTTAACATAGCAGCAGAAAAGGAGATGTGGGAGTTAGACTGTGTAATTAAAGACTTGTATATACACAAAAAGAAGGAGAGAGGCATGGTGCCAGGCAGGTGAACCCCAACAGCCCCTCTCAGATGTGAACTCTGGGTTTTCCCAAAACTGTCCCAGCAGAGTCTCAGATTGTGTCAAGGTGGGACATCCAGCACCATGAACCAATACAATTTCTCTGAAGATCACATTTCTAGCTGAGGGGGATCACTAACCAGGAATATGGGGCACGTTATGAGATGCAGGGGAATAGCCTTTTTAAGATTTCACGGAACATTATAGGGTATTTAGGGGAGGAACCAGAGGTGGAAAAAGGGAGTGATCAAGGTGGTTTTGGGAGGAACAAGACTGGAAAAATAGAGGAATAGGAGGATAAAAGGAGCTGGTCACAAGCAAACAGGTGCCTGGTCAGTACACATCTGTCCACACCATGCAGTCAACACAGTCTTTGCTGCCATCTTATTTTATGCCATTTCTAACTCATGTATGTTTATGAGGGTTTTAGTACCAGCACCTGGGATGACTGCAGGTGTGTAAGCAAGTGTGAGGAGTCTACAATGGCAGCTGAAACAGGTCTTATGTGTCCAGGTGCCAGCAACTCTGAAGATTCAGATCCAGGCGCAGCTAATGTGCATGTTGAGTATCTTACCCAGGTGCAGGGGGGAACCACATTAGGTATGCACAGGTATCTATGCGCACCTGTGTACATGTATCTTTCCCACTAATGGACCTTCCTTGTAATCAGCCATTGAGGGGAATAGGATCATAGAATCATAGAACTAGAGAATCATAGAATCACTAGGTTGGAAAGGATCCACTGGATCATCAAGTCCAACCATTCCTATCAAACACTAAACCCCTCAGCATCTCATCCACCCGTCTTTTAAACACCTCCATGGAAGGTGACTCAACCACATCCCTGGGCAGCCTGTTCCAGTGCCCAATGACCCTTTCTGTGAATTTTTTTTTCCTGATGTCAAGCCTGAACCTCCTCTGGCAGAGCCTGAGGCCATTCCCTCTTGTCCTGTCCTCTGTCACTTGGGAGAAGAGGCCAGCACCCTCCTCTCCACAACCTCCTTTCAGAGAGTTGTAGAGAGCAATGAGGTCTCCCCCAAGCCTCCTCTTCTCAAGGCTAAACAACCTAATCTCTCTCAGCCGCTCCTCGTAAGTTTTGTTCTCCAGCTCCTTCACCAGCTTCGTTGCTTTTCTCAGGACACGCTCCAGAGCCTCGACATCCTTCTCGTGGCAAGGGGCTCAGAAATGAATCACAGAATCACAGAATCACAGAATAACCATGTTGGAAGAGACCCACCGGATCATCGAGTCAAACCATTCCTATCAAACACTAAACCATGCCCCTTAGCACCTCGTCCACCTGTGCCTTAAACACCTCCAGGGAAGGTGAATCAACCACCTCCCTGGGTAGCCTGTTCCAGTGCCCAATGACCCTTTTTGTAAAAAATTTTTTCCTAATGTCCAGCCTAAATCTCTCCTGGCGGAGCTTGAGGCCATTCCCTCTTGTCCTCTCCCCTGTCACTTGGGAGAAGAGGCCATTACCCTCCTCTCTACAACCTCCTTTCAGGTAGTTGTAGAGAGCAATGAGGTCTCCCCTCAGCCTCCTCTTCTCCAGGCTAAACAACCCCAGCTCTCTCAGCCATTCCTCATAAGGCCTGTTCTCCAGCCCTTTCACCAGCTTTGTTGCTCTTCTCTGGACTCTCTCCAGAGCCTCAACATCCTTCTTATGGTGAGGGGCCCAGAACTGAACACAGTATTCGAGGAGCGGTCTCACCAGTGCCGAGTACAGAGGGAGGATAACCTCCCTGGACCTGCTGGTCACGCCGTTTCTGATACAAGCCAAGATGCCATTGGCCTTCTTGGCCACCTGAGCACACTGCTGGCTTGTCAGCCAAAACCCCCAGGTCCTTCTCCTCCAGGCAGGTTTCCAGCCAGACTTCTCCTAGTCTGTAGCACTGCGCAGGGTTGTTGTGCCCCAAGTGCAGGACTCGGCATTTGGCCTTGTTAAACCTCATCCCATTGGTCTCTGCCCTGTGGTCCAGCCTGTTCAGATCCCTTTGCAGAGCCTCCCTACCCTCCAGCAGATCAACACTTCCACCCAGCTTAATATCGTCTGCAAACTTGCTAAGGGTGCGCTCAATGCCTTCATCCAGGTCATTGTTAAAGACATTGAACAGGGCTGGACCCAGCACTGAGCCCTGGGGACACCACTTGTGACTGGCCTCCAGCTGGATTTCACACCATTTACCACCACTCTCTGGGCCCGGCCATCCAACCAGTTTTCCACCCAGGGGAGTGTGCGCCTGTCCAGGCCAGAGGCTGACAGTTTCTCAAGCAGAATGCTGTGAGAAACTGTGTCAAAGGCTTTACTGAAGTCCAAGAAGACTGCTTCCACAGGCTTTCCCTTGTTGAGTAGGTGAGTCACTTTAAATGAGGATGAGGCCATTAGTGTAATTTGAGCTGCTGTGTGTGCAAAGTGTATCTGTGACACATTCATATGTCTGACCTGTGTTTAGAGATGTGTATATGTGGTAAATGATTGTGTTTGAATATTTGCCTTGCTTGGCTTTGCTGCTTCTTGGACCCAGAGCAGGGAGCTGCAGCAGCTTCACCTCTATCAGGCCATGAGATTCAGTAACTCCCTAACATGGAGGGGTCATTGGAAATGCTAGCAGGTGTGAAAAGCACACTAGAATCATTATGAATTAATATAGATTGACGTCCACAGATACAAACTGAGAAGAAAAAAATTCTAAAATTGAATATCCAATTATTTTCTATCATAGTATACCAGACTTCTAGGTCTTACTCTTCCAAATGTTTAATTTCCTCATATGAACAATGGAAAAATGAGCATTTGTAAGCCAGGTGGACTCAGACCTAAAAGAAAATAGTAGGTCATCCTGGAAAACTGTAGAAGGAAACCCCATGCTTCTATTTGGTTCAAAGAAAGATATTTAAGTGAAAAACTTTGGGGCAAGTGTTCATCATAATCAAATGGATCAGTCTCTAGATTTGAGATACGGAAGTCTTACATCAAAAAAGCGACATCTGTAGATAGAAGACTGCGTGGGGTCCAGTGATGTTCTTTATGAAGCAAAAAAGTCACTGAAAAGTGCCCTGCTTTCAATCAGCAGGAAGGAATGGGGAGTTCAGCAAGAGACTGGCTGAAGCCTGGCTACTGCACAGAGGACAGGGAAGGGAGGAGTTACTCAGGATTGCTACTAGCAGGCAAGGAGTTAAGCACTCCTTCGAGAGGATGATACATTCCAGCCACTCAACAGCTTCTTCACAATAAAAGAAGAAAGAAGACATTAAATTAATGTCATTTGGGAAAACAGATACTACGACATCCTACCTCTATCCTTCTCCTTCTTTGCAGTCTCCCTCAAAAACAGGGTTGTTTTTTTCATCATTCACTGTTTGTGAGGAGGCAGCAAAGATTACTGAGCAAGCAATTTGGTCTAGTTTACCCAAATTTTGGGACAGAACTCAGGTCAGTGTTCAATTATGGCACTTTGAAGCTGGCTTCTACTGCTAATCAGAGCATAGTAAATGGACTACACATATGCATGAATAACATCTGCATATGTGCACATATATATCTAATTCAAGACAGATAGCCACCCTTAGGAAGAAAGACACATTACACACACTCTGTGTATATACACATACATATTTAAAATAAATGAGTTCTGTTTTATTAAATTCTTATTTTGAAAATAATATATTAATTCAAAAAGACAGTTACTTATGAAAGACTCATGACAATACTTCAGCTTCTGTTTTCAGAACATACAATATTTGCTTATGTTTCAGTTGTCCCTGAACACCTAATTAAGATAATGTTTCCTTTTTGCTCAGTATGGTAATCTTTCTAACAGAAGTGAAGAGGAATTCTATCTCTAAGGCAACTGGTCTTGTCCAAGAAGTGAAAATAGCAGGCGTTTATTATGGACTGGATTTTAAAAATGTCAACATCAGCCAGTTAAGCTGTGTATATTATGAAGGTAACAAGTAGCAAATAGAATGCTGAATTTCTATTCTGGAAAGAATTCCAGGATTTTGAAAATATTTTAGTTTGTAAGAAAAACTGTAAGTGACAGAACTCCTTGTAGACAGAAAATTTCCTTCAGGAGAAAAAAAGCCGTATGCATTCTAGTTTAGCTTTTCTAAAAATTAAACAAAGCCTGACCCAGCTGAGAGTAGTCAGCCTCTAGCTGTGTTAAAAACCTAGCAAAGTATTGAAGAAGAAACATAAGAATGTTTATATGCTTAAGAACATTATTTCATGATATTAAAACTGAGGTTCTTTTGTACTGGATCATACCACAGGGACATAAGTTTTAATATTCAACTTCCAACAGCTGGCATCTGCTTCTTTAGAGAAAGAGGAGCAAATATAGTTCTCCTAATTATCGGAATCATTTTTCTTCTTACTTCATAAACTACGCCTCTCTCCTGGGTCTTTTTTATACTGATCTCAGTTTCTAGGAGTTGTCTGCAAATCATTACCAAAATCTGGTCCTTTTATTCAAGCCTTGTTCCTTCTCTTTCTTTGAGAACTAAACATAACAGATGAGCATATTTAATGCTGCAGCTATGCCAGATTTATATGTTTTCGTCAACAAACACATCCCATTGGATGTCTGCTAATAATGCTTAGATATTCCTTTAAAACTGCCTTTCTCACCTTTGTCTCGTAAGTCTCATATTTTTTCTACTTATTGCTTCATTTGCTTACAAGTTTCGGACTCTAAGCATCAGCTATGTGCTGCATTGTAGAACATCACTAATCCTAGAAGATCCCTGTTAAAACAAACCACCTGCATTGCTGTCCATAGACATTTATTAAGGTTCCAGTTTTCCTTTAATGTAAGTCCTTGCATGCATCAAACATCTTTATTGTCACCACCACAGCTGCAGCATTACTTGCCTAATCACTCACTAAAACCACATAGCTTCTGAGTAGTATTCTGGATGCCTTCTGTGGGGTGAAACAATGTCTGGTACGCTTATGAATGTTACAAAGTCATTCATGGTAGCATGCAGCAATGTGGTTATCACAGAATCAAACAGGATCACAGAATCACTAGGTTGGAAAAGACCCATAGGATCATTGAGTCCAACCATTCCTATCAATCACTAAACCATGCCCCTCAGTATCTCATCCACCCATCTTTTAAATTCCTCCAGGGACGGTGACTCAACCACCTCCCTGGGCAGCCTGTTCCAGTGCCCAATGACACTTTCTGTGACAATTTTTTTTCTGATGTCAATCCTGAACCTCCCCTGGTGAAGGCTTGATGCCATTCCCTCTTGTCCTGTCCCCTGTCACTTGGGAGAAGAGGCCAGCTCCCTCCTCTCTACAACCTCCTTTCAGGTAGTTATAGAGAGCAATGAGGTCTCCCCTCAGCCTCCTCTTCTCCAGGCTAAACAACCCCAACTCTCTCAGAAACTCTACATAAGGCTTGTTTTCCAGCCCCTTCACCAGCTTCATCGCTCTTCTCTGGACACACTCCAGAGCCTCAACATCCTTCTTGTGGTTAGGGGTTATGTCCTCAGACTGTACTTATAGCTGATCACGAAATACTTCCAACAAAACCAGATTTGGAAAGGAAGCTTTTGGAGGAAGGACAGTCTTTTAGTACGAATTTGTGCAGTGTCTTTGCTCCTGCCAGTCCCAAGGTCCTGTTGTACTCAATATAACTGATGGCACTTTGAGTATATAAGTATAAATCCACCGAATTTAAAATGTTACCTTTCCATTATCTTGATCCATCTGTTACCAAGCAATTAGAGACTAGAATATTCTCTTTATCTACAGCTTTAATCATCTATCATGCACTCAGAAAAATGTTATATTAGGAGTAATTTCTGGATGAAAAATCAGACCTTAAGCCATAGCTAGCATAAATGAATAAAAGAAAATTTTTTTTAATCAAAATCTCAACACATCCAGAATCTCAAACACGTTGTGAGAACTGGCAGGAGGGCTAGTGAAAAAAATGATTAATATTATGAATTTTCAACAATAGCATTGAGATTATAAAAGGCAAAGTGAAATATTTTACAAAACCTAAAGGAAGACATCAGGAGCGCAAAAAGGATTTGGCTAAACAAGTATAACAGCAATACTGACTGATTTAAAATTTGGAAACTAAACATTGGATACTAATAAGAGTACATGTTGAACTGGCGTTTTGAATTGGCAGAGATTCAGTGTTTTGCACATTAGCTATTTTTCCCTGGAGCAGTTATAAAATCTTAGGTACAAAACTGATATGATTAATCTACTATGAGAAGTTTGATTATCAAATTATCATAATCTGCACTGATTTTAAATTACAGAGGATACTGCTGTTGATGAAAAAATTACAGTACATACAATGGCTGCACATGTGGCTACTCTAATGCATACAGTGAATTCTTCTAATGGTGTAACTGGGAGCAATAGAGGCAGTAGTTTAAACTTCTCATAGACTTTCATTGATACCGGAATCAAGTTAAAATAAATTCTTCATATAAGTTATCAGACGCTCTCTCAGATGGGCAAATTTAGTAACAAATGAAAAATTCCTCACCAGAATGAAAAATCATGAAAAAAAAAAAAAGCACATTTAATTCTTTACAATAAATTTTAACAAGGCAGTAGGAGGTGCTCATCCCAGTCCTGGTTACTGTGAGACACAGACTTTTCCATGCAGAAGTCACTGGATTGCCTCACCACCTTTCTACCCCAAAAGGACACAGTAAGCATGGCATACGTTCACAGGGGATTATGCAGCTATCATGCAGCTTCCTCATAACTGCTTCTGGCTTCTGTACTCTACAAATTATATGATTCAGAATTATTTTAGGCTGCCAAGAGTTAAATTCAATTCTGTGTTGGACTTACTTCATTTAACTAGATTTAAAAATGTTATGGACCCTCCCTTCTTCTTCAGTCAGGTAGTTTTGCCCTTGAGATATCCACACTGCTAGTACTTCTGGCAGACCAGAAGCAAGACATTTTTAGCACATATTCTGACAATTTTATGTAAAACAACTTGTTTACCTCAACCAGAATCATATCTGAATTCATGTATTTTACAATTCAAGATCTGTGCAAGAATAGTGCTTTGTTAAATAACATCTTGTGCCACATTTTAAATGAATTTAAATACGTAGCTATATATTTAACACATTAATTTAATTTGGAATTGAGTTTTGAAATGTTCTGGAAAACCTATTGAAGAACTAAATATTTTTTAATGAAAATATTGCAGCTGTTATCACCTAGATATTTCCCTACAAATATTTTTTAGCAATACTTTACCTGAATGTCTATGCATGGTGTCCAGAGGATATAAAGGACTTTCTTTCCCCTTCATCTTTTTTAAATAAATGTTGACGACTCAGGGGATCATTTTCACTTGTTGCCTCAGTATTTGGTGCTGATGGTATTTCTGTTGCCTACAGTTACAGTAAAGGTTTGCTCCTTAATTTATGTCAGTAAATAAACCTCCCCTAAAGTCAAAGCAGTTAAAGATAATTTTATATCATCTGAGAAGGCTCAGATGACAAGTGATAGATTCTGTATTCTTCATTCCAGTCTTTGTTTCAGTGATGTAAGCAAGTTTCAACGCTCCTTAAAAATTGCTGCTATAGTTCCAGGACCCAGCTTTATTCTGCTCCGGATAACAGAGAATAGGATACAACACATAACAGCTTTGACAAAGACTTGTCTTGCAATTAACATCATAGAAAGTGGGTCCTCTTACTGGTCATACCATTTCCAACCCTACATTTTTTAAATTATTTAGGTATATTCATAAATTATGTAGTGAGACTACAAATTCTGCTATATAACTGTGTTGGAAATATTGGGTGAAACATGCAAAATTGATTCCCAAAGTATAGCAAAGATTTTGCTCATGAACGCATTCGCTCCTTGAAGAATGAAGGAAGGCGAGAAAAACCTGGTACATTAAGTTGTCTTGCAACCAAAAGAAGAAATATCTCCTTTCAACCTGATGGCTAGACAGAGCAAGGGAAATGAATTAGATGTGCGTTTCACTATGTCTTCAGACTTATAGCAAGAGTTTTGTTTAAAATGCATGCCTTTGATCTGAAATACAGGCAGAGAAAGTGTTGTATCGGAACAGACATGATATATACTGCTAAACAACTGCTAATCTAATTTTTTTTTTTTTTACTTTTGACTGCTTGCTATTACAATTTGAAGAAAATTCACTGGAGGCAAGAAACAAGTACAACAACAACAAAAAGCATATGCTTGGTCACTTTTAGACTCTTTACCAACGCAAACATTATGTACATATTCACTGTCAAATTTGACTGTCTTCCAGATCTGATGCTGATGATACGCAAAGTCAGTTAAACTGTAGAAGGTGTATTTTTACCTATTTTCCATGTAACTCCCAACTTTTCTGGTCTGCATTATTGGTTGTTCACGAAGACTAAAAATTCCGCTTACACATTTACTATTCCACTGAAAAAAGCCTTTTAGGGGTCATGTTGGATTACCTTAATCACAGCTGAAATGGTACAGAGAACTTTATATGAAATTTCAACAAGCAAATATTTTACTCTGCATAAGCCCTTTGATCCTGTAACTCAAACTTAGTGGTTTTACTCTTCTTTTTTTTTTTGTTGCTCCTGGATTACAATCCTGCAGCAGTGTGGTTACCTAATGAATGCAGACTCTGTTCAAATAAATATATTTCCTACAGACTCCTCAATGCCTTGAGGAATTATCTAGGGAAACAGAGCCTCACATGAGCAAACTGGGAAGGGAATAGCAAGGAGAAAGAAAATGGTAAAATATTTAAAAGGTTTGTTTTCTTTCTAGAGAATATTTGCTACTTTGCAGTATTTTTAATTACAGTTCTTTTAATTTGTAACTGGGCTTTACTCACTATCAGTTCACCACATCATTGTATTAATATTTGAAAATTCTTCCTTGCTCCTATTTAGCTATAACTGAATTCTTAAGCACAGGAGTCAAGTTTGTTCTGCAGATGTGGTTCACATTTCACCACAGCACTGTCTCAATCCCAGTAATGCTCTGCACATGGCCATTCATTGCATCTCATGTGATAGTTTAAGGATTACTCCAATTTACTCTGGCATCAATGACAGCCTGCAATGAAATGTAGCCTAAAAAGCAAACATTGTGGTCATATATTTTTCTTTAGTCAACTTTTCTTTACCTTTGCTGAAGTAGGATTGAGAAATTTAGAGGGGTTAAGGTCTCATCATCAATTTTGCTTTGAGGAAAGTGCCTTTTCTTTGTGATGTTGTTTCCTGAGGGGATTAAATAAATGTAGTAGCCAGACTACTCTAACAACGTGCTCCCAGCACTCTTTGCTATTTCAGAGGTGTTAACAAAAACAGGACTGAGCTTTGAAAGAAATTCTTAGCCAGGTATTTCTTTAAGAAGCAAAGATAAAAAGGTTAAAAAAGTAATATAAGTATGTTTTTGTTGTAATTATGTGAACAGTGTTCCAAACATAAAATAAGAGCAAGCAGGGCGAATCATTTACTGTAATAATGAAAGACTTTTAAAAATTATTCATGTAAACATGAGACAAAATGACAAATTTATTCTAAGGGACAGTCAAAAGTTAAAAAATTGTTTTATTAAAGAAGCAAACTGTGAAAATTTCAGTTTAAACAGTTCTCTGTAAAGAGAAAAACAATGTGAAAGTGAAATTGATTAAAAAATATAAATAAGTACTTCAGTGAGTTGGACAGAGAAAATAGGTAGCTGAAGGAAAAAAAAAATACTGTTCTCAACTTAAGAGGCAGCTGGAGCTGCCTCATGTCATCAAGCAGTGACCCCTACTTAGAGACCCAAGAGGTACAGACCTTCATAGCTCCCCCTGGGACTGGGGCTCTGCTGTGTCTTCTTATATTGGGTCTAAGAGTCTACCAGCAGAAGGATGGACCCGTTCCCATGTGATGGAAACTTGCAGTCATGTATGAAGTTCTATACACCCATGAGCCAAAAGAATTAGCTACTGAGAGAAAAAAAACATGGGTGCAAACACATATGGTGGCAGTGCATCAAACCTTCACTAAGGTTCTGTTCTGATCCAGAACATTTTTCTCCTCATATTTTGGCGGTACGAACAAATACAAATGACTTGAGCCAGCCATACAGACAACTTTCACTCTGCTTCCAGTTCAGTTGCGACAGCTAGCAAGTGGCGGGAGAGAGGAATCATGACTGTGTAGCATCTATTATTCTTGCTGATTTTTTTCTCCAACTTGGGTGGGTTATGATGAAGTGGCCTGGGAAGTCCACTTATTTCCTTGCCCATGAACTGTGGCAGCAAAGTTCTGTGCAAAAAGTAAGGTGTATGCTACTTGTCCCAGTGTTTATACGTAAGATTAAAAACTAGCAGTTTGCTTGGGGAGAAATAAAAAAGGAAAACTGGAAAGAATAATAAAAAGACACTAAGTCACTAAATAAAAAGGGAACAAAACAGGTTTTTAAAATGCTGTCCTCTGAAGCATGTAGGTGCTCAATTGTTGGATTTTTTAATTTTTTTTTTAAATTAGAGGACAATGACAGTTCTTACGTAGCTAGCTCAGTAAGAGGAATAGGAACAGATTGCTACCTGTGTTATCAACAATAAACTCTCCTGATCAACTTGTTAAATTACAAGGTGAAAGTAATCATTGCAGAACACATTACTGGTCTGGAACTGAGAATAATACTTTGTAGTGAAAAATAAGAAAAAAAACCAACCAAAAAACCCAAGAACAGAAACAGAAAAGTCAAGTGAAAAAAACTCCTTAAGTGGTATGAAGGGGGTGTGCAGTTATCTTGGTTTTGGGGTGAGTTTTTGATATATCTTTCTCTTCCACATGCTGCCTCTGAAGTCTGAGCTCTCCTTGACTCTTTTCTCTCTTGTTCTGTTGCTCTGCATGCTGTCCTGACCCACATAGCTGCTCACCTGTGGTAATTTCTGAGGCCTCACTCAGTGTGGGTGAAAGTCTTTGGAAGAGCCTCAAATAACTCCTTTATTTTTGTGCAAACTTTGCTTTACAATAAGATTGACTGAAAACAAAACAGTTAGGATAGTTTTCAAACACAGTAGAATTAATTTCCGGGTTTTTTTTTGTGTGTGTGTACTGGGTATAAATAAGCTGCTATTGCACAAGGATACACGGGGTTTAGTTTTGGGAGTACTTTTGTTATTATTTTGTCTTTTAATCAAATGAATTCCTTTTAATAACTGTAAAAACCCAAATGCTTCCCTTTAATTAATTTTATTTTACTTAATAAAATCATAAAATAACACTATTGCAGAATCATAGAATGGTATGGCTTGGAAGGGACTTTTGAAGATCATCTACTCCAAACCTCCTGCCATGAGCAGATACATCTTTCCCTAGATCAGGTTACTCAAAGGACAGTCCAGCCTAACCTTAAACATCTCCCATTGTTTACAACTTCTTTGGGAAACCTGTTCCAGTGTTTCACCACTCTAATTGTAAAAAATATTCTTACTTATGTACAACCTAAATCTATCTTCTTTCATCTTAAAAGTGTTGCCCCTTGTCTTTTCACTACAGGCCTTTGTAAAAAGTCTGTCATTCTAATAAGCACCTTTTATATATTGAAAGGCAACAATTATATGTTCCTGGAGTCGTCTTTTCTCCAGGCTGAACAACTGCAACTCTCTAAACCTTTCTTCATGGGAGAGGTGTTCCAGCCCTTCAAGGTCATTCCCAGGGCGAAAATCAAAAGCAATATTTGTTCTGGCTCCAGCAAACATGAACAGACCAAAATACTCGGGTGTACAGCTGGGACTGTAGACTTCAGACTGCAGCAGCCGGACTTCAGACTGCAGCAGCTCCGGGGCCCGAGCCCAGCCCGGCTCCTGCACTGCCCTGCGCTGAACCTGGCACAACGAGGCAGTCTTCAGACTAAATGCTTAAGGCAAAGAAAGAAGCGCATCGGGCTTTACACCACTCTACCAGGTCCACATCTTTCTTATGCTGGGGACCTCAAAACTGGACGTAATACTCCAAGTGGAGTCTCATCAGGGTAGAGCAGAGGGAGAGAATCATCTTCCTTAACCCACTTGCAGCACTTCTTTTTATATGTGCTTTGGGTTGGAAGTACACATTGCCAACTATTAGCCAATATTTGTCCAGCAATATCCCCAAGTCCTTCGCAGAGCTGCTGCTGCTCTCAATCCATTCATACCCCAGTCAGAATTGATAATTTCTTAAATAAACATCTCTGGCCACTGTGAGGAAAATTTATTTTAATTTCTGAATTCTGGATCAGAAAACTTAATATGGGTAGCTGACAGATTAGGAATATTAATCTCAAAAAAAGAAGGCTTTTATTTTTTTTGATGTAATGCAATTTCACTTTCCTGTCGGGTCAGAGAAATAACGAACAGCGCATAAAGCTAAACCTGTCCATGTCCTTGCAGGATTTTTGAGAGAAAGATGCGATAGTACAATATCAAAGAACTCTGCTTGCTCCTTTGACATGCTCTTAAGTTTGTGTTTTCCTCAAAATACAGGGAAATGCTTGGAGAATGTAATTCTCTGTTTTATTAATGTAAAATCTGAGTTCACAACAGTTTAGGAGAAGGTGGAAAATAGCATAATTCTCAACATTTTGACAGGACTTGTTTAGCTCATTTCTTCACATTTTGAAAAGGAAAATCATGCTTTCCTTTCAAAATTGCCTTTGTCACAGTTTCCATGACTGACATCTACTGCTAATGTCTCTATATACATTTAGCAGAACTGCAGCAGAACCATTTATATGTGATTTGATTTCCCTGGTTATCCAGGTCTTAAAGGCTATGTACATGAGGCTATCCCAGGCCAGCTTATAGCTGAAATGTTGATTAGTCATTCTTTACTCTTTTTAAAAAATTTCTTTAATTTCTTTCTGTTATAGTTTAACTGCCCTAGTATTAGCATCTGAAATACGCTTCCAATATACAGTAATGTAAAAAAATGTAGTAAGACAAGGCCGCAGTAATGTTTCAAATTGCTTCACAGAATCATGTCATTTTTATTTTATTGGTTTATTCTTTTGTTAACTTAAACATAAGAAGTAAGACTTCTCTTTATACAGTGTAGGTGCGTTTACAGTTATAGGCAAGATCACTTGTACTATAAAATATTATTCTGCTACAAAACGAAAACAATTTTCAGGACAATTTTCAGTTTTCATCACTGTACCGAAGGAAACAATCATTCATATTACATTTAACTGGTTATAGTATTCTTTAAAACTACATGCAAATTTCAAGAGCTAGTCGTGGAAAACACATCAGTCCTCTGTTTGCTTAGATCCAGTTCATGCTCTCGAGTCTCATATTCAGATTTATTCATAGTGGACAGACTGGTTAACATAATCTATACAAATAATTCAAAGAATACTGATTTCAAGTAATCATGAGCTGGGATTTCTGATCCATGGAAAACTTTACCTCATCAGCCTTTGATATGACATTTTCTCCTGTTCACCTGATGACCTTGAAGTAAAGACATCAACTAACTACCTCCCATATTTGTTTTACCCTGACAAATTTTAACATGCATTGGTACTTTTGCACAAATAACGAGAATGACAAAGTATGTAGAAGAAAGGGAAAAAAAAGCAAATGTGTTAGAAGAGAAGAAATTGGAGTGATTCAGAGTAGAAACAATTAAAAACTGAACAAGAACATGTAAATACCTCACAGAAATATACTGTGTAAGCATATAGCTGCTTAGTCATAAAGCTACTATCAACAATTAAATTTAGTTATTTTTGACACTGAGATGTCAACTGTTGGTAAAGGAGAAAGAAAGAAGACATGCAGGAATGCTCTACACAGGATATGCAAACAGGAGTTCAGAAGGCGCTCAGAGAGGTCATCACAGTTCGCATGACAGTTCATGCAGAAGGCACATGAGAAGGTTCATCCACCCTGCTTGTAGGCCCACAGCACAGGGAAGTGCTCTAGATCTCTACCAGGATGATGGGTCCTTACCTTAAAGTTAAAACCAATGTTTCTACAGAGAAAGCCCCTGAGTTGTCTAATATTTCCATCAAGACGGAACAGGTAAGGAAGGATACTTCAGTACAGGTGGTAGGGTACAAGTGCCTTCTCCTTCCAGAGAAAAGGTGAGTACCTGCAAAAGATGTGCAAAGTTGATGATCTGTTGCATCATGTGGCCAGGCTGCAGGAAACAGTTTAAAAGGCTGTGCAATGTTAAAGGGGCTGAGATGGAGATAGGTAAGTGGTTTCAGAACTACGCTCCTGTGGTAGGCATCACAGAGACTGAGGCACCTTGGAACCTGATTGCACATAAAAGCAGGGCTCTGCTTCAGTCTCCACCCTCCAGCATGACAACGAAAGCAAGATATGAAGCTTCAACAGCTGTACACATCTACAGGCAAGATCTGCAAGGAAATACTGTACCAGCAGCACAGAGTGGATGCTGCAAAATGAAGCAATAAGCACTTGTAGTGGAAGACTCTCTGATAAGGGTCGCTGAGGTGCTCATCTGCTGGCCTTCCAAGGAGTCACAAGAAGTATGCTGCCTTCTGAGAGCTAAGGTCCAAATGTTGCTGAGAGGGT
The DNA here is from genome assembly GCF_032191515.1 of Phaenicophaeus curvirostris. NCBI lineage: Eukaryota > Metazoa > Chordata > Aves > Cuculiformes > Cuculidae > Phaenicophaeus > Phaenicophaeus curvirostris. Next base: position 26,389,855 of record NC_091394.1, on the reverse strand, counting down.
GCCACAACTTGCCAAGTGCAGAGACTAATATCCATTGATACTCTTTCATGTGGGCGCAAATGACATTGCAAGCCAGAACCTGGGCAGAATCAAATTTGCTACTCTCAAAGCAAGAACATTTGTTTTGTAAAATCTTGGTTTAGTAATAGACCTAGATATCACAGTATTGCGGAGTTTGGGATACTGCTGAGCACTCTAAAGGTTAGTACTAAGACAAAGGGTTTAGTTTTCAGAAGAGCAAACTTCAGCTCTCACACATCTCATTTGGAAGGGATTTTGTGGGAAACTTCCGTGTAGGATAAAGGAGCTATTGAGTGCTGGGAGTTTTTCAAGAATGTTCTTCTGGAAGCACAAAAACAGTTCAGGCCCTTTCAAGGTAAGGGAAATAAGCTGAGCAAGAAACTCCCTTGGCTTAACTGCAAACATCTGAGTCTGAAGTGTACCAGAGATGGAAAAGCAGATGAATACCCATTGAGAGCTACAAGGACATTGCCAGAGCATACAGAGATGCAGCTAGGAAAACAAAAGCTCAGCTCTGAGTGAAATTGCCCAGAAATGTCAGAGACTACAAGAAAGGGATCTTCAGGTACGCAGATAGCAATAAGAGACAGAAGAAAAGTATTAGCCCACTATTAAATAGGAGAGGTGAATTAGTCACCAAGTACACTGAAAAGGCAGAGGCTCTCAACACCTTCTTCAACTCTACCTTTAGCAGCAATTCTAAGCCCAAGGCCTTGGCAACAAACCCCCAGGTTGATGAAAACACAGATCCACTGCCAGTGACAGATGTATTGGTATGGAAACTGTTATAGGAGTTTGACTCCTTCACGCCCATGGGACCTGACAATATCTACCTGAGTGTTAAGAGAGCTGGGTGACGCTATTGTGAGACCACTCTCCATAATCTATAAGAGGCTGTGGAGATCAGGAGACATCCCAGAAGACTGGAAGGAGGCTAACATCACCCCTATCTACATGAAGGGCTTAAAAGAGGATCAAGGACATTATCGGCCCATCAGTCTTTCTTCAGGGCCCGGGAAAGTTATGGAGCAAATCCTCCTAGGGGCTGTCACAGACAAATGAAGCACATGATTGGGAAAAGCCAGCACAGATTCCCCAAGGGAAAATTGTTCTTCACAAACCTGATTGCCTTCTGCTGAAAGTAACCTGCTTAGTTTATGTGGGATGAGTGGTGGACATAGTGTACTTATATTTCTCAAAGGTTTTTGATAAGGTTTTCTACAGCCTTTTAGAAAAACTGATGTACTACTGTCTAGACCAGTGATCTGACCAATGAGTGGGGAGCTGGCTGACAGGCCGCACCCAGAGGTTAGTGGTAAAAGGCTCCTTTTCAAACTGGTATCCTGTCACAAGTGGGGTCCCCCAGGGATCAATATTGGATGCAAGGTTGTTTAATATCCATGTAAGTAATCTGGATGATGAGATCAAGTGTACTCTGATGAAGTTTGCTGATGATACTAAACTAGGTGGGGAAACAGACACTTCAGAAGAGAGAGCCAACCTGCAGGAAGACCTTGATAAGCTGGAAGAGTGGGCTAAAAATAACCTTACGAAATTCAACAAGGACAAGTTTAAGTTCTTACACTGGGGAACACACAATCCAGGAGTACAGCATAGGCTGGGATCTACCTGGCTGGGCAGCAGCTCTGTGGAAAGAGGCCTAAGGGTTTTGGTGGACAACCACCTCAACACAAATGAACAGTGTGCTGCTGCAGTAAGGAAAGCCAGCAGAGTGATGTGTTGCATCAACAATAGAGATAAAGAAGAATTACCCCACTCTATTCAGCAATTGTCATGACACACCTGGAACACTGTGTTCAGTTTTGGTCCCTGCTATACAAAAAAGATGTGGACAGTCTGGAGAAGGTCCAGAGAAGGTCTACAAAGATGATCAAAGGAAAGGGAAGCCTGTCATATAAGGAAAGGCTGAGAGAAATGTATTTTTTCAGCCTTGAGAAAAGAAGGCTTAAAGTAGACCTTATCACCATGTTCCAGCATTTATAGGGTGGCTACAAAGAAGATGGAGACACTGAGCTGCATGACATTCTTGCCTCTAAATTGGAGAGACACATATTTGATGAATGGATCACTTAGTGAAGGAGTCATCTAGATTGCACTCAGAGTGTTGTGATAAACATCTCAATGTCCAAGTGGACATTGATGTGATTAGTGGTGTTCCACAGGAGTCTTATTGGGACCAGTGATGTTTGACAATTTCATAAGAGACAAAGGCAGCGGGACCGAGAGCACCTTCAGCAAGTTTGCTGATGACACGAAGCCATGTGATGTAGTTGGCACACTGGAGGGAGGGGAGGTCACCCAGAGGGACCATGACAGCCTTGAGAGGTGGATCTGTGCTAATCGCATAAATTTCAACAACACCAAGTGCAAGGTCCTGCACCTGGGTCAGGGCAATCCCAAGCACAAATACATGCTGGGTGGAGACTGGATTAAGAGTACCCTGAGGAGAACGACTTGGAGGTGCTAGTGAATGAGAAGCTCAACATGAGCCGTCAATATGCGCTTGCAGCCCAGAAAACCAATCACATTCTAGGCTGCACCAAAAGAAATGTAACAGAAGGTTGAGGGAAATGTTTCTGCCCCTCTGCCTACTCTTGTGAGATATCACCCGGAGTACTGTGTTCATTTAGAAAGCTAATCTGGACACAATGCAAATGAAATATTGAGGAGAACATATGATTTTTTTTAAAAAAATAAGTAATAGGTAGAAGTAGTGTTGTAACAGTTGCCTAAGAAATTAAATGACTTTGGTTTTATAAGTATAATGGGTTTTTTTCCAATGAAATTTCATGAAATTGTGTGATAGAATAACTGATTTGTGTCCCCTACCATAAAAATAACTCTTAAAATGCTAGGTTGTTTCATCTTAACATTATTCCAACTATTGGTTAGAAACTTACCACAATAAGTGCTTTGGAAGCCTCTTAAGGAATCACTGAATGCTGCTTAAAACCTTACAAGTCTCTCTTTGCAGGATGTCTGGTACCCTCCTGTTAGTAAAGAAAACAGACTAGTTTGAACCATCCATCTTCATTTGAAAGGTAACAAAACCAGATCTTTCCTCTAACACAATAGTTGTTGGATTTGCCAAATGTGTAAGTATAAATGAGAAATTGGTAACCAAGCCTTCAATATTTCCTTTTTATTCTGCAGCATACACCTGAAATCTGTCAGTTCTAATATACCTGTCAGTAATTATGAAGGCCCTCAAGGCTATTTGTTAGACAGCGTATGATACATTTTACACAATAGCATCTTTTGGGTAGATTCATATTTTTCTACAGATAGGTTGTAATTAGCTTTGCATACAGATCCTGTAGAGGAGTCCTTCATTTATGCAAGGAGATAAAGAATGAAAACTGAAAACACGAAGAATATCTTCTTTCCACCACTGCACTTGAAGGAAAACAGCTAGGTTGAATGTTAAGGTCTGTTCTGAGTGTACTTAATGTTTCAAATTTCATTAAAATTTTATTGAACAATTCCTTATGCTTTAAATTACATCTAGGAAATTTATAGTGCATTAGGTTATTTTATGCATGGCCTATGTTGTGTGTAAGGGGCGATACTGTCCCATTTTAGTGTTAATGCAGAAGGAAAATGCAGTCTTCTTTCATTATGCATCCTGGGCAAAGGCCAAGTAAAACCTACATTGACGGTGTAATTGAGAGTGGCAACACTACACTGTAGACATATCTGAGCTACCTCTGCACTTGAGAATCTGAATTCTGGGAAAGTTCTATTATTAAAATCTTCATTCTTTCACTCTTATTTTCGTTTAACCATTTTGAAGCTGTATGGTGGACAACAGGCAAGGGCAACAGAGGAGGAACAAGTTAAACATGCTGAAGCGGAATTATAGAGAATGCTTTAGATCAATGGATCCTATCTGCAAGGAATGAAAAATCCTAGTCTAATGATAAATTCATCCCCTTTCACCATCTCCCTTTCCTCCCTAGGCAGAGATTTAACCTTGAACAGCATTATACCCAGAAAGAGAGGTGCCTGCGTATCATGATTTGCTTTCTAGCTACTACTGTCTGAGGATGACATGGATTCATGGTTTTGCTTATGGAAATTCTCGAGTTTCTGGATCAAACTCATACATTCATGAAACTGCTGGTTTTTGGAACCACATCTAAGACAATGGCTGTGCTAAATACAGCCTATTTTAACCCTTAGCAGTCTGACAATTAATTTCTGGGTGGTATTTTCTGTACCCATTCCCTACCTATATTCCTTCCTTCATTCTGTTTCAGACAAATAAGTTAATTATAAAATTTGTTTAAAAATGGAATTTATGGCTTGTCAGTGGCCATGGACAATGGATCTTCAAACTTGGATAGTTTACTTCCTTGTCCCAAGAAATACTGCCCAAACCAATATCTTGCATTGAGTCATGCCCCTTAATTTAAACTATATTGTGTTTGACCAAGTCCTTATTGCACTGAAGTGAGATAAACTGTACTCTCTGATGTTGGTAGGGGGCAGCGGAAGGAAGAAAATCTTAACCATTTTGAGTACTAAAAATAATTCTCCAAACTCTACCTCTGTATTACTAGATTAAGTGAAAGCAAATTTTATTTTGACACCTTAATTTAAAAAGCTCAGAAAAATAGGCAGGTACACAGTTCCAGTTTTCAAAGACAGATGCTTTGTTGACTTCAAAGATCTTGAGGTACTCTCAGGAATCAAGAGAAACAAATAGTAATGAATAGCATCAAAAATATGCTTGGATCCAGTTTGCAACACCAAAAATTATGTGGTTGATCTTAGATCACAATCTTGCGTGCTTTAGATTTTAACTTGTAAGAGCATCCTTAAATCATAGAAATATTATGGGAAAACAGATTAGTAATTCTGCTATAATGGATATACTATTGAAATTGCTAAAGGTATCCTGTATGGAAATGGAAATAAGGATGGGAATTACAGCTGCTGTGTGATATCTACTCATGTGGACACTTCTATATTGCAGTAAGCGCAGAGTAGCTTTATTTCTCATGAATATGTCTAAATTACTATGTCAAAAAAAAAGAATTCAAGATCGGTTATTTTACTGTGAAATAGTTTTGTCTATCTATTTCATGACAGATTGTTTGCTGACCAAGTCTTGAAAAAAAATCTGTGATATCTTTGTAAGGAGACATATCCCCTATGTTTATGGTGTAATAGAAATCTGTTGCAGTTATACAAAGATAAGAAATACAAAAAAGAGTTGCATAGATTGTAAAAGCTGCCTTTGGGAAAAAATTGTACCTCACTTAAATGAATGTGTTCAAATGATCAGAGAGAATACTTAGTCCCTGCAAAGTATTCTGAAGCAAGAAAAGAAGGATAAAATGACCCTTTGGAAAAGAACATACTTTTCTACAAAGCAAAGAAAAAATGTAAACGCTATATAAATAAACTTAAACTGATGAGAACCATATTACGTAACTCTTACATTTTCTAGAATGTGTACTGAGAGTAACAGCAGTAGTTTGTTACTGGTGCTGTTTGCAGTTTTATAAATCTACAGTAGCATGTTACATTAATTTTTATTTAAGGAACAGAAGCCCATCAGAAAAGGCATTTCAATTGCATTTATGTTCCTCTGTCAAACTGCATTATTCTTTTGCAAAGTCACCTTTCTACATGTGAACTCAAAGGACTGGCAGGATATGAGGGGGAAAGTTAAAGGAAGAGAGGGAGAGCAAGAAGGTAGAAGAGATGTAGAAACATAAAGGGAGAAGGAAGAAAGAGAGAGAGAGAATTTCATTCACTGAAAAGATTAAAAACTACTGAACAATAAATTAATAATATAATTAATAAATACAAGCGTACTTAATAGCTTCAGAAATTAAATGTAATTACTTTTTCCTAAAATATCTCATATGAAATTGTACAGGTAAAGGATACAAGAAAAGTATAAAAAGTGCTGTTTAATAGCTGATATGATGAAAAATCCTTCAGATTTTTGGTGACATATATGGAATTAATTTGTACATACAGAAGTACAAAGCAAAACTGAATGCTGTGCCTATCCCAAGTTTAGACTGAAAATCATAAAAATATATAATTACGTGGTTAATCTTCAGTGTGTACACAAGTACAGAATTTGTCTAAAAAAAGAAAGGTCTAATTAGGGTTTAAAACCTTCTTATGTTATTTGCCTTATTTTTTAATTCTATATTGCGCAACCTTATGATTACCTTAGAAGAAATGAAAAGAAAATAAAAATGTTAAGAGCTGTTTCACCCTAATGAGAAGGAGATCTTAGGCAAGAAAGACTGGTAGGACTTTGTCCGTAGTGCAAGTTTGTCCTCTTTTCAGTTACAATTTTACACTTTTATTATTCTGCATAAGAATTTGCAACTCAATAACTTAAGTGATTTGTATACTTTATGTCTTTTTTAAATTATATAGAAATCACTTACAAAGTTTGTAATAAAGAGTATAGCTTTTTCATCTTTTATTTAGTCCCAGATTTGATTGAATATCTGCTTTGCAATTAATGTAATGAATTTAGCAAGAGACTGGAAGGACTGAGATCTTTTTGAGCAGACACCTGGCATACATCAGTTGCTATGGTGATTCCCCAGATGTGCAAACAATTAGAGGAAAAACTAATGATTCAATATTCCCATGGTAAAAGAAACAGAATTGCTAATTGATAAACAGCAAAGTAATAGGAAGCAGAATCTGGATTTTGAAACCACAAGGAAAACTGTAACATTACGGTATCTACGAAGCAATAGAGGGCAACTGCAGGATTTTACATTGGAGGAGTGAGTAATCTGCATCACCTAGCGCAGATAAGCAAGATTATCTGGATTAGCAGATGATGCTCTGCTGTGCCAGTGCATTTTCCAATCAGACTTGCAAGGAAGAAAGTACCCAAAGAACGTATCTGAGGAAGAAAACAATCAACATTTCTCTCTTCCTCTACCCCAGATTCTCAACCTTGGTTTTATTATGACTGGAAGAGAAAAAAAAGAAAGTGAAAAGGAAGAGGGGAGAAGTTTACTATTTCTCCTGCTCTACAAAGATTGTGCATTACAGTGATGATTTCATATACAGCCAGATTTTGAATATACGTGTTCCAGTAGCAGATTAAACAAAAATAAATATCCCACCAAAAAATATTACATTGCAGTCATGCTTCTAATCATGATTCTCAGAGGCCTGTTTTGCTTATACTCTGTTCAAAGCTACAACTGTGTCATGAACTGTCACACAGAATCATAGAATAATTTTGGCTGGAAGGGACCATTAAATGTCATCTAGTCCAGCACCCCTGCAGTGAGCAGGTCAACTAGATCAGGTTACTCAGAGTCCCGTCCAACCCGACCTTGAAGGTTTCCAAGGATGAGGCATCTGCCATCTCTCTGGGCAACCTGTTCCAGTGTCTCATCACCCTCATTGTAAATAATGTCTTCATTATACCTAATCTGAATCTACCCTTATCCTGTCACAACAGGTCCTGCTAAAACATTTGTCCCCATCTTTCTCATAAGTCTACTCTAAGTTCTGAAAGGCCACATTAAGGTCTCTGTGAAGCCTTCTTTCCTCTAGGCTGGACAACTCACCGCTCTCTGAGCCCTTCTTCATAGGAGAAGTGTTCCATCCCTCTGACCATTTTTGTGGACTTACTCTGGACCTGCTCCATCAAGTCCATGTCTTTCTTGTACTGAGGGTTCCAGAGCTGAATTCAGTAACTCCTAGTGGGGTCTCACGAGAGCAGAATGGAAAGGCAGAATCATCTCCCTCATCACTTATGCAAACAGACAGAGAAGAAGAAAGGGTTTTGAGTATGAAATGAGATCTGTGAATCTTACTATTTAAGTATTTCACAGTGCATCAGGGACTACTCTAACAGTGTATTTCTTGGGATTAGTCAAGATTTGCCATAACAAAAGGCAACATAACGTTTTGCAAAGTGGGCATTGGAGCTAATTGGAACCTAATGATGTATAGTTAAAATAATTGCTTTCAAAATAAATTTTGTGAAGACTATTGTATTAAATGTCACAGAAAGAATAGCTCTAGCATTCTTTCTCCCTAGTGATTTTGAGACAGAGACGGAATGCATGCAGTACCAACATTAATTGTACCACAGAGAAGAGTGCACAGCCAGATGGGTATCCCTATGTTGAACAATGCCAGACGCCACAAGGGAAAGGAAGAAAGGGAAACTGAATCACTGTAGTTGAAAGTCTGTAGCTCCAAAACATCAAAACACCTCATTAACATTCCTTCCCCTGAACTCTGTATAGCAGGTTTTTTTTCCTCTCTTTTTTCCCACAGTAGATGACAGATTAATCCTTGATTCTCATATTTACTTTTAATAATATTACCTGAGGAGAGTCAACAAAATTATGTCATGCAATCTTGCGCAGTCATAATCTCTTTTATGATACTTATTGTTAAAGTCACATGTAATGGTTAATAAATGCTTGAAGAGAGAAAGAACTATGTGTTAACTGTATGATCACATACATTACAATTGTCTCGTATTATCCAAGTCATATTGAAAAGCAGATTTCTAATTCCCATTCTTTGGAAGATATGACAAACATGTTTCTCCATCTTAGTTCCAGCCTACAATTTTCAACAGTCTAAAGGTCAGTGGTAAAAAACCAAAAAAGTAAAAATAAAAAGAAAATAAATTCCCCCCTAGAGGGGAAAATGAGACTTACGGTGCACTTAAGTTCATTCAACGTCTACTTTTACTCACTAGTGCATTTTAATTTTTTCAGATTATTAAAGAAACAAAGGAAGACACTAAGGAAAGGAGGTAGCAAAGTAGGGAGAATGGAAGGAAAGAAAGGTCTGGCAGACTTTGTCTCTGATGTATCAATGAGAAGCCTTTTCTGAACACCGTCCCGTGAAACTTCATTTTGGAAATCCCACTTCCAGTAGCCAAAATGGCAGGAGATGAGGTTGAAGGCGTTTCTGACTTTAAGCTTCTGTTCTTTACCCAGACTCTAAGTTCAAGGATTTTCAAAGCCAGGAAGTAGGGCAAACACTCTGTTGTACATAAAGTACAAGGAAACCGAATTAATATTTTTTTTCAAGTTAGGCACATGACTGTGAATTTTTAATGTTTTCTCTCCACACAGATAAAGACTGCTTAAGCTTTTTAAAGCAATTTATGGGAATGAAGGAGGAAGCTGTTTATGCATAACACAGAAAAGAAGGAATACAGAGTGAAAGGAAAGGTTTATTTCATTTCACAGACATTGCAGTGACATTGACATGTTATTTTTTGCTTGTCACCATTGTGGCAGTTGAAAAAGCGCCTCCATTTTTTAAAAAAACTGTAAGTGACCAATTATAGATAATGGAAGGCCATAACTTTTATCTTAATCCTCAATTCTTGTATGTATCAAAAGGCCACAACTGAGTGCATATATCCTGTTAAATTCGATCTGGATCTTATCCCCTCAATGTATGTAATTGGTTTCTGTGCCCATTTTAGATGACTGTGAATATTCTCCCACAAGAGAAGCAATTATGCATTTGATTTTAATAAATGTCATCGACCCATAAGTGTCCAGGTACTCACAAAGAGTTACACAGCATTTTTAACTTCACGTACGTGGGCTGAGAGGTATTCGAAAATCGTTACTGTTCAGGGACACAAGATCATGCATTTTCTGTCCTCAAAGGACTAAGAAACAGCCAGGGGCAAACCTCACTTCTGTGGTAGGATAAAGTTCATGGGCAGCAAAGTCAGCATGCAGATAAGCTATCAGGTACACAGTGAGGACATGAACTCCCTAGTGTGGTGTAGAGATGCACTCTTCAAGGGCTGTCTGTTCACAAAGAGCAAGAAGTCTGTGGTAGTGGCTAAGGCAAAGCCAAGGAGGGTGCTGCATGAATCCTCAAATCTCTCTTCTCCCTGAAGGTACTTGAAATGCTACTTTAATCTCAGGCAATCTGAAGCAAAGTTAGCTCTACAGCTTAAGACACATGATATTTTCTGTTTCTCCTTCTTTGTGCAGAAAGAGTAATTTACAGGAGGAGTTATCTCAACAGTCAGCTTCAGAAAAGCCAGAAGGTTTCACAGGAAAAGATAGCACAGACTAGAGTAGAAGCAGTGAAAGAAGCTTAAAAACTGTTAGCCAGAATCTAATTCAAAGTATTTGTTCCCAAGAAAGGCTCAGGGTCAGTATTTAACCAGGAATAGCCAGTGCTATCCCACTCCACAACTTCTCTGAGTGCAAACGGTTTGGCTTTAGTGCAGACTTTTCATTTGAGGTGCAACAAGGGTTAACTCTTTCTGAACAATGTATAGTATTACAATAGTAATACACCAGTCTTTCACCTGAAAGCCTAGTAATAAATAAAAAACTTAAAAAAGAAAGTGCTACATCGTGTGAGGACAATTTGCCTGCAGTTAGGTAGGTCATGGAAAGAGAAGGTGAGGGATGAAACAACTGAAGAGATTGCATAAACGAGCACAACATGCTGGGTGATGGAGTGTTCTGTATGAAATATATGGGAAAACAGAAAAAGGGAAAAAAAAAGATGTGGGAAAAAATAATGCAGAAGCAAAACAAGGAGTTGGGAAAGAACAAAACAAAGGAAGAGAAAAGAATTTGGCTGCTTAGGAAAAAAAAAGGTGAACCATCTAGGATAAAACAATCTGGAAGCAATTACTGGGTGCTTTACTAAACCTCTTCCAAGATCTTAACTGACATCCTTACTTCAGCTGTCTTAATAATGCATCCAGTTTTCCAGCTTGTGGGGTTTTTTAATTTATTAAAAAAAAAAAGAACATGAGGAGCAAAAGGCCATATTTAGTCATAACACAGTGGAAACCCTGCTTAAGAATCAGATTTGGAGTTAGGACCACTTAGTTATCACTGTTTGCCTATGGTGTTAACCAACATGTAATTCCCTTCCTTTTTCATTGATAAAAGAAATTTGCCCTAGGCAAACGTAGAGGTCTTCTCACCCTGCCACCAAATCTCCATCATTATGAGTTATTTGTATTTTAAAGAAGTTAAATGAAACATCTCTAAATTCATCTAGGGGTTTGTAACTTCTAAACTTGGAAATTAATCTGGTGATCTCCTTCTTTGTGATATCCCAGTGAAACAGTATCTTTATACGCCATCTGATCTGCACAATGAAAGGCTGTGTAAAATATCTTTTTCCCATAGCTGTGCCTGGAGCTTAGCTTTACACAAATCTCTGTAGTATATATGCTTTTGATAAGGCCACAAATTTTTCTTTGAATTCTTTTTGGTGTTGTCATTTTAAGCAATGTTGGATAATTTAATTTTAAGCATGAAGCTGTTATCTTCACATAGAACTTATCTGACAGGAATCATGTCCAGTTTTTGAACCGCATTGCTGTTAATTTGCTTCTCAGACCCGGACCTCACTTGTGCTAATTTGCTCTGTGTTCTAACCATCTTCTGCAATTTATTTGTCCTACTTTTTCAGTTTCCTGTTGAGGTTTTTTGGTTTTTTGGGGTTTTTTTTTACTCTTGCTTATACCATCACATGGTTTTATGCCACTCCTTTCTCATCAGGTGGAGGACTCCTCACAGTCTTCCTCTGCTCCAGCATGGGGCACCTTCCTCATGAGATATACCTTCACATAGGAAAGAGTCCTTTCTTTCCAACATGATTCCTTCCCATGGTCTACAGATCTTCATGGACTGCTTCAGCATGGGTCTCTTCCATCGGGTGCATTCCTTAAGAAACAGACTGCTCCAGCGTGGGTACCCTATGGGGGTCACAAGTCCTGCTAGCAAACCTGCTCCACTATGGCCTTCTTTCTACATGGGTCCCCATGTCTTACCAGGAGTTTGTTCCAGCATGGTCTTCCCACGGGGTTACAGCCTCCATTGGGTGCATCTACCTGCTGCAGAATGATAGATGCAGTGGATATCTGCTCCAAAGTTAACCTCCATGGGCTGCAAGGAGGCAGCCTGCCTCACCATGATCTTCATCATGGGCTGAAGGGGAATCTCTGCTCTGTCACTTGGAACAACTCCTCCCCTCCTCCTCCACTGACCTTGTTGTCTTCAGTGTCTTCAGTGTCTTCTTTCATATATTCTCACTCTTCTCTCTGGCTGGAATTGCTGTTGTGCAGCAACTTTTCCTCTTCTTAAATATTTTATCACAGAGGCACTACCACCGTCACTGTTTGGCTCAACCCTGGCCAGTAGTGGGTTCATCTTGGAGCTGGCTGGTATTAGCTCTATTTGACACAGAGGAAAATTCTCACAGCTTCTCATCAAAGCCAGAAGCCATCCTTGTAGCCTCCCTGCCTACTGAAAACTTGCCACATGTAGTTTTACATGCTACAGTACTTTCAGTATGGATTTTTATGCCCAAAGAACACAAATATGTTATTCCAATTTCAGAATAAATTTATTAATGATGGAAGAGACTATCAATAACCTAGATATTAACCAACATTCTGTGTGACTTCCTAAAAATTTGTTGAAACACAGCATTTGAAATTTGAATGTCAGCATTTCAAAATGCTTAAGATCACGTGCAATATTTGGAAAATGTTTAATTACTTTTAATATGAATTTTGCAAGAAAGAGCAGGAATTCTCTGGTTTAAAGTCGTTATAGGCTAGTAATTTCACTCCCTCTCAATGGTCTACCTAGAAGCCCTTATGTATTTATGCTCTCTTTAACTGGTATACATTTACCCTTGTTTAAGGAATCACTGCCTCCCCAAAGTGATTCATACTGCATGTATTAAGCTAACATTACTCAAAATACCTCTTTAGAAATGAAACTGCTGCTGATGAGGCAAATTCTTGACTTTATTCAATTTGTTCTCTCATCTTTTCTTTTTAAAAGTACCCTTCACCTCCCTCAACAGGCTTACATGAAGGTACAAAATTTCCACCAACATTGTGTTTAACACTGATAGGACCCTGAGAGAGGTGGAAATACTTTCTTGCCCTATCTCATAAACTCTTTCCTTAGCATTTGTCATACAATAATGTCTAAAAATAGTTAAAAGTCTAACTCCTTCCTTCTTAGTCAACATTTTTGAATACTGTGCCATACTAAAGAAGATGTCAAATGCAACTAAATCAAGACTTTGCACTCAGCTGCCACATGTATGAGGATATATAAACTACAACCTGAAAGTCTGCCTGCTTGCTGCTTTGACTCTGCAAGCATAATTTAAAATTCCTAAATGCCTTGCATATCAGTACACTTTCACCTAACTCTGTACTTCATGTACTTCTAAGAAAAAAAGTCTCGTTCTCTTATTCAAGAGTCTAGTTATTTAACGCTTATGAAATATCAAAAGCAGTAAGTGGGAGAGGGAAAGAGGTGGGAGCAAGAAAACTCATATAACGGTATCTTTCACACACTTTCATTTGACTACTTTGACCAGTTTCACAGTTTTATTACTTTCTTTCTACACTGCTATGGTTTTGATTTTAGCCCTTCAACCCTTTGAGGAGAGAATGTCACTGTCACTTTTCTGAGTGGGGGATACTTTGATACTTTCCATTATTCCCTCCCTGAAAAACAAACAGACCAACCATCTTCTACATACAACACATCTCTAATTCAAGACTACTTTCCTCAACTTCCTTTAAGCTGGAAGAAAACATTAACATGGATATTGTCTCTACCTAATCTGCAGTATTTACAAAAATCCTACAATGTTGGTACCTTAGCAGTGTTTTTCCAAATACTCTGGAGCTCTTGCATTCTGTAATGCATCAGAACACTGGCCTCATTTTTATGCCATAAGTGACCATTTTACTTTTAACTTTCATTTTCTTTAACTGAAAATCTGAATTGAGAGGCTTTTAGCACTTCCTACATAGTTTCTATAAATAAAAACAAATGTTAAAAGTGATGCATCAGTAGCATGAATTAATCATGACTAAAAGCTGTGGCCATGGCTACATGAATAAAACAAATACGTTAAGGGCTTCTCTGATGCCCCTTTTTCGTCTTCTTCCTACCTACTGGATGACTGACTTTTTTTTTCTCTTCCTTATTCTGAAGAGGTCACTTGGGGTTCAACTGTGGTAGAGGTTTTAGTATTTCTTAGAGCATGTACCTCAATCCATTGTTTCTTTGGCTAAACTTCTGCTAAAAGGAGGTATTTTTCTCTTTGTCACTGATTTGAGTTGTAATAGAAGGTATTTAAATTAGTGACAAACATAAGGCTTGTGGGGGGCCATGATAAAATTGTAAGTGATGATGTCTCAGTATATACTGTAAATTGCAGCACATCTATGGGAAACTGAATCTTTTCTAAATTCTTGAGCTAACATATTGTACTACAGTATTTTAGTGAGGTAAAGACAGACATTTTCTTGCTGATTAAAAATCATAGAAGTGTATCCTTGCTTTTCCTCCTCTGAGAATATTAGAGTAAGTCTGTCTTCTATTACATCTCCCAACAGTTCAACACAATCCTCTGTACATGCAGGAGCAAATAAGTTTTGGGTAAGTTCAGAACTGTGTCAAGAAGACAATTTCTTTCATTTAATATAGAAATAATTTAGATTTCTGAACCAGAGTTGCAGTTCAAAAAGCATTGCAAAGTTTTTGACAGGTAGCTTTGTTTCTCATCAAATTAAATCATACTAGAGACATGGGACATATGTGTATGTAATGTCTTACCTCAAAATAATCAAAGCATGGGCAAAGACGGTATTTTCCAGACCTCTGAATTATACTAAAGGAGAAAAATGAACCAAAATTTTTTCATATCTGGGGAGTACCTTTACTTTCGTAATGAAAAATACTAAGGATTTAGCCAGCATATTGTTGTGGGGAAGAATAATGCTCAAAAGAGACTGCCTTTCTGGCTCAGTCTTAGGGAACTTACTTGGGAGGTAGGACCTGCTAGTTTCTGACTCTGCCTAACCTGAGAACCAATACAGTTAGTATCCTGCTCATCCAGCTGATTGAGCTGCTTTTTTTGACCAGAAATCTCCAAATATGAGGTCAATGACAGTTACATGTCAGCAAATAATTTTTACTATAATGAATCAACATTATGCGAGAGAAAAAAATATATTGCTAGATTACTTTGTCTGACCAGCCACAGATCCTCCATGTAGTACTGGACATACACCTGCTACCCCCAACAATCAATTCTGGCCTGACTGGAAAGTATAAACAAGGACAGTTCACTGGGTTGGCTGAAGCAACACCACTTTACTATACCTTTAACATCCATTGGACTACCGAGGAGTGCATAATTACTAATTGACTGAAGAGCTGAAGCCAATCTTAATTTTGCTGACTATATCTGTTAATTTACTGCTTGCATAAGTGTCTTGACAGAACCGAGGACTGAAGTCTCCCAGTAAGATACAAAATGCTATTAAATGGGCACTAAACCTAATTGGGTATTAGGCTAGACAGTCTAGCCAAAAGAAAGAAATGTGGTACACTTACATTTGCAATCATTCTTTAGGTCTACTCTGATAAAGGCTTTGCCAATATGAGTACTGAGTAGTTCAAACTCTCTGTAACAGGTTTGCCATGTGGACTCTTGCCTTCTATTAACTTGAATCAGACTGTCAACAAAAAAACTTTTTGCTTACAGGAAGGAGCTTGATGGAATTATAGATCTCCATCAAGTTTGACAGATTTGAATTACTGACCTAGAAAGGAAAACATTCATATTTCTTTGCTGATTCCCAACACAATCTTCTTTTTTTTTTCATTAGAATTTGAATTAAATGTGATGGGAAAATGTTTCCAAGATTTGGTTCACAGCACTCCATTATGTATATTTTTACTTCCTTGAACATGGGGTTTTTTTAGGCTTACAGTGTAGCAGAAGTTTTCTGACTTTGTAAAGGAAAACACCACGGGAAAGCTATATGAATATATGTTATTAGCTGCAACAAAAGTTATGTCGGTAGAAAGAAGGAGACTGTCACAACCCGGACCTATGAGCCACACGCTCATGTCCAGCCCTGACTGGGGGGGAAAGTGGATTCATTTGTCTGTGTGGCGATCCGGAGGCCAATAAGGTCACTCCCAGGGTGAATATCAAACCAGTATTTATTTCTGGCTACAGCAAACCTAGACACACCAAGATCCCAGGGCGTACAACAAAGACACGAGGGGGTGCAACCACCCACAGTTACAGAAATGAATCCCCAAAAACAACCCAAGTCCCTAGGATCTGATCCAGCATGCACACCATGAGGTAATTGCGGGGGGGGGAGAGAGAGAGAGAGAGGGAAAGAAATCACCACATCGAACGCAGCAGATGATCTCGGGAGCACGTGATCCAGGCAGGTCCAATCAAAGCGTGTCAGTGTGAGCGAGCATGGAGATGAGACCCCAACTCCTCCCTTCTGAGTCCTTTTATCTGCGTGTTTTTGGTGGGCTCCGGAAGCCAGCAGGTTGGGGTGGGGGGGTAGCAACAACGGCTGCATCCCTCCCCCCCTCCAAAGCCAGCTCTGGGGCCCGACTTCACCCCAGCGAGGGAGAGCTGTGCCTGCTCCTGCACTGACCCCCGCTGAACCATGGCACCACAGCCAAGTTGGTGCCACAAGTGAGTAGTCCTCCGACAAAATGTTTAAGGCAAATAGATAAACATAGTCTGACTTGACATTCCACCCCGTGACTTAAACATTAGTCACAGAAGTCAAATAGAAAACTCAGATCCGTGTCGTCTATAGTGGTGAGACTTTAGGGTGCAACTTGTTCAGTTGAACGTGCCGCTGCATCACCTCCACCCAACCACAGCCAGCTCTGGGTCCAGAGTCCACCCAAGCAAGAGAGAGCGGTGCCCGCTCCTACATTGTCCTTCTGTTGAACCCGACACACAAGCAGGCAGTCTTCAGGCAAAATGGTTAAGGCAAAGAGGGCTGACTTCACAGAGACATAGAATAGTAACTTATACTAGAAAACAAAAGAAATTAAATACCAGTCCAGAAAATTTAAAATGCAAGTATAATCTGAATCTCTCAAGGTGAAGCCAACTGAAGTCCACTGATGCCTGCTTCTTCTAATTAAGTTTCTTACAGATGACATCCATCCTGACCAAATGTCTTGTTCTCTTCCCTCTTATATTTCAATCTCCTAAATATTCAGCTAAGCTTTTGGAAAATGGTAAAAATTTGGCAAACATTCTTGCTTAGAAATATTTTACAGTTTATATTTTAACATTTTAAAGTAAATGACATAGTAAAGGGTTTAAAAAAAATAGAGATTGCATACTCGAGAATGCTTAAATTGGGCAAGTTCTTCATAAATGGGTTCTAAAATGGGTGAAGTGTCTTGAAAATGCATCGTTAGGAATTGAGGAAAATGGAAGACAAAAGAATATTATTAAGAAGAGCAGTGGTCACCTTACTAAAGATCTTGCATCTAGGACTTTGTTATCTCCAAGCACATCCAGACCCCATCATCACTGTTGTGTTTTGTGTGGGTAAAAATGCTAATGATGTGTAAGAAAATATTTCAATTTAATTCTGCTTCCCTTTCTCATCTCCAGCTGTATTAAGAAAAATCCTTTTCCTGATTATGACAAGATAAAATAAATAAAATATGTACACACTTTGTGAATAAATTCATAAACTATAGAAGGTATTACCGTTGTGCAATTATGTAAAAGACATTCATATTATACTGTATACCTATCCATACATATATTTCAAATAAAGATCCAGATTTGTCACATTTCAACACTCTAGATATTCTCCCAATCATGCTTAGAATTATTCTACCACCCAATTTTCTCCGTTGCTGAATGCAGTTACGGAAATGCTGTATTTGTGGGAATTCTTAACGTTTATCTTTTTGCCTTTGAAGCTTGGCAAGTAAAAGTTCCTGTGTTCTTGGAAATTCCACCAATGAAAAATATTTCCATGTTTAACCAGACATTTTTTTAAACAGAAATATTTTTTTCATCTTAACGTGTGGCAAGTCATGCTGATTTGTTTCCTTATTTTGTCATACATGATCACTTAAAATAAAACTAAACTGATTTTGAAATGAAGTCTTAAATTTCCTTATTTTTAAAGCTTCACATCAAAACACACAGGGACTTCTGAAGAAGTTTAAACTGAACGGTACAACCAAGATTAAGACACAAGGATGACATTCTAAAAGTTAGGTGCCTAAACTGTCATCTGTCTGTAGTCATAGAGTCATAGAATCATGAAGTGGGAAAAGACCCACTGGATCATTGAGTCCAACTCTTCCTATCAAATACTAAACTATGCCCCTCAGCGCCTCATCCACCCGTCCCTTAAACACCTCCAGGGAAGGTGAATCAACCACCTCCCTGGGCAGCCTGTTCCAGTGCCCAATGACCCTTTCCATGAAAATTTTTTCCCTAATGTTCAGCCTAAACCTCCCATGGTGGAGCTTGAGGCCATTCCCTCTTGTCCTGTCCCCTGTCACTTGGGAGAAGAGGCCAGCACCCTCCTCTCTGCAGCTTCCTTTTAGGTAGTTGTAGAAAGCAATGAGGTCTCCTCTCATTCTCCTCTTCCACAGGCTAAACAACCCCAGCTCTCTCAGCCGTTCCTCATAAGGCCTGTTCTCCAGCCCCCTCACCAGCTTTGTCACTCTTCTCTGGACTCGCTCCAGAGCCTCAACATCCTTCTTGGTAGTCAGGAAAAAGAGAAAGGTACCTCTAGATATTGTTGTCTGAAATAGGAGTGATTAATTACCTTAGGATGGGTTGAGTCAGGCTTCATTGGTTACAGATAGAGCCATGATACTTGCCTGGATAGTTCCTGAACTGGACAATAAAAAATGAAAGTCTCAATCCTACCTTTATTCCTGCTGAATAGAGATTTGATACATAGTCCCTTTAGGTATCAGTAAACTGAATTGGTTTTATGCCCTCATATTAATTTTATTTCTCCCAATAGTCCAAGGCAGTTAATTGAAAATGCAGTGGATGGTATCTCATTCTTAGTTTGCGTATTATGATGTTTGTGTACATTATCCTCACGTTCCTTCAAAAAGATGCCTGTGCTGGATGGAGCACTCGTGCAGAAGGGAGAGATTGCTTCTTCTCTGGGAGCAGCCAAGCATGAGTCACAGCAAAGGCATCCACACCAGTAGCACTGGGAAAGACATTAGGGAACCAGCAGTCTCAGGGTACCTGTCACTTCGTATCTTATGTATCAATGTTACTACTGACTCCCACCTCTCAGGCAGGCCACAAAGATGAGAGAGAGAAACGGCTGAGGCCAAAAGGGACCTGATAGTTTGCCCCAACTTGAACCCAGTGACCTGATAAAAAATCAAACTCAGAAGCAGGAAACTGCCTGCAAGGCTGCAAAGGGAGAATATTTTGTGAATTCTTATAATTTCTGTCTGTCTTGGAGCTTTCTTTGTTTAAAAGTGCTGAAAAAAAGTTTTTCATTTACATTATTTTAAACTAAGCTTTTGGACAACTGTCTACACGGAAAAGACCTGGGCAAACTCAAAGTTTTGACTGACTTAGGATCCCATCACAATATACCTCCACAAAATAATTTGATTGCATTTTATTCAAGAACTTGAGCTGTATCTACACTCATGATCCCCTATTAGGATGCTTAATACTTTCATGAATGAGAACCAAAAATACCCTCCAAAATCCCAAAACAAACAAACAAACAAAACCCACACGAAAACCTCCAGACTTCAATATAGTCCAAGAGCAATATTTTATTGACAGTTTTTTTCATTGTCATTTTGGGAACAGGAAGAAGAAGAAAGATGGGAAGAAAATTTTGATATGAGTTAATACCTATTCACTACAGCGGAAAAGGTACTGGAATGGTTTCTTAATTTGATCATAGCCTTAGCAAAACTGACTTGATGGGAGAACCGAAGAAAGCCATATTTATGTCTGATTAGATTTTGAAATTATTTTTGGACTGAATTATTGGAAATACTTGAGAGGAAAGCAGAAAAGAGGTAAAAATTAAAAAAGCTGAAGGAACCTATGCAGGGTCAATATGATGCTTAGTAAATGAGTTCAGGATGACACTACCAGCAATATCCTGCAATGACTTCAGAAGAGCAAGACTACTGTAAGAGAGGCTAGAGAACAGATGTTGTCATAGTTAATGTAGACAATAATAAAAGCTTGCACAAATGATTTGACTGTGGGCACAGTTGGACTGACAAAATTTGAGAGAAACCCAGTGAAAGTGGCCCCCTAGAGACAGCAGGAGCTTGACAGCAGTGAAGTAATTTGGAGAACAGTGATGTGGCCATCTAAAACGGAAAATGAATTAGTGAAACATTTTGAGAGAGGAGATCAAGAAATTAATTTTGGCCATAATGAATTTAAAAAGAAATCTGGTAGACACAGCTGTTCATGAAAAACAAGACAAGATCCTTGACTGGATGAAAGGAGACAACTCTTCTACAGAAAAACAGATTTTCAAGTAACATCTTTCCAATACTGTTTGAAAGCCATACTTGGAATATGGTGAACTGCACTTTTGCTGTAACCTGGAGGCCAAAATCATGGGGAAGAGCTCATGAACATCATAAAAAAAAAGAAAACAAAAATTTCATGATTTTCTTAGAATGAGGAAGTCAGTGTGATAAGTAAAGGCAAATACATAAATTCTGGAACATTTGTTTGCATCTAGTTTAGTTATATTTAAAAGGTTCACTAATTAACTACATTCCCCACTCCACCATGAATAACCAGCTACAGCCTGCAATACATTTAGTATTATACTTTAAATTTGCACA
Source organism: Phaenicophaeus curvirostris (assembly GCF_032191515.1). Classification (NCBI taxonomy): domain Eukaryota; kingdom Metazoa; phylum Chordata; class Aves; order Cuculiformes; family Cuculidae; genus Phaenicophaeus; species Phaenicophaeus curvirostris. The sequence continues at coordinate 26,369,135 of NC_091394.1, read as the reverse complement.
AGATTATAGGTCCAAAAGGTCTTCATCTCTTCTTTAGAAAAGTCTTTCTCCTTTTTACTTTATTATTTTGCTTCTCTTTCCCACTTCCCCACTTTACTGGGAGGCAGTTTATCTGTAGAAATATATCGAAGGCTTCTATTTAAAGTAAATATTCATAATGCAATATTTAAATATTCTGTGACAGACATTTTTATGCTGCCACTAACAAAACAAGTGAATTTAATTAAAAAATAAGATGAAAGGGTGTGAAGTGACATAAGCTTGTTTCATACAGATTGCCATAATAGATTCAAGAGCCACCAGAGATCAAGAAAAGGGGAGGGTTGAGAACTGAAAGGAATTTTGCTGGAGGGGATCTCACTTGCTGGAATCATAGTGCACACAGAGAAAAACAAAAATAATAATAAGAAAAGGTTCAGGAGCCTCTGTTGTAAATAAACCATATGGATAAACCAGGGACTCCTTTTTTTTTTATTTTAAAGGAACACTGGCCTACATAAATTTGCAACCATCTCCATTTTTTTATATTTTATATTTCCTTTTGCCTCCACATCATAAAACCCCAGAATCAATCCTCCCACAGTTTTGTTTTGGTTTTGGGTTTTTTTTTGTCTTTTTCTTTTCAGTCTCTCTCACATAGAGAAAAGAGTTGAGCATTTGCTTTTGCAGTTTGGAGTTGTGCCCTTGGCTTTCAATAAATTAACATATGATCAAACCCATTTGCACCTGTGCAAACTGGTATTTTCTAGTCAACTTTATTTATTTGTTTTCAGTTGAATCTGCTAGATTTAGCTAGATTTTGAAATATCAAGGACAAAACTAAAGCAAAACTAAGCAGTCTAAATATTGATTCATAGCATGTTTATTGAATGCATTTCAATCAATTATTTCTTTTTATATATTTACATTTTTTTGTAAACCAAAACTTTTCATAAGGGAACATTACATGTTAACAGTACTTTCCTCTTTTCACAATGAAGAGACGTGAACACTGAAGGTACTAACATTTTTGAACACCGAAGAAATAACTTGTGCAAGAAATACTTAGAAATCATGAAGCCTTTTAGCCTCTGAACTTGATTTCTTCACATATTTTCCTATGGCTGCTGGTAAAAGCAACAGCTTTGCCATACAATTCACAAATTCATAAAACAATGGCTCTATGACCACAACAGTATTTTCTTTAATGCCGAAGTAATGTCTCACAAAGACACATTTTTGCTTGAAAATAAAAAACAACAGGAAAACTTAAGGACCATTAGCATGAAGAAAACAAAAAGATTACTGTTATCATAATTGTATATCAGGAAGATTATGGCTGTTACAAACTGCACCCAGGTCTTGTTCTGGGTTTTTCTTGATTATCTTCTATAAATGATACACTTCTCTCACTTTAATTTTTCAACCAAATTGAATGTTTATCTTTGTACTCAGACTGTATTGTGTGTTTTTCACACGATACATTAGTATGTATACATTCATATCTAAAGTCATTCTATATAAACCTTATTTACTTGCAGGATGGACGTCTAAAAACATACTGCAAATGGACTCAATCTAAAAATGGATGCAATGTAAAGAAAAGATTTCTGTCATCTCTGTAGATTAGAAATCATCACCTCTAGTCATCAGACCACAAGAACACATTTACTACAGCAAGTTAAGAGTCATCATTCCTTTTCCTAGCTCAGGCACACAAGTTCTCAACCCTTTTACAATGGTATATTTTGCAAACTAGCATTCTGATCATTGCTTATGCCATGTCTATTTCTTCAGAAACGATCAGCTATGAAAATGTTTCATCTGGATAAATACGGATTTTCCAGAAATTTTAAATGTATGTTTGTTCCCTGTGTTTTAGCTGCCAAAACATCTTCCTGGCCAGCCTAATAAGTGTTTGTAAAATAAAGACACTTATAGAATGAAGCCAGTCATTTTGACTTGTTGCAAATCATAAACTCCTGCAAGTAACCTCTTCCTCATAAGACCAGAGCAGCTGTCCTTAGATCTTTTCAGACTGATTGCAGTTTAGGTGCCTGCTGTCTTCTCTAAACAAACTTGTTTTCAACTGTCAGTAACATAGTTTCAACTGCATTGCTTGAAATAATACATGGGATTAAAGGGGAAAAAATTTCCTTTGAAAAGTCTGGACAAAGCCAGATGATGCTTAAGATCTGCACCTGCACTTAACTAAGCTGGTTAAGTATAAGGTGTGACCTCAAATCACAACCCTCCATAAAGATCCCATCTCAGATCTTTCATTTGTAAACAGTATCATTTTGGCTTGTGTTCAACAAAGCTACCAATACAAATTATTCTTTTACACAGATAACAGCATGGCTCTCTTAAGACGTTTACTAAACTGTCTTCTCCGGTACAGTAAGTTATCTCCTCTGGTACAGCAAGTTGTCTGATGGCCCTTGAAGTATAAACATGATGGATGCATAGACTCTGCCATACTAAGCAAATTTTTATAGCAGAGATACACCATAAAAAAATGATGCTCTGAATACAATTAAAATCAGGAGTTCTCGGCCTGTGCTCTGTGGTGGCCTAAGTGGTAGACAAGATGATAGAATATGTTTCACATTGGCTGAAAAGTCAAAATCAGATCCCCATATATCCACTTTGATGCATGACATTAAGTAAATAGTCAACAGCGGTGGCAGAAAATTAATTTTCAAAAGTTAATTGCATATTTCTCTGGTTAGAAATGAAAACCACCTTGATCACGGGTGACTCTTTTTCTAGAACACTAAATGGTCAATTAATTTTTTAAAAAAATTTAAATAACTGTAATTTGAACATGGCTGAAAAAATAGCCTCTCTCTTGACTTCATGTTGTTTGCGATGATCCTGAGCCTGCTTGGTTAGTTGAGGACACAGATTTGCACACTGAATCCAGGCCTCTGAATTTAAAACAGGTTTGCATGCTCTGGGAAGGTAAGGCTGGGAAGGTAATATGAATTTCAGTAATAAAACCCCCAAGACCTAGGGAGAATCCTTGAAAAATAAAAAGACACCAGAACCAAGTTTATTTGGAAATGAAAGAAATAAGTTTGATGATACTTAGGAGGAGGGATGCAAATTTAGGCTTTTCCCCTTTAATTTTATTAACTATGCAATTTAAATAAAAGACGCTGTATTTCCCTAGGGTTTTTTTCTATTACAACTTTAGACCTTTCACAACTATAGAAGCACAAGTAGTCTGCAAAATTCTTACGTGTTTTTGTCCATGAACATTAACGAAAACAGTTTTTTGATCAAACCAAATGTTGTGATGTGTCAACTCCTTAGGGAAATACCTGAGTTTGCACATGAATATTGATATGATATCTATCTGATCTTCAAATATTCCTTCCCAGTAAACCTTCAGTCATTCAATCAGAGAGCAGTTGAGACTGTGTGAAATGGTAGGGGTCTGTCACTGCCTGTGAATAATGAACTTCAGATAGTTGAAGTCATCTTCAAAGTGAATGCATCAAACAACTTCTTGCCTACCATATGTTTGCATCAAGTCTTCAGATAACAACTGCAAAAGAACAGTTTAAAGTTGCTTATATGTAATTTCCAAGAATAAAAGGTCTAAATAGTTTGCCAATTTCAGCTCTGAAGTAAGATCTGATAGACAAAAAGCTAAACCTTTTACAGAAACAATTTCACTGATGTAGTCAGTGGTGGTTCAGAGATTTTTGGAGGGGTCTGGTAAGATAAAATTACTGCAGCTATTTCCTTTAAGACTACTATTTTAGAAAATAATAATAGAAAAGTAACACAATTAAAAAAACAAACTAGCCTTATTTATCCTAACATTTTAGCACCGTAACACTTTTCTGTCTCAGGTTATTCATTTCACGTAAACAAAATCTACATTTGCCAAATAAAGGACACTTGTATAGAATAACTTAATAGCAAAATGCGTTGCAGTGCAACAGATCTGTAATATTGTGCATCCTTCTAGTTTTTAACTGCCTTAGAATCATGTTTCTGTGTCTCTTCTTCTCACACCCTTGTAAACCTTTCAGTTCCTCTTCCTGCACAGCTGCCCCAGACGGACAAGCAACAGCATATGCTGTGGCTGTGTGCAGGCTGCTTGTGCCCCTGTTAGCCAACAAACGCACATGTCCTGATAGACTTAACAGCTGGCCATGCAAAACTAGTCATTGCTGACCTCGTGAAACTGGCTGGATTTTAATTATCTTTGTGATATTTTACCCCCATATATTTGGCTCAAATTGATAAGTACATAGAAAACTTCTTGGGGAAAGACTACATGATTGAGGCACTGCTTTGTTTCTGAAAGAAATTCTAAGAAATATTTCTAAAGTGACCTCAATCAGATAGCAGCAGGGCAGAAAATTAAGGATCAAGGTCACAATAGTTTTTAGGTCAAGACAGGAACATTAGCACTGACATTCAGTCTGATATACAAGTCAACTCATGGAGGATAATAGGCTTTCTTTTAGTCTTCTTTGTCAATGAGACTGAATAATCTTCTGGAAAGTGATTGCTTAGCTAACAAAAGAATAATTACAGGAAAAAAATGAGCCTAAACATAGACGAGTGCATGGAAAGATATGTCAAAATCCAAATTATTTCAGTATGAGATTAGAACTCGCAATCAGCGACTGGTATACTCAAATTTCAGGTTAACTTAGTCCATCACTGGGTCTGCTGAAATCCAACTGCTTGAGAAATAATGCATGACTGGGAAATGTAATGAGCAGGAGGCAAAAGGAGAAGCAGAAAGCAATAGGTAGTTGATCATTACTTCATAGGATTTTTTATAGCAAACAATATTTTGCAAAATCAGGACCTCTATGAAAAGTTCTTTTGAAGTGGCTTTTGGTTTAAGGTGCAGAGAGATAAGTCATCACAAATACAAAACCACATAGTAAATCAATGTAAAATCCTACCTATCCCAACTATCAAAATATATTAAAAAATGGCTGGAATGTGTACATAAATGATTTTGGAAATACCTAATAATGAACAAATTTGTAAAAATCAAAGAACTGGAGAAAATTCATAATGAAAAAGACAGTTATAGTTGTTGAAAAAATCCCATAAGAATAACTTAATCCCCCCTAATAAGTTTTAAAAGACAGAAAATCATACTTTTATTCAGAACATTCAAAATGCATGGTATTACTGAAAGAAAATTCTTAAAGAAGATGAAAATCAACACACGGCATTTTTATCAAAGGCAGTTTGACTACAGCTTCTATAGTAACTCTGAATCTGCCAGACTAAAAGCAACAGTCACCTCAAAGTCTTTTGATTTCCATGTTTCTTCTGCCATGTCTCTCAGTCTTTGTGACACCTTCTGTCACACATTTTGGTCCTGCAGATTCAGAACTATGCTTCCCAAAAATCAGTGCAAGAAGAATCTCTCTATCCCTTTTTCATTAATTCTCTGAAGGTTTATTGATGTGAACTTGTTTCTTTGTGGTTCATGTTGGTCTTATCCACAGGGAGAAAAGCAAGCATGATGGCCTGGAATCAGGGACATAAAATTACTGCAAACATGTACTTCTCTGATCATTTAATGTGTCTCGGAAGGTGATGTTCTTTCATACTGTCTAATAAATATCAAAGTAAACCTGGATGGAACGCATTTTTTAGTAGCAGATAAATGAAATGTATTCTCTGGCTGAGACGAGCACCATGCATTATTATGACTCACTACTACTCTTACCTCCTTAATAAAATGTGTAAATATGTAGGCAATTCAAAGAGCTTCAGTGAGAAGATTTTAACTGCAACACTGCTCATAGAACTGTTTGAATGGAGATCTAAGAAAGCCCAAATCAGCTTGAACACTACACATTAAGGAACACAGACATTTGAAATACTTCTGAACTGTGAACATTAGGATCAGAAATATTACAGCTAGGTTCTGAAAAGTAGGAAAGTTTTACACATATGCCTGTGTTTCTTCCTTCTCTGACTCATAAGAAGCATGAAAAGTGTTATTAATGAAACTAACTTCAGGTCAGTATCGACATATCATATGCCCATGTAGTTCCTAAATAAGGGTTATAAAATGGAAAGATATAGCTAAAGGTGAAAAAAACCAAACTGTATTTTCATATGTATAACATATCTTTTAATATTCTGGAAGGATACGATACCTACACAGAAGAAAATTCAAACAAATTCAATGGAAGCAAGTCATCTTTAAGTGCATAAACCTTTTAGGTATTTCAGCTTTGAACTAATTTTTTTTTCTGAAATACAAGGAAAGTCTAACACTTTTTCTGCAGCATAATAGCTAAATCTGTAATGGACATTCTAAACCACTCAGCAAGTCTGCAGATGACACCAAGATGACTGGTGCAGTTGCCGCACGGGAAAGACAGGATGTCATCCAGAGGGACCTAAACAGGCTGGAGAAGTGGGACTCTGAGAACATCATGAGGTTCAACAGGGCCAAGTGCAAAGTCCTACACCTGGGTCAGGGCAATCCATGGTTTCAGTACGCGATTGGGGAATGACGTGCTTGAGAGCTGCCTTGCAGAGAAGGACTTTGGGGTGCTGATTTAAGAAAAGCTCGACATAAGCCAGCAATGTGCACTTGCAGCCCAGAAGGCCAACTGTATCCTGGGCTGCATCAAAAGAAGCGTGGCCAGCAGGTCAAGGGAGGTGATTCTGCCCCTCTATTCCTCTCTCATGAGACCTCCCTGGAGTATCAGGTCCAGTTCTGGAATCCTCAACATAAGAAGGATATGGAGCTGTTGGAATGGGTCCAGAGGAGGGCTACAAAGCTGATCCAAGAGCTGGAGCACTTCCCGCATGAGGACAGGCTGAGAGAGTTGGGCTTGTTCATCCTGGAGAAGAGAAGGCTCCAAGGAGATCTTATACTAACCTTCCAGTATCTGAAAGGGGCCTACAAGAAAGCTGGAGAGGGACTGTTTACAAAGACTTGAAGCGACAGGACAAGGAGGAACAGGTATAAACTGGAGAGGAACAGATTTAAGCTAGACATAAGGAAGAATTTCTTTACCACGAGAGGGGTGAGGCACTGGAACAGCTTGCCAAGAAAAGTTGTGGCTGCCCCATCCCTGGAGATGTTCAAGGCCAGGTCAGATGGGGCCTTCAGCAACCTGATCTAGTAGGAGGTGTCCCTGCCCATGGCAGGGCAGTTGGAACTAGATGATCTTTCTTTAAAGTCCCTTTCAATCCAAACTATTCTGTTATTCCATGATTCTATGATTCTAACTCAAACACAAGATTTAGAATTTTCCTTAAGTTTTGCTCCCACCCTCTCCATTCAATGTTCAACATCTCTCCCCCTCCACCAACAGTACACAAATACAATGTGAACTGCATTTACTTACAAAATGCCATGTCAGTATTGCTTACGTTCTGTTTGGCCAGCAGATTTTAGATTGATCTTTCTATACACAGGATTAGCTGGAGTCTGTACAGTATAGTTCACGGTGCACAGAACCCAAAGTAGCAGTGTTAAGTTTGCCCCTCATTTACGTCTATTGGTTTCTGCTTGGTCCTGTGCTAACTACTTTTCATGAAGGTACCTTTCAATGTAGACTGCAGTCAGAGCAAGACTGTGGAGTTTTTTTGCAAGACACTGCATAGACAGTTTTTAAGCCACAAGACAGAGCCATGAACTAAACTTCCCAAGCCCCATAGCCTTCTGGTGATGTAGACGTTACAAAGTTAAAGAGGGAATAACCAAAATCATACTTCTTTATTTTCAATATCTCATTAATTTAACCCTATACATTATTATTATCTGAAGCTTTTCTCATAAGTCCAAATATGGTCATTCAGGACATGGTTATTTCTAAGTTTTCGTTTTCCATAAAAAAAAATTAATGACGTAAATATCTTATTTGAGTAGAAGCATTATAAGATTATAATACTGGAATTATTGAGGTTGTTAAGCAGTAACAGAATCATTCCATTAAAAAAAAAAAATGGAAGTTTTTAGCTTACCAGTGAAAATCTTTGTTACTTGACCTAGCCTGATGTAATAGGAGGACCTAGACCAACAGCAGAAAATTGAATATCCTTGTATTTTTGAAATTCTAAAAAGTAGTCTCAATTGCTTATTCTTTTCATACATCAAAATCCAAGAGGCGGTTCACCAGGCAACTGAAATCATTCCACTAAAGGCGATTATCTGGCTTCTTAAAAAAAATTATGTCAGAATAGCAAAAATCTATTTTGAAGAAATGCTTCCAGGACTTCAAGGTGAAAAGACTTTCAGTTATAGGAAATGTAAGCTTAAACGATAATCTGCTCCCACCAAGCTAGGAAGAAAGTGATTTTTCTTTCCTCAGATATTTACTCTATGATAACAGATCATAGTTTAGTACATACTTACTCATGGCTAAGTTTACCCATATGTCAGCATGCACAGAGAGATTTGGGCAGGTGCAGTTCAGTGCAGTACCATTTCTAGCCTCAGAATCAGTAGGTGGGCTGACAAAGTCAGAAAAGTATAAAAATGTCATCAGTTATGTTATCTGTGGTTCCAAAACTAGCATGGTTCCTGCCAGCTTCAATGTTATTTGGTCTACTATATGTTATGGACATGTCCTTAGGAGTCTAGGTATGTCACTTGGTAAGATTATAAACATAAGTCGCATGATAGCTGTTGCTTTTCTGG